>NC_065876.1:18535468-19158047 GCF_933775445.1 Argentina anserina
TGTAGATGGCATAATCGACAGAACCGGAAGAGAGGGTATGAACCGGTAGAACCGAAAGAGAGAGGATGAACCGGCATAACCGGAAGAGAGAGGATGAACCGGCTGATCATTGAGACATTAGGAGAGAGGGGATGAACTAGTGGTCTCAGAACCGGGAGAGAGGGGATGAACCGATAATGCAATGAGAGTATGGAATTAGAAGAGAGGAGATGAACTGGTATAGCGTAGAGGACCGGAAGAGAGGGGATGAACCGGCAGCGGTATCGATGATACCAAGTCGCTAGAAGAGAGGGGATGCACTAGTAGACTCTCGATAGAGGTTTATAAAGGAGAGGACTGATAACTCGTCGAGTGTTGTGTGGTCTCGTGTTTGCTTTCCAGGGGATGTTGTTTTAAATATAAATTTACACTGTTCGATGCTTATAGAATATTATATGATTGTTATTGATCCAGTCGTCTTAGTGGGTTGGGCGGTTGTGGTTTAGGACGAGCTACGAGCTTCAGGGGTCCAATGATATTAAGTAACGAATATTGCATGTATGGTGAATTATATTTATGATTAGTGATTGTGAAATTTAGGAAATTGTGGGGAGCATGGAGGCTCCGGAGTTGAGTTGGTATAGAGATTGTAGAAGTATCGTTTTCATGTAGGTAGAGTTAGCTACTTTTAAGACAGACTATGCCGAAATTGTAGTATACTTCCTTAAGTAGTGGTTTCCACACCATTTACTCAAGATATCAGGTTAATATTTAGTGCGAGTTGTGTCACCTACCAACCTTTTCAATCTGGGCTTTGAGCGACGAGAGAGCCAAAAAGCAGGTGTTTCCTTAATGAGCATTCCATGCATCACAAATCAGCCGGAGCTAATGATCAAAATTTCGATCAAATGATTTCAGCCATTTTATTCCCCAGGGATTATAGATGTTGCGTGCAAACTCAGGTCCCACAACAAACATTTTGTTGTCCAAGGCAGTTCTCGAACCTAATAGTAGTTTTTAATACAACAAAGAGATATAGATGATCAGTTGATGTATGCAAGCTGCCTCAATTGATATGAAATTGAGTTAACCGTACAAGGGAGCTATGTTACAAAACATTGTATCTAACATTTATGAACAAAAATTAAATGCAATAATTCAAATTGTATTATTCCTTTTAATAAATAAAAAATCTGGCTGCTTTCTTTTTAATTCTTAAATAAACTTTGCAACGACAAATTCACTGTTGTTGGGTCAAGTTTTTTATTTGATAAAATAAACTTAGCGATGATAAATTTTTGGACCAGTCAGGTTTTGCTTAGTTGGCAAAGGCGGACTTGAGGTTTATCACCCACATAGGTTCAATTCTCGTTGCTAGTAGGTCTCGTTGGTTCACGATATGTAAATTCTCCTGCCGAAATCCATATATGAGGGTTGTGCGACAGATACGTGTCTGTTATAAGTCGTTCAGAATTGAGGTTGTAGGTTTGACCCGACAATGGTGATGTAGCATAAATTATATATATATATATATATATATATATATATATAAAGTGTCGATACAGGTATTTCGTTTCCAATAGTTTTATTTAAAAATATATTTGGTGGCACTCTGGAGTTAATTTCACATGGGGTCAAACCCAAGCTTTAGAAGTCACTGGGAGGTCACTCACTCCACTCCACTCCACTCCACTCTACTCCAACCCGGTTTTGCTTTAGGGTTCCGATGCGGTGACGACTGACGAGGCGATGGCACTCAAAGCCGAAGCTCCGAAAGCTGCCGAAGTCGCGATTGCCTCAATTGGCCGCGGCTACGATGTCTCCATTGATCTACGCCTCAAGTACTGCAAAGGCGACTCTCGATTGATTGAAATCGACGACGACGACGACGGGGCTCGCCGCCTTCTCCTCCCCGGTGGACCCACCATCCCAAACGTCCCCAAGTCCATCAAATGCGACAAAGGCGAGCGCACCCGTTTCAGGTCCGATGTTCTCTCTTTCCAACAGGTAACTAAAGATCCCAACTCTCTCGTGTGTTTCGATTTCCCGACAGGTTTTAGTTGTACTAAAATCGAGGTTTTGGTCGGGCGCAGATGTCGGAGCAGTTCAACCAGGAAGTTGGTTTGACTGGGAAGATACCCTCTGGTCTCTTCAACTCCATGTTTGAGTTCTCGGGTTCGTGGCAGAAAGATGCTGCCAACACTAAGACACTCTCTTTCGACGGCGTCTTCATCACGCTCTATACTGTTGCACTCGAAAAGTCCAACATGGTGCTACGTCATCATGTCAAGAAAGCTGTCCCGTCGTCGTGGGAACCTGCTGCATTAGCGAGGTGAAGCTACGAGCATTGGCTGTCGTCTTTTGTTTTTCGACAGAATAATGCACTCACCCTTGTGTGTGTTTTGATTGTAGGTTTATAGAGACGTTTGGGACGCATATAGTTGTTGGTGTGAAGATGGGAGGTAAGGATGTGATCTACATGAAGCAGCAGCATTCTTCGACTCTGCAACCGGCTGACATACAGAAAAAATTGAAGGACATGGCAGATAAAAGATTTTTAGATGCCAATGGACAGTACGGCACACCGTCTGAACAAGCTTGCAAGAATAACAAGGTTTGTGGATATTTTTCCTAACGCCTACTTTTAGCAGTTGAACATTTAAATTGCTGTGATTGATCAGATATGCCTACAGCCGTCAATTTTTTATGTTGGTGTTGGGACTGCTTCAAGTTTTTCTTTGCCTATAACTTTAGTGAAATTTTTATTGTAGTGACTGGTGATTCCGCTCACTTGTTTTCAAAACAGCCGCTGTCTAGATTTTGGAAGATTTAGGTCAATAATCTTTGTTCTAGATGGCCCTAAATCTTATTGTGCTTTTGTATCTATAAATTTTCCACTCTTATGAGTATCTTTTAGCTTGATTTAGTTATATTGGTCATAAGTCTTGGGAGTCATAGGAGACCACTTAGGGTTCATTGGCCAACAAAATGGGAGTTTGCCTTTTGTGTACTTTGGACTTGCTGATCTCCAAAAATGAAAATTCTTTTGAAGTTTTCCTTTATCACATTGTCTGTCACTACACTGCCCAATAATCACTAATGTCTACTGATTTGCTAATTCTTCACGAATACTGCTATGAGTCTACTTTTACTTTTCCTGAAAATCACATACACCGTTACACCACTTGTCAGATGAGTAAACTCAATGATTAGTTCTTCTGAAATCATATGTATGTTATCTTCTTTGTCATTAGAATGTTGCTTCTGGTCTCGGATTTCCTACCTCATGAGCAAATGGGAAGCAAAGAATGGGGAATATCAATTGCTTAGCAACTCTGCAGTGATATTTCTGTTCCAAATTACAAAGAAAAAAAAAGGGGGATTTAGATATACACCCATATTTGAAGGCTGCTTTTAGATTCCACCCACTCATACAACTTGTAAATTTAATTCTCTCTAGATAAATCACACTTACATCATATCTGCCAAAGTGGAATGTTTAAGCATATATTGCTATATATCTTTTTAAGTGACCATCCTCGCTGAACCAAATTTAAGTGAAATGCTCCTGTATGCTTAGAAAAATTGGGTTTAGGGATTATTCAGGATAAACATTGAATGTGCTAAGATTACATATTGAATTTCTGGTAGTAGATCCATAATCACAATTGTGTTTGTGATTGTTCCAGAACAAATGAAACAAATGATACAGTAGAGCTAGGACAGTTAGTGTACGAAGTCTACTGGATACTAGATGCAGAAGCGCATAGTAGATCATTATGAACATCATGAACTATCGCGTGATAAAAATGGTTGTCATGATACTTTCTTCTCCTTCTTCCATAACCTGACCTCAGAGAAGGAAGAGATAAGAGGACCCTTTGGTGATTGTGGTCAGAGATCCATAATAGAGTTGGACCACAATGACCAGTGGTCTAGTGTATCTGTGATCATTCTTTACAAATGTCTGCTTTCTGGCATTCTATTCACTTTCCTCTATTTCTCTCCATTTTTTATCTTTTCCAGCTCTATGTTGAATTTGACCCTAGTTTTTTCATTGGGATGGTGGACACAGTAGTAGAGTCGTATGCATTAGTTTGTATACTTTAGACTTTATAGTTTATACAAGTACCTGACCTCAAATTTTAATTGCCAGTTTGAAATCAGGGAGCAGCGGTTGCGGTTTGCAGATACTAGTCCATCAAGTTCTTATTCGCACAAGGAAGTGAGTTGTATGAATAATCATCTTCATTGCCTTACCGTCAGATATCCTTACAAGTACTATAAAAAAGTTCTCTGCCTATTTTCTTTAGTCACTAAATTATTTTTAAATTGCAGGATATTGTAAGTATTCGCAAAAGGAGAGGTGGCAGTGATATCAAGAACTTGTCCCATAATGAATGGCTACAAAGTGTTCAAGTTGAACCTGATGTGATCACAATGTCATTTATACCGATCACCTCTCTTTTAAATGGAGTCCCAGGGAGTGGATTCTTGAGCCATGCAATAAATCTTTATTTAAGATGTAAGCCTTTTTCCCCTAGTTGCACTCTCTATTTGGTTTACTTTTCTATTTACTGTTATTATAAATTATAGATATTTTTTGCTCTTACATTTCTTGAATATAGTTCTGAACTACATAAAAACTTAAGGTGATTAGAGAAAGAGGAAAAGCGTGTGCCAAATACCTAAAAGCCATGCATATTATGTTTGCAATTGCAAAATGGTCTGTTGGTGCTAATCAAATATGTTAGACTGGATTCCACCTTCAGAAACCAACCCGTTTCTGGAAGTTCTACTATTACATTTGAGCGTGCTTGCTAAGTGTCATGATCCATTCACGGAGAAAGGCCTTAGTAATGTATAATTAGTAAAGTTGATCCAGAATAATACAACAGATGTTTTTGGCTTTGCAATAGAAGTATAGAACTAACCCAGCAAGATAATTAGAACTAACAGAACCAGGAGAAAATAGGATTATTTTTTATCCGGACCCTAACTCTGCCTATGTAATATTGCAGAAGTATGGTAGCATTATGGAAGTTAATTTGTAACATGAGAGATTTAATCATCACTCATATGCTTGCAGATAAACCACCAATTGAAGAGCTTCATCAGTTTTTGGAATTTCAGCTGCCACGGCAGTGGGCGCCGGTTTTTAGTGACCTTCCTCTTGGTCCACAAAGGAAGCATCAAAGCAATGCATCTCTACAGTTTAGCTTAATGGGGCCCAAGCTTTATGTTAATACTAGTCTGGTAAGGTTCCTGATGTCTGCTTATTTAAAAAGAAGACAATTACTTTTAACATAAATGTTTGGCATAAATGCCGATTTGCACCCCAAATTTGGCTGAAATTGTCAATTTGCACCCTGAACTTGCATTTGAGTCAATTTACCTCCTAAACTTGGTAAAAATTGCCGATTTACACCTCGAACTTGTATTTGAGTCAATTTACCTCCTAAACTTGGTAAAAATTGCCGATTTGCACCCCATCCGTTAAATTTAACTGTTTTTATCCAATTTTGCGTCACATGTCATGCACATGAGGGGTAATGTTGTCATTTTCTATTTATATTTTTCTTAAAAACAAATAAAAATATTTTTTAAAATGAGGATTATTTTGTTAATCAAATTATTTATTTACATCTTTTTTTCTACCTACTTAACCCTACTTTGAATTATATATTCAATATACCTACCCATTCAAATATAGTGTGTTGTGTATAAATATATTTTTATATGTACACATTGTTGGAGGATGAACAAAACGAGAATAATAACGACGTAATAGAACAAAACATAACCGTTTATTAATTGATAATGAGGCCAATAGATATGCATTACATAATCACAATCTCGTAGGATTCAGAGTCCTAATCTATTACAGAGATGCGAATCTATTTCTAACAGGAAACCTAATAAGGCTAAGACACACACAATGGTAGAATAGTAATTATCTCGAAACACACATTTATTTTTAATTTTCAATATATTTATTTATTTATATTTTTTCTAATATATTCTAACATATCATATCACATAAAATAATAAATATATAAATCAATAATATGTTTCGAAAAAACAAACATTGTAGCAAGTGTTCCTCTTAAGTAATTTTATTAATTTATTTCATTATTCAATATGAATAAATATATAATGACAATACTACCCCTTAAATGCATGACATGTGACGCAAAATTGGATAGAAACAGTTAAATTTAACGGATGGGGTGCAATTGACTCAAATACAAGTTCAGGGTGTAAATCGGCAATTTTTACCAAGTTTAGGAGGTAAATTGACTCAAATGCAAGTTCAGGGTGTAAATTGACAATTTCAACCAAATTTGGGGTGCAAATAAGCATTTATGCCTAAATGTTTTTGGGATAACTATCATGTTGATGTTTGAAGTAAGTCATCTAAATACTATGGAGAAGATTTCTAAGAATACTTGAGTTCCATGGGACAACTTTTTAATCATGTTGATGTTTGAAGTTTACAGTCATGTCTAAGGAAAATATAGACATTCATCTCTTAACTTTTGAATGTATTTGTAATGGAAAAAGCCCTTGGAAATTTTTCTAGTATTACTTGACACAACTTTCATGACCCTGTTTTCATATTTATGTGCTGACATCACAATGACTGGTAAGTTTTACATGTTTGCCAATTATCCTACAATTATTGCATGAACTGAAGTATAAATGTTACCATTTAATTATTCAGGTCTATCTGCTTTCAATGTACTGCTTTCAGAAAGATATCATTATTTGCTCTATGTTTTTTTTAGAGGAATTATTTGATACATCTTGTCAGGTTGATGTAGGAAAGAGGCCAGTGACTGGTTTGAGGCTGTATTTAGAAGGCAAAAAAAGCAATCGCTTGGCCATTCACTTACAACACCTCTCCTCTCTTCCAAAAGTCTTCCAACTTGAAGATGATCCGAATGGAAATTTCCGTCGTGATTCTTATGATCGTAAGTACTATGAGAAAGTCCAATGGAAGAACTTTTCTCATGTGTGTACTGCTCCTGTGGAGTCAGATGAGGATCTTTCAGTAGTAACTGGGGCACAGTTGCAGGTTGAGAATTATGGGATAAAGAATATTCTCTTCTTGAGACTCCGCTTCACTACTGTTTCCGGAGCTACAATTGTAAAGCATCCGGAATGGGAAGGCTCACCAGGGTTGGCCCATAAGTCGGGACTCATATCAACACTAATAAGCCATCACTTTACAACAGTTCAAAAGCCACCTCCACGGCCAGCAGATGTCAACATAAACTCAGCCGTCTATCCAGGGGGTCCTCCAGTTCCCATCCAAGCCTCAAGACTCCGGAAGTTTGTGGATACAACAGAAATGACAAGGGGGCCACAGGAAACTCCAGGTTATTGGGTTGTATCTGGGGCAAGACTAGTTGTCGAAAAGGGCAGGATATCACTGCGCGTGAAGTATTCTTTATTGACAGTAATATTACCTGATGAAGAAGAGTTGGAGGAACATTAGCTCATAAAGAAAAAGAAAATTCATATGATATAGGTTCAAGGGCGGAGTAGGAATTGATGGGGGTTTCAAAGGTTGTTGTATTACTGTATATTTTGGTTTATCTCTGAAGAACTGGAGATTTTTGTACCTGAACAAGTTCACAGCACAGGCAGGCTGTATCAGTTCTAATTTACCTGGTGTTGTGGGTATAGTCGGAATTTGTGGCGCTAACGGCCAAGCTTATCTTGTATGATGTCTACTCCGGCATGCATTTCTCGGAATAGAAAAGTAACTGCATACTTGTGCAAACATATATATGAAATAATGCGTTGTTGTCCTTTCGCCATATTCAGGTTCCATCCTAACAACTATACAGTAATAAAAGACAGATACCCCTTGCACTGCAAATTTCTTTATGCAACCATGCTTTTAACTTGTTCTTATTCTTCTGTGCAATTTTTAAACCATCTGTTTATCTTGTAACTTACAGTACGATTGGAAGGGAAGATTAAAAAATTCGTAAGTGACGCAATCTTTAACTCCATTAATCTGATAGAATTATAATTACATTTTTTGTAGGGGAAAATTTAATTCATTGGCATAATGCTATGACGGCCACAAGGACCAAACAAATGAGGTGACATAACCACCTCAAATGCATGCTAAAACTAAGCAAATAACAACGCACAAAACGCATTTATTAAAGCAAACAAAGTATGAAAAAAAAATGTCAAACGAGCGGACTATAGAAAATAAATTGCAAAGCAAATGTGCAACTCATCAACACTACGTTCCCAATAAAACAGCCAACCGTCATAATTTGTTTTTCCTATTTCAAGACTTCAAATAGAGAAAAGAAAAGAAGTAAAGAGTGGTAATTCCTTGCTCAAGATTTTTGGAGACAATTGAGGTACAATGGGGCTGGGAAAGGGATTGGTTCACAGCACATCAAAACAAATAAAGCATCAGTATTCTGAACTACGCCCAAATAGTTGAGTCATGGTGTAGAGACGTAGCCAGAATTGTATCAAAAAGGGCAGGTAATTTACATAGTACATCTATTCACATTCAATGCATCTACCTTCTATCTAAAAATGGACTCTGTAGAAAGTTAACTTGATATATAACACTTGAGCATGAATGCTTAGTTTATCTTCCGAATTTGGCGTTGTTTCTGGTAATAAATGGTAGAAGCAGACTTCAAGCAAAAACACTTATCTGCTGATATATTTTATTCTTTTGTTAATTATCTTCAACAAAAATAACAGAGGCAATACTTGGACCCTAAGAATGATTTCAATTTTGTAGAATTAGTTCCTACTACCTTATTATCAAATGCTAAGTTAAATAATCAAAAGAATGAAATTAGTCATGTATGACCAGCAACATATTCTTGTATTACATAAGTGCATGACCAGAATATAGAACAGGAAAAGAAAAACCTAGGTCCGTCACTACATTTATCCAGCATAAAAACTTATCAATACATGGTCGTACAACTTCAATGGATGATCCTTCGTTTTTTTATAGGGCAGTCATACATGGAGAACTTAACAGTACTGTACCAGGGTGGTTCCATTGTTGTCAGAGATGATCCTTCCTTTGTTTGCCTAACAGGACTTCAACTACCATTATGCTAGAAAAATAAAGACCAAATCGGGAAATGGGAAAAGTTGTTTTTGTTGTTTTCATTACAATAAGAAGACTGCAACCTAACCAAATTGACGAAACAGAGAACACTACGTGCTGCATATGAAGAAGGTAAAATGGCTTTGCTCAAACAGATGTATCTTATATTTTGCTATCAACACATTAACCAGGTCTACTATAATGCGTACGAATCAATCTTAAATTCCATGTGAAAACAGATGGACATTATGTGAGTGTCTAAGAATATTGCTTAATGTGTGATAATAAGATGGTTAATGGCATAAATATATCAAATAGTTACCTTTTTGGCTTCTTGTCTTGGTCACAATGCTTTTGTTGTACCCTCTGTTTCTGTTTCACTTCTTCTTTCTGGTGCTGCAGAGATTGGAAGTTTCACTTGTTAGAGGTATTTATACATAGCGACTATCATTATCCAAAATCTGAAAAAGGAGAGAATTCGGTTCAAAAACCGTCTAAGTAAATACAATGTTCATCAATTACAGTTATGACATAGACTTCTTCAAAAGTTGAAAATTTTGATTTTATGCTACAAATATAAAATCACATGCAAAAACCATTGGTATGTATAATGTCTGAACTGAGGTAGATCATTTGAACTGATTTTCCAATTGTAAGTACAAAACCATCACAGGAAAAATATAAGGAGATCGCTTACACCGACTCAGGGACTGAAGACATCTTGAGATACTTTCTCTACTTGGCAATAACCCTACCACTGCATATATGTTGCAACAATCCAAAATTCAGATTGAAGTCATCGAACCAACCCAGATAATAAAATGAATCCTCAAATCATAATCAGATCTCGAACATAAAACTAAACCCAACAGAAAACCAACAGGATAAATCAGAAGACAAACCAAATTAAAATAAAAAAAGAAAATAACATCAAAAATACCAAATGCGATGACCAAGAACCGAAAGGCCCGTTTGTAAACCGCAATAAAAGCTACGTACCATGTTCGCCACTCGCCACCTCTACCTTTCTTCCTCTCCGTCCGTCACGATTTAGATGGACTCTCTTTTGTGAAGGCAGAGCATGACACTGGATTCTCTATCGAGTCTTATGGTGCTTCTTAAAAAAAAAAATTGGCTTCCCTAACATCTTTAGATGAAACCTACAAACAAAATAAATACTTATGGAGAATCCAATTAGTAAATATATAATTACAAACTCACATCGGAACTCCAATGAGTCTGATCTGTGTTTACTCACATCACATCGAACATCATATCAGAAATGAAGATCTTACAGTTGATTTTCATCTCCATGAATATAGAACATAAGTGTTAGCTAGCTTTCACTTCTAATAAAATAGTAATCATATGCATATACTCACCTTCAAATGCAAATTCAGTGGCAAATATTATCCTCCAGCGACACCTTGCCCGATTCTGTAATCTAAATCAAAATAACATTACCTGCTCCAATGGTAAATGCTATAAGTTACCTAATAACAAAGTAAAACCAAACAACATTACCTGCTTCAAAGCAATAGCAATGTAAGTAACATAACCATATTTCAATAAACACATCAAATATTGAGGGCATTAGTATTATCCAACCCTGTTTTTAAAAAGACAGAGACATTTAAAAAAATACTCGACCTAATTCACTCTTAATCCAACAGAATGGAACCAAGCAACAAACTTATCAGGTCAACTATCCCTTCTCACATACACTACCACGAAAAACTAAAAAGAAACAAAAAAAAAAACTACCATAATTAAACCAAACTTGTAATTTTGACACTTCTAGGTCAGAAATTACATAAAGCTTATATCATTTGCGGATTCTAACTGTTTTGGATTACATCTGACAATCGACACTGATCATATGTTTTCAATATAAAAGTGAGTAGGAATTGAGTGTCAATTGTGCTCTGGTAGAAAAGTGATAGGCAATATAACAATAATTGACTTTTATCTGATAAGGCAGTATGACTTTATTTCGTAAGGTAGTATTTTGACTGGTTTTTCATACCTTAACCCATAATTAATTCCAGAAAAATAAGAGACGGAAGAAAATAAGGAATCCTAAGTTCCTAACTATACGCAAGTCTCTCTTATATACAAAACAGGGAAAAAATTCATTACCTGAATGTTGTGAAGTCTGATTACCTGGAGCTTTAAGCCTTCCACACTTGGAGCTTTGAGCTTTCCAACCCTGAACAAAGCATCATTAATATCTTGCTCAATTATAGGTCTATTCATCGATATCATCAGAAGTGGTCTCGGGGAACAAAGGAGGGATAATGATTCTTAAATCATGATAGGGAGCAGCTAAAATAAATTCTGAAAAAACTCCTTTGCAATTCTCCTCATACCATCACTATCAGTAGTCCAAGTACCATTATTGTCAAACATGCCATCAATTTCCTTATTCTTCTCACCACAGTGGTAATTAGCACTAAGTAAGAAAGGTAGCTTCTCAAAGATTTGCCCAGCCCACGCAAGAGCGCTTATGTCATATGGGAACTCATGGCCGGAAACAATCCTGGTAGGAATAATAAGAATCAAAGTCCAGGTTGGTTGGTGAGCCTAGTGATAGGAGACTATCTAGCTTGGTTCGGAGAGCACTTGTTGGGTTAAAGATTTTTTTGTCGCTAAATGTTACGGCCTAAATGCTGAACTATTGACCCTACTTGTTCGGATGGGTGTTCACCCCAAAGTCTTCCCGGATTGCATGCATACATCCGTAAGTAACTTAGTGCAACATGGCAAATTTCATTGAGAAGAATCAGCAAAGAAAAGAAAAATGGGTCAACATCTTAATGTGTATTTGAGGGCTGAGGAGTGTCCACACGAGTTCGTTGAGGTGTCTACACAGGGAGTTTACTTGCTTACTTGTTAGAGAGAGGGATTCTTAACTTCCAAATGAAACTCCATTTATAAAAATATAGGGAACCAAAATCACGACCAGAATCTTTTACGATTTATGGCGATATTAGTTTAATCTTTTACTCGGAACGAGAGTCGTACTAAGTGTGACGACTCTAAAAGTTGACTTTTCGATGCATAAGTTTTTCGAGAAAACTTCCTTCGCGAAAGTCGTAGATCTCGTCGATACGAATTCGTGGACACGCGGCACGCCTAAATCGGAGTTCGTATGAAGAATTTACGAATCAAAACGTATTTAGGCATTTTTGGAATTTAGTATAAATAGGAGGTCGAAAATGGGAAAAAGGAAACAAAATGCGAAAACTCGAAAGTTTTGCGCCACTGTTCATCCCCGACCCTGAGATTTCGCCGGCGCCGTTCTCTGCCGTCCAGCCACCGATCGGAGCACCACTAGTCCCGTTCAAACCGTCTCACCATTCTCCGTCGTTTGGTACCAGCCCCGACGCCTGCTGACCGTCGTGCAAGGCGCAACAACACCCGAAAGATCCGGTAGAAGTCAACGCCGCCGTGCGGCCGTTTTCCGACGACTCCGGAGCTCGGGGTTATCATCATTCGACTTGGTTATTCATTCTGTGCACGAATCGATTGGAGTTGGGCGACGAATCGAGCTAGATCGCAATTTGGGAATTCGTTGCACTGTTCCGACCTTCCTCTGCGTTTTCCAGCCACTTCCCGGCCGATATGGGCTTCGACGCCGTCGTGAAAAGGTGTTTTGTTGTGATCTATAACTTTCATGTTGGAGTCGAGTTGATTTGGAGAGTTGGAAAGGGGTGGCGCGTGGGGCCCACGCGCAACCACTGTGGCGGGGTGTGCGGCGGCGCGTGGTGTCATTTTTGGGGCAGTAGGTTGCTCCTTGAGTAGCATTCGTCGATACGAACTTATCGACATATTAATCGACGTATTTGGTTGTTGTATGCTGTTGGTAAATTAGATTATCGTATAAAAGATTAATGTGATTGTTGTGTGTTTGATGGATGATGGTTATAGTGATGGTTGCATATGTCGGATGTTTTGTTGTATGTGATATACGAATCGAAATGGTTATGAGTTTTGCATGATTATAGTAAGTGTGTAGGTTGGTGGTAAATGTGAAGGTTTGTGATACGATATTGACCCTAGATAGTTGTTGGTTGTAAAGTCGGGTTGTTGATGAAGAGTTGAACTATGAATGTCTTGATCCCTCGTAGAGGGTACGTAGGCAGCCCAAACAAGGTTTGGGTGCAGCCGCAATTATTTTAGATTAGATTTCGGTTTGCTGGTTTTAATTTGGTTTTTAGTGCGTAATTAGGTTAGTTTTGGGACGGGTCGTCTCATTTGGTATCAGAGCATGGTCCTCTGACTGATGGGCTTGCTGAGATGTAGGAGTTAGTACGTTTATTTTGGGAAAATTTCTGTGTCTCGGGAATCTTAATTTTTATATATTCATGCATGCGTTCACTTAAAACCGAGACGAGTGAGTTAACCAATTTGACGCGGTTTTCTCCATGTTCTTCTGGAAATGGGGTTGTAAAGCCGGAATTATTTGAGGTTACTCGGTTGACCTTTGCAAGCATCCAATTTAGATGCTAGGTTTTTGGCTATGAGTGGACGTTTATGTTAAATATATGCGCATGCATATTATTGAGTTAATTATTATCTTAGAATTATAATTTTAAATTTCAAATATTTAGTTTGTTAGTTATTTGGAAATGAGATTTCCAGAAAACTATAATTGTTGGGAAATTACCGAAATGAGATTTTCGGGAAAATGTATGATTTAATTTATTTCTTCTTGATTATTTACAATGTGATTCTATTTAGTGGTCTTGGAAATAAATTTGAGAAATATATTTAATGACTTATGGGATATTTGGAAAATGGTTGATTAATTATTGGGGATTGAGATTCTCGGAAATTGTTGTGTATATATTGAGATTTATACGAAAGGTTGGGAACTGTACTCGCTCTATTTATTCTTATCCGGTATCATCTCCTTTAACTATTTAAAGGGGGCACGATCAATGGATAAGAATGATTTTATATTTTATTCCGGTATCCTCTCCTTTAATCTTATAAAGGTCGCACGATCAACGGAATCATATTCCATTCTATCCGGTATCCTCTCCTGTAGCAAAAGGGGGCATGGTCAACGGATATGAATGATATCTGTTTTTGTGACTATGTTAGCATACTATATCACTTTTCCGCCTGAGAGGCGATGCCGCCCGAGGGGCGAGGTTATGTGATATCACTTTTCCACCTGAGAGGCGATGCCGCCCGAGGAGTGAGGTTACGTGACATTACTTTTCCGCCTGAGAGGCGATGCCACTCGGGGGGGGGGGGGGGCGAGGTTACATGATATCACTTTTCTGCCTGGAGGGCGATGCCGCCAGGAGGGCGATATTACGTGATATCACTTTTCCGCCTGGAGGGCGATGCCGCCTGAGGGGCGAGGTTATATAGCCAGCAATGAAATGATGATTCAATACCCTCTCCATGAACGTGACGTAACGGTATTGAAAACTTGAGATTATTTATGTATATATATATATATATATTTTTGCCCGGGGGCCATAGTGTATGACGTTTGTCATTTATTTTTACTAGCGGGGCTAGTCCATTTCCTGATATTTGCTATATTTATTGTGACTAGCAGGGCTAGTCGGCTTCTAGCCATTCGTAATTATTTATGTAGACTAGTGGGGCTAGTCGGTTCTCTAGAATGATTTGATAGTATTATTTGACTAGCGATGCTAGTTTACTTTATAGCCTGAGATATCCCTTTGACTAACGGGGCTAGTCCAGTTTATATGATTGAATTATTAGTTTGACTAGCGAGGCTAGTCCAGTTTTATTTTTGAGTTATTAGTTTGACTAGCGGGGCTAGTCTATTTTTATATTTGTCGAATAATTATCTGAGATGGGAAATCTCCTAAATTGATTAGGTAGTTTCGACATTTTAGTAATTACTTCGGGAATTATATTTTACGTTAATTAATGACTATTGTTGTCGTAAAGTGGGTGGGACGGTTGTGGTCTAAGAGGAGCTGAAAGCTCCAGGGATCGATCGATGTTTTGTGTTCTAACGTCTCATAGCGTAATGGACGTCTTTATGAATTTTATAGGTTGAGAATTTTTATTGTTGATGTTTGAATTTGTTTAAATGTTGTGGATGCCATTTCGATTGGAGGAGCAGATGGTTCCAGGTGTGGGGGTGGTTTTGTGACTATTAGAAGTGTCGTTTTGTGTAGGTGGGGCACGCTATTTTCAAAGGAGACTATGCCGAAATTTCGGTATGCCTCCTTTGTTAGTGGCGCCCGCACAACTCGATATAGATGTAGGCAATTTTACTAAATCTCTTTTGACTGTGGTCCTATTGGTTGAATGTTATACTTCACCAATGGATCAATGTGACACTATCGATTATTTGAAATTGAATTATGAGCTGAGAACTCTTAAGAGAAAATGTTTGTATTGGCTCGAAAGGTATTTCGAGTTCTAGCTTGTCTATGGTGTGGGGTAATGGAGGTGGTACATATTTCGATACGTATTACCGTATCCGTATTTGGTGATACCTTTTCACTGGATCGTAGGGTGGTGTGACCGCTTATGGATCCAGGTGTGATTTTAGAGGTTCTGACTCTTATGGACGGGCGTCCTTTTAATTAGGGGTTAAAAGATCTAAAGAAATAGACGATGAGTTAATTCACTTTTGATTATCCCTCGTGAGACGAGAGGATTAGGATGACTTTCCTTCTGTATGGTCGTTACAGAAGGTTTATGTAAGGAGAACTATTAAAGGATGTTTGACAAGGTTGAAACTAAAGGACATGGAATTTAGGGCTTTCAGGGCTCAATATTCAGAAGGCTATTAATGTGGGATGTTCGTAGGTACTACAATAATTGTGGTACTTTGATCCTCGAGTTCAAAAGACTTGCCCCAAGAGTGGATATGAGCTATATCTCTGCAGTTACGGAGGAACTCAGTTGAGCAAGTGGTGGAAGAGAAAGGATCAAGGATATCAAACATCCACATTTGAGTGGAGACCGAGTGTATGTGGAAGCGTTGTCTGCCTTCCAAGAGTAATGAAATGCTGTGGTGAGCATAATTTAGAATTTGGGGTGTAAATGTTCTCTAAATCGTATTGCAGAACTGGTAGTAAAAGCATAGAATATAGATGCAAGTCGCATTTCTCTGCCTGATACGAGTGAAACTTGTGCATACAAGTGTTCGCTCAAGTAGCTATCGTTGTGAGAAACATTTTCTAGAGTTCTGTTGATAACTATAGGTTTTGTCAAACGGTTGGACAAATCTAAGAAAATGGCTTTCGCACATTTCCAGTGGCATTGGAAGAGGGGAGTAGTTACATGAGTGGTACTCATTCCGATATATAGAACAATAGTCGTATTCTGAGATGTATGTTTTTAATGGATAGTGGTGTGGTGGGACCACTTACTGATTCAGTTGTTGACCCGAGGGGTCATGAATGTTGTGACCTGGGAGGTCATGATCCTCATGGACTTGTGTCCTTTCCAGTGGGGGCTAATGGATCGTGAGAATTTTACTAGTGGGTTAATTTATAATTTTAGTGATTCCTCGTAGAACGAGGTGCTGAGGGTAATTTTCCCTGCTAACTTGTCACTTCGGAAAAGCTCATGAGTGAGTTCGATATTTTCCGACGAGTCCTTATTTAGCTGAATTAGCTTCTTGGCGCTTACGTGGTGAGGTTTCACGTTTTATCGACAAGTCATCAGGGTTTTCATTATCAGTTGGGTTTAGAAGATCTAATCCCTAAACGACGACCAACTTATAATCTTATTTATTTTACCGCCGTATATGTGTGGTTAGTAAGCCACTAAGGAAGAGAGCTACTTGGGAGAATAAGGGTTAGATGAAACAACATTTTTATTCCACTTCAAAAGAGAAGTAGCTAAACTACTAGTCTTATTTAGAAAGTCACCAACATATTTATTCCAAGTCTCATTCACCATTGCAGAATATTGATCATGGTTTATGGGACAATGGTCAGACCTCATTCTCGCTAAATGAAGGGGGGATTTTTCCTTGGTCCTCTAAAGCTAGGATGAACTTTAACCAAGATAGGACAATGGTCAGACCTCATTCTGGCTAAATGAACAATACAAGCATCAGGAAAGGGAATTCTCCAATCACTATTGCAAAAGCTCTATCCAATCTCTCATTCACATAATTATTCGAGCAAGTAAAGTCAGCTCCCTGATACCCCATATCAACCAGACCGTTCCTACACACCCAATCAAGCATACCACCAAATCTGAAGTGCTTAGAACCACCAATTTTATCAGCATAGGAAATCAACTAATTAAAATTAGCCATAATCAACCAAGGCAGATCACATCATGAGAAAGAGAGACAAGATAAGCCCAAAGCTGACTTCTAGAAGTATTACAAGGACTAGCATACACTCTAGTGAGAAGCCAATGAGGAGAACCATTCTAGGAAACTTTGATAGAAATAGATTGAAAGTTGGAATCAACAAAATCTACAGAGACCATGTGTTTATTCAAAAGCAGCCAAATATCTCTAGAAAACCCACGCACTTCTCTAATTTCAAAATCAGTAAATCCAAGAGACAAAGAAGACTTTTTGGCATTGTTGGATTGAACTCTAGGTTCACAAATTATTCAAAATATCAACAGAATTCATTTTAACCAGGTTTTCAATAGCAGACCTAAATTTGTCAGTCCCTGCACCTCTAGCAATCTAAAATAGAACGTGATCCATTAAAAACAACTAGGGAGGTAGGAACACTTCCTCAATCAATCATTAGCCATCTCCTCAAATGAGGAAGAGAGGTTAACATCAGTGGTCAAATTGCTATTAGCAGCAAAGATGTTTTCAACAAAACAATCAGAAGCAT
This sequence comes from Argentina anserina, assembly GCF_933775445.1. Classification (NCBI taxonomy): domain Eukaryota; kingdom Viridiplantae; phylum Streptophyta; class Magnoliopsida; order Rosales; family Rosaceae; genus Argentina; species Argentina anserina. The sequence continues at coordinate 18,553,379 of NC_065876.1, forward strand.
GTTCATTAGAAACCTGATCACCACTCTCCATCAATGGCCCAGGAGGGCAGTGATCCAATATGCCAGAAATTCCACCACTAGAACCATCATCTACATTTTCAAACGAGAGCTTCTTGGCAAAAGCAGGTTCTTGAGTAGTAGTAGAAGTATCTGATACCTTTTAATTTTCGTTGGTACTGTAGATCAGTGAATTTAGATGAGCTTCCAGCATTAACGTTAGATAAATCTTTTAAAGGAAATCTGGAAGCAAATTTAGCACCTGCAGAAGCTGAGGAACCAGCACCATTGTCACTCTTTGAAATTCTAGCAGTCAAGGCTTGGAATTAAAACCATTTGTCTTTGTCACTTTTTTTCTTCTTGTCTTGAAAAATTGTCTAGAGCTTCACAATTGGGCTGAAATTGATGTAAAACGTCCTTGCATGATCAAGAATCACGAGGATATTGTTTGGTACCAAAAGGAGAAGGAGCTTGAACGAGTTCACCATTTCCTGAAAGGTTTTGATGCGAAGCATAACAGTGCGAAAGGCGAATTGCTCCGAAAGACCGAACCTCCTAGTCTCCTCACCGCTTTCACATATATTCGTAAGGATGAATCGCAACAATAGAGTCTTCTTCCCACACCCGTCGCAGTTTCCAGCCTTACTATTCATGCTCGATCCCCAGCACCACCTCTTCTGCAAGCTACTTCAGCTCCTCTTCATCAGCAAGGACCACCACCAGGCTTCGGGAATTTGCCCCGCCCTCCTTACTCTTATTATCATGATACTAACCATGCTCGTCCGACTTGTTGGAAATTGTATCCACACCTTAGGCCCAAGAGGCCTAATTATCGTCCCAAAGCGAAAGAAGCTATTGAGTTAGTCCGGGAACTTGATATCTATGGTGTGGTTGGGCATGATCATCATACAGCGGGAAACGCTCTACCTACCGCATCCATAGCTCGTCGTGGTAAAATTGGTATGGCTTTGAATATTTCTAACTTTGTTGGTTTTGATACATGGATTATTGATTTTGGTGCATCTGATCATATGACTTATGACAAATCTTATTTTACCGTATTGTCTCCTCCACCTGTACCCTATGTTACTAATGCTAATGGTGAGGCATTTCCCGTCTTAGGAAAATGGTCAGTTCATATTACTCCCATCATATAGCTTCACAATGTGCTATATGTATCCGTTTTATCTCATCATTTGCTCTCTGTTCCCCAATTAAACACTGACGCTAAGTGCTCTGTGACATTTTTTCCTATGTATGTGATATTTCAGGATCTTCTCACCGGGGAGTTGGTTGTTCGGGGGTATCTGAGGGACCAGTTGTTTCATTTGGATCAGACGTATGCCGGGGCAAAACCAGGAGCACAATCTCGGACCGCTTTAATCTCCACTTCTGACAAGCTAAGTGAAGTTTGGTTATGGCATCGTCGCTTAGGGCATCCATCTTTTCGTGTTATGAAACAATATATGCCTACTTTGTTTATTCGTGTCGATGAGTCCCTTTTACGTTGTGAGACGTGTGTTTTGGGAAAAAGTCATAGATCTACTTTTCCCCTAGTACTTCTCCCAAACGTATTCTTCCTTTTGAATTAATTCATTATGATGTTTGAGGACCCTCCAAAGCTCCTACTGTATCTGGGATGCGGTATTATGTTTTATTTATTGATGATTGCACTCGTCTTTCATGGATTGTTCTTCTCAAAACTAAAGATGAGGTTTTTTCAGCTTTTCAAGCCTTTCATTCCACTGTTAAAACACAATACAATGCCACTATTAGGGTTCTTCGTTCTGATAACGGGGGGGGGGGGGGGGGGGAGGAATATGTGAATCGTGTCTTTCAGGAGTTCTTTCACACACACGGGATTGTTCATCAAACAACGTGTCCTTACACACCTGAGCAAAATGGGGTTTCTGAAAGGAAAAATCGTTATGTACTTGATATGGCTCGGTGTATTCTTTTTAGTGCATATATGCCTACATATCTTTGGGGTGATGCTGTCATCACTTCCGCCACCTCATTAATCGTCTTCCCTCTCGTGTCCTTTACGGGAAGGTTCCATATGAGGTGCTTGCTTCTCATGTCTCATTACCCTCTTTTCATAATCTTCCTGCCCGTGTTTTCGGTTGTGTTGCTTTTGTCCATCTTCCACATCATCAGCGGTCTAAGTTAGATGCCTGGGCAGTTAAATGTGTGTTTGTTGGGTATGAAGGCCATCAGAAAGGATATCGATGCTATCATCCCCTACCAGGAAGTACTATGTCACTATGGATGTTACTTTCTTTGAAGATATGAGCTATTTTACCTCTTCTGATACTGCTCTTCAGGGGGAGAATTCTTTTTTTTGAAGAGTTGTATCATGAAGAGGGGGAGCCTAGTGAGCCAGTGACAGGTTCTGTTGAGATTACCAATGTGTCAGCCCCACAGGAACTACCGGATCATTCTGGTGTAGTGACTCCAGAAGATGACAACACAACTACCCCTCATGTCTCCCGTATTACCCCTGACCAATGCTCTCCTGGTACAGAACCTCACTCATCTGTGGTTAGTCATTCTATTGGGGCTAATACTAGTGAGGATAATAGTAGACGATATGTATTGCCAAATAGGTCTACTCGAACCTACCCTTCAGGCTAAAGCTAAGTATCCTGTAGCAAATTTTATGTCTACCAAAAGATTGTCTAAGTCATATGAATTATTTGTGAATCAAATATCTACTTTATCAGTACCTAACAAAGTGCAGGATGCATTGAGAGATCCAAAATGGAGAAAAGCAATGGAAGAAGAGATGGAAGCATTGCAAAAGAACAATACTTGAGACCTTGTATCTACACCACATGACAAGAAGACTGTGGGATGTCGCTGGGTGTTTACAGTAAAACATAATCCAGATGGGACAGTGAGCCGATATAAAGCACGCCTAGTAGCAAAGGGATTCACTCAGACATATGGCATAGACTATGATGAGACATTCGCACCTGTTGCAAAAATAAACACTATTCGGGTATTACTCTCTTTTGCTGCTAGCTTAAACTGGCCACTTAGACAGTTTGATGTTAAGAATGCATTCCTTCATGGAGAACTTACAGAGGAAGTGTACATGGATCTTCCGCCCGGATATATGACCGCTTCTCCGAGTGATTTTGTATGCAGATTGAGAAAATCTTTGTATGGTCTTAAACAATCACCTCGTGCTTGGTTAGGAACATTCTCACAATTTATGAGGAAAATTGGCTACAGACAGAGTAATTCAGACCACACATTATTTCTCAAACATCAACCCTAATTAGGTAACAACCCTAATTATATATGTTGATGATATGGTAGTTATTGGGAATGATACTGTTGAGGTGGATAGATTACAAAAACAGCTAGCCACAAAGTTTGAGATGAAGGACTTAGGTACACTCAAGTACTTCTTGGGCATTGAGGTAGCCCGGGGAAATGATGGTATCTATCTGTGTCAGAGGAAGTACATCCTTGATCTACTAACAGAAACATGTATGTTGTATTGCAGTCCCATTGATACTCCTATTGAGTAGAACCATCGGTTAGAAGAGTATCCAGATCAAGTGCCGACTGACAAAACTCGTTACCAGAGGCTAGTTGGAAGTCTGATTTATTTATCACATACTAGACCAGACGTTGCATATGCAGTAAGTGTAGTGAGTCAGTTCATGCATAATCCCAGTGAGGACCACATGGATGCTGTTGTAAGAATTTTGAGGTACTTGAAGTCAGCTCCAGGAAGAGGAGTAATGTTTTCTAATCACAAAAACATTTTTGAAGTTTGTGGCTTCACAGATGTAGACTGGGCTGGAAATATTACAGATCGGAGATCCACATCAGGGTATTTTACATTTGTTGGGGGTAATCTTGTTACATGGAAGAGTAAGAAACAAAAGGTGGTAGCTGATCTAGTGCTGAAGCAGAGTACATAGGTATGGCTCAAGGAGTATGCGAATTGTTATGGCTTAGAAACTTGCTACAAGATTTGGGTATTAAACCTAAATGTGCTATGCAGCTGTACTGTGACAACAAGGCAGCTATTGATATTTCACAGAATCCTGTACAACATGATCATACAAAACATGTGGAGGTTGATCGTCACTTTATAAAGGAGAAGCTAGACGCGAAGATCATCAGTTTTCCTTTTGTTCCCACAGAAGAGCAACTTGCCGATATGCTCACAAAAGGAGTATCTAAGAAAGCTTTTTATGACTCACTTAGCAAGTTGGGCATGGTTGATATGTATGCGCCAACTTGAGAGGAAGTGTGAGTGGAGAGTAGTAGGTGAACATAGAAATAGTGGAGGAAATCACGGGTAGTGGAATATGTAGTGGAGAATGTAGTGGAGAACACTTTATATGTGTATATATAGATGATTATTTTGTAATAAGATCAATAAGCAAGATTAATTTCCTCTTCCACAAAATAAATGTACCCTGACATGTCTAGAAACCACAACGTCTTGGTACATGCCTTTAGCTGTGAGAAAAAACAATGGTACTATTACACTAAAAATAAATTGAACAGGTAAAAGAAATGCTATTTGAACATTGAAAAATGCTACTGGAAGATCTTGGCTAAGACCAGCACCACTCATGCTCGTGGAATTTGCATTTTCACTGATCCTCCAGTTATTGTATCTGAAACTCTGCTAGATGATATTATAGGTGTCTCTAGAGCTAGGTACTTTAATACCAGCTCTGCTGGTTAGGTTGTGTTCTTAAGATTGATTTCAAGCCCAAGATTAGGTTCTTAATATTGTTTAATCTAAAAAAAAACTACAAAAAGAAAAAAAAACACAACCCTCAGAAATATTCTTGGGTCAGTTTTGGCAATACATCTCAGCTCAGTTACTTGACACAGATTGTGAGCTCATTCTCTAAGTGTGTAAGTTTATACAGACATTACTTTTGATCATAAATTAGAGGCCTCCTCATACTTTTTCCCCTACTCATTATTTGAAATTGCTGGTTGGGGCTAGTAGTGCACACCCTCCTGATAACTAAAAACTGACTCATATGCTACACTTCAATAACGGGGGTATGTGAGGGCAACGAAAAAAATTAGGTAAATCTATGTACTTGATAAGCGAGAGTCTAATTATCGTACCTGTCAATAAACAATTTGATTAAGGTCACTTAGTGAAGGAGTTTTCTACATTAATCGTGCCTGTATCATGACAAATCACAGAAGAGATCAGAAAGCACACATCAATATAGCAATTTTTACATAATTATGAGATTAATCGAAGAAACAAAAGGAAGCTAAATTATCCAAACGAGTCGCTGGCCTCTTCCCCGGAGGATGGCCTCTTCCCCGGAGGATATTGAAACTTCCTATGAACCGAAAGAGGAAATTCCAAGCTTGAATCTTTACTTCTCCTCTATGCTACCTGTACAATCCAAAAATAAATAAATAAATAAAAGGAATTAGAATCCTTATCTGGAACAATATGGACCAAGAAAGGTCAAAGGGGGGAGGGGATTCATCATGAAAAACATGAAGAGCAGCTCCTAGAAATTTCAGAAATACATGTTACAATTTCAATGCAATCGGAGAAATAAATAAACTATCTCTCAATCATATTGCATTAAATAAAACTAATCTGGAAACAATGATTATCGCCCTCCTTTGTATTATGACTATAATCTTTGCTCTTAATACTTGCTCTCAATATAGAAATTTTAGCTAGTGAACAACGTTTGTAGTCCCACCCAAATTTTAAAAGCTTTGTAATTTTGTTTAGATATTTGATCACATGTCATTCACCATTTGTCCATTAAAATTTATGTAAAAGAGAAGAAGAGAATTGGCTGAAGTGCACTTCATTGATATTGTACTATGAGCTTTATACAAAAGTGAGAACGTTCAGATCCTACAAGTCAGAATCTGTTTATAATAGTAATACACATAAGGAATCTTTACAACTCATACACAACCTATTACTACACATAAGGAAACTTTACAACTCATACACAACCTATTACTACACATAAGGAAACTTTACAACTCATACACAACCTATTACAATCAATATGACAGATTTGTTTCTCAACACTCCCCCTCAAGTTGGAAAGTGAATGTCTTGCACTCCTAACTTGCGAATCATAGGAATAAAAATGTATTTCTCCAATGGTTTAGTGAGAGCATCAGCTAGTTGATAGGAAGAACTTACACAGAATCATCTAAGATTTTGTCTCGGATATAATGGCAGTCCATCTCGATGTGCCTTGTTCACTCATGAAAAACAGGATTGGCTACAATGTGGAGTGCAACCTTGTTGTGTCACAGAATAACAAAGCTGGCTCATGAAGCAACATGCCCAAATCCTTAAGTAAGCAACGTAACCAAGTCAACTTACAACATGTGTCTATCATAGCTCGATATTCAGCCTCTGCTGAAGATAAAAACACTGTCTTTTGGCGCTTAGACTTCCAAGAGACCAAGGAAGATCCAAGAAAGACAAAGTATCCGGTTGAAGATCTTCTTGTGACCGGACATCTTGTCCAATCGGAATCACAATAGGCTCTTCCCTTATGCAGCCACAGACCCTTTGGGCCAACAACCCGGCCCAATTTATGCTCCAATACATGAACCCGACCCAATCTTTCTTTCATCTGATATCGATGGCTTCACTTTTGATATGGCCACCTCACCACCTCACTCTCCTCCCTGTCCATCCACAACAGCTCCGCCCTCTCCCTCACCTTCTCTGCCACCACCCTTGTTCTTCAAATACTCCCGCCGTCCACCACCACCCTCTGCCCAGCCTCCGCCAGCCGGGAGATTGGAGACGATCCTCTCTCCTCTCCGCTTGATCCGCCGACATCAGTCGCCCCACCCACCACGGAACCCATTCCCCTCCGTCGCTCCAGCCGCCAGTCACACTCACCAGACCGCCTCACTTACAATATTTGCCCCCTTCACTCAGATCCATTGTCCTTCTTGTTGGTTGGTCCGACTAAAGGAACTCGTTACCCGTTGGCTAACTATCTCTATTACCATCGGTGTGTGCCCTATCATCAGGCTTTCTTGGCTTAGATCAGTCATGTCATTGAGCCACGCACCTATTCTGAGGCAGTTGTTCATCCGGAATGGCAGCAAGCCATGTTTTCTGAATTGCAAACCCTCGAGGCTAATGGCACATGGACTCTTACCACACTTCCAGCTGGCAAAATTCCCACTGGTTGTCTTTGGGTATATAAGATCAAGCACAAAGTAGACGACTATGTTGAACGTTAAAAAGCCCAGTTGGTTGCCAAGGATTTCACTCAGATATAAGGTGTGGATTATCAAGAGACTTTTTCCCCTACTTCTAAAATTACTAATGTTCGTTGTCTCATAGCTTTAGCAGCTGCTCGTCGTTGGAAATTACACCAACTGGATGTGAATAATGCTTTCCTTCATGGTGAATTATCAAAGGAAATATATATGTCTCCTCTGCGAAGTCTTCGGCGATAGGGGGAGGATAATCTGGTATGTCGATTGGACAAGTCCATGTATGGTTTGAAACAGACTTCAAGGTAGTGGTTTGAGAAATTTTCTGATGTAGTAAAGTTAGCCGGGTATGTTCAATCTAAAGCTGATTATTCATTGTTCACTAAGAACAAATGAAATTTATTTATTGCACTTTTGATTTACGTTGATGATATATTGATTACTGGGAATGACTTAGAGACAATTAATGCATTTAAGACTTTCTTGCATAGTCAATTTCATCTCAAAGATTTTGGAGACTTAAAGTATTTTATCGGCATTGAGGTTTCAACTTCGAAACGTGGTATCTATATCAATCAACGTAAATATGCCTTCGAGATTATTGAAGATGCAAGATTATTACGGGCTGCTCAAAGATATTCCCATGGAAAAATGCTTGAAATTGTCATAGCATAGTGATTAGCTCAAAGACCCTGAGAAATAAAGGAGGTTGATTGGCTGGCTCATATATCTCATTGTATCACGTCCTGATATTACCTATGTTTTCCATGTCCTTAGTAGATTCATGAATCAACCTAGGAAGACCATTAAGGGTGGTACATTACTTGAAAGGTGCTCCAGGACAAGGTTTATTCTTTTCTTCCATCAGTGATTTAAGGTTGAGAGCCTATTGTGATTTCGATGGGTAGGATGTCCGGTCACAAGAAGATCTGCAATCGGATACTGTCTTTCTTGGATCTTCCTTGGTCTCTTGGAAGTCTAAGCGCCAAAAGACAGTGTCTTTATCTTCAACAGAGGCTGAATATCGAGCTATGACAGGCACATGCTGTGAGTTGACTTGGTTACGTTGCTTACTTAAGGATTTGGACATGTTACTTCACGAGCCAGCTTTGTTATTCTGTGACAACAAGCTATAAGGCTGCACTCCACATTGCAGCCAATCCTGTTTTTCATGATCGAACAAGGCACATTGAGATCTACAATCAGATACTTTGTCTTTCTTAGATCTTCTTTAGTCTCTTGGAAGTTTAAGCGTCAAAAGATAGAGTCTTTATCTTCAACAGAGGCTGAGTATCGAGCTATAACAGGCACATGCTGTGAGTTGACTTGGTTACGTTGCTTACTTAAGGATTTGGGCATGTTGCTTCATGAGCCAGCTTTGTTATTCTGTGACAACAAGGCTGCACTCCATATTGCAGCCAATCCTGTTTTTCATGATTAAACAAGGCACATTGAGATGGATTAACATTATATCCAAGACAAAATCTTAGATGGTTCTGTGGTATTAAGGGGGGGGGGACTGATTTGTCGGGTGAAAGAACATCATCATCACTAGCCATGACGAATGATAAGAGAGGCTGCATGAGAAATTTAGATTCAGCGAGGAAAAAATAAGTCTGGATCAAACTTGCTCTGATACCATGTAAAAGAGAAGAAGAGAATTGGCTAAAGTGCACTTCATTGATATTGTACTATGAGCTTTATACATGAGTTGGAACGTTCAGATCCTACAAGTCATGATCTGTTTACATTAGTAATACACATAAAGAAGCTTTATAACTCATACATAACTTATTACTACACATACGGAAACTTTACAACTCATACACACATATTACAATCAATATGACATATTTGTTTCTCAACAAAACTACACCCAGCTCCCCTTTCCAATATCTGCAATAAAGGAGACTTCTCAAAAATCAAAACTAAAATTCTTAGAAATATTTTGAGATACTTGGCACCAAAGAACCAAACTTCTAAAATCATCTCCTAAAAAGAAAAGAAAAAACAGAGAATACTATATATGTGAAGAATGTGTCACACTATGCCCAAAACTCATTTTACTAGTTCACCAACAAATGCAGTGTGAAAACATAGTCAGCTCAATTTCAGTCATTACTTACCCAAAACACAATTCTCTCACTTACCAAACATAGAACAACTTACGAATGCCAACTCACGAAGAAACACACTATTAACAGAGTACCCTTTCCATTTACTATTTCCTAAGAATGGAGTACATAAAGATATATAATAAAACAAACCACCAATAAAATTTATTCATTACAATCCGAAGGCCAAAGCAATCAAATTACCGCTGTTGGAGCCCTCAACAATGGCGCAACTCTTCCATTCTCTTCTTTGCAGATTTCATCAAGATTGACTCCAACACTATTGAAAAAAAAAATTAAAGGCAAATTCAGAAGCAAAAAGAGTCATAAAGTGATCATAACATAATCGGCTCCAACTCTAAAACAAAAGAGCCAAGGTTGAAAGGGTCAGATTAAGAGAAACGGTCTCTACTTTCAAAGATCACCATGGACAACTGAAATCCCCCTTCTCATCTGCAAACAACTGAGGTTATCGCTATGCTGAAATCTGAAGCTCCCATTAAACCAAGGCCTATCCCATAAACAAGAAAAAAAGTTGAGATGAACTTCTGATTAACCGAAGAGATGAGAGACCAACTGAGGAAAACTCACCAAAATTAAGGTCGAGTAAGGCGGCAACCGATCATAATCGGTGACTCAGTGGTTTCACAATGTTTGGATGCGAGGATTCAAGAAATGTTGCCACTCTCAAGAGAAAACACACGAGGATTGAGTAGAGAATGAAGCTGTCAAAGAGAGGGGATAGAGAGAAAAGAAAAAAAAAAGAGGCTGAGGTCAACGAAAGGGTGGACACTATCTAGTCTGTCGCAAAACCATGAATATGTAGGAAAGGAGTGTTGGCACCTGAAATATAATCAGACATTAATCAATAACTAAACCAACAGCTAAATGATTTAACTAAGATTAAACAGACTTTCATACAGAATTGAAAAATTAAGATTAGTTTCAATAAGAATCTAGATGAGGAAAAAATAAAGTATTAAAGATAGTAGACAACATCAATGGCTGAACTGCGAAGGTCAATCATAAAGCCTAGCCTTCTCCTCGATATAGATCTTCTTCCCTGTGACAAAAAAGACAACCAATAACCACCAAAGCAAGAAATTAAAAGCACACCCAACAATAAGCTACAGTGGAGGCCATCCACATAGAAGAAAGGACATGAAAACGAACTGTCACACTGAGGAATGCATATCAAAGTTTCCCTGAACTAAACAAAACAAAATACATAAATGCATAAACCTTATAAGAAATCAAACACCATCTGCATTAAAATTGCCAAAGATGGAACAAAAAAATAAAAAAATCAAAGCATAAACCCAGAAATAAAAATCCACATAAAAAAGTAAAATTTTAATGAATGAAACTTACCCAAAACAATCCAAGTATACCTTCTGAGAAATAGCAATGACAGCATTAGAAATCAATAGAGAGAAATCCAGCAATTCAACCGCATCAAGGATAATATTATAGTGATGCATAATAGCACTGAATTATCTATGCTTCGGGATGATAATGAACTCATGCTATATCATTTTTCTGAAGTACCTACATTTGAACTAAGGGATTCTACAAGTACTGTACCTCATGTCCAGGTCAAACATGCCCCAAAAATAAAGCTCCCACCGTCACCATTTCAGAAAGAACCTTGGTTATTTACAATGAAGTCCTACGCCTGCATCAATAAATTCCAAAATCATTTATTGGTTAATACCATATAAGCCAACTGGTTTCCTTATATTTAATCACAAACCCCTTCAGTCTTTCTCTGGAGTACACAGATCCATAGCCACCTGGAGAAAGGATTATCAGTGAATCAGTCATCAATATAACGGACTCACCAGAAAGGGTTATCAGTAATCAGTAACCAATTCCTTACAATTCCATAGAACGAATTCGAAAGCAACAAAAAAAAACATCTATCGAAACAATAAAACTAACGACCCCAATTTGAACAAACTGAACATTGAAGCAAAATACTCAGAAAACAACAAAGAACCCGTGTTTCATTCTTTTTTTTGACACAACAAAAGAAAACACAGTTCGACTTATTTCAAAATCGAATTCCTCATTGGATGTAGTGAATCAATCCGAACAAAAACTCAATTAAACAGAGGCAGAAGCGTTACCTCAGACACAAATGTGAAATCAATCCAAAATCTGATATCAATATGCGAGCTATTCCACAAAAAGACCTGAAGTTTCAGGAAGGTGAAGGCAATCGACAAAGCACAGGCGACCAAATACGCTGTTACATAAATGATCCCAAATACAAAGAGAAGAACTTAGGAACCGAATTCAGTGGAGAGATGATAATGGCAGTTTGGAAATTTAGAAACCACTGGGGCGGCGGACTCAAGAAGGTGCTGACACCTCGCCAGTGCAAACACGCAGAGGTAAATGGCGATTGAGTTGAGAATGAAGCGGTCCAGATAGAGAAGAGATCTGCGACCAATTGGAAACGGCGGTGGAATGAGTTGAGCGGCACAACTGTAACTAAACGTGATGTAGGGAAAATGCGGAAAAAACTTTCAAATGAACAGCATATAGTAAATTTGTACAATTAATGCAAAATGAAACTTTCATATGGATCAATTGAAACTTCGGGTGAGCCTGCTTAACAACTCCCACGAGGTTGGGTGTTGGGTTTCCAGCCCATGTGTTTTTCTTAAGATGGTTTGTTAAAGTATGGTGTTTCGGTAGGGATAGGGATCCTTATTGATGATGGTTTACCTGTAGAACGAGGAGGCTTTACAACCTACCACTATTAGGAATATGATTCTTATTTGATGAGGAAACATGTTTGTCCTTATGGCTATATAAGGAGGGGTTATGCTCTAGGTTTAGGCATCGCAGAGACAAAGAGCAAAGTATGTTTCATTCTTGGTTAGAGAGTGAGAGAGGGCAGAGAGGAGAAAAATAGGAAGAGAATAGTTCTTGTTTTCTTAGTCTTTCTTGTGTACCCATTATTAATATAGCAGAAGTGTGTATTTCTGTCCATTGGATTTAGGTAAAGCTATTTGCTGAACCACCTTAAATCTGTGTTCTTGTGATCTTTACTTTGTGGTTGTTTCTCTTGGTTTGCTGTGCTTGTTCTGTTTCTCTGACTACCTTGTTGACCGATTCACTACAAGTGGTATCAGAGCCTGGTTGAAGGTTGGGTTCGGCTGAATTAGTGTTGTCACTTGTCAGAATGGAGGATGATGTGAAAGGCACAATGATCAAACTCCACCCACAAGAATTCGGTGACGTGGAAGCCAAGAATGGAGGATATCATGCATTGTAGGGATATGCATGAGGCCATATTGGGTGTGGCTGCAAAGCCAACCAAAATGACTGATGAGAAGTGGCGAAAGTTGCACCGGAAAGCAGTTGGTACGATAAGGCAATGGGTTAATGATAGCGTCTTTGACCATGTGTCGAAAGAAACTGATGCGGAAGAACTTTGGAAAATATTAGAGTCCCTCTTTGAGTAGAAACCGTTGCGAAGAAAGCATTCCTTATCAAAGAGATGGTCAACATGAAGTTTGATGACGATAATAGGGTCGCTGTGCACTTGAACAATTTCCAAAATGTGACCAACCAGTTATCGACAATGGGGATGAAGGTTGATGATGAGCTACTCGCATTGCTGCTGCTAGGAACTTTGCCGGATAGTTGGGAAACTTTCGTGGTGACCTTGAGTAATTATGCGTCTAATGGTTTATTGTCTATGGATACCATTAAGGATAACATGCTTAACGAAGAACAAAGAAGCAAAAGTGTTGGCACATACAATGAGCACGCAAGAGCCCTTTATGAGAAGGGTAAAGGCAAGAATTCAGGTTAAAGGTTTAGTGGCGATTGTGACTATTGTGGCGAGAAGGGCCACATGAAGCAGATGTGTCGAAAGTGGAAACAAAACAAGAAGAAAGGCAAGTACTAAGATGGTGAAGATAATGGCTATACTGCTTGTATTTCAGATGTTTCAGATGAGCTTCTTACTTTACAAGAATGTATATATGTGGGTGACAATAGTCATGATTGGTTCGTGGATACAGGTGCAAGTTGTCATGTTAGTTCCAACTTTGAGCTCTTTTCTACATACAAGGCAGATGACTTTGGGATGTTAAAGATGGGCAATTCAAGCTACTCAAAGATTTTGGGAATAAGAGATATTTGCATCGAGACTAATCTGGGTTACCATATGACATTGAAGGATGTGAGGCACGTTCTTGATCTACGTGTCAACATATTGTCTGCAAGTGCTCTTGACAGGCAAGGTTTCCACCAGTTTATTGGTGATGGGAAGTGGAAGCTTACGAATCGATCGTTGGACGTTGCAAGTGGAGAGTTTTGTCGTTCCTTGTACAACACATAGCTTGGTGTATAAAGATGACTTGAGTGCAATGAGTGATACTTCTTTGGACATACGGTGTCATGGTGATGGCCATATAAGGAAGAAAGGCGTTCTGGAAAAGTGGACGCCCTACCCAGATACATCTCAGCCGCCATTTGAGCTCTCAGCCTGGAAAAGAGCACCAGTATTTTAATTATTGATGGACAAATGGGAATTTTTTTAATTAAATACCTGATTTTCTACCAGACCTTTATTATCTTATCAACTTCATTAATGTAGACAATCCCCTTCTGAGCAGCTTCTACATCAAACTCTTATAGCTCATCTTCATTTAAGCACCTTCAACTTCCTTGCTCTCTCATATTTCTCCTCGTCGCTTAGTCCTTTAAAGAACTACTAGCTGCCAGACATACGTATTTGAACTTCTTGCCATCGGCATAAAAGAGTGTACCAAGTTAACCTCAAAATTATTCCTGAAGAGAAGACAAGTAGATCAGGAAAAAAACATACTCCTATACAACCAAGACAGTGAACAAGAAGAAGAAGAACAAACTTTTCACCCGGAATGGGACATTCGGGAATCTCGGTATTTTTTTCCTATATTTATTGTGACTTCACTTGGGTGAATCCTCCTCTTCAGCTTTCCTGACTAATACCAGAACCAACGTAAGCACTTCAACAGATAATGCCTATCAAACTATCTCATCGTTAACTAGTTATTACATCACAAAAAAGAAGAATAAAAAAAATCTAACGGACCTTGGGATGCTTGCCATGGCCTCAGAACATTCCAAGTGATTCAACTCTGAAGTTTCCAACCTGTATTGGAATAATGATCAGAAACCACAGGGGTAATGCTAATTGCAAATAAGAACAGAGTTATGCTTCTATCATATATATCACATTAAAATCAAGATTCCAGGAAATCGATCACAAGAAGCATATCCATATTCAGAATCATCTTAAAATCGCCATATAGTTGGAAAATTCATTGCAGATAAGCAGTCAGCTAGAGTAAACAGTAAATTAATCAAGGTTAGAAAATAACGTTCTCTTCTACTTCCCACATATATTCTCCTCTTGTTTCATTTTCTTTTCCTTTTTCTCCAGCACCAACAGATATTCCATGACAGTTAAGCAACCGACAGGTAAATCATCACCATATATAAAAAGTTGTCATCATGTGTAAGACACTACTGATCAATTTAGTTAATTACTGATCTGAAGTGCATGTGACATGCAAAACCACATAGGATCGGGATAGACATGCAACGACCACCTTGTTAGTCCGTTGTTAAAAGATCATGACTTGCTATTGACAACAGATGTTCTAACAGTAAGGCCATGGAGAAACACAATTTTTACACAGAACCACTTGAAAATTAGTGCATTGGGATAAACACTCAACTGGACATTAGGCCAGTTACACATAAAAAAACTGTGAGAGAAAACATACATAGGGCTTCCACTCATCTTCGTCTCTTTATAAGGTATCTGTTAGGTATAATCAATGAGTAAACATAGGACCAGAAAGGTTGCAATTCATAAGTTGTCTATATCTGTACTATAGACTAGGGTTTAGGCCCGTGCTTTGTCGCGGGTTTGCGGGTGTTGTATTTTGTTTTGGGAAACAGTTGTACAAACGATGAAAATTAAGCATTTTCATTTTTCCGGTCTCACACTCATCATATCTTGAACAAAAGAGACTGAGCTATGTCAAATGCTAAATGAAGTGAGGGCTCAAGTTTTTAGGAATTATTGAGGGTTCAACTTGGTGGTTAAGACATTCTGGGTACCGATTAGCAAAAGAAGATCCCGTAAAAGAACTAAAAATCTTGCCAATTCCACATCAATTGGCTTAATCTTTTTAGATCAGATCAATCTCCGCCAGCTGGGACCGCTAAAGTGCAAGTCTGCAAAACTGAAATGACATGATCTTACTTGGTAAAAGTTCTAACACAACTACTTTATCAAATTTAGAAATTAAATGAAGCTTAACATGTAATCAGCGCTTTTCAAATCACTTTCCCAAAAAGGTTTAGCTCAATCAAGACCATTTCAAAATAATCAAAGAAAATTTTAGATGTATGAAAAGAACCAAGGACAGAAAAGCACTTACTCAGAGAGTGTTTTCTCACCCAGTGGGTAGCTCACCATTGGTAATGACTTCAGCTCTGCAGCTTTGCTACACAGTCCTGCTATTCATCAAACTTAGCTTTGCTTTCAGCTTTAAGAGCTAAAGAACTCTGCAGTATGGTGACACATCGGTCTGAAATAGAACCAATAAAGATAATTAGCAAGCTTATTTTATTAAATTGATCAAATTGAGTTACACGCAAATTTCGTGACAGACCTTTTTCCCAAAGCAGCAGTCGTGTTAAATGATTGTAAAAACAATAAAAACAAACATGCGCACATTGCTGATAGAGAGTAAACATCCACATGATATTCAATAAAATCCCATCAAATCCCATGTAAGAAAACTTCAGGTAATACACAGACATTCATATATTCAAATGCTCAGGTTTGAAAAAAAAAATTAGCATTCATAATGGGAGGCTGGTAGAAGCAAAATACAGAAGGAAAAAATGGTATTATTCCAGGCTCCATTGCTGATAGAGAGTAAACATCCACATGATATTCAATAAAATCCCATCAAATCCCATGTAAGCAAATTTCAGGTAATACACAGACATTCATATATTCAAATGCTCAGGTTTGAAAAAAAAATTAGCATTCATAATGGGAGGCTGGCAGAAGCAAAATACAGAAGGAAAAAATGGTATTAATCCAGGCTCCTAAGTAGTCACAACCTCTTAGATGAGTGAATATATTTTTGTTATCAGTTATCCTGGATACTGTAGCTTCTTCATGTCTGGCTAGCTTCTCTATTTTTTTATGCTTTTATCAGTGCATGAATATTGTCAGAATATACGCATACATGCTTAAAGGTTTAGCTTCCAATGACAAACCTTCTCCCAGAGCAGCAGCCTGAAAATTTGCACACAACACAATTATCCATATACCAAGCCCCACAAAGACATTATGATATAGCTTAATGTAGACCACTTATCTGTTTTTCAAGTTCCCTGATTGTGGCTTCTACTTTCTCTTTACCTTCTTCATGTCAGAGCTACAAAGAAAATAAAGCAAATAAGTTCAAATAAGTTCACCTCTGGTAGTCTGGTACTTACCAAGGCCAGAGAAAGCAGGCGAATTCGGGCACCTTAGCAAGATTATTGTTATTCCCTACAGCATTTCAAGCTGCAGTAAATCAGATATTCAAAATCCAACACCAAGGAATAATATAATAATAATAGTGTTCTTATCTATTGAAAATAGATAAAAATAAAAATAAAAATCATATTTTGGATGCATAAAATACTCAACCATGACAGGCTTTCATATTTCATCACGCAGTGTAGCAACCTGATGTTGATCTCCCAAATCTTTTGACTCATAGTTTCCCTTTTCCTATAAGAATCTGCAAGAAATCTCATCCCTTAGTCTAGCTATGATATTGTTGTGATCTTTTGTTGATAAAATCAGTGAAAGGCTTCGACATCTTCGACATCAATTAAATGAAGGTGACAGGAGCAGTAGATTTATGCTAGGAATTTAACACACTTGAATTATACATAATTGTCTCTATGTGTCTGTTTCATTAACTTTAAGTGAACACTAAATTGCAAGGAGCAATTGGAAAAGAGAAAAGAATGTATGATGTTGATACGATAAAGTGCCTCCTCACTATTATCAAATATACTAAAGCAATCCCAGCATCTTGCACAATCTTTGGTCTTTAGGAAAGTGTTCTCTACGATCTACCAATACATTGAAAGATACCACATCTTCTCTGATCAATGATCCTGAAAATCATTCATCAACTTAGGTATCTACACAGTTTGGTTTCATCTCTAATCTCATTCTTTTAGAGAAACTACTTTTCAGGTTATAACATACAAAGAGAAGCAACAAATAAAACTTTCAAATATTCATTAAGGTGGTTCAGATATTCTTTTCAAATTTCCAACCTTGTTGCTGCAGCTCCACATGGAAGCTAGAGCGGCTCTCATCTTGTTAAACATTCAAGGCTGCATAAGAATCAGAACATGCAAGACAGGTAAAAAAATCACCTTTAACTTCGCAGCAAGTTAAATAGAGAGATTAAACAGCTGGTGCAACAAAAGCCAAATTAGAGATAGTGGGAGTTACAGAAAACAAAATTACAATAAATTCACAAAAGAGAATCTCTATCGACAAACACATGATATCAAAATAGTAAATACCACATGTATGATATCAACGAGGCTATTTTGATATAGAGTTAGGTTGGTCCTCGAAACACAGGAACTTTCTAAGAAAAAGTCATAATATTTTCTACACAGGAACTTCAAATCATAATTACCAACCTTACATATTTTAACTAACTACAGCCCTCATGAAAAGATAAAGTTTACTAACATAGCACAACAGAAGAAACAAAAATACATGAAAAAGAAACACTATCATAGATTGAAAATAAGATTCATGTGCACAGTATACACACTTCATCAGAAAACCAACACACACCTCATCAATTTGAAACTATTAGGTTCTTAAAGTAAAGCATATGACATCCTAAGTATGCATTTTGAAGCCTTTGTGAGCATAAGTGTAAGAAGTAATACATGCCAAAACACAGAATTGCTGCGAAGACAGCAAGATAAGAAAAGGGTTAACAACTCAACCAAATATTTAAAAGGATCAGATTGACTGTGTATGCGAAGGCTGAAACTGCAGATGAAAATAAGAAAAAGTTATATTCAAAGCTGAAAAGGAAACAACGAACAAATAAACCCACCAAATCACAAACTCCTTAATTCCCTAACAACCAATAGAATGAAAAATCGAATAAAATAGAAGCAAAAAATTGATCAAATTATCCGTTTATGCTCACAAATCATAACTAGCCAACAAATACTAAAAAAACAAATACCTAATAAACAAACCAATCTACAGCAACAAGTTTCTTCTAATATCTGCAGATTAAGATCAGATAATGGCACAGAGTATACTTCAAAAACATTTACTCAATATCTCAGTGATCATGGCATTTATCATCAGACATCTTGTGTTGGAACACCTCAGCAGAATGGAATATTTGAGAGGAAGATTAGAGATCTACTTGAAAAAACCAGATGTCTCATGTTACAGGCTAATGTTCCAAAATGATTCTGGTCGTATGCTATTCATACTGCTGCATATTTGATTAATCGTTACCTAGCAGTGTTTTGGAGTTCAAGTCGCTATTTCAAGTTATTAAGGCCAGAGATATTGAAATAGTGATGCAGTTCCTTTTGGCATTCTGTAGTTTAGGACCATATGTTCCTCACTATCTACCTGAATGGTTCAACACATATGCAGCTCATAATTACTAATTAAAATCATAATCAAGCTAATCGACCAAGTAATACATATACTGGTTTACGAATTGGTTCTTACCTTTTAATTATGCAGCTCATAATTACTAATTAAAATCATAATCAAGCTAATCGACCAAGTAATACATATACTGGTTTACGAATTGGTTCTTACCTTTTAATTGAAGCCAATGTCACCCTAATTTACTGTGAATCAAAGCCTCACCTACACATCAGAAATTACAACCAAAGGGAGATCATCAAATAACGCGTGATTTAATATCTATAACGTGTGAATGAAAACAACACATAACCCTCACCCAAATCAAATTTTCCATCACCCAAAGCGCAAGTCAATTTCCACCTTTCTGCATGACCAAAGTGGAAAATCAATCAATCATGATCTGTATAATCTCAATCAAGAAAATTTTGACATCAAGATAAGAATCTGGTAGAGAATATACGATGAGAGAAGGGAGTGAGATCTATTTACAACAAATAGATCGATATGATCATTCAGTCAATACTGACACTCAAAAGCTATTTCCAATTTTCCATGAATATGATCGTCTGCTTTTCATTCTTACATGTTACTTGGTTTATCAGGAACCACATGCCCATGGCATAGAAGGCTCTCCAAAAAGAAAAATTGATATTCATCCTAGCACCAATAGTAACTTGAAAACCCAGAAACTCAATACCCAAAATCAAATTGACATTGAAATCGGATTAAAAAAGAACCACGAAGGATTAAGAAAAACTAAAATTTGCAGAGCTTAGTTTCCTAAATCTGATTATTTGATCAAATTTTAGTTTCCTAAAATTTGGAAGACCCACCTTAATCAAATTATTTGATCAAGTAATCAACAAATTCAACCCAAAACCAACAGGAAGATAAGAAACTCACACGATTTTGGGTGCCGATTTGCAATAGACTGACGAACAATCCGGTGGAGAAGGGAAGAGAGTCAGATGTGCAAACAAATATCAGATATCAGATGTTGGTTGTGGTAACCCCAAATCGCCCAAATCATCTTCCATCGCAACAGGTGCCCAAAATAAAAGGCAATGGCAAACATGAAAATAACAATAACAATGAACAGCACCATGAACAGTTGAACACTACCATTCTAAAATTATAGAGTAACAGCAAAAGTTGAAAATTCTAAAATTAGCGTAGTTGAATAATTCTTGCAATCTGTGTTGATTTAAATCAAGCATATCAGTCTCAACTGTAATTAAGCAATGAACAACCTCATGGACAGTTCTAAAATCAGATAACAGAGAGAAAAACACTACTGCAAAAGAAATCAACCTTATCCCCGAATCCATATGTTATAATTGTACAGAAAACTGTAAAAAGCATATCAGAAGTTGGTTAGAGAGTTACCTTCGACGGCGAGATGGAAGAGATCCAACAAAGACGAAGACATAGTGACACTGAGCGGTTTACAAGGAAGAGATCCAAAAATTAGATACAATGTCAGTGTTTTTAGAAAGCTTTAATTCCTTTAACAGATCATTCGAGCACAGCAACACCAAAAGTAATTCAACTATTAAGAGATAGCATAAACATAATCCTTAATAGATATCTGGTTGCTTAGAATTTTATGCCCAAAGTTCCATTCAGTAGAAACATATGCATTTGAAAAAACAGATGTATGTCCGCACAAACATAAATAACAGACTAGAGCAGGAGACTTACAAGTATATCAATCGAGGAATATGAGATATTGATAACGGTACAATCCTAGACATCTTTGTAAAACAGGTGCCTATAGCCAACAAAATTCAACCCAACATGACATAAGAGAATTTAGTTTCTACATTAAAACTATACATATGGCTTCAAAGGCAATAATATGTAGACAGGAGAGAAGAGGTAAGGATGCATACAAGATTTCCAAGTTGGTCAAGTTGGCAAGCTGAGCTGGAATTCCTCTAGTAAGAAAATTGTAGTTCAGGTAACTACATATCACATTTGCGAAAAGAACCGCTTAATTTGTCACTTCAGTTAGATGGGAGATGGAAGTGACTGTATTCACAAAACTTAAATTAACTTACAGGTTACGCAAAGCCGGGAACAACCCTCAATGCGTGCGAGTTCTGTAACAGTACCCACCAAATGATTGTTACCGACATCCCTATCAACAAACAGTATTCCAATGACGCATCAGTAATCAGATACAGATCCTTATCGCAACACCACGAGCAGAGGAATGAAACTTACAAATGCCGAAGATTTGGCAGAGTTCCTAGTTCTGCTGGAATTCGCCCAATAAGACGATTTTCTTGCGGATAGAGATAGAGAAGAACTGGAAGATTAGCAAGCTCCTTAGGAATTTCCCCTTTGAAGCAGTTGAAGCTTAGATACCTGCACAAGTATAAATTCATGATGTTTCTGAACAGCATATAGTCAAGTCAAAATAAAATAATTCAAAGGAAGCAAAATCAAATTCACAGGAAGGAATCTAAATTCACTCACAGATGGGTTAACTCTTCAATTCACCAATCTCAGGATGAATGACATATTGCAGCTTATTCCATCTCAAGTTAATCAAAAGTAAAAACAATGAGTAAATGACCAAAGCAATAAACACATCAGAACTTGACATGAACAAAGTCATCAACCAAACCTACAAAAACTGTGTGCATTGTTAAAGGAATTAAAAAAAAACATTACATATCCTTCGCTGCTTTAAGATCATGATCAGGGAAAAACTTATATAGTGATTATGTAAAATATATTAGACAAAAATTTCATAAAGAATATTTACCTCCATGCTTACAAACCAATTTTGTGCAATTGGCACCGAATATGTGTGCATGTCATTAGCATGGGCGTAATTTTCTTTGACATCTTCATTCTTTGTTTTTCCATCTGCATCATCCTTGATCTCTTCATTTTCATTTCCAGTGCTCTCCTCATTACTAGTTTCTCTTGTCACTTCCGTTGCTTTATCTCCTTCTCTTGAATCCACATGATTACTAGTTTCTCTTGTCACTTCCGTTGCTTTATCTCCTTCTCTGGAATCCACATGATCATATGTTGTCTCTTCAACTTCTGGTTGCTCATTTTCATTTCCCTGGTCTTCTCCACTGCCTCCTACATTACCGATATCTTCCACATTCCTGTTTTCTTCTTCATCATCATTCTCCTTATGCCTCGCATCTTCAACCACAGTTTCTTCCCGAAAAGGGTTGAGGTCCCTTCTTCCGAGCTTTACAATTCTATCCCAATCCTTCATGCTTGTAGCCTACTGTACTTTCTTGGCTTGAGACTGCTTGACTATAGGACCAACTTCTCTGTCTATCTGATAACATCACCCTAGAAAAAAAATGGGAAATCTAGACCACTGATTTTGGCTAACCAACTCAGCAGAAGAACTAGAATTAGAATCACCCAACATGAAAGGAACAATCAAATCCAAAAACAAGGAAACCCCGAATACAATAAACTTATCATCCACCAGTCTGATCCAGCCCATGAGCCAAAAATATTCCAGGAAAGTTTTTCTCAAAAACTTACCAATTCTCTTACTCTTTTATAAGCACTAGTTTCATATTTCCGCAAATATAAAAACATGGCACAAGTTTCAATATACTTCAAAGATATAATACCATATGATTAGGAGGTCAGAGCACATACATAAATTCTAGGTGAGAAAAACACAAAAAAGACGATCATGCTCACAATACTTGGATTCCAATTTAAGAACTATCTATGGTTTCTACCACTACAGTAAGAAATCCATAAGGCCATAACTAACAAGATTTATGAAACCTCAGTTATCAAAGAGCATTCTATTTTTGTAGAGAAAGAGAGTATTTAAGTAAATACTCTGATTGATTTATATGCATCTGATGAACATTATGTCAAATATGACTAGGATATCGTAGTAATTAAATGAAATCACAGATACCAATACAAAAAATACTACAAGAACAGCATGACATATCAAGTAATGTATACAAAACAAAGTAGCTTCCATAAGTTTGACATATAAAGATACTCTATCAAATTTGAAGCTCCCTCTAAATTTTGAGGGGAAGGAGCTTTTGTTTTACGTTTTACCTTTGCTATATACAAACAAACTATGCTTTCTATGCTCTGAACAATACTCTCTGGCTGTCCCTCTATCAGTAACAAGTTTTTTTTAGTACAGTATTCAACAAAAAAGAAATAAATGTACCTTTCAATTTATCATAATATAAAAGTACACAGTAAATGAATACCATGACACTAAATGCTTTTATCAGTGCATGAATATTGTCAGAATATACGCATACATGCTTAAAGGTTTAGCTTCCAATGACAAACCTTCTCCCAGAGCAGCAGCCTGAAAATTTGCACACAGCACAATTATCCATATACCAAGCCCCACAAAGACATTATGATATAGCTTAATGTAGACCACTTATCTGTTTTTCAAGTTCCCTGACTGTGGCTTCTACTTTCTCTTTACCTTCTTCTTCATGTCAGAGCTATAAAGAAAATAAAGCAAAAAAGTTCAAATAAGTTCACCTCTGATAGTCTGGTACTTATCAAGACCAGAGAAAGCAGGCGAAATTTGGGCACCTTAGCAAGATTATTGTTATTCCCTACAGCATTTCCAGCTGCAGTAAATCGGATATTCAAATTCCAACACCAAGGAAAAATATAATAATAATAGCGTTCTTATCTATTGAAAATAGATAAAAATAAAAATAAAAATCATATTTTGGATGCATAAAATACTCAACCATGACAGGCTTTCATATTTCATCACGCAGTGTAGCAGCCTGATGTTGATCTCCCAAATCTTTTGACCCATAGTTTCCCTTTTCCTATAAGAATCTGCAAGAAATCTCATTCCTTAGTCTAGCTATGATATTGTTGTGATCTTTTGTTGATAAAATCAGTGGAAGGCTTCGACATCTTCGACATCAATTAAATGAAGGTGACAGGAGCAGTAGATTTATGCTAGGAATTTAACACACTTGAATTATACATAATTGTCTCTATATGTCTGTTTCATTAACTTTCAGTGAACACTAAACTGCAAGGAGCAATTGGAAAAGGGAAAAGAATGTATGATGTTGATACGATAAAGTGCCTCCTCACTATTATCAAATATACTAAAGAAATTCCAGCATCTTGCACAATCTTTGGTCTTTAGGAAAGTATTCTCTACGATCTACCAATACATTGAAAGATACCACATCTTCTCTGATCAATGATCCCGAAAATCATTCATCAACTTCGGTATCTACGCAATTTGGTTTCATCTCTAATCTCATTCTTTTAGAGAAACTACTTTTCAGGTTATAACATACAAAGAGAAGCAAGAGATAAAACTTTCAAATATTCATTAAGGTGGTTCAGATATTCTTTTCAAATTGCCAACCTTGCTGCTGCAGCTCCACATGGAAGCTAGAGCGGCTCTCATCTTGTTAAACATTCAAGGCTGCATAAGAATCAGAACATGCAAGACAGGTAAAAAAATCACCTTTAACTTCGCAGCAAGTTAAATAGAGAGATTAAACAGCTAGTGCAACAAAAGCCAAATTAGAGATAGTGGGAGTTACAGAAAACAAAATTACAATAAATTCACAAAAGAGAATCTCTATCGACAAACACATGATACCAAAATAGTAAATACCACATGTATGATATCAACCAGGCTATTTTGATATAGAGTTAGGTTGGTCCTCGAAACACAGGAACTTTCTAAAAAAAAGTCATAATATTTTGTACACAGGAACTTCAAATCATAATTACCAACCCTACATATTTTAACTAACTACAGCCCTCATGAAAAGATAAAGTTTACTAATATAGCACCACAGAAGAAACAAAAATACATGAAAAAAAAACACTATCATAGATTGAAAATAAGATTCATGTGCACAGTATACACACTTCATCAGAAAACCAACACACACCTCATCAGTTTGAAACTATTAGGTTCTTAAAGTAAAGCATATGACATCCTAAGTATGCATTTTGAAGCCTTTGTGAGCATAAGTGTTAGAAGTAATACATGCCAAAACACAGAATTGCTGCGAAGACAGCAATATAAGAAAAGGGTTAACAACTCAACCAAATATTTAAAAGGATCGGATTGACTGTGTATGCGAAGGCTGAAACTGCAGATGAAAATAAGAAAAAGTTATATTCAAAGCTGAAAAGGAAACAACGAACAAATAAACCCACCAAATCACAAACTCCTTAATTCCCTAACAACCAATAGAATGAAAAATCGAATAAAATAGAAGCAAAAAATTGATCAAATTATCAGTTTATGCTCACAAATCATAACTAGCCAACAAATACTAAAAAAACAAATACCTAATAAACAAACCAATCTACAGCAACAAGTTTCTTTTAATATCTGCAGATTAAGATCAGATAATGGCACAGAGTATACTTCAAAAAAATTTACTCAATATCTCAGTGATCATGGCATTTATCATCAAACATCTTGTGTTGGAACACCTCAGCAGAATGGAATATCTGAGAGGAAGAATAAAGATCTACTTGAAAAAACCAGATGTCTCATGTTACAGGCTAATGTTCCAAAATGATTCTGGTCGTATGCTATTCATACTGCTGCATATTTGATTAATCGTTACCTAGTAGTGTTTTGGAGTTCAAGTCACTATTTCAAGTTATTAAGGCCAGAGATATTGAAATAGTGATGCAGTTCCTTTTGGCATTCTGTAGTTTAGGACCATATGTTCCTCACTATCTACCTGAATGGTTCAACACATATGCAGCTCATAATTACTAATTAAAATCATAATCAAGCTAATCGACCAAGTAATACATATACTGGTTTACGAATTGGTTCTTACCTTTTAATTATGCAGCTCATAATTACTAATTAAAATCATAATCAAGCTAATCGACCAAGTAATACATATATTGGTTTACGAATTGGTTCTTATCTTTTAATTGAAGCCAATGTCACCCTAATTTACTGTGAATCAAAGCCTCACCTACACATCAGAAATTACAACCAAAGGGAGATCATCAAATAACGCGTGATTTAATATCTATAATGTGTGATTGAAAACAACACAGAACCCTCACCCAAATCAAATTTTCCATCACCCAAAGCGCAAGGCAATTTCCACCTTTCTGCATGGCCAAAGTGGAAAATCAATCAATCATGATCTGTATAATCTCAATCAAGAAAATTTCGACATCAAGATAAGAATCTGGTAGAGAATATACGATTAGAGAAGGGAGTGAGATCTATTTACAACAAATAGATCGATATGATCATTCAGTCAATACTGACACTCAAAAGCTATTTCCAATTTTCCGTGAATATGATCGTCTGCTTTTCATTCTTACATGTTACTTGGTTTATCAGGAACCACATGCCCATGGCATAGAAGGCTCTCCAAAAAGAAAAATTGATATTCATCCTAGCACCAATAGTAACCTGAAAACCCAGAAACTCAATACCCAAAATCAAATGACATTGAAATCGGATTAAAAAAGAACCACGAAGGATTAAGAAAAACTAAAATTTGCAGAGCTTAGTTTCCTAAATCTGAAAACCAAGTCATTTGGAAGACCCACCTTAATCAAATTATTTGATCAAGTACTAAACAAATTCAACCAAACCCAACAGGAAGATAAGAAACTCACACGATTTTGGGTGCCGATTTGCAATAGACTGACGAACAATCCGGTGGAGAAGGGAAGAGAGTCAGATATGCAAACAAATATCAGATATCAGATCTTGGTTGTGGTAACCCCAAATCACCCAAATCATCTTCCATCGCAACAGGTGCCCAAAATAAAAGGCAATGCAAACTTGAAAATAACAATAACATTGAACAGCACCGTGAACAGTTGAACACTACCATTCTAAAATTATAGAGTAACAGCAAAAGTTGAAAGTTCTAAAATTGGCGTAGTTGAATAATTCTTGCAATCTGTGTTGATTTAAATCAAGCATATCAGTCTCAACTGTAATTAAGCAATGAACAACCTCATGGACAGTTCTAAAATCAGATAACAGAGAGAAAAACACTACTGCAAAAGAAATCAAACTTATCCCCGAATCCATATGTTATAATTGTACAGAAAACTGTAAAAAGCATTTAAGAAGTTGGTTAGAGAGTTACCTTTGACGGCGAGACGGAAGAGATCCAACAAAGATCCAACCACAGTCTTCCCGAAAAGGGTTGAGGTCCTTTCTTCCGAGCTTTACAATTCTATCCCAATCCTTCATGCTTGTAGCCAACTGTACTTTCTTGGCTTGAGACTGCTTGACTGCAGGACCAACTTCTCTTGCCATCTGATAACATCACCCTAGAAAAAAAAAGGGAAATCTAGACCACTGATTTTGGCTAACCAATTCAGGAGAAGGACTAGAATTAGAATCACCCAACATGAAAGGAACAATCAAATCCAAGAACCTGGAAACCCCCAATACAATAAAGGTACCATCCACCAGTCTTATCCAGCCCATGACCCAAAAAAATTCCAGGAAAGATTTTCTCAAAAACTTACCAATTCTCTTTTTTTTTATAAGCACTAGTTTCATATTTCCGCAAATATAAAAACATGGCACAAGTTTCAATATACTTCAAAGATATAATACCATATGATTAGGAGGTCAGAGCATATAAAGAAATTCTAGGTGAGAAAAATACAAAAAAGACGATCATGCTCACAATACTTGGATTCCAATTTAAGAACTATCTATGGTTTCTACCACTACAGTAAGAAATCCATAAGGCCATAACTAACAAGATTTATGAAACCTCAGTTATTAAAGAGCATTCTATTTTTGTAGAGAAAGAGAGTATTTAAGTAAATAGTCTGATTGATTTATATGCTTATCATGAACATTATGTCAAATATGACTAGGATATCGTAGTAATTAAATGAAATCACAGATACCACTACAAAAATACTACAAGAATAGCATGACATATCAAGTAATGTATACAAAACAAAGTAGCTTCCAGAAGTTGGACATATAAAGATACTCTATCAAATTTGAAGCTCCCTCTAAATTTTGAGGGGAAGGAGCTTTTGTTTTACGTTTTACCTTTGCTATATACAAACAAACCATGCTTTCTATGCTCTGAAGAATACTCTCTGGCTGTCCCTCTGTCAGTAACAAGTATTTTTGAGTACAGTATTCAACAAAAAGGAATAAATGTACCTTTCAATTTATCATAATATAAAAGTATACAGTACATGAAGGACTCCAGAACAACAAAAATATACGATGCTGCCAAATTTCAAAAACTTATCAAACATGAAACCGACGAACCTGATTGTTGAAGCCCTAGTGCAACCCAGTTCTTGATTACTCATTTCCTGCAAAATCAAATTACAAAAGATCAAACCCATACCAAATATCTTCAAGCAATGAAGATAAAGGCAGAGAGAATTCAAAACTGTACCCAAATTCTTTGATCTAGGTCTTCCAAATTTTGAACCACATGATTCTTCCCAAGCAACTTACGCCACTCATTCTAGAAGTTGTCTATGAACGTTTGTTTCTGCACATATTCTGTATCTATCATCACTGTCAGTCTAATAACTTTTAGAAATAAAAACTTAAGCGACCTGTCAAGGAGAAAATAGATTAGCCAGAGAAAGAAACCTCCTCTTGTTCAGAATTCAGGTTTGACTGGCTTGCCATTGTAAAACATCTTCACCCCGTGTGGCGTGTAAGGAGGTGGGAAAATGACACCATTGTATAAACATCTCAGAACCATAAATAATTAGACACTTACATTAATAATGCAGAAAGTATAAAGATCTCAGCTATAAATTAGTAATCAATAGTAAAAATATTCTGTCTCTTGGCTTTAATATTAATAGTTAGCAAATTCAGTATCAATAAACAAATAATGATTTCCTCTCCCCGCAAATTCAGTATAAGTTCAATGTATCTATTATATGAAAATCAGAACACATTCATAAAACAAAAGCACATATATCAAATCAGTTACCTAGATTTTTTTCATCGAAGGAATGTGGATGCATCTCTTTGGCCTGTAAATGTTCGCAGCTGAAACACTGGTAATTGACAACAGTTGATCCACAACCTGATAACCATACAACAGAAACCAGACGAATGACTTTTAATAATTAAATGACTTTTATTAATGACATAGAAAAATGGGCATCTGCATATTCTAAATTGTAATAATTAGAAATCGTCTCTCAAGTACTTTGCACTTACCATTGCAGATCTGGGCTTCATCTTTCATGACTTGCATTTTGTAAACAGCAATATTCAGACTTGCTGTATCATTTTCAGTATAGGCCGGAGAGCAAAGGCACGTTTGCCAGCCTAGCTTCTTTCAGCATAAATTTGGGTGATCCTCCTAATTAAACCAAGTACATATATTAGTTGTATAGCTATTAAAAGCTGAAAGATAATTTCTTTCACCTAATTACTGTAAACTAAATACCAATACTAGTCAATCAAAGCATTACGTATAACCATGTAACTATCCATAAATCAAACAAAATAAATGCTTCATGCATCAACATAAGAACCACCATTAAGAGATTAAGAACATACCAGGAAAACACAATTCAGAAATAGCATTGACACAATTGTAATTAACATAAATGAAGACGCAATTTTACTTACACCTTCTTCCAAAAAGGCATTGTGCTGCGCTCTTCTTTTGGCCAAGCGCTCAATCCACAACAGTTATGTTCTGTTGTTCATTAAATAAATGGATAAGATAAAGCAAAAGGCCCAACCCGAGATCCATCAGGGAAGAGGCAAGAGAAGGCGCCACCAAAAGAGCGTTAAGATTAGGAGAAGAACACAAAATAATTGAACTAGCAAATTCCAGAATAAATACAAAATGACAAAGGGATAGTATCCAAGCAAATTGTTTACATCAATATAAGCCTTTAATCTTTTCCTAAGCAGTCATTTAGGTAGCAGTACAGTTATCGAAAGATTCAAGAGAGATATAATGACTCAATTCAAGACAGTATTAAAAATCCCTGTTCTATTGAAAGTGCAGTAACATATATAGAGATAGAATCAACAACAAACTGCAATTTTTCAAGCCACAAAGCTTGGAATCTGCCAAAGAAGTAAAAAAACCCAGCAATCGAAAACACTTATATTTATGGTAAGAACACCATACACACACAAAAGAAGAAAACTCCAGAGCAACAAAAATATACCGTGGTGCCAAATTTCGAAAACTTATCAATCAGAAATAAAATAATCCACCAACCCAAAAGAAGAAAGAAACCCAACAATCAAAACCCAAATTTTAAGGTAGCAACAACTATTTGCTGCTTTGCAGGATCCCTACTTGTAAAATCCTTAGTGTGTGCATCCCCGATAGATCCTGTGTAATCCTGCATTGGTAAGAACACCATACACACACAAAAGAAGAAAACTCCAGAGCAACAAAAATATACCGTGGTGCCAAATTTCGAAAACTTATCAATCAGAAATAAAATAATCCACCAACCCAAAAGAAGAAAGAAACCCAACAATCAAAACCCAAATTTTATCGTAGCAACAGCTATTTGCTGCTTTGCAGGATCCCTACTTGTAAAATCCTTAGTGTGTGCATCCCTGATAGCTCCTGTGTAATCCTGCATTGAATAGTTTTCCACATTATCATATAACAAATTACTGTAATTAAAATTTCCGCACCATATTCTTAATTTAAGTTGAGCTAAATAGGTCTATTTCTGCTGAAAGGCAGTAAATATGCTTGTAAACTGCCAAAGAGGGTCTCACTGCTGCTATGGGTGTATAACATATTCGTGGTCTTGATGGCACAAGGCAAAAGATCCATGTTCTAATCTAGAATTGCTACACATGTTGGAAGGGCATACCAAGACTTCAATTTCAAACTACTATATTTTATATGAGCATATCTTTCATACATGGAGAAAAAGATATCACAAACCAATGAATCCGGATTGGAGCTCTAACTCTTCCTGCAAACACTCTCCTTCGCCAGCCCCCTGCTTTCCCTGCAAGTTCAGGCTAGCCCGTATCATACAACATTTTTACATAACTAAATTATGCAAAAATGATCATAGTCGTGATATAAAGACATAATGAAAGCATATATAGAGCTGGTTTCAGAGTTAAAAATATAAGGCATATGCTTACATTGTTCATGTCGAACTCATCTTGTACTGTTTACAAAGAGCATTTTTAGGTTCTGTGAAGGAAGACCTACACCAAAATACAAAATTCTTTCAATCACATTGATAAAGAGTAACAAAACTCACATTGATTTTTTACCAGACCATTATTATCTTATCAACTTCATCAATGTAGACAATCCCTTTCTGAGAAGCTTCCACATCAAACTCTTATAGCTCATCTCCATCTAAGCACCTTAAACTTCCTTGCTTTCTCATATTTCTCCTTGTCGCTTTGTCCCTTTCAGGAACTACTAGCTGTGAGAAATAAGTATTTGAACTCCTTCGGATTGATCGGATCATTCCAGAAAGCCAACCATGTAGAAGTATTGTCAAGCCTGACTTCTTTCCATCGGAGTAAAAGAGTGTACCAAGTTAACCTCAAAATTATTCCAGAAGAAGAAGAAGAAGAAGAAGAACAACAACAACAAACCTTTCACCCGGAATGGGACATTCGGGAATCTCGGCATTTTTTTCCTATATTTATTGTGACTTCACTTGGGCGAATCCTCCTCTTCAGCTTTCCTGACTGATACCAGAACCAACGTAAGCTCTTCAACAGATAATACCTATCAAACTATCATATCGTAAACAAGATATTACATCACAAAAAAAGAAGAATAAAAAAAATCTAATGGACCTTGGGATGCTCGCCACAGCCTCGAATTAATCCAGGTGTTTCATTTTCTCTTCCTTGACGGCCTTTTTCTCCAGCACCAACATATATTCCATGACAGTTAAGCAACTGTCATCATGTGTTCTACTAATCAATCTAGTTAATTACAGACCTGAAGTGATATACAAGGAAAGGATACAGTGACACTAAATGCGTCTCTCACATGCAAAACCACAAAGGATCGGGATAGACATTCAACAACCACCTTGTCAGTCCATTATTAAAAGATAATCACTTGCTATTGACATTAGATTTTCCAACAGTAAGCCCATGGAGAAACACAATTTTTACACAGAAACACTAGACAAATAGTGCATTGGGGATAAGACTGTCCAGATCACAAACAAAAGATAAACTAAATTAGTGCATTGAGGATAAAGACTTAAATGGGCATTAGGCCAATTGCACATTAAAAAACTGTTCGAGAGAAAACATACATGGGGCTTCCATTCTTCTTCATCTCTTTATAAGGTACATGTTTGGTATAATGTAAAAAGCAGATTAGAAGTTGGTCAGAGTTACCTTCGACGGCGAGACGGAAACAGATCCATCAAAGACGAAGGCATAGTGACATTGAGCGGTTATTTACAAGGGAAGTGAACTCTAACTTTAAAGGCATAGTAACTTAAAAATCTGACTACAGTATTAAGAGATAACATAGACAAAGAAGGCAAAGTTGAGCAAGTATTCTCACCTGTGATAGAATTATAAGACCTTAGGTTGGAACAACCTTTCTACTTTCATCACATACTCAATTTTCTGTGTAGGTAATTCCATTGCTACCTGAAAAATAGTTATGCAAAATTAAAGTTAGCTTTTGTTAAATTCTTTACAAAAAAACCTTTATAGTCAAACAAACTTGAGTACAAGAAAGGACAATACAATATTCTTAGGTGTTTCAATCGTCCAATCTGAGGAGGGATAGGCCATGTTAACTTGTTGTTGTGAATTTGGAAGATGCCTGTAAAATGAGCACAATTACATACAAATGCACAAGATTCTCAAGAACAAAGAAAAGCATTGATCATTCATTAAAAACTAAACCAACCACGCTTGAATTTAAACTTGGAAATTTAACCCTGCAGTAGCATAAACGAGAGAAAATTGAACAGGATCAGATCAAAGAAGTGATCTTATAGACTATTGAGATCCAATAGATTAGTTACAGCAGTACGAAAAGGCCCAAAAATTGAAACTGCATAAACCACCCTGCAAATCTTTATTAATGCAATAATGAATTTAAAAAAAAATCAAACAACCAACATGCTCAAAACATTACATATCCTCGTTTCAGAAAAAAAAAAACATTACATATCGTTCACTGTTTTAAGATCATGATCGGGGAAGCATTATATAGTGAATACGTAAAATAGAAGAGGCTATATTTTAGACATAAATTTCATAAAGATAATTTACCTCCATGCTTACAAACCAATTTTGTGCAATCGGCACTGAATATGTGTGCCTGCATGTCAGTAGCACGGACGTAATTTTCTTTGACATCTTTATTATTTGTGTTTCCATCTGCATCATCCTTGATCTCTTTATTTTCATTCCCAGTGCTCTCCTCATCAATTCCGTTGCTTTATCTCCTTCTCCTGAATCCACATAATCATTCGTTGTCTCTTCAATATTTGGCTGCTCATTTTCATTTCCCGGGTCTTCTCCACTGCCTCCTCCTACATTACCGATCTCTTCCACATTCCAGTTTTATTGTACATAACCGCCAAAATACATATCTGTAGAACATGCTTCACCTTAAAACCTTTAGATCTCGGGCTCCTGCGAGGAGATAGCTTGAACATCCTGATAAATATCTTCAAGATTTGAACCTATATGTCCTCTTTAAAACACCTACTAAGAGTTCAATGCTTGTATTCAGAAAACAGAAAACAGAAAACACAGGGTTACCAATCATATCAAAAACACACACCGTAAAATCAAGCCAATCATCATATATACCAATGCAGATGGAAGAAATCAAGAGAATCGAGTTATTTAGAACACAAACCTATACGAATCCAACTTAGCCAATCATAAAATTCTGATCCTAAACAAAACCCAGTTGAGTTCACCCACAGACATACACTTTCCAACTAAATCAATCCAAACCAAACTCCCACTTCTAACAACAGTTGTAGAAAAAAAAGTAAAACTCCAAGGCACCAACAAACCAACTCATATCCAAACGTGAACAAAACCAAATCCAATTCCAGCTAAATCTCACAATGCCAAACACAAAACTCAAATATTAGGAGAAAACAACACATACCAGAAGAGAAGCCTCACTCCCTTAGATTCTCCCATTCTTAAAAAAGTAAAACCCCTTTTCAGTTTCTGGCAGGCAAGTTACCAAAACTGATTATATTTCCAAGCACGTAACTCAAAAACAACACATACCAGGAGAAAATCTATCAATGTTAGATTGACAACTGGCAATAGACTAAATTCACACTGTACCTATTTCATCTACCTGCCTATTTCAGCTTGATAGATACTTTTATCGTTTGAATAGGAAAAAGAACCTCAGCCCTACTAGATGACAAACCAAAATTATAAATACACCGTATATGACCTCTCACAAAAACCATAAGTTTTAATCACTGCTATCTTAACTGAAAATAACCACACATAGACTATATTATTTAATCACTGGTGTCTTAACTAAGAGCAGTAATCAGTCACTGAAGAGAGTAATTTGTCAATATATAGAAATTTAATAGACACACACAATCAGAGGAAACACGATTTGCATACCATTTGAGCCAACAACAGTTGTTACAGCAGCAAGTATATCTCAGTAATATACTATGGAAAGCTTAACTACTCCCGCCTGCTCAGTTAACTGAAATTAATTTGACACTAAAGAAAATCATTACTAAAAAATTTAATACGAAAAAAAGAAACAGAAAGTACCTAAGAAAGAAATTCCTCTGTGGATAGAGTCAGAGTACTTACTTATCAACCATTGCTTGCAACACAGCCATGAATGAAAATATAAATATAAGAAAATCCTTACCTTGGTGCGCTCTTCCTCCATTTGCTCAAAGTTTATTGCAGTAACAAAACAGAAACAATCAAACATTGGCAAACCTAAACATGGATGAATATTACTGCTTCGATTAGAAGCTGGGCTCAGATATATGTGAACAAAGTCTATTCCAAGACCACAAAAGGTCTCATATGGAGCTGGGATACACATTATCATCATTGCAACCACAAGAACAAACATGAGTATACAGTGGCCTCACAACCAAGCCCTATACTTCGAACATAAAACTATAGCAATGTCTTCTATGACACATCTGAATCAAGGCTCAGATACATGTGGATGAAGCAATTCCCAGACCACAAAAGGCCTCATAATGAGTTGGGATTCACATGTATCATCACTGCAACTAGTATCTCTTACTATTGTCACACAAGAGCAATAAACTAATAATTATCAAACATGTTCCATGTTTACCAGGTCTATTTCACAATTTGTTAAGTAACAGACTCATATTGGCCAAAAGAGTAAGCAATGTTGCCGGAAATGCAAGATAAATACCTCATTGATGGCCAAGATTGCTCTTCTTCACCTTCTTCAACTTCCTCAAGAAGTACTTAACCAAAACATCCAAACAAACATATAACTTGGGTCAAAATAAGATCCAAAAACACATAACGAGTAATCAAAAGAACTAAATCTAGATCACTTTAACTTTATAAACAGAGTCTAACTAATGACTTAGTTTATATTGGGTTCTCTATAAGATTTAAAGTTCCAATGTTTAAGTATCAAAGTTACAATCTTTAAGGAGTAAAAAAAAAAAAAAAGCTTACCAAAACTTGGATTTGGCACGGACCTCATTGGTGTGCCATAGAAGATCTTGGGATGCTCATCCTTCTCAGATGGGAGACCTCTCCCCACTACCTGGTACTGATGATACTGTTTTTAAACACAAAACAAAAACAAAGCAAATCATTAAAACCCAGGATCAAAAACCAACAAAAGCTCAAGACTTTGAAACCAATGCATCATAAAAATGGGAGATGAAACATGTAAAGTGTAGCAAGGAAACAATCGTCAATGTGAAAACTGGGATGGGGGAAGAAAGGAGAAGAGGGTATACCCTAATTTTCAAACCCAAAATAAGAAACTTTGAAAACCAAAAAGAAAATCAATTCGTTGATTCAATCAAACCCAATAGTGTTTTATCTATAATCAACACGAAAGGGAATCAAAGATGAAACCGACGAACCTGATTCTTGAAGCCCAGTTCTTGATTGATTACTCATTTCGTGCAAAATCAGAACCCAAAAGTTCAAACCACCCTAAAGCTAAAACACATACAAAAAATTTGGGCTGTTCCAACTTCCAGGCAATGTCCCTAAATCAACAATAATAACCTTAGGAAACATAGAAAAAAGAAGGAAAAAAACAACAGAAGCAAACAGGTTTTCTGATGACAGAAAAATCAGAAACCAGAAACCTGTTATCAAAAAAGTAAAGCATAGTTTTCATTGCGTTATACTAAGTTAAGTAGATATAAACCTCTACCTAGTTGTGGGTGATTTAGGCAAACAGGAAACAGCAGAGAGCTCTTGAAACTGAAAATTTTCCGAGATTAATCACAATCAACAACCTTCCCTGCGCATCCTTCCTCTAAAGTGTCCTGAGACATAACATAAAACACTGTCAACAACCTCCCGAGAAACAATGCAGGCACTGTAAGAGTTAACATAAACTATAAACAGATATACCCTTTGAAGATGAGAAGCTTCAAAAGCGGGCAACTTCTACTGTTGAGCAGCAACCAGGAAGTTTTATGATAAGCATACAAGGGTTGAGATTCCCAACTTAGACACTGTAATGGAAAATGGCTCTCCACCACATGAAATGATAAAAATGATAAGAACATGATGGGATAGTATCCATACGATAGTTTCCAAAATTGAACAAGAAAATTTCAGAATAAATAAAAAATGACAAAGGAATAGTATTCAAGCAAATTGTTTACATCAATACCAGGACGGATGGAGGCCCAAGTCAGAACTGTAGATGACCCATTGAGAGATGATATGTCTACTTTTCCTTCAACTTCCCTTGCCCCGTCTCAATCACCTTACAACACAATCCTCTACACCCATATAAACCCGATTAGGTTTTTTCCCAAAGACCTATATTAAGCACCTGAAAAGTAATCAAACTACCAGTCCCAAATTAAAGGACCAAGATGTGATGCATAGTAAAGCACCTTGCAAAATCATGACATCTTCAACAAACATACAGATACATAAATTAGCAATATCATATTCTACTATAAGAAACAATATCATAAATTAGCAATATCATATTCTTGGAGCTTTCAGTTTTTCATTAATATTCTACTATAAGAAACAATCAAGCTACCAATATCATATTAAAAAGGGAGTGCAAAATTTACATTTGCAAGACATTATAACTTTGTTTTTTGTTGGCTTCCCGGATTTGAATAAAATGGCGTGGAGAAGCTGAAATATGTATTACAAAGCCCTTTATTAAATGACAACAAAAGATGCCAATAAAAGCAAACCCTTATTTCAGACTAATTAAGTCACAGAAAAAATAAACAATTTGAAGATAGCCAAGATCTCAATCGATCTACATAATTTTCTTACTGTTTTGTTTAAGATGGAAGATGGTTTAGCATTATGGTTATGTAGAGGTTAGGATTGTGAAGGTAGAAGAGAGTGCATTTATGCTCTGAAAACTCCATTATCGGAATCCAAGATCCCTGCATTATCGAAATCTATGGTAAGTCTCCATTACTCATAGGAAAAAGGGATGCAAACAAAGACAATGCACACATAAACTAACTAAAATTGGAAGAGAGGAGAGCAGCAAAGACATAATCTACTAAACTAAAAATGGCATTCACAGCTTACCAAAGATGATTCATCAATTCTTTGTGTTCTATGCTTTCCTGCCAATACTTTATATTGTCGATAGGCTATTTGTGGTGTGATCACACATTCAAAATTGCCATCTTAAATAAACCTGAAACCTGATCCAAGAATAAGATTAGACTAATCCAGTAAACGAACAACAAGGCAAACGCAAAAATAAGCTCACCCGATTCAGCATCAGGATTAAACCCCAGATCCTGTCACCGAAATAAGTGCTGCCAATGAACAATACAAAATAAAGTAAGAGAGAAATGAACACAAACTTATCAAATTCACTGAACACCACCAAACTGAAATAGAAGATGTACCTAACAACAGCTACAGAACGATGCAGATCTAATCAAGAACAAATTAAGCACAATAACGGAAAACTGTATTTTTGATTTGAAATATTTTAAACTGGCTTATGCTTTTAATCCTCTTGCTATAGATAAATTTAACTACCAAACTCGCTGTTGAAAAGAAATGGAAAAAACAATAATATGAGAGACAAGAACCAAATTAGAACCCAAATCGTCCTCTGCACCATGAACAAAAACCCCTAGTACTTGTGCCTTGCTGCTGCTATCAAACACACAATCTCAGACCTGTATGACTCCAAAAACACCTAGGAATATGAACTTGTTAATCCAAGAGTAACAGAAAGCGAAAATGCATCAATTATAGACCCTCTACAATGCAAAATGACAAATGGGCAAATTCCAGAATAATATATAAACTGACAAAGGGAAAATTCAAGATACCTATTCTATTGAAAGTGCAGTAACACAGAGAATCTGCAGCACATATCAACAACACAATAAAATGTAAATCCCAACAAACTAGAATCAACAACTAACTGAAAATTTTTCAAGCCACAACCAATTTTGCCAAAGAAGTAAAAAAGAGCCAACAATCAAAACCCAAAATTTGAGAGAAACTTTGAAAACCAAAAATAAATAAATTCAATCAAACCCAATAATCAAAACGGACGAACCTGAATCTTGAAACCCTCGTGCAATCCATTACTCGTTTCCTGCAAAATCAGAACCCAACATCATTCCCATACCAAATATCTACGAAGAGGCAGAGAGACAAGTAGTCAAATTCTTCCCACCCATCTTCTTCTTTCACTCATAAACCCTAGAAATTTGAAACCCCCCCCCCCCCCCCAAATTATGATTGAAGACATGAAATCAAAATTCGGACTCACCTCTTGAGAGTCGGCGCCTGAGATTTCTTGACCGGATTGGAGGAAGAGAGAGAAGCGAGAAGAGAGGAGAGAGAGCCGACTCTGGGTTTGTTGGCCTTCTCTCAATTTCAATTTGAACAAGACAGAGAACGCTGACTCTGAGTCTTAAGTACTCTCGACTAAACGGCGTCGTATCTAGCGAAAGTTTGTTGTTTTTGAACGTTGCAATCTTCAACGGCTACTTTCGTTTTTTTTTGGTTAGAACAAAGCCCAAATTAACAATCCTTTGTGTGTGATTTTAACCCTTGTTGGAAACCATATTTCAACCCTTAATTTGCTTTGCGTGATTCAATTCAATGAGTTGGTCACATTCATGTTCAACTAACTGCAAA
Source organism: Argentina anserina (assembly GCF_933775445.1). Classification (NCBI taxonomy): domain Eukaryota; kingdom Viridiplantae; phylum Streptophyta; class Magnoliopsida; order Rosales; family Rosaceae; genus Argentina; species Argentina anserina. The sequence continues at coordinate 18,592,788 of NC_065876.1, forward strand.
ATGAAAACTTCATTACCAATTTCGTGAACCATACTAATTAATGAGCCGCATGCAATGTATATAAGTAGGACTAGCCAAAGATGCTTCACAATGACAAGATAATTAAGTAAAAGTAGCACTTGTTATATATATATATATATTTTTTAATCGAAGGTCCAACTAAATTGTATTTCAGCAAGTAAAACTAAGATAACACGCCCTAGGGCTAAAAATAAGAGTTATCTCTTATAACTAAACAAACTAGCTATTCCTAAACAATTAGCCAAAAACCGTCTATTCTCAAGAAAAACTAGCTAACAAAGCTAAGATTCACCCACATTTTTCATGGCCATGAAGCACAAACAACTGACATATTACAAATTGATGTAGAAGACATGATAAATGTTTCACAACCACACCATTGTAAGACTGTGACACGATTCAAATTTATGCCTAATCTGCAAAGGGAGTAAGCTCCTACTTTGCTAGAACACCCACTCTCCATCACCCAGGACCTCCGCAGTCCCAGAATCAATCTTTTTCTCCCCAATCGGTATAGATGAGACCGCCTTGGTTTTCTTCTTCTTTGCAACAAGCTTCAGTTGTATACCTTGATCTCAGCTTTCTCTGCCTCTTAAACTGTAATACCCCGAAATTTAGTATTTACCATTTAGTACACTAAGGTTATATTAACTTATAATTAATTCAATTTTTCTTCTAATATTTTTCTTTAGAAACCAATGATGCTAAGGTTCATACTTTCAAAGATAGAAAATTTCTTTTTGTAAGTATTCGACCACAATTCGAGTACGTTAGCTCATATTTCTTGCGTATACTCGATATCTTGTAATCGAGTTTAAGACTAATACTAATAGTATTATATTTTATGCATTATATTACTGTTAGATAGTGCAAATATATTGAAAACCTTATGAAATGAATATGCTAAATTCCTTTATTTTTTAGAATAACACATATAAATGTGTTTGTTATATCTACATATATATATAATCCTTATGCCAATATGTTTTGTATCTAGCTGATTTATTTTTATGTTTTACCCCATGACACTATATTTTTTCTTTGTCCACAAACACACTAACTAGATAGGTCATCACTCAATATTAATTATTGAGAATGGTAGGTGAGAATTGAATTTTTGTGTTCCATCACACTATTTATAACAGGGAGTGATAGAGTGAGAGAGCGACTGAGAGGCTGCGAGAGAGATGAGAGCGAACTCAGTGAAGACAGACGAGTAAATGAACCAGGGTTGAAGGCAAACGACGTTGTTTGCTTCTTTTTTTCTTTTCTTTTTTCCTGACTGAGTTGACCGATTTAGACCCGAGTTGGCCGAGTTGGACCGTGTACTTGGCCGATTTTCTTCCCGCCGAGTAGAGGCACTAAGTAGGTCAAAATTGCCTCAGTAACCAACTGAGTACCGAGTCCTCTCCGAGTACTCGGCCGAGTTGACCGAGTTTTAGAACATTGATTGGGGGCATGACATAAACCAATTTCCGAGCAGCCTTAGGACGATTTGTATTTCCTTTCGGACGACTTGGCTTACGTTTTGCTTTAGGAGATACCCAAAACTTCCCATTCTTATGTTGCTCCACAATCGACATATCCTCCTCAACATAAATTACATTAGATTGTAGATACCTCTTTCGTGGCCGACGTAACTCTGTGGTAGCAAGGTGCTTGAGGTAGTTCACCAACAGGGGCACTGGAACCATCGAGTTAAACATTGTAGGCCTCACGGCTTCCAGAAACACCAGTGAGTCCCTAGAGTTATGCTCCTCCAACATAACCATACACTTCTCTGGCTCCACAACCATACTCATCCTTTCCTCTAAAACTACTTTCTCCTGCTCTAGAGATGCATCAAGAACTGGGATCCCTGAAGACCCATGCCCCAACAAATGATTTGACACCGTCTCAACAATAGACGCCCTTGTTGCAACTGAAGCACGATTATAAATTGGAACCTCTGTAGGTTTGCAACCAAAATATAGTTTTGGTTCATTTGTGCATGTGATTGGTATCTTTCATGAGGTTTTCCCTATATTTTAACGATTTCTTTATATCTATGTGTGTGATAAGCTTTTAAGCATGATCTTGAGAGAAAATTTGAGTGCATACCCTTGTGAGAATGAATTTGAACTTGTTTGAAACATGTTGAGCTTAACATCACCAATTGTTCTGCCATGTCTTACTTGTTATGCAAGATCTACATGTTAATTATCCATAGAATTCTACTTGTTGTTTCAATTGAGTGTTATTCTTGATGCTATGAGTTTGATGATTTATGAGACAAATGTTTAAGGCAATAGAATGTGTTTCATGTTGCATTGATTTCGTTTTTGTATTTTGATATTCATTTTAGTGATATTCTATTGACGTTATTGAGTTAGATGTGTGAAACCAGGTGGTTAGTACTACCCCGTGCTTAAGTGAATTACTGGTAAAATTGTTTTGTGCTTTGTGAGTTAGCTTTGGGCTCTAGTCTCTACAGATAGTGCACTATTATACTCATAAGAGAATTGACTTTTAGTATACATACTTTGGTGTTAACCTCGGTATTCTGAGGCTTATCCGTGTTTTGGGTAAACGTGAACAATGACATGTGACTTTGTGATTAATTACCAATTTTCTTGAAAATTCAGACAATTGATTGAATATATTGATGCTGATATGTGTATCTATATGCATAAGTAAGAATTTTTGTGACCAAATACACCTGGTTCTTGGTACATTTTACTTGGTTGTTCGTATTTGAATTTCTCATTAGCCAAATTATTATAAGAATATATTATGTACTTATTGGGTCTGTGTTACTCATGATGCTACACAATCTTATTTTTAGGTAATGAGTAGATGGTTCGAGAATGAGATGAATCTACTAAATCAACTAATGGTTTTTCTTCAATTATTATTTCAAGACAATAAATGCGAGACACATGTATCTTCGCTAAATTTCAGTATTTCTAAATCCGTTGTATTGTAAAAGTATTATTCAGACATATATTTCTATCATTTTTATTGAGGAAATTTTATTGGTATTAATATCACACCTCTAATTCGGGAACCATATTTCGATATAAAAGTGGTCTCGAATTGGGGGCATGACATAAACCAATTCTCGAGCAGCCTTAGGACGATTTGTACTTCCTTTCGGACGACTTGGCTTACGTTTTTCTTTAGGAGATACCCAAAGCTTCCCATTCTTATGTTCACCACAATCGACATATCCTCCTCAACATAAACTACATTAGATTGTATATACCTCTTCCGTGGCCGAAGTAACTCTGTGGTAGCAAGGTGCTTGATGTAGTTCACCAACAGGGGCACTGGAACCATCGAGTTAAACATTATAGGCCCCACGGCTTCCAGAAACACCAGTGAGACCCTAGAGTTATGCTCCTCCAACAGAACCATGCACTTCTCTGGCTCCACAACCATACTCATCCCTTCCTCCAAAACTACTTTCTCCTACTCTAGAGATGCATTAAGAACGGGGATCCCTGAAGACCCATGCCCCAACAAATGATTTGACACCTTCTCAGCAATAGACGCCCTTGTTGCAACTGAAGCACGATTATAAATTGGAACCTCCGTAGGTTTGCAACCAAAATATAGTTTTGGTTCATTTGTGCATGTGATTGGTATCTTTCATGAGGTTTTCACTATATTTTAACGATTTCTTTATATCTATGTGTGTGATAAGCTTTTAAGCATGATCTTGAGAGAAAATTAGAGTGCATACCCTTGTGAGAATGAATTTGAACTTGTTTGAAACATGTTGAGCTTAACATCACCAATTGTTCTGCCATGTCTTACTTGTTATGCAAGATCTACATGTTAATTATCCATAGAATTCTACTTGTTGTTTCAATTGAGTGTTATTCTTGATGCTATGAGTTTGATGATTTATGAGACAAATGTTTAAGGCAATAGAATGTGTTTCGTGTTGCATTGATTTCGTTTTTGTATTTTGATATTCGTTTTAGTGTTTTGCGAGTGGACTAGCAAAGTCTAAGTGTAAGGCAGTTGATAGGAGCATAAAGTGGGACATTCTTAATATGATTATGCCTTATTCTTACTCTTTCTTACTCTCTATTTCGTATGTTTTAGTTCCTTTTATATGAATAAGTGTTTAGGTAGTGTTTATATTGAATATGAGTGATTTAATGATGAAATCGTGTTAAGTGCTAGAAATCATTGTTGAGATAGGTTTCTTTAATTGACTAGGACTCTACTTTCATATTTTCATTCTTTCCTATTTTCTAACTTTCTTATTCTTTTCAAGAAAGACAAATCCTACATGAACCAAGAGAAGAGAGGTTGTGTGACACATTCCAAGTTGAACTAGAAGAAGCTTGATGACCGTGCAGCCCAAAGGTGTCTCCCATTCATATTTGGTTTCCTACATCAAGTTGGATTTGGAGTTCAAGAATCCGAAACTATATCAAAGAAGATTTTAGCTTCCATATTGGATTCATCTCCTCATTGGCACGGCATACGGGTCTAATATGCTCTCTATATAAAGAGCACGACATGAACAGAAGAAACATCATAAACTGTAATTCCCCGAAATTTAGTATTTACTATTTGAGAAGTTATGGCTAATCAAAGTTAGAGTTAATAAACTCACTGAAAATCTTTTGTAGCACTCACAACTTTAAAAACTCATATCTCACTTATTTCTTAACCATTTTCCACAAACTTTATATCAAATTAAAGTATGAGACCTCTATTTTTAATCTGGAAAGTTTAAGAAGAAATGATAAAATATTTGTTACAAGTAGAATATGTAGACATCTAAGATGAAACTTGATGATCGGTTTCTGCACTACTACTGTGTTTGAACATTTTGGACTCAATAACTTTGAACTGGAGTGTATGACTTATCCTATTGGATTCCTTACGAAAAGTATTTGAACATAGACTCCTCACTTGCCTAATTTCGACGTTTATTGATTGAGTTATCGATACGGAAAGTTGACGGACTTTGACACTATTATTTGAATGACAATTGCTACTTTGGACAAATACTTTCCTTATTATGGGAGAAATGATTACTAATCATTTGACTACTAACTAATATTATCTAATTACTTTTAATTTAAAGTACATTTTCTTTATTTGCACATTTACTTTATAAATGCGAAACTCATGTACCTTTGCTAAATTTCAGTATTTCTCTATCTGTTGTATTGTAAAATAACTCTGATTTTGTTTCCTAATAAAAGTATTAATCAGACTAATATTTCTATCATTTTTATTGAGGAAATTTTATTGGTTTTAAGATCACACCTCTAATTTGGGAACCATATTTGCATATAATAGTGGTCTCAAATTGGGGGCATGACATAAACCAATTCCCGAGCAGCCTTAGGACGATTTGTACTTCGTTGGATTAGGAGTCTTCATCTTTCGACGTTTCTGTAGCATTGGCGATATATTGAGAATCCTACTTGCATTAGGAATCCTTTTTAGACTAGGAAACGTACCATTTGGGAAAGTTCTACTTGAACCCAAACACTTATTCCGAAACTTTCCTATATGAAGTTTCTTGTTCTAGTAACTTACTTGTTCTAGTAAGTTTCCTGTTGTGAAATGGAAATTTCCTAATCTAGTTGAGCTCATCTATTACATGTGTGTCTTTTTAAGACAATAATTGTCTACATTAGGACAAGTTTATCAAATGAATTATCTCTTACTTATTATTTTCTTTTCTTATTTTCAGATTGGATTCAAGAGATAATTCAAGAGAATTAAATAGAGTCCCATGTCGTGCTACCTATGTAAAAATTAAGGGAGAGGATTATCTATATTTTGAAGAGATAAAAGGGGTGAGCAGCCATGCAAAGAGAAGAGAGAAGAAGAGACCATGACGTGAAAGACTATAGAGATAAAGAAGGAGAAGATGCCGTGATCCATTTGAGTGATTAGCCAAGGAGATAATGAGAGAACAGTCGTGTATATGAGAGGAAAAGAAGGAGATAAAGGCTAAGCAATAAGAGAAAATAGGGGAGCCGTGTGATCTAATCAAAACACGATCTCAGCCATGCATCATGGATGATCCAGCCCAAAACTGAGCAGCTCTCTCATCCCTTGTTTCTCTATATATAGCACGACATTCACCACAGAAAAGGATCACTTCTCCTTTGCAAACACAAGCCGAAACTCTGCCAAATTCTCTCCATATTCACCTACCTAATCTGCAGCGGTTCCACTCTCCATCACCACCTCTCTACCACCACTTTCACGGCCTTGAGTCCTCTTTGCAGCCGAACCATCCAAAAGCCACTCCAAAGTGTGATTCTCGCAACCTTTCATTATGGCATCATTTGATTTTGTAGTTTCACAACCCTTTGTCTATGAAGGATGTTAATTCGTGTTTATGTTTAGACTTTGGTATTGTATGTTGTTAGTAAATTTTCAGATCTTATTCGAATATTAAAGGCAATTTGCTGCCTAATTATGTGACGATTTCATTGTTTGGATTTCAATTGATGTGTTCTTTATAGTTCTTTATATGTTTTTAGTTAATTTCTAGATTTGTCCAAACGAATTTGGTACTTGAATGCAATCCTGGCCAAGATTTTTATTTGAGTATCGATTCATTAGCCTTATCAATATGAATCGAATCATGCACTAAGTAGATTCAGTTTGTATTGGTACTTTGAGGTATATATAATCTGGAAATTTGCATGTATCTCATGGTGAGTGACGCTGTTGTGTTAACATATCTCCAATAAAGACTTTTGTGCTTATATGTTTCTTTGTTTAATTTCTAAACTGAGTGTCTTTAAATGAATTAGCATAAAGTTTGGGATTCAACACTGAGTTAGTTTTAAACATATAAGAAGTCTATAACGATTAGATGACCACTGTGGCGCTAATTAAGATCGGAACTAAAACATGTAATTTATTGTGCTTAACATGTTTCTGAGTCCAAGCATGAGATTGTTATGTGTTAGGAGTGTTTTGTGTGAGAGTTAGTTAAGGGAAGTCGATCATGTAAATAATAGTTTAGGATTTATTTAAGTAATTAAACAACTATACTTAAAACCCCCATATAACATGATGAGTGTTGAGTTCCCTTCAAAGCTACGTTCCTAGACACGTTTTTGTGGTGAAGGGGATTATTTGAGATTGTTAGAGAGGTGGGAAGAGGGCAACCAGCCCTTTGATATTTTTGGTGAGTTTTGAGTTGTTTTATTTATATTCGGAGTTCTTTTTATTAAGTGAATTTTCTTGTCTCTTAGGTGTGTGTGGAAGCAAGTGAGTAAGTCTCACATGAAGTTGCAAAAGCGGAGGTTGAGATGAGTAAACCTCACCTTTTTCAAGCCAGCTTTGATGGTGACAAAGTTACTTGCGCTTTATTATCTAAGTTTAATATATTTTACCTTATATTGAGATTGTGTATATATTGGGGATATATATATATCTAAATGCTAATGGATATGCATATATTTATATTCGAGTATATAATGTCCTTTAATTATTGTCGGAATATATTTATGTCGTTGTACAATTTTGTTGGTTTATATGTGACGGATGGGATTTCCTTGTAGTTGTGTGATTTGTGATGTGGCCTTTGTGGCATGTTGTGATGTTGTGTTTGTAGTGTTTCGTTGTTGGTGTTAATATATTCCTTGAACCATTAACAAATAAAATCAGTTTTTTAAATATGTTTTGTTTTAAAATATATGGACTTGATTGACTACGGTTCATAGGTAAGTAAATGAGATTGTATTAAAATAGTTTTGAAAAGGTTAATGTTTAGAGACTATGTTAAATATAGAGTATCGTTGTGTCGATACAATTTTGTTGGTTTATATGTGACGGATGGGATTTCCTTGTAGTTGTGTGATTTGTGATGTGGCCTTTGTGGCATGTTGTGATGTTGTGTTTGTAGTGTTTCGTTGTTGGTGTTAATATATTCCTTGAACCATTAACAAATAAAATAAGTTTTTTAAATATGTTTTGTTTTAAAATATATGGACTTGATTGACTACGGTTCATAGGTAAGTAAATGAGATTGTATTAAAATAGTTTTGAAAAGGTTAATGTTTAGAGACTATGTTAAATATAGAGTATCATTGTGTCGATACTTTTGGTCGTGGTTGTGGTATTGTTCGTTATTTCTTAAATCTTATTGTATGTTTAGTGATTTCACGAACTACATTATTATGCAAGAATCACTAATTATTCATCTGTGTTTGTCTTATGTGTGTTTTATGTAGGAATCACTAATCAATATTATGTGCTTCTTTTTAGGTGTAATCTCATGAATTAAAACTTATGCATGGATTATACTTTGTATATTTATTTGTTTAAATGATATTCTAAATTATGCTTTCATGCATGATTCACTAATTGTTTTCTTTCATTTTCGTCTTGTGTTAGTGGGTTTGTTGTTGCTGTGTGTGTGGGTGTTGAGTTGTGGCGTGTTGGGTTGTGTTGTGTGGTTGTGGTTATTGTAGTAAGGGAGGCGATGAGTTGGTCGCAGTTGATAGAACGTTTTGTTAGAACGTTATAAAATACCCTGAAAAACAGCATCGTTAGTATAGAATAAGCAGGGATAGTTCAGTCCGGGGAATTAAAAGGGCCTCAAAACTTATCATGTTATTGGGGGATTTGATTTGGATTCTAAAACTACTACTTAAAATAAATCCTAAATTACTTATATACAATTGATCTACCACTCATCACATAAACAAAACACGAATTCTACTCAAGAAACATGTATGACACGCATAGAACAACATATATGCAGCGAATTATTTCGATTCTTTCTAAGTCCATTTCAATTCAAATTCTAATTAGACTCTGAAGCGGTTCATCTAATTGTTAAGACTTCTTAATTATTTAGAATCAATGAAGCGTTCAATCCTAAACATATGCTAAAAAGAGTTCAACATAACGAAGCGTACTAGTTAAACAACAAAGTAGCACATAAGCACAATAAGTCGAATTGGAAACATTTTACACAAGCATGGCGTCACTCATCTTGATTAAACATGCAAATTCCTAGAACTATCACAACCCTAAACAAGTATCAAGAATTGAAACACGAAGCACATATTCAATCAAAGAACACTTTGGTGAATTAAATCGCAACCCTAGGAGAACCATGGCCTTGGCTTCCTCAAGCATTGATTTAGATGTACGAATTCAAGGAATAAATTGAAATAAAACTTAAAAAGAAATCGAAAACCTACTGCCCATAGATGCTACACACGGCATACATACATATTTCATGAGTTCATACAATCAAAACATAAAACCAAAGAAGTCTGAATTTATGTTCTTCATATATGAAACCGAAAATAACATCCAATGATTCATACAATGAATTCGAAATTTGCAGAAAACTAAAAGAAAAGTTACAAGCTATGGATGAATCACACATTAGAAACCTTGAAGGATGGAGGAAGATGAATTCGGTGGTGGAAGAGGCAAGATGATGGCATTGTTTCTTTTCTTTCCTTCTCGATTGAATGATGATCATCTTTGTTGGTCACATGCATTGTCCATTCTTCTAGGCCACATGCATTCTTCAGAATTATCTCTTTGTTCTCTCCTTCCTTTTTCTCATTTTGTTTCCTTCTTCTCCTCTTTCTTTCCATAATTTCCAAGTCATTTTCTCACATTTTAATTCTGAAAATAAGGAAAGAAAACAATAAATATATATCACAACTGTTTCAGAAATGTCGAATAATAAAAATCCTAACCCAACTAGGTTTCCTAGTTCGACAAGGAATACTACTCTATAATACTCTCGACAATTTCTGCGTTTTACACCCGTTTTAGCACCAAAATGCAACTAACACCACCCTAGACTCTTAACTTGACTCAATGACTCAATACTACAATAATAAGGGCTAGTAAAGTACAAATAGAGGTAAAAATATGTTAAGAACGTCGCACAAAGTGCTCTTATCAGTAGTAATCCCATAATTTGTGTTGATTGAGTTGGTTTAAGGGAGGCGATAAGTCGGTCGTAGTAATCCCAAACATTGTGTCGAGTGAGTTTAGTCATTTGACATTTTCAATAAGGGAGGAAATAGGTTGATCGCAGTAATCCGAGTGATTGTGTTGGGTGAGTGGGTCTACGTGATTGTAGTTGTGATTGTTGATGTTGTGGCTGTTGTCGTTAAGATGATGATGTTAAGTTGAGAACTTAACTTTGATTGAGACGTTGATGCATTACATATTGACATTGTTACAGGATATGTTGATACAAACTGTTGTTTATTTGTTGAGTAAGTTTTGGTTTACTCATACAAGCTGTAAAACTTACCGGGTTTGCGTTTACAATCCCTTATAGGAGCACAAAGTGTGACGTTCTTAATGTGTTTATGCCCTATTCTTACTCTTTGTTACTCTCTATTTCGTATGTTTTAGTTTATTTTGTTAGAATAAGTGTCTAGGCAGTGCTTATATCGCATCAATATCTTATTCCTATAGGGCTCGGAGTTCCAGTGGGCTCGGCAGAATTATTTTAGCCATTGATGCTTTTGATCCAAGGGCTGTGAGGGAAAGTTGGGGTCTTGTTTCTCCTATATATAGAGGCACGAATCTACATCAGAAATCATCATCAACCTTGCGCACATACTAGCCAAAACTCTATTGAATTACATACTCACTAATTCAGAAAATCCTAAAATTGATTTCTCTATATTTTCACCACCATAGGAATGTAAAGATCCATTCACCTAGAAGACTTGTTTTCTCCTGGAATGTGTACTCTTTCACATTTCCTAAACCCCTATTGGATCCTAACATGCACATAAACTATAGTAGGGGTGAGCTTCGTCCTCGCCCCACACACCACCGAACCCATACCTCTCCGTCGCTCCAGCTACCAGTCGCACCCGCCGGACCACCTCACTTACAATGTTCGCTACGTTCCCCTCAGATCCGTTGTCCATCTTGTTGCATGGTCAGACTAAAGGAACTTGTTACCCATTGGCTAGCTATCTCTCTTACCATCGGTGTGTGCCCCATCATTAGGCTTTCTTGGCTTAGATCAATCATGTCATTGAGCCACGCATCTATTCTGAGGCAGTTGTTCATCCGGAATGGCAGCAAGCCATGTTTTCTGAATTGCAAGCCCTCGAGGGTAATGGCACATGGACTCTTACCACACTTCCAGCTGGCAAAATTCCCATTGGTTGTCGTTGGGTATATAAGATCAAGCACAAAGCAGATGACTATGTTGAATGTTATAAAGCCCAGTTGGTTGCCGAGGATTTCACTCAGATAGAAGGTGTGGATTATCAGGAGACGTTTTCCCCTACTGCTAAAATTACTATTGTTCGTTGTCTCTTAGCTTTAGCAGCTTCTCGTCGTTGGAAATTACACCAATTGGATGTGAATAATGCTTTCCTTCATGGTGATTTATCAGAGTAAATATATATGTCTCCTCCACCAGGTCTTCGGCGACATGGGGATGAGAATCTTGTATGTCGATTGCACAAGTCTCTGTATAGTTTGAAACAGGCTTCAAGGCAGTGGTTTGAGAAATTTTCTGATGCAGTAAAGTGAGCCGGGTATGTTCAATCTAAAGCTGATTATTCATTGTTCACTAAGAAGAAAGGAAATTTATTTACTTTTTTATTTATTTACGTTGATGATATATTCATTACTGTAAATGACTTAGAGACAATTGATGCACTTAAGACTTTCATGCATAGTCATCTCAAGGATCTTGGAGACTTAAAGCATTTTCTGGGTATCGAGGTTTCAACTTCGAAACGTGGTATCTTTATCAATCAACGTAAATATGCCTTGGAGATTATTGAAGATGCAATATTATTAGGGGCTGCTCCGACATATACTCCCATGGAAAAATGCTTGAAATTGTCATAGCATAGTGATCTGCTCAAAGACCCTGAGAAATACAGGAGGTTGATTGTCCGGCTCATATATCTCAATGTATCCCGTCCTGATATTACCTATGCCATCCATGTCCTTCGGAGATTCATGAATCAACCTAGGAAGACGCATTCGGAAGCACCATTAAGGGTCGTACGTTACTTGAAAGGTACTCCAGAAAAAGGTTTATTCTTTTCTTCCATCAGTGATTTAAGGTTGAGAGCCTATTGTGACTTCGATTGGGCAGGATGTCCGGTCACAAGAAGATCTACAACCGGATACTTTGTCTTTCTTGGAAGTCTAAGCGCCAAAAGACAGTGTCTTTATCTTCAAGAGTGGCTGAATATCGAGCTACGACAGGCACATGATGTGAGTTAACTTGGTTATGTTGCTTACTTAAGGATTTGGGCATGTTGCTTCATGAGCCAGCTTTGTTATTCAGTGACAACAAGGCTGCACTCCACATTGTAGTCAATCCTGTTTTTCATGATCGAACAAGACACATTGAGATGGACTGCCATTATATCCGAGACAAAATCTTAGATGGTTTTGTGGTATTGGGGGAACTGATTTGCCGGGTGAAAGAACATCATCATCACCAGCTATGACGAATGATAAGAGAGGCTGCACGAGAAATTAAAATGCAGCGAGGAAAGAAACAAGTCTGGATCAAACTTGCTCTGATACTATGTAAAAGAGAAGAAGAGAATTGGCTGAAGTGTACTTCATTGATATTGTACTATGAGCTTTATACATGAGTGGGAACGTTCAGATCCTACAAGTCAGGATTTGTTTACATTAGTAATACACATAAAAAAGCTTTACAACTCATACACAACCTATTACTGTAAGAGAACTTTACAACTGATACACAACCTATTACTACACATATGAGAACTTTACAACTCATACACAACCTATAACAATCAGTATGACAGATTTATTTCTCAACACTCCCCTACACCCAATTACCCTTTTTGACATCTGCAATAAAGGAGACTTCTCATAAATCAAAATAAAAATTCTTAGAACTATTTTGAGATACTTGGCACCAGAGAACCAAACTTTTAAAATCATCTCCTCGAAAAAAAAAGAGAGAGTACTATATATGTGAAGAATGTGTCACACTATGCCCAAATACTTTATTTGTTATAACGGTAATATACATGCATTACATATTCACAATCTTTCATACGTCCATGAAACCTTCGCAGCCTACAAATTCTCACAGTATCATCAATCCATACATTGAGCGGTACTTGTGGCACATAGTGCTTGGCTCTTTCCTATACAAAGGTGTGATTATATAATTCCCTAAAAAAAAACTTAATATTATATCAAGTTACCTAAATGGTTAGACAATGTCTGATAATGTATGAGTTCCAAATTAGATGAAATTTTAATATAGTGCGTAACAAATTAGATGAAATTTTAATATAGTGCGTAAAAATATGAACTACTCGGTCCGAAGGTTTGAACTATCAAAGCCCCTCCTTCTGAAGTCTGCTGCGCCACAAATGTTCCTAACACAGTTGAAGATAAAGATCTGCAAGTAATAAGATTGAGTCACACTTCTACGCTTGATCATGTAAAAGCCATTGCTTCAATAAAAGGAATTGCTTGACAAATACATAATTACATAAAAGGAAGACGAACCCACAATGGCTTACCACAATCCAAAACTGTAAGGAGATTGATTCCACCAGAAATATAGAGACCACTCAAAAGAAAACCCAATCCAGCAGGGTAGGGCGATGTGAAGACCCGTTGCGATTAGAGAAAGGCTGAAGACTTGAGGAGTTAGGGCGAGAGTGAAGGCCTCTTTCGAATCCAATTAGCCCAGTGCGTCTCCGATGACCAATCATCTTCCTCCTCCTGTGCTACTACTTCTTCTCGTTCTTCTTCAGCTTCAGCACCTCAGTTTCTTTCTCTGATTTTTCTTCTTCCCTTTCACGCATAAGACTGGTTTCGCTGTTAGTTTTTTTAACCTATCTCAAACGGTTGACTTAACAGATATATGACTCATTTAGATGGAATATGACGTCATCATTTTCAGAAAAAGCTGGTGTATGGCTAAACCTGGTGCGCTCCAGACGTTCCCCCAAACATAGAACAACTCACGAAGAAACACACTAATAACATAGTACCCTTTCCATTTACTATTTCCTAAGAATGGAGTACACAAAGAGATATAATAAAACAAACCACCAATAAAATCTATTCAATTACAATCCAAAGGCCAAAACAATCAAGGATTAAGATTCATTTACAGTGAAATTAGAAACAGAATTTGAATATGAAAAATTCATAGAAGTCACTGGAACATAGAAGATATAATTTATAATCAAAGAACGAAAAAGAAGAAGTTGGTAGCACATTCAAATTACCCCTGTTGGAGCCCTCAACAATGGCGCAACTCTTCCATTCTCCTCTTTGCAGATTTTATCAAGATCGACTCCAACACTATTGAAAAAAAAAATATCAAAGGCAAATTTAGAAGCCAAAAGAGTCAAAGTGGTCATAGATGTATCCCATAAAAAAGAAAAAAAATTTAGATGAACTTCTGATGAGAGACCAACTGAGGAACACTCACCAAAATTAAGGTCGAGTAAGGCGGCAACCGATCAGAATCGGTGACTCGGTGGTTTCAGTGTTTGGATGAGAGGATTCTAGAAAATGTTGCCACTCTCAAGAGAAAACACACGGGGATTGAGTAGAGAACGAAGCTGTCAAAGAGAGGGGACAAAAAGAAAAAAAAGAGAGGTTGAGGTCAACCAAAGGGTGGACTCTATCTAGTCTGTCGCAAAACCATGAATATGTAGGAAAGGAGTGTTGGCACCTGAAATATAATCACACATTAATCAACAACTAAACCAACAGCTAAACGATTTAACGAAGATTAAACAGACTTTCATACAAAATTGAAAAATTAAAAAGTTTCAATAACTACCCAGATGAGGGAAAAAGAAAGTATTAAGGATAGTAGACAACATCAAGGGCTGAACAGCAACAAACGTCAATCATAAAGCCTAACTTTCTCCTCGATATAGATCTTCTTCCCTGTGACGAAAAAAGACAACCAATAATAAGCTACAGTGGAGGCCATCCACATAGAAGAAAGGACATGAAAATGAACTGTGACGAAGAATGCATATCAAAGTTTCCCTGAACTAAGCAAAACAAAATACATAAATGTATAAACCTAATAAGAATCAAACACCATCTGCATTAAAATTGGCAAAGATGGGACAAAAAAATAATAAAAAAATCAAAGCATAAACCCAGAAATAAAAATCCACATAAAAAAAGTAAAATTTTAATGAATGAAACTTACCCAAATAAATCCATACCTTCTGAGAAATAGCAATCACAGCATTAGAAATCAATAGAGAGAAATCCAGCAATTCAACCGCATCAAGGATAATATTATAGTGATGCATAATAGCACTGAATTATCTAAGCTTCGGGATGATAATGAACTCATGCTATATCATGTCTCTGAAGTACATTTGAAGTAAGAGATTCTATAAGTACTGTACCTCATGTCCAGGTTCAACATGCCCCAAAAATAAAGCTCCCACCGTCACCACTTCGGAAAGAACCTTGGTTATTTACAACGAAGTCCTACGCCTGCATCAATAAATTCGAAACTCATTTATTGATTAATACCATATAAGGGAACTGGTTTCCTTACAAATATTTAATCACAAACCTTTCCGCTCTGTCTTTCTTTGGATCTTGTACACATATCCATAGCCACCTGGAGGAAGGATTATCAGTGAGTCAGTCATCAATATAATTGACTCACCAGAAAGGGTTATGAGTAATTAGTAACCAATTACTTACAATTCCATAGAACGAATTCCAAAGCAACAGAAAACAAAATATATATCGAAACAATAAAACTAACGACCCCAATCAAAACTATATAACTGACTCACCAGAAAGTGTTTCATTCTTTTTCGACACAACAAAATAAACGCAGTTCGACTTATTTCAAAATCGAATTCCTCATTGGATGTAGTAAAATCAATCCCAACAAAAAATCAATTAAACAGAGGCAGAAGCGTTACCTCAGACACAAATGTGAAATCAATCCAAAATCCGAAATCAATATGCGAGCTATTCCGCAAAAAGACCTAAAGTTTCAGGACGATGAAGGAAATCGAAAAAACACATGCGACCCAATACGCTGTTACAGAAATGATCTGTAATACAAAGAGAAGAACTTAGGAACCAAATTCTAATTTCGAGCAATCGCTGAAGAAGAGAAGACAGTGGAGAGATGATAATAGCCATTTAGAAATTTAGAATCCACCGGGGTGGCGGACTCAAGAAGGTGCTGACATCTCGCCAGAGCAAACAGGCAGAGGCAAATGGCGATTGAGTTGAGAATGAAGCGGTCCAGATAGAGAAGAGATCTGCGACCAATTGGAAACGGCGGTGGAATGAGTTGAGCGGCACAACTGTAACTAACATGATGTAGGGAAAATCCAGAAAAGACTTTCAAATGTACAACATACAATTTGCTGAACCACCTTAAATATGTGTTCTTGTGTTCTTTACTTTGTGGTTTTTTCTCTTCGTTTGTTGTGCTTGTTTTGTTTCTCTGACTACCTTGTTGACCGATTCACTACTTGGGGATACTAAAATCACTTCAATTGAAAATTGAGAGAGAAAAAGAGAAGGTTCATAAGATCACCGAATGCAAAATCAAGTAACAGACGTTCACCAAATGTTCAATTCGAATCCACAGCCCACCCCTAACAAATTTTTCTCTTCTCTATCTCTCTTTATTCTGGGTCATGTTCTACCTAATTAAATAGACAAAGAACAGAAAAATTCCGCTATGTTCTCTATCCCTCCCTGTTGAGAAAAATATGTCATATTGATTGTATTGGTTGTGTATGAGTAGTAAAGTTTTTTTATGTGTAGTTATAGGTTGTGTATGAGTTGCAAAGCTTTCTTATGTGTAGTTATAGGTTGTGTATGAGTTGTAAAGCTTTCTTATATGTAGTGATAGGTTGTATATGAGTTGTAAGGTATCTGTTTGGTATAATCAATGAGTAAACATAGGATCAGAAAGGTTGCAATTCATAAGTTGTCTTTATATATACTATAGACTAGGGTTTAGGCCCGCGCTTTGCCGCGGGTTTGAGGGTGTTGTATTTTGTTTTGGGAAAGAGTTGTACAAAAGATGAAAATTAAGCATTTTCATTTTTCCGGTCTCACATTCATCATATCTTGAACAAAAGAGACTAAGCTATGCTAAATGAAGTGAGGGCTCAACATTTTAGAAATTATTGAGGGTTCAACTTGGTGGTTAAGACATTGTGGGTACCGATTAGCAAAAGAAGATCCCGTAAAAGAACTAAAAATCTTGCCAATTCCACAAAAATTGTCTTAATCTTTTTAGATCAGATCAATCTCCCCCAGCTGGTACTGCTAAAGTGCAAGTCTGCAAAACTGAAATGACATGATCTTACTTGGTAAAAGTTCTAACACAACTACTTTATCAAATTTAGAAATTAAATGACGCTTAACATGTAATCAGCGCTTTTCAAATCAGTTTCCCAAAAAGGCTTTAGCTCAATTAAGACCATTTCATAATAATCAAAGAAAATTTTAGATGTATGAAAAGAACCAAGGACAGAAAAGCACTTACTGGGAGAGTGTTTTCTCACCCAGTGGGTAGTTCACCATTGGTAATGACTTCAGCTTTGCTACGCAGTCCTGCTATTCATCAAACTTAGCTTTGCTTTCAGCTTTAAGAGCTAAAGAACTCTGCAGTATGGTGACACATCGGTCTGAAATAGAACCAATAAAGATAACTAGATAGGTTACCCGCGCTTTGCTGCGGGTTTGTGTTGCTAAATTAATACAAAATCATATAAGGATGGTACTAACTGGATGGCTATACATGATCACATGTTTTCAACTGCAGTTTATAAACAATCTTAGTTAGATTAATTGGAGCTCTGATAGAGAGCCAAAATAAAGGAGCCGTCTGCCTTAGATTTTGTGTTGGGGAATTTACTGATATTCTCATGCTAAGGAGAAAATAATGAGCCGAACATAGGAGTCACTACGCATTACATAATATACAAAAAGTTTTTACAGGAAACTGGTTTTGGTTGCAGTACAACTGTTTGTTTCCATCCAAAAAATGAGGTCGCATTTAGATAACAAAAAATGCTAATTATATCACATTCAGATGCATAAGTCCTCTTGTTAATTAGATCAATGCAGGAATATCCGAACAGCTCCTCAGCTAGCCTACCAAATAATGTCACTGTAATTTGATTATTTTTATGCTTTATGGTCATGAAGACTATACCTGTTTGGTCCAGTTTCAACCATTATACAGGTTTAAATCTTAAAAGTAAATAGGAAAACTACTCATTACAGTTTCAAGAACTTACACTGGAATCGAATCTTGATCACCATGAACAGGGCAAGATAAACCATCACTTCCTATCTTTGACCTCATCTGTCGAGAACATTTTTGGACACCACAGCTATTGTACCACCAGCCACTATGACATGGAAACCTTAAGATGGTTGCATGGCATAACACAATTTGATCCTGCAATATTGACAGTTAAGTAGATATTCAATTCGCTAAGAACAAAAAATATACATATGAAAAACAGTAGAACTCTAACAAATTGACTGATAGTATATAGATTTTATCCTGTCTTTCGATGGATCTAACATAAGAAGGTCCATTACCGACTTCCATGACTCAACTTTTTTCATTGCAGAAAGTAGTTGCCCAATTCTAGCCTTATCCACAGGCTTACTAAACCTGAAACAAATCAAACCTAGCATGTATTAATATACCAGCAGCAATGCCATATCAAGTAATTATCTTACAGCATTTGAATACTAACTTTGCTGCATATTCAGAACTTTGAGGAATGCTTGGATTGCAAATCACACGTGTGATTAGTGCCGGTAGCTAGGAATAATTTCCCCTACATGAAAGACAAACAATAAGTACCAACAAATTAACACAACAATACTGTTATTTCCCAACAAACTGAATTTATCAAATAAACTGAAACACACACCCCTAAATATTTTCATTCGCAAACTCGTGAAAATTGCGAAGGTTGGAGATACAGCATTGTTTATGGAGTCAACATCAAAATTCCTTGCTAATTCTGACCAGAGTTATCTTAACACTTTCTCGCCTACACATTTGTGAATAACGACACTTTAGTATTTACATAGAACTAAAGCGAATGAGAAAGAGATCACTAAATTAATGGTATAGAATAAAAATCAGTATCAAAGGTACCAAAACACATTACACACCTATGATTTTCAAGAAAAATCTCAGTTATTGATTCATTCTCATTTTGAGCAGCAATAAAGATGGTCCGAACTGGAGTAACCCTTTTGATACAACCATACATGTCTTCAAATATATATAAAAAAAATGTCAGCTATTCATCATCAACACTACAATATAAATGATATAAAAACAGAATAGTTAAAAACAAACCAGCTAGAAGTACCCTCTTCTTCTCAGACTCCATTTGCTGCTGTTCATTGAAGCATTTTTCAATGTCATTGAATGGTAGGAAGTGACATGTGTAATTTGGAATTGGACATGTACCCTCCTTGAGCAGCATAATCTTTCACACCTCATTAAATCCTATTTCCACATCATTGTCCACAACCTTGTATCCACTACCGGTAGTTTTGACATGGACATGAAAAATATCATACATGCAGCCCTCTTTCATCATAGTAGTATGTGCATAATCATGCTCATCAACTATTGCATAGTTTGTATTTGACATGATTGCCGGCCACAAAATACAGAATGAGAAAAAGGTCGGAGTTTCTTATAGGATCTAATACTTGTCTCTTACTCCTCTTAGGTGGTCTTCTGGTGCATCCTAATTTTTGTCTCGTAGGGGGTCTTCTGTTGCATCATGTTTCGGTTAAGCAGTACGACTTTCATAGAAGATTATGTATGATATGATTGATTTAATAACAATTAGTATACTGACCATACCATCACATCTCTAAAGTTTCCATCTCTAATAACTCGTGGAACCTATTCAAGATATCAGTATCTCTATCTCTCTCTCTCTCTCTCTCTCTCTCTCTCATATGAATTGCTAACGTCACTGTTTCCTATAAACATAACTATAAGAAGATTTCTGGTAGTATTTTCTCTTTCTGAATTATTAACGAATGCAAGAACTAAATTGGGTTGAATTAGATCAGGTAAATAATTACAGGAAAATAAAATAAAACTAAAACAAATTGAACAAAACTAAAACAAAATCAAAATCAATACAGACAAATCAAACAATCAGACACAATAATTATCTCCAACCATCTTCTTTATTACCCAACAAAGAAGAACAAAGAACCCAAAATTAAACCCAAAACACAAACAAACCAAGAACATAACAATACCTTTCTATTCAGCTTCGTTTCCAGATAGAAAGAGAAAAATCGGCGAAGATCTTCACAAATCGAGTAGAAGAAGAAACGCCACCAGAGAACCCAATTCGCAACTCCTAATGAAGACGAAAAACCAACTAATCAAATCTTACAATCACATATCTCTACCTCCTCATGAAGGCGCGCACAAAAAATGAAAATTTGCAAGAAAGAAGCAAGATAACACATATACCTCAGACCCAAATGCTATAATAAGAAAACACACAAACGGCTGATCAAAAAACCCACAAATCAGAAAACCCATATGAAATTGGTACGGGAACTCACCAAAAAGACGGAAGTTTCTTGAGCGCAGAGTTTGTCGGAAGATTTGGGTTCTAAGAGAAAAAGAGAGAATCTAAGGAGAGAGCACAGAGGAAGATAAGGCTAACACCTTTTTACTATCAAACACCAATTGAAGTTATGTTCAGTTTGCCGGAAGATTTTGATTCTGAGAGAAAGAGAGAATCTGAGAAGAGAATCTGAAAAAAAAAAAAAAAAGAGGCCAACACGTAAAGCAGAGTAAGAGTCGGCAAGAAGAAGGACAAATACGATAATAACCCATCTCATGGCAGTCACGTAAATTACCTGGAAAGCACGGGCTCTCAGACAAACTCTTACGAACAGTACCACCTATAGCGCGTCTAATATATAGTAAATTAGCAAGCTTATTTTATCAAATTGATCAAATTGTGTTACACGCAAATTTCGTGACAGAGCTTTTTCCCATAGCAGCAGTCGTGTTAATTGATTGTAAAAACAATAAAAACACACATGCACATTGCTGATAGAGAGTAAACATCCACATGATATTCAATAAAATCCCATCAAATCCCATGTAAGCAAATTTCAGGTAATACACAGACATTCATATATTCAAATGCTCAGGTTTGAAAAAAAAATAGCATTCATAATGGGAGGCTGGTAGAAGCAAAATACAGAAGGAAAAAATGGTATTAATCCAGGCTCCTAAGTAGTCACAACCTCTTAGATGAGTGAATATATTTTTGTTATCAGTTATCCTGGATACTGTAGCTTCTTCATGTCTGGCTAGCTTCTCTATTTTTTTATGCTTTTATCAGTGCATGAATATTGTCAGAATATACGCATACATGCTTAAAGGTTTAGCTTCCAATGACAAACCTTCTCCCAGAGCAGCAGCCTGAAAATTTGCACACAGCACAAT
Source organism: Argentina anserina (assembly GCF_933775445.1). Lineage (NCBI taxonomy): Eukaryota > Viridiplantae > Streptophyta > Magnoliopsida > Rosales > Rosaceae > Argentina > Argentina anserina. Next base: position 18,614,311 of record NC_065876.1, read on the forward strand.
TAACCATATACCAAGCCCCACAAAGACATTATGATATAGCTTAATGTAGACCACTTATCTGTTTTGCAAGTTCCCTGATTGTGGCTTCTACTTTCTCTTTACATTCTTCTTCATGTCAGAGCTATAAAGAAAATAAAGCAAAAAAGTTCAAATAAGTTCACCTCTGGTAGTCTGGTACTTATCAAGGCCAGAGAAAGGAGGCGAAATTTGGACACCTTAGCAAGATTATTGTTATTCCCTACAGCATTTCAAGCTGCAGTAAATCAGATATTCAAAATCCAACACCAAGGAAAAATATAATAATAATAGCGTTCTTATCTATTGAAAATATATAAAAATAAAAATAAAAATCATATTTTGGATGCATAAAATACTCAACCATGACAGGCTTTCATATTTCATCACGCAGTGTAGCAGCCTGATGTTGATCTCCCAAATCTTTTGACTCATAGTTTCCCTTTTCCTATAAGAATCTGCAAGAAATCTCATCCCTTAGTCTAGCTATGATATTGTTGTGATCTTTTGTTGATAAAATCAGTGGAAGGCTTCGACATCTTCGACATCTTTGACATCAATTAAATGAAGGTGACAGGAGCAGTAGATTTATTCTAGGAATTTAACACACTTGAATTATACATAATTGTCTCTATGTGTCTGTTTCATTAACTTTCAGTGAACACTAAACTTTCATTAACTTTCATTAATTTTCCAACCTTGCTGCTGCAGCTCCACATGGAAGCTAGAGCGGCTCTCATCTTGTTAAACATTCAAGGCTGCATAAGAATCAGAACATGCAAGACAGGTAAAAAATCACCTTTAACTTCGCAGCAAGTTAAATAGAGAGATTAAACAGCTATTGCAACAAAAAGCCAAATTAGAGATAGTGGGAGTTACAGAAAACAAAATTACAATGAATTCACAAAAGAGAATCTCTATCGACAAACACATGATACCAAAATAGTAAACACCACATGTATGATATCAACCAGGCTATTTTGATATAGAGTTAGGTTGGTCCTCGAAACACAGGAACTTTCTAAAACAAAGTCATAATATTTTGTACACAGGAACTTCAAATCGTAATTACCAACCTTATATATTTTAACTAACTACAGCCCTGATGAAAAGATAAAGTTTACTAACATAGCACCACAGAAGAAAAAAAAATACATGAAAAAAAAACACTATCATAGATTGAAAATAAGATTCATGTGCACAGTATACACACTTCATCAGAAAACCAACACACACCTCATCAGTTTGAAACTATTAGGTTCTTAAAGTAAAGCATATGACATCCTAAGTATGCATTTCGAAGCCTTTGTGAGCATAAGTGTTAGAAGTAATACATGCCAAAAGACAGAATTGCTGCGAAGACAACAAGATAAGAAAAGGGTTAACAACTCAACCAAATATTTAAAAGGATCAGATTGACTGTGTATGCGAAGGCTGAAACTGCAGATGAAAATAAGAAAAAGTTATATTTAAAGCTGAAAAGGAAACAACGAACAAATAAACCCACCAAATCACAAACTCCTTAATTCCCTAACAACCAATAGAATGAAAAATCGAATAAAATAGAAGCAAAAAAATTGATCAAATTATCAGTTTATGCTCACAAATCGTAACTAGCCAACAAATACTAAAAAAACAAATACCTAATAAACAAACCAATCTACACCAACAAAATAATGATGCAGTTCAATTGTGTAAATAATGTTACAACAGCAAGTATATCTCAGTAATATACTCCGGAAAGCTTAACTACTCCCGCCTGCTCAGTTAACTGAAATTAATTTGACACTAAAGAAAATCATTACTAAAAAATTTAATACGAAAAAAAGAAACAGAAAGTACCCAAGAAAAAAATTCCTCTGTGGATAGAGTCAGAGTACTTACTTATCAACCATTGCTTGCAACACAGCCATGAATGAAAATTTAAATATAAGAAAATCATTACCTTGGTGCGCTCTTCCTCCATTTGCTCAAAGTTTATTGCAGTAACAAAACAGAAACAATCAAACATTGGCAAACCTAAACATGGATGAATATTACTGCTTTGATTAGAAGCTGGGCTCAGATATATGTGAACAAAGTTTATTCCAAGACCACAAAAGGTCTCATATGGAGCTGGGATACACATTATCATCATTGCGCTTGTAACAAGGCCATCCAGTGGCTCAGGAGGTTTACTTACAACATTTTCAGCAGTGCCTGTTGGACGCCCTACCCAGGTACATCTCGCCGCCATTTGAGCTCTCAGCCTGGAAAAGAGCACCAGTATTTTCAATATTGATGGACAAATGGCAAATTGTTTAATTAAATACCAGATTTTCTACCAGACCTTTATTATCTTATCAACTTCATTAATGTAGACAATCCCTTTCTGAGCAGCTTCCACATCAAACTCTTATAGCTCATCTTCATCTAAGCACCTTCAACTTCCTTGCTTTCTCATATTTCTCCTCGTCACTTTGTCCTTTAAAGAACTACTAGCTGCCAGACATACGTATTTGATCTCCTTCGGATTGATTGGATCATTCCAGAAAGCCAACCATGTAACAGTATTGTGATGCCTGACTTCTTGCCATCGGCATAAAAGAGTGTACCAAGTTAACCTCAAAATTATTCCAGAAGAGAAGACGAGTAGATCAGGAAAAAAGCATACTCCTATACAACCAAGACAGTGAACAAGAAGAAGAAGAACAAACCTTTCACCCATAATGGGACATTCGGGAATCTCGGCATTTTTTTTCTATATTTATTGTGACTTCACTTGGGTGAATCCTCCTCTTCAGCTTTCCTGACTGATACCAGAACCAACGTAAGCATTTCAACAGATAATGCCTATCAAACTATCTCATCGTAAACTAGTTATTATATCACAAAAAAGAAGAAAAAAAAATCTAACGGACCTTGGGATGCTTGCCATGGCCTCAGAACAATGCAGGTGATTCAACTCTAAAGTTTCCAACCTGTATTGGAATAATGATCAGAAACCACAGGGGTAATGCTAATTGCAAATAAGAATTGAGTTATGCTTCTATCATATATGTCACATTATAATCAGGATTCCAGGAAATCGATCACAAGAAGCATATCCATATTCAGAATAATCTTAAAATCGCCATATAGTTGGAAAATTCATTGCAGATAAGCAGTCAGCTAGAGTAAACAGGAAAATAATCAAGGTTAGAAAATAACCTTCTCTTTTACACCATCAACTATTTCCCACATATATTCTTCTCTTGTTTCATTTTCTTTTCCTTGACGACCTTTTTATCCAGCACCAACAGATATTCCATGACAGTTAAGCAACCGGACAGGTAAATCATCACCATGTATAAAAATTTGTCATCATGTGTAAGACACTACTGATCAATTTAGTTAATTACTGATCTGAAGTAATATACAAGGAAAGGATACAGTGACACTAAATGCGTGTGATATGCAAAATCACTTAGGATCGAGATAGACATGCAACGACCACCTTGTCAGTCCGTTGTTAAAAGATCGTGACTTGCTATTGACAACAGATGTTCCAACAGTAAGGCCATGGAGAAACACAATTTTTACACATAACCACTTAAAAATTAGTGCATTGGGATAAACACTTAACTGGGCATTAGGCCAGTTACACATAAAAAAACTGTGAGAGAAAACATACATGGGGCTTCCACTCTTCTTCGTCTCTTTATAAAGGATCAGAAAGGTTGCAATTCATAAGTTGTCTTTATATATACTATAGACTAGGGTTTAGGCCCACGCTTTGCTGCGGGTTTGCGGGTGTTGTATTTTGTTTTGGGAAAGAGTTGTACAAAAGATGAAAATTAAGCATTTTCATTTTTCCGGTCTCACACTCATCATATCTTGAACAAAAGAGACTGAGCTATGTCAAATGCTAAATGAAGTGAGTGCTCAACTTTTTAGAAATTATTGAGGGTTCAACTTGGTGGTTAAGACATTGTGGATACCGATTAGCAAAAGAAGATCCCGTAAAAAAAAATAAAAATCTTGCCAATTCCACAACAATTGGCTTAATCTTTTTAGATCAGATCAATCTCCGCCAGCTGCGACTGTTAAAGTGCAAGTCTGCAAAACTGAAATGACATGATCTTACTTGGTAAAAGTTCTAACACAACTACTTGATCAAATTTAGAAATTAAATGAAGCTTAACATGTAATCAACGCTTTTCAAATCAGTTTCCCAAAAAGGCTTTAGCTCAATCAAGACCATTTCAAAATAATCAAAGAAAATTTTTTGATGTATGAAAACAACCAAGGACAGAAAAGCACTTACTGGGAGAGTGTTTTCTCACCCAGTGGGTAGCTCACCATTGGTAATGACTTCAGCTCTGTAGCTTTGCTACGCAGTCCTGCTATTCATCAAACATAGCTTTGCTTTCAGCTTTAAGAGCTAAAGAACTCTGCAGTATGGTGACACATCGGTCTGAAATAGAACCAATAAAGATAATTAGCAAGCTTATTTTATCAAATTGATCAAATTGAGTTACACGCAAATTTCGTGACAGACCTTTTTCCCAAAGCAGCAGTCGTGTTAAATGATTGTAAAAACAATAAAAACACACACGCGCACATTGCTGATAGAGAGTAAACATCCACATGATATTCAATAAAATCCCATCAAATCCCATGTAAGCAAATTTCAGGTAATACACAGACATTCATATATTCAAATGCTCAGGTTTGAAAAAAAATTAGCATTCATAATGGGAGGCTGGCAGAAGCAAAATACAGAAGGAAAAAATGGTATTAATCCAGGCTCCTAAGTAGTCACAACCTCTTAGATGAGTGAATATATTTTTGTTATCAGTTATCCTGGATACTGTAGCTTCTTCATGTCTGGCTAGCTTCTCTATTTTTTTATGCTTTTATCAGTTATCCTGGATACTGTAGCTTCTTCATGTCTCCCAGAGCAGCAGCCTGAAAATTTGCACACAACACAATTATCCATATACCAAGCCCCACAAAGACATTATGATATAGCTTAATGTAGACCACTTACCTGTTTTTCAAGTTCCCTGACTGTGGCTTCTACTTTCTCTTTACGTTCTTCATGTTAGAGCTATAAAGAAAATAAAGCAAAAAAGTTCAAATAAGTTCAGCTCTGGTAGTCTGGTACTTATCAAGGCCAGAGAAAGCAGGCAAAATTTACGCACCTTAGCAAGATTATTGTTATTCCCTACAGCATTTCAAGCTGCAGTAAATCAGATATTCAAAATCGAACACCAAGGAAAAATATAATAATAATAATAGCGTTCTTATCAATTGAAAATAGATAAAAATAAAAATAAAAATCATATTTTGGATGCATAAAATACTCAAAATTACCATGACAGGCTTTCGTATTTCATCACGCAGTGTAGCAGCCTGATGGTGATCTCCCAAATCTTTTGACTCATAGTTTCCCTTTTCCTATAAGAATCTGCAAGAAATCTCATCCATTAGTCTAGCTATGATATTGTTGTGATCTTTTGTTGATAAAATCAGTGGAAGGCTTCGACATCTTCGACATCAATTAAATGAAGGTGACAGCAGCACTAGATTTATGCTAGGAATTTAACACACTTGAATTATACATAATTGTCTCTATGTGTCTGTTTCATTAACTTTCAGTGAACACTAAACTGCAAGGAGCAATTGGAAAAGGGAAAAGAATGTATGATGTTGATACGATAAAGTGTCTCCTCACTATTATCAAATATACTAAAGCAATTCCAGCATCTTGCACAATCTTTGGTCTTTAGGAAAGTGTTCTCTACGATCTACCAACACATTGAAAGATACCACATCTTCTCTGATCAATGATCCTGAAAATCATTCTTCAACTTCGGTATCTAGGCAGTTTAGTGTCATCTCTAATCTCATTCATTTAGAGAAACTACTTTTCAAGTTATAACATACAAAGAGAAGCAACAGATACCACTTTCAAATATTCATTAAGGTGGTTCAGATATTCTTTTCAAATTTCCAACCTTGCTGCTGCAGCTCCACATGGAAGCTAGAGCGGCTCTCATCTTGTTAAACATTCAAGGCTGCATAAGAATCAGAACATGCAAGACAGGTAAAAAATCACCTTTAACTTCACAGCAAGTTAAATAGAGAGATTAAACAGCTGGTGCAACAAAAGCCAAATTAGAGATAGTGGCAGTTACAGAAAACAAAATTACATTGAATTCACAAAAGAGAATCTCTATCGACAAACACATGAGAATGGAATGTGATACCAAAATAGTAAACACCACATGTATGATATCAACCAGGCTATTTTGATATAGAGTTAGGTTGGTCCTCGAAACACAGGAACTTTCTAAAAAAAAGTCATAATATTTTGTACACAGGAACTTCAAATCATAATTGCCAACCTTATATATTTTAACTAACTACAGCCCTCATGAAAAGATAAAGTTTACTAACATTGCACCACAGAAGAAACAAAAATATATAAAAAAAAACACTATCATAGATTGAAAATAAGATTCATGTGCACAATATACACAGTTCATCAGAAAACCAACACACACCTCATCAGTTTGAAACTATTAGGTTCTTAAAGTAAAGCATATGACATCCTAAGTATGCATTTTGAAGCCTTTGTGAGCATAAGTTTTAGAAGTAATACATGCCAAAACACAGAATTGCTGCGAAGACAGCAAGATAAGAAAAGGGTTAACAACTCACCCAAATATTTAAAAGGATCAGATTGACTGTCTATGCGAAGGCTGAAACTGCAGATGAAAAAAAGAAAACATTATATTCAAAGCTGAAAAGGAAACAACGAACAAATAAACCCACCAAATCACAAACTCCTTAATTCCCTAACAACCATTGGAATGAAAATTCGAATAAAATAGAAGCAAAAAATTGATCAAATTATCAGTCTATGCTCACAAATCATAACTAGCCAACAAATACTAAAAAAACAAATACCTAATAAACAAACCAATCTACACCAACAAAATAATGATGCAGTTCAATTGTGTAAATAAACAAAAAGAGATGCAGTTCCTTTTGGCATTCTGTAGTTTAGGACCATATGTTCCTCACTATCTACCTGAATGGTTCAACACATATGCAGCTCATAATTACTAATTAAAATCATAATCAAGCTAATCGACCAAGTAATACATATACTGGTTTACGAATTGGTTCTTACCTTTTAATTGAAGCCAATGTCACCCTAATTTACTGTGAATCAAAGCCTCACCTACACATCAGAAATTACAACCAAAGGGAGATTATCAAATAACGCGTGATTTAATATCTATAACGTGTGATTGAAAACAACACAGAACCCTCACCCAAATCAAATTTTCCATCACCCAAAGCGCAAGTCAATTTCCACCTTTCTGCATGACCAAAGTGGAAAATCAATCAATGATGATCTGTATATCAAGATAAGAATCTGGTAGAGAATATACGATGAGAGAAGGGAGTGAGATCTATTAGGAGATAACATAGGCAAAGAAGGAAAAGTTGAGCAAGTATTCTCACCTGTGATAGAATTATAAGACCTCAGTTAGGAACAACCTTTCTACTTTCATCACATACTCAATTTTCTGTGTAGGTAACTCCATTGGTACCTGAAAAATAGTTATGCAAAATTAAATTTATCTTTTAAAACTAATGTACTGTACTACTATTCTTGTATAGGTTAAAAGAAAAAACTATAAATTCTTTACAAAAATTTGATACAATGCCAGTGTTTTTAGAAAGCTTTCATTCCTTTAACAGATCATTCGAGCACAGCAACACCAAAAGCAATTCAACTATTAGGAGATAGCATAAACATAATCCTTAATAGATATCTGGTTGCTTAGAATTTTATGCCCAAAGTTCCATTCACTAGAAACATATGCATTGGAAAAAACAAATGCATGTCCGCACAAACATTAATAACGGACTAGAGCAGGAGACTTACAAGTATATCAATCGAGGAATATGAGATATTGATAACGGTACAATCCCAGACATCTTTGTAAAACAGGTGCCTATAACCAACAAAATTCAACCCAACATGACATAAGAGAATTTAGTTTCTACATTAAAACTATACATATGGCTTCAAAGGCAATAATATGTAGACAGGAGAGAAGAGGTAAGGATGCATACAAGATTTCCAAGTTGGTCAAGTTGGCAAGCTGAGCTGGAATTCCTCTAGTAAGAAAATTGTAGTTCAGGTAACTACATATCACATTTGCGAAAAGAACCGCTTAATTTGTCACTTCAGTTAGATGGGAGATGGAAGTGACTGTATTCACAAAACTTAAATTAACTTACAGGTTACGCAAAGCCGGGAACAACCCTCAATGCGTGCGAGTTCTGTAACAGTACCCACCAAATGATTGTTACCGACATCCCTATCAACAAACAGTATTCCAATGACGCATCAGTAATCAGATACAGATCCTTATCGCAACACCACGAGCAGAGGAATGAAACTTACAAATGCCGAAGATTTGGCAGAGTTCCTAGTTCTGCTGTAATTCGCCCAATAAGACGATTTTCTTGCGGATAGAGATAGAGAAGAACTGGAAGATTAGCAAGCTCCTTAGGAATTTCCCCTTTGAAGCTGTTGAAGCTTAGATACCTGCACAAGTGTAAATTCATGATGTTTCTGAATAGCATATAGTCAAGTCAAAATAAAATAATTCAAAGAAAGCAAAATCAAATTCGCAGGAAGGAATCTAAATTCACTCACAAATGGGTTAACTCTTCAATTCACCAATCTCAGGAGGAATGACATATTGCAGCTTATTCCATCTCACGTTACTGAAAAGTAAAAACAATGAGTAAATGACCAAAGCAATAAACACATCAGGACTTGACATGAACAAAGTCATCAACCAAACCTACAAAAACTGTGTGCATTGTTAAAGAAATTTAAAACAAAACATTACATATCCTTCGCTGTTTTAAGATCATGATCAGGGAAAAAATTATATAGTGAATACGTAAAATATATTAGACAAAATTTTCATAAAGAATATTTACCTCCATGCTTACAAACCAATTTTGTGCAATTGGCACCGAATATGTGTGCATGTCATTAGCACGGGCGTAATTTTCTTTGACATCTTCATTCTTTGTTTTTCCATCTGCATCATCCTTGATCTCTTCATTTTCATTTCCAGTGCTCTCCTCATTACTAGTTTCTCTAGTCACTTCCGTTGCTTTATCTCCTTCTCTTGAATCCACATGATCATCCGTTGTCTCTTCAACTTTTGGTTGCTCATTTTCATTTCCCTGGTCTTCTCCACTGCCTCCTACATTACCGATCTCTTCCACATTCCTGTTTTCTTCTTCATCATCATCCTCCTTATGCCTCGCATCTTCAACCACAGTTTCTTCCCGAAAAGGGTTGAGGTCCTTTCTTCCGAGGTTTACAATTCTATCCCAATCCTTCATGCTTGTAGCCAACTGTACTTTCTTGGCTTGAGACTGCTTGACTATAGGACCAACTTCTCTTGCTATCTGATAACATCACCCTAGAAAAAAATGGGAAATCTAGACCACTGATTTTGGCTAACCAACTCAGCAGAAGGACTAGAATTAGAATCACGCAACATGAAAGGAACAATCAAATCTAAAAACCTGGAAACCCCCAATACAATAAATTTACCATCCACCAGTCTGATCCAGCCCATGAGCCAAAAAAATTCTAGGAAAGTTTTTCTCAAAAACTTACCAATTCTCTTATTCTTTTATAAGCACTAGTTTCATATTTCCGCAAATATAAAAACATGGCACAAGTTTCAATATATTTCAAAGATATAATTCCACATGATTAGGAGGTCAAAGCACATAAAGAAATTCTAGGTCAGAAAAACACAAAAAAGACGATCATGCTCACAATACTTGGATTCCAATTTAAGAACTATCTATGGTTTCTACCACTACAGCAAGAAATCCATAAGGCCATAACTAACAAGGTTTCCTTTCAGTTACTTAAGATTTATGAAACCTTAGTTATCAAAGAGCATTCTATTTTTGTAGAGAAAGAGAGTATTTAAGTAAATAGTCTGATTGATTTATATGCATCTCATGAACATTATGTCAAATATGACTAGGATATCGTAGTAATTAAATGAAATCGCAGATAATACTACAAAAATCGTACTATTTTTAGTCAGATAGCAGAATAAACTCCAGAGCAATCTAAAACACTTATATTTAGGGTAACAACACTATACACACACACATAAAAAGAGAACTCCAGAGCAACAAAAATATACAATGCTGCCAAATTTCAAAAACTTATCAAACATGAAACCGACAAACCTGATTGTTGAAGCCCTAGTGCAACCCAATTCTTGATTACTCATTTCTTGCAAAATCAAAATACAAAAGTTCAAACCCATACCAAATTCTTTGATCTAGGTCTTCCAATTTCTGAACCAGATGATTCTTCCCAAGCAACTTAGGCCAATCATTCCAGAAGATGTCTCTGAACGTTTGTTTCTGCACATATTCTGTATCTATCATCACTGTCAGTCTAATAACTTTTAGAAATAAAAACTTAAGCGACCTGTCAAGGAGAAAATAGATCAGCGAGAGAAAGAAACCTCCTCTTGTTCAGAATTCAGGTTGACTGCCTTGCCAGTGTAAAGCAGATTCACCCCGTGTGGCGCGTAAGGAGGTGGGAAAATGACACCATTGTATAAAGATCTCAAAACCATAAATAAATAATTAGACGCTTACATTAATAATGCAGAAAGTATAAAGACCTCAGCTATAAATTAGTACTCAATAGTAAAAATATTCTCTCTTCGCTTTAATATTAATAGTTAGCAAATTCAGTATCAATAACAAACATTGATTTCATCTCCCCGCAAATTCAGTATAAGTTCAATGTATCTATTATATGAAAATCAGAACACATTAATGATCGGTTCGATTACTCGAGATCAATATTAACCCTGTAAGCATCATTAGTAGTATAAAGCAAGAGGGTATCGTTCACAAACCGGGGATCCAACCAGGGCATAGAATCACAAACATTTAAGAACGAATTCATAAGAGTTTGAGGATTTTGGAATATATTTCGGATCAAACATAAAATAAACCTAAACTAATATATACATGTGATCAACCAACCAACACATAAGAAATTACCAAACAAATAACATAAGAACAAAGGTAACGAAATCTACTATCAATCTTGTTCGTGCCGGAAGTATCATAGTTCATCTTAAATTTGATCATGCATCAAGTTCCTACTTGGTTCCTAATACATAGATATTATCGAGCTCAACTACTTGTATTGCTATGAAATCTAACATACCAATTCATCATGCAATTACGTATCACAAAGAGAAATCAACATGTTTAAAGCACTTATCCAATGTCTAACTTAAGATCATAATCGGTGGAGTAACACAAAGGGGACAAACAATTAATCAACTACTTGTATCAAAATTGTTTTTAACTTTGAATGATTAACATATGCGACATCAACTACTTGTCTTAATCACACATGCAATATAAGAACACACCGAAAATTAATTAAGAACATAAATCGAAACTCATGGCATAAAACCTAAAATCATTGAATAAAAATCGAAAACCTTAATTCATCATGTCATTCGAAAATTACAAATATCTCATAGACAAGAATAAAAATAACTTTAACAAAACCTAAACATAAATCATCCAAGAACAAGAACATAAAAACCCGAAAACTAAACATGAAGATCATAGAGTTACACTTTATAATTCTCCTCCAAGGTTCCTTATAGTGGTAGCACAAGATCTTCAAGAGAATGGTATCCTAGGCTCCCAAGCTTTGGACAGAAAATATGGTGAAGGGTGGTGAATTCGGATTCTATGATGCTTGGTGAATGAAAGTGTTTGGGCAGAGCTTTGGCAAGTCTTGTGAGCAAGGTTGATGATCATTTTATGTGGAAATGAGGTGTTATATATAGAGGAAGAAACCCAAGGGAGGATGGCCACAAAGTCCACAAAGTTGAAACCAAATTGGTTGAGGCTTCCTAGATTCGGCAGATCTGACCTTTGTCCCTTGTTGTGGCCATAACTTTCTCTAGAAAATAGATATTGAGATGATTCCAACTGGAAATTTTAACTAGACTTCCGTGGCTTTTCATCCATAAATCATGCATTTTCTCAGTCATTGTGAGCTGTCCAGGGGAGCTCGTCAAAGTTGGATGATCTGCAGTGCCAGAATTCTGATTTCTATAAGGATTGCATATCTTTTGCATTAATTGCATATCTTCTTCCTCCTTTAATGCTGATTTCTTTTGCACAAATTTCTTTCTTTGAATTAGGGAGGCAGCAAAAGTCTTAATTGTTGCAGCCATGTTTGATTTTTCTTACCTCTCCTCATTAAATTTGCTGCATGCCTTCTTTGACATTCTTTGGGGCAGGGATTTATGGACATTCTGATACATATTTGTGCTCTATATGCAGGAGGAACAAAGTCCCAAGTTTCCCTCATAGCCCTTGGATCAAAAGCAAATCAATGGCTGAGATAATTTCGCCGAGTTCACTGGACCTCCGAGTAATGATTTGGACATATCTCCCTGTAGGAATAAGATATTGATTTGATTCCAAATCCTACAGAAACTAGACTCAAAATCCTTTTTATCCATATAAGGTACGTCTTCTAACGCAATCGGAGCTATCCAGGGGAGCCCGTCGAAGTTGGACTACGAATCTTGACAGCATTTTCATTCTTGCATTGATTGGGCTTTTAAGTGCAAATCTTCTCTTTCCTTGTGGAACTAGGATTGCTTTCCTTCTCCAACATGGATTTGTATTTCCTAATAAGAATAAGTATGTTAGAAACAAAGAAATACGCAAAGATGAATCCTATTCGAACAAGGAAACATATATTAATAAGGATTCTTTACACTTAGCACGATTTCAGCATTAATTCACTTATAATTGATATAAGCTCTACCTAAACAATTATTCATACAAAAAAAACTAAAACATACTAAATAAGAGGTAACAAAGAGTAAGAATATGGCATAAACGCATTAAGAACGTCACACTTTGTGCTCCTATCAACAACCCCACACTTAAGCTTTGCTAGTCCCTTAGCAAACACTAGAAAGGGAAATCAAAACATAAAACAAAAATCAATACAACTAAACTAATGACTCAACTATAATGCCTTCAACATTTTGTCTCAGAGATCTTCAATCTCATAGCATCAAGAATAACACTTAATCGAAATAGATAGAATGAATTCAATGGTTAATAAACATGAGATCTTGCATAACAAGTAAGACATGGCAGAAACATAGGTGATATTAAGCTCAACATGTTGAAAACAAGTTCAAATTCAACTCATAAGGGATATGCACTCCGAATATTTTATCTTAAGAACATGGCATATGCTTAAAAGCTTTTCACACATAAGAGTTATGAACACATAGTGAATTCGAAAACCTCATGAAAGATACCAATCATATGCACAAATGAACCCAAACCATATGCTTACTCATGAAACAAACTCCACAAATCAAGAGCTACTCATTTTAAGAATCATGCGGATCTTTATAAAAGGTAGGCTTAGGCTCGGTAAGGATATCATTTTCTTAGGTAAAAGGAATCACAAAGGTCATCCTCAAGACTTAGCAGAGCAAGAATCATTCACCTTATGTCGCCATACTCCATAAAACAATGGCCAATTTTATCATGTTGGACCCATTCTTCACTTTAAACATTGTGAAAATGAACAAAGGCTAAAGTACAACAATATTGAGCCTTCAACAAATACATCACAACTCCAAATTCACATCAAACATAGCTATGTCGTAACTTCTTTGTATATATATATTTTTTTTCTTTCAAGCCGTGTTCATGTATTTTTTTTTTTCACGGCATCTTTCTATTTTTTTTCTTCATTCTTTTCACCTTTTTTTAAGGCACAAATACATACATAGCATAACCCCACACTTCAATCGAATCATCACTCCATATTAACACCAAGAAATCGGCTCTGCCAAGCTTTGAGAACAAGGTAGAGATATAACTATACTAAGCAATGATATTAACATGTTGGTAATGAAAGAAAAGTTTTAATGTTGGCTCAAAGGGGTTCATACTAAGGTGTCCCAAGCAGGGCACAAATAAGGCATACGGCTTTTTGGTTTAAGTGGTGGAATCCCTAAAAAGATCCAACAATCATTTTCAAAATCAGAGTATATTATGATAAAAGTTTTGAAAGTTTCACAAAGTAAGTTCTAGCATTCTCTAGTTCATTGCAATTCTATGGCATATGATGAATCCTTCTCCAACATGGATTCGTATTTCCTAATGAGAATAAGTATGTTAGAAACAAAGAAATACGCAAAGATGAATCCTATTCGAACAAGGAAACATATATCAATAAGGATTCTTTACACTTAGCACGATTTCAGCATTAGTTCACTTATAATTGATATAAGCTCTACCTAAACAATTATTCATACAAAAGAAACTAAAACATACTAAATAAGAGGTAACAAAGAGTAAGAATAGGGCATAAATGCATTAAGAACGTCACACTTTGTGCTCCTATCAATTAATAAAACAAAAGCACATATATCAAATTAGTTAACCAGATTTTTTTTATCGAAGGAATGTGGATGCATCTCTTTGGCCTGTAAATGTTCTGAGCTGAAACACTGGTAATTGACGACAGTTGATCCACAACCTGATAACCATACAACAGAAACCAAACGAATGACCTTGAATAATTAAATGACTTTTATTAATGACATAGTGAGCATCTGCATATTCTAAATTGTAATCATTAGAAATCGTCTCTCAAGTACTTTGCACTTACCATTGCAGATCTGGGCTTCATCTTTCATGACTTGCATTTTGTAAACAGCAATATTCAGACTTGCTGTATCATTTTCATATTATGACTCAATTCAAGACAGTAATAAAAATCCCTGTTCTATTGAAAGTGGTAACATATATACAGATAGAATCAACAACAAACTGCAATTTTTCAAGCCACAAAGCTTGGAATCTGCCAAAGAAGTAAAAAAAACCCAGCAATCTAAAACACTTATATTTATGGTAAGAACACCATACACACACATAAGAAGAAAACTACAGAGCAACAAAAATATACCGTGGTGCCAAATTTTCAAAACTTCTCAATCAGAAATAAAATAATCCACCAACCCAAAAGAAGAAAGAAACCCAACAATCAAATCCCAAATTTTAAGGTAGCAACAGCTATTTGCTGCTTTGCAGGATCCCTTTCTGAGCAGCTTCCATATCAAACTCTTATAGCTCATCTCCATCTAAGCACCTTAAACTTCCTTGCTTTCTCATATTTCTCCTTGTCGCTTTGTCCCTTTCAGGAACTACTAGCTGTGAGAAATACGTATTTGAACTCCTTCGGATTGATCGGATCATTCCAGAAAGCCAATCATGTAACAGTATTGTCATGCCTGACTTCTTTACATCGGCGTAAAAGAGTGTACCAAGTTAACCTCAAAATTATTTCAGAAGAAGAAGAAGAAGAACAACAACAACAACAAACCTTTCACCCGGAATGGGATATTTGCAGTATCTCGGCATTTTTTTCTATTTAATTGTGACTTCGGTTGGACGAATCTTCCTCTTCAGCTTTCCTGACAGATACCAGAACCAATGTAAGCACTTCAACATATAATGCCTATCAAACTATCCTATTGTAAACAAGATATTACATCACAAAAAAGAAGAATAAAAAAATCTAATGGACCTTGCGATGCTCGCCACGGCCTCGAAACAATCCAGGTGTTTCATTTTCTCTTCCTTGACGGCCTTTTTTTCTCCAGCACCAACATATATTCCATGACAGTTAAGCAACTGTCATCATGTGTAAGACACTACTAATCAATCTAGTTAATTACTGGCCTGAAGTGATATACAAGGAAAGGATACAGTGACACTAAATGCGTCTCTCACATGAAAAACCACAAAGGATCGGGATAGACATGCAACAAGCACCTTGTCAGTCCATTATTAAAAGATAATCACTTGCTATTGACAATAGATTTTCCAACAGTAAGCCCATGGAGAAACACAATTTTTACACAGAAACACTAGACAAATAGTGCATTGGGGATAAGACTGTCCAGATCACAAAAAAAAGATAAACTAAATTAGTGCATTGAGGATAAAGACTTAAATGGGCATTAGGCCAATTGCACATTAAAAAACTGTTAGAGAGAAAACATACATGGGGCTTCCATTCTTCTTCATCTCTTTATAAGGTACATGTTTAGTATATTGTAAAAAGCAGATCAAAAGTTGGTCAGAGAGTTACCTTTGACGGCGAGACGGAAAGAGATCCAACAAAGACGAAGGCATAGTGACATTGAGCGGTTATTTACAAGGGAAGGGAACTCTAACTTTAAAGGCATAGTAACTTAAAAATCTGACTACAGTATTAGGAGATAACATAGACAAAGAAGGCAAAGTTGAGCAAGTATTCTCACATGTGATAGAATTATAAGACCTTAGTTTGGAACAACCTTTCTACTTTCATCACATACTCAATTTTCTGTGTAGGTAATTCCATTGCTACCGGAAAAATAGTTATGCAAAATTAAAGTTAGCTTTTGTTAAATTTTTTACAAAAAAACCTTTATAGTCAAACAAACTTGAGTACAAGAAAGGACAATACAGTATTCTTAGGTGCTTCAATCGTCTAATCTGAGGAGGGATAGGCCATGTTAACTTGTTGTTGTGAATTTGGAAGATGTCTGTAAAATGAGCACAATTACATACAAATGCACAAGATTCTCGAGAACAAAGATAAAGCATTGATCATTCATTAAAAACTAAACCAACCACGCTTGAATTTAAACTTGGAAATTTAACCCTGCAGTAGCATAAACGAGAGAAAATTGAACAGGATCAGATCAAAGAAGTGATCTTATAGACTATTGAGATCCAATAGATTAGTTACAGCAGTACGAAAAGGCCCAAAAATTGAAACTGCATAAACCACCCTGCAAGTCTTTATTAATGCAATAATGAATTTAAAAAAATCAAACAACCAAGATGCTCAAAACATTACATATCCTCGTTTCAGAAAAAAAAAACATTACATATCGTTCCCTGTTTTAAGATCATGATCGGGGAAGCATTATATAGTGAATACGTAAAATAGAAGAGGCTATATTTTAGACAAAAATTTCATCAAGATAATTTACCTCCATGCTTACAAACCAATTTTGTGCAATCGGCACTGAATATGTGTGCCTGCATGTCAGTAGCACGGACGTAATTTTCTTTGACATCTTCATTATTTGTGTTTCCATCTGCATCATCCTTGATCTCTTCATTTTCATTCCCAGTGCTCTCCTCATCAATTCCATTGCTTTATCTCCTTCTCCTGAATCCACATAATCATTCGTTGTCTCTTCAACATTTGGCTGCTCATTTTCATTTCCCGGGTCTTCTCCACTGCCTCCTCCTACATATATGTAGAACATGTTTCACCCTAAAACCTTTAGATCCCGGGCTCCTATGAGGAGATAGCTTGAACATCCTTATGAATATCTTCAAGATTTCACCTGCTAAGAGTTCAATGCTTGTATTCAAAAAACAGAAAACACAAGGTTACCAATCATATCAAAAACACATACACCGTAAAATCAAGCCAATCATCATATATACCATGGTAGATGGAAGAAAGCAAGAGAATCGAGTTATTTAGAACACAAACCTATACGAATCCAACTTAGCCAATCAGGAAATTCTGATCCTAAACAAAACCCAGTTGAGTTCACCCACAGACATACACTTTCCAACTAAATCAATCCAAACCAAACTCCCACTTCTAACTACAGTTGTAGAAAACAAAGTAAAACTCCAAGGCACCAACAAATCAACTCATATCCAATTCCAGCTAAATCTCACAATGCCAAACAGAAGAGAAGCTTCACTCCCTTAGATTCTCCCAATCTTAAAAAAGTAAAACCCCTTTTTCAGTTTCTGGCAGGTAAGTTATCAAAACGGATTATATTTCCAAGCACGTAACTCAAAAACAACACATACCAGGGGCAAATCTATCAATGTTAGATTGACAACTGCCAAAAGACAAAACGTTATAGTCATATACAGAATAAACTCGATCCAAAGCAATCTAAAACACTTATATTTAGGGTAAGAACACCATACACACACACACATAAGAAGAAAACTCCAGAGCAACAAAAATATACCATGCTGCCAAATTTCGAAAACTTATCAATCAAAAATAAAATAATCCACCGACCCAAAAGAACATTAACAAAAATCACCTTGCACCTTCAAGCATCGCTGAAACCAAGAACATGCACTTCTGTGTAATGGCGCAATGGGGGTGGTACCCACCAGTCCCCCACAAAAAGGCTCTGCTATCACAAAATAACCAGAAAGCACCAACCTACAGATAAGAACAAACAACAGGTACTCATTAATAAGACACAAATATAAAATGAATTAGTAGCAATAAAACAAGAAGGAAAAAGAAAGAAAAAGGGAAAAATCACTTACTAAATTCACACTGTACCTTCATCTACCTGCCTATTTCAGCTTGATAGATACTTTTATCGTTTGAATAGGAAAAAGAACCACAACCCTACTAGATGACAAACCAAAATTATAAATACACCGTATATGACCTCTCACAAAAATCATAAGTTTTAATCACTGCTATCTTAACTGAAAATAACCACACATAGACTATATTATTTAATCACTGGTGTCTTAATTAAGAGCAGTAATCTATCACTGAAGAGAGTAATTTGTCAATATATAGAAATTTAATAGACACACACAATCAGAGGAAACACAATTTGCATACCATTTGAGCCAACAAAAGTTGTTACAGCAGCAGGTATATCTCAGTCATATACTCTGGAAAGCTTAACTACTCCCGCCTTCTCAGTTAACTGAAATTAATTTGACACTAAAGAAAATCATTACTAAAAAATTTAATACGAAAAAAAGAAACAGAAAGTACCTAAGAAAGAAATTCCTCTGTGGATAGAGTCAGAGTATTTACTTATCAATCATTGCTTGCAACACAGCCATGAATGAAAGTTTAAATATAAGAAAATCCTTACCTTGGTGCGCTCTTCCTCCATTTGCTCAAAGTTTATTGCAGTAACAAAACAAAAACAATCAAACATTGGCAAACCGAAACATGGATGAATATTACTGCTTTGATTAGAAGCTGGGCTCAGATATATGTGAACAAAGTCTATTCCAAGACCACAAAAGGTCTCATATGGAGCTGGGATACACATTATCATCATTGCAACCACAAGAACAAACATGAGTATACAGTGGCCTCACAATCAAGCCCTATACTTCGAACATAAAACTATAGCAATGACTTCTATGACACATCTGAATCAAGGCTCAGATACATGTGGATGAAGTCAATTCCCAGACCACAAAAGGCCTCATAATGAGCTGGGATTCACATGTATCATCACTGCAACTAGTATCTCTTACTATTGTCACACAAGAGCAATAAACTAATCATTATCAAACATCATGTTTACCAGGCCTATTTCACAATTTGTAAAGTAACAGACTCATATTGGCCAAAAGAGTAGGCAATGTTGCCGGAAATGCAAGATAAATACCTCATTGATGGCCAAGATTGCTCTTCTTCACCTTCTTCAACTTCCTCAAGAAGTACTTAACCAAAACATCCAAACAAACATATAACTTGGGTCAAAATAAAATCCAAAAACACATAACCAGCAATCAAAAGAACTAAATCTAGATCACTTTAACTTTATAAACATAGTCTAACTAATGACTTAGTTTAATCACAGACAGTAAATCATTGTGTTGCAGTATTAGAGTTGATCAATAAATAAACAACAAAATCGAAAGAGATAAATGTATGTTGTTACCTCATCAATCACCACCTCTTTGTCTGTGTATGCGAAGGTTGAAACTGCAGATGAAAATAAACTCCTTAATTCCCTAACAACCAATGGAATGAAAAATCGAATAAAATAGAAGCAAAAAATTGATCAAATTATCAGTTTATGCTCACATATCATAACTAGCCAATAAATACTAAAAAACCAAATACCTAATAAACAAACCAATCTACAGCAACAAGTTTCTTCTAATATCTGCAGATTAAGATTAGATAATGGCAGAGTATACTTCAAAAAAATTTACTCAATATCTCAGTGATCATGGCATTTATCATCAAACATCTTGTGTTGGAACACCTCAGCAGAATGGAATATCTGAGAGGAAGAATATAGATCTACTTGAAAAAACCAGATGTCTCATGTTACAGGCTAATGTTCCAAAATGATTCTGGTCGTATGCTATTCATACTGCTGCATATTTGATTAATCGTTACCTAGCAGTGTTTTGGAGTTCAAGTCACTATTTCAAGTTATTAAGGCCAGAGATATTGAAATAGTGATGCAGTTCCTTTTGGCATTCTGTAGTTTAGGACCATATGTTCCTCACTATCTACCTGAATGGTTCAACACATATGCAGCTCATAATTACTAATTAAAATCATAATCAAGCTAATCGACCAAGTAATACATATACTGGTTTACGAATTGGTTCTTACCTTTTAATTGTAGCCAATGTCACCCTAATTTACTCTGAATCAAAGCCTCACCTACACATCAGAAATTACAACCAAAGGGAGATCATCAAATAACGCGTGATTTAATATCTATAACGTGTGATTGAAAACAACACAGAACCCTCACCCAAATCAAATTTTCCATCACCCAAAGCACAAGTCAATTTCCACCTTTCTGCATGACCAAAGTTGAAAATCAATCAATGATGATCTGTATAATCTCAATCAAGAAAATTTCGACATCAAGATAAGAATCTGGTAGAGAATATACGATGAGAGAAGGGAGTGAGATCTATTTACAACAAATAGATCGATATGATCATTCAGTCAATACTGACACTCAAAAGCTATTTCCAATTTTCCATGAATATGATCGTCTGCTTTTCATTCTTACATGTTACTTGGTTTATCAGGAACCACATGCCCATGGCATAGAAGGCTCTCCAAAAAAAAAATTGATATTCATCCTAGCACCAATAGTAACCTGAAAACCCAGAAACTCAATACCCAAAATCAAATTGACATTGAAATCGGATTAAATAAGAACCACGAGGGATTAAGAAAAACTAAAATTTGCAGAGCTTAGTTTCCTAAATCTGAAAGCCAAGTCATTTGGAAGACCCACCTTAATCAAATTATTTGATCAAGTACTCAACAAATTCAACCCAAACCCAACAGGAAGATAAGAAACTCACACGATTTTGGGTGCCGATTTGCAATAGACTGACGAACAATCCGGTGGAGAAGGGAAGAGAGTCAGATATGCAAACAAATATCAGATATCAGATGTTGGTTGTGGTAACCCCAAATCACCCAAATCATCTTCCATATCAACAGGTGCCCAAAATAAAAGGCAATGGCAAACTTGAAAATAACAATAACAATGAACAACACCGTGAACAGTTGAACACTACCATTCTAAAATTATAGAGTAACAACAAAAGTTGAAAGTTCTAAAATTAGCGTAGTTGAATAATTCTTGCAATCTGTGTTGATTTAAATCAATCATATCAGTCTCAACTGTAATTAAGCAATGAACAACCTCATGGATAGTTCTAACAAGCATATCAGTCTCAACTGTAATTAAGCATTGAAAACTGTAAAAAGCATATCAGAAGTTGGTTAGAGAGTTACCTTTGACGGCGAGATGGAAGAGATCCAACAAAGACGAAGGCATAGTGACACTGAGCGGTTCTTTACAAGGAAGGGAACTCGAACTTATAAAAGCTATTCTTTCATTTTGAATTATTTTTCTCTCATCAGAGTTTTTTAGTTGAAGCCCAATTGTTTTAGTCTCAAGTAGCCAATTGATGTTTACTGATAATTCTTCATTCTGAATCAGTTCTCAACATTAATAGGATGTTAATACATGATTTTGTTAAAACAATATATGAATGAAACCAAATCTTGAGAAAGTAAGCATATATGGGGATCAAATTATCATTAAATCCAACCAAACAAAAAAATCAGAGGAAGAAATACCTCAGAAGAGCTAAGTGTGTTGCCTGGGTAATAAAACGATACATACCGATCTGCCAGCTTGTTGTTTGACCCAAGCCTCTTTTCTTCTTCGTCGTTCCACAAAAAAGAAACCATTCCCTATAAATTTGCTTCTTTCATCACAGTCGATATTTGAAGCAATTAAATAAACCCATCTAGCTAATAATGATTTCTTACTATTAATCTCAGCAAGCAGTGACTTGGATTTGAGCGAATTATCATAATGAAATAGTCAAAACACGATCTACCTCACTGAACACTATTATATGGAGCAACTACAAGAAACGACCGACCTCACTGAACACTATTATTTCTGTGGCACTCCTCAATTTTTTTTTAGTTGGCTCTTCTTGTCTGTGAAACCCAGAAAAAGAAAATATTAACTTAGTTCTAATCAAAAGAATATGTCCATCGGAATGAAAAATAGATAAATTCACCAGGACGGGCATGAAAAAATCTGACTACAGTATTAGGAGATAATATAGACAAAGAAGGCAAAGTTGAGCAAGTATTCTCACCTGTGATATAATTATAAGACCTTAGTTTGGAACAACCTTTCTACTTTCATCACATACTCAATTTTCTGTGTAGGTAATTCCATTACTACCTGAAAAATAGCTATGCAAAATTAAAGTTAGCTTTTGTTAAAAGAAGGTCCTATTTGAAACTAATGTACTGTATTCTCACCTCCTTCATGACAGTCGATATTTGAAGCAATTAAATAAACACATCTACACACTATTTAACTCAGCAAGCAGTGACTTGCATTTAAGCGAGTTATCATAATGAAATAGTCAAAACACGATCTACCTCACTGAACACTATTATATGGAGCAACTAAAAGAAATGACTTACCTCACTGAACACTATTATTTCTGCGGCACTCCTCATTCTTTGATTTCCATATGCATTATCCTTGATCTCTTCATTTTCATTTCCAGTGCTCTCCTCATTACTAGTTTCTCTTGTCACTTCCGTTGCTTTATCTCCTTCTCTTGAATCCACATGATGGTTGCTCATTTTCATTTCCCTGGTCTTCTCCACTGCCTCCTACATTACCGATCTCTTCCACATTCCTGTTTTCTTCTTCATCATCATCCTCCTTATGCCTCGCATCTTCAACCACAGTCTTCCCGAAAAGGGTTGAGGTCCTTTCTTCCGAGCTTTACAATTCTATCCCAATCCTTCATGCTTGTAGCCAACTGTACTTTCTTGGCTTGAGACTGCTTGACTGTAGGACCAACTTCTCTTGCCATCTGATAACATCACCCTAGGAAAAAAATGGGAAATCTAGACCACTGATTTTGGCTAACCAATTCAGCAGAAGGACTAGAATTAGAATCACCCAACATGAAAGGAACAATCAAATCCAAGAACCTGGAAACCCCCAATACAATAAAGATACCATCCACCAGTCTGATCCAGCCCATGAGCCAAAAACATTCCAGGAAAGTTTTTCTCAAAAACTTACCAATTCTCTTTTTTTTTATAAGCACTAGTTTCATATTTCCGCAAATATAAAAACATGGCACAAGTTTCAATATACTTCAAAGATATAATACCATATGATTAGGAGGTCAGAGCACATAAAGAAATTCTAGGTGAGAAAAACACAAAAAAGACGATCATGCTCACAATACTTGGATTCCAATTTAAGAACTATCTATGGTTTCTACCACTACAGTAAGAAATCCATAAGGCCATAACTAACAAGGTTTCCTTTCAGTTACTTAAGATTTATGAAACCTCAGTTATCAAAGAGCATTCTATTTTTGTAGAGAAAGAGAGTATTTAAGTAAATAGTCTGATTGATTTATATGCTTATCATGAACATTATGTCAAATATGACTAGGATATCGTAGTAATTAAATGAAATCACAGATACCACTACAAAAATACTACAAGAACAGCATGACATATCAAGTAATGTATACAAAACAAAGTAGCTTCCAGAAGTTGGACATATAAAGATACTCTATCAAATTTGAAGCTCCCTCTAAATTTTGAGGGGAAAGAGCTTTTGTTTTACGTTTTACCTTTGCTATATACAAACAAACCATGCTTTTTATGCTCTGAACAATACTCTCTGGCTGTCCCTCTGTCAGTAACAAGTATTTTTGAGTACAGTATTCAACAAAAAGGAATAAATGTACCTCTCAATTTATCATAATATAAAAGTATACAGTACATGTAGGACTCCAGAACAACAAAAATATACGATGCTGCCAAATTTCAAAAACTTATCAAACATGAAACCGACGAACCTGATTGTTGAAGCCCTAGTGCAACCCAGTTCTTGATTACTCATTTCCTGCAAAATCAAAATACAAAAGTTCAAACCCATACCAAATATCTTCAAGCAATGAAGATAGAGGCAGAGAGAATTCAAAACTGTACCCAAATTCTTTGATCTAGGTCTTCCAAATTCTGAACCACATGATTCTTCCCAAGCAACTTACGCCACTCATTCCAGAAGTTGTCTATGAACGTTTGTTTCTGCACATATTCTGTATCTATCATCACTGTCAGTCTAATAACTTTTAAAAATAAAAACTTAAGCGACCTGTCAAGGAGAAAATAGATCAGCCAGAGAAAGAAACCTCCTCTGGTTTGACTGGCTTGCCATTGTAAAGCATCTTCACCCCGTGTGGCGTGTAAGGAGGTGGGAAAATGACACCATTGTATAAAGATCTCAGAACCATAAATAAATAATTAGACGCTTACATTAATAATGAAGAAAGTATAAAGATCTCAGCTATAAATTAGTACTCAATAGTAAAAATATTCTGTCTCTTGGCTTTAATATTAATAATTAGCAAATTCAGTATCAATAAACAAATATGGATTTCCTCTCCCTGCAAATTCAGTATAAGTTCAATGTATCTATTATATGAAAATCAGAACACATTAATAAAATAAAAGCACATATATCAAATCAGTTACCCAGATTTTTTTCATTGAAGGAATGTGGATGCATCTCTTTGGCCTGTAAATGTTCGCAGCTGAAACACTGGTAATTGACAACAGTTGATCCACAACCTGATAACCATACAACAGAAACCAGACGAATGACTTTTAATAATTAAATGACTTTTATTAATGACATAGTGAGCATCTGCATATTCTAAATTGTAATCATTAGAAATCGTCTCTCAAGTACTTTGCACTTACCATTGCAGATCTGGGCTTCATCTTTCATGACTTGCATTTTGGAAACAGCAATATTCAGACTTGCTGTATCATTTTCAGTATAGGCCGGAGAGCAAAGGCACGTTTGCCAGCCTAGCTTCTTTCAGCATATATTTGGGTGATCCTCCTAATTAAACCAAGTACATATATCAGTTATATAGTTATTAAAAGCTGAAAGATAATTTCTTTCACCTAATTACTGTAAACTAAATACCAATACTAGTCAATCAAACCATTACGTATAACCATGTAACTATCCATAAATCAAACAAAATAAATGCTTCATGCATCAACATAAGAACCACCATTAAGAGATTAAGAACATACCAGGAAAACACAATTCAGAAATAGCATCGACACAATTGTAATTAACATAAATGAATACGCAATTTTACTTACACCTTCTCCCAAAAAGGCATTGTGCTGCGCTCTTCTTTTAGCCAAGCGCTCAATCCACAACAGTTATGTTCTGTTGTTCATTAAATAAATGGATAAGATAGAGCAAAAGGCCCAACCTGAGATCTATCAGGGAAGAGGCAAGAGAAGGCGCCACCAAAAGAGCGTTAAGATTAGGAGAAGAACACAAAATAATTGAACTAGCAAATTCCAGAATAAATACAAAATGACAAGGGATAGTATCCAAGCAAATTGTTTACATCAATATAAGCCTTTAATCTTTTCCTAAGCAGTCATTTAGGTAGCAGTACAGTTATCGAAAGATTCAAGCGAGATATAATGACTCAATTCAAGACAGTAATAAAAATCCATGTTCTATTGAAAGTGCAGTAACATATATACAGATAGAATCAACAACAAACTGCAATTTTTCAAGCCACAAAGCTTGGAATCTGCCAAAGAAGTAAAAAAACCCAGCAATCTAAAACACTTATATTTATGATAAGAACACCATACACACACATAAGAAGAAAACTACAGAGCAACAAAAATATACCGTGGTGCCAAATTTTGAAAACTTATCAATCAGAAATAAAATAATCCACCAACCCAAAAGAAGAAAGAAACCCAACAATCAAAACCCAAATTTTAAGGTAGCAACAACTATTTGCTGCTTTGCAGGATCCCTACTTGTAAAATCCTTAGTGTGTGCATCCCTGATAGCTCCTGTGTAATCCTGCATCGAATAGTTTTCCACATTATCATATAACAAATTACTGTAATTAAAATTTCCGCACCGTATTCTTAATTTAAGTTGAGCTAAATAGGTCTATTTCTGCTGAAAGGCAGTAAATATGCTTGTAAACTGCCAAAGAGGGTCTCACTGCTGCTATGGGTGTATAACATATTCGTGGTCTTGATGGCACAAGGCAAAAGATCCATGTTCTAATCTAGAATTGCTACACATGTTGGAAGGGCATACCAAGACTTCAATTTCAAACTACTATATTTTATATGAGCATATCTTTCATACATGGAGAAAAAGATATCACAAACCAATGAATCCGGATTGGAGCTCTAACTCTTCCTGCAAACACTCTCCTTCGCCAGCCCCCTGCTTTCCCTGCAAGTTCAGGCTAGCCCGTATCATACAACATTTTTACATAACTAAATTATGCAAAAATGATCATAGTCGTGATATAAAGACATAATGAAAGCATATATAGAGCTGGTTTCAGAGTTAAAAATATAAGGCATATGCTTACATTGTTCATGTCGAACTCATCTTGTACTGTTTACAAAGAGCATTTTTAGGTTCTGTGAAGGAAGACCTACACCAAAATACAAAATTCTTTCAATCACATTGATAAAGAGTAACAAAACTCACATTGATTTTTTACGAGACCATTATTATCTTATCAACTTCATCAATGTAGACAATCCCTTTCTGAGAAGCTTCCACATCAAACTCTTATAGCTCATCTCCATCTAAGCACCTTAAACTTCCTTGCTTTCTCATATTTCTCCTTGTCGCTTTGTCCCTTTCAGGAACTACTAGCTGTGAGAAATAAGTATTTGAACTCCTTCGGATTGATCGGATCATTCCAGAAAGCCAACCATGTAACAGTATTGTCAAGCCTGACTTCTTTCCATCGGAGTAAAAGAGTGTACCAAGTTAACCTCAAAATTATTCCAGAAGAAGAAGAAGAAGAAGAACAACAACAACAACAAACCTTTCACCCGGAATGGGACATTCGGGAATCTCGGCATTTTTTTCCTATATTTATTGTGACTTCACTTGGGCGAATCCTCCTCTTCAGCTTTCCTGACTGATACCAGAACCAACGTAAGCTCTTCAACAGATAATACCTATCAAACTATCCTATCGTAAACAAGATATTACATCACAAAAAAAGAAGAATAAAAAAAATCTAATGGACCTTGGGATGCTCGCCACAGCCTCGAATTAATCCAGGTGTTTCATTTTCTCTTCCTTGACGGCCTTTTTCTCCAGCACCAACATATATTCCATGACAGTTAAGCAACTGTCATCATGTGTAAGACACTACTAATCAATCTAGTTAATTACAGACCTGAAGTGATATACAAGGAAAGGATACAGTGACACTAAATGCGTCTCTCACATGCAAAACCACAAAGGATCGGGATAGACAATTCAACAACCACCTTGTCAGTCCATTATTAAAAGATAATCACTTGCTATTGACATTAGATTTTCCAACAGTAAGCCCATGGAGAAACACAATTTTTACACAGAAACACTAGACAAATAGTGCATTGGGGATAAGACTGTCCAGATCACAAACAAAAGATAAACTAAATTAGTGCATTGAGGATAAAGACTTAAATGGGCATTAGGCCAATTGCACATTAAAAAACTGTTCGAGAGAAAACATACATGGGGCTTCCATTCTTCTTCATCTCTTTATAAGGTACATGTTTGGTATAATGTAAAAAGCAGATCAGAAGTTGGTCAGAGTTACCTTCGACGGCGAGACGGAAACAGATCCATCAAAGACGAAGGCATAGTGACATTGAGCGGTTATTTACAAGGGAAGTGAACTCTAACTTTAAAGGCATAGTAACTTAAAAATCTGACTACAGTATTAGGAGATAACATAGACAAAGAAGGCAAAGTTGAGCAAGTATTCTCACCTGTGATAGAATTATAAGACCTTAGGTTGGAACAACCTTTCTACTTTCATCACATACTCAATTTTCTGTGTAGGTAATTCCATTGCTACCTGAAAAATAGTTATGCAAAATTAAAGTTAGCTTTTGTTAAATTCTTTACAAAAAAACCTTTATAGTCAAACAAACTTGAGTACAAGAAAGGACAATACAATATTCTTAGGTGTTTCAATCGTCCAATCTGAGGAGGGATAGGCCATGTTAACTTGTTGTTGTGATTTGGAAGATGCCTGTAAAATGAGCACAATTACATACAAATGCACAAGATTCTCAAGAACAAAGAAAAGCATTGATCATTCATTAAAAACTAAACCAACCACGCTTGAATTTAAACTTGGAAATTTAACCCTGCAGTAGCATAAACGAGAGAAAATTGAACAGGATCAGATCAAAGAAGTGATCTTATAGACTATTGAGATCCAATAGATTAGTTACAGCAGTACGAAAAGGCCCAAAAATTGAAACTGCATAAACCACCCTGCAAATCTTTATTAATGCAATAATGAATTTAAAAAAAAATCAAACAACCAACATGCTCAAAACATTACATATCCTCGTTTCAGAAAAAAAAAAAATTACATATCGTTCACTGTTTTAAGATCATGATCGGGGAAGCATTATATAGTGAATACGTAAAATAGAAGAGGCTATATTTTAGACATAAATTTCATAAAGATAATTTACCTCCATGCTTACAAACCAATTTTGTGCAATCGGCACTGAATATGTGTGCCTGCATGTCAGTAGCACGGACGTAATTTTCTTTGACATCTTCATTATTTGTGTTTCCATCTGCATCATCCTTGATCTCTTTATTTTCATTCCCAGTGCTCTCCTCATCAATTCCGTTGCTTTATCTCCTTCTCCTGAATCCACATA
This sequence comes from Argentina anserina, assembly GCF_933775445.1. NCBI lineage: Eukaryota > Viridiplantae > Streptophyta > Magnoliopsida > Rosales > Rosaceae > Argentina > Argentina anserina. The sequence continues at coordinate 18,643,589 of NC_065876.1, forward strand.
ATCATTCGTTGTCTCTTCAATATTTGGCTGCTCATTTTCATTTCCCGGGTCTTCTCCACTGCCTCCTCCTACATTACCGATCTCTTCCACATTCCAGTTTTATTGTACATAACTGCCAAAATACATATCTGTAGAACATGCTTCACCTTAAAACCTTTAGATCTCGGGCTCCTGCGAGGAGATAGCTTGAACATTCTGATAAATATCTTTAAGATTTCAACCTATATGTCCTCTTTAAAACACCTGCTAAGAGTTCAATGCTTGTATTCAGAAAACAGAAAACAGAAAACACAGGGTTACCAATCATATCAAAAACACACACCGTAAAATCAAGCCAATCATCATATATACCAATGCAGATGGAAGAAATCAAGAGAATCGAGTTATTTAGAACACAAACCTATACGAATCCAACTTAGCCAATCAGAAAATTCTGATCCTAAACAAAACCCAGTTGAGTTCACCCACAGACATACACTTTCCAACTAAATCAATCCAAACCAAACTCCCACTTCTAACAACAGTTGTAGAAAAAAAAGTAAAACTCCAAGGCACCAACAAATCAACTCATATCCAAACGTGAACAAAACCAAATCCAATTCCAGCTAAATCTCACAATGCCAAACAAAAAACTCAAATATTAGGAGAAAACAACACATACCAGAAGAGAAGCCTCACTCCCTTAGATTCTCCCATTCTTAAAAAAGTAAAACCCCTTTTCAGTTTCTGGCAGGCAAGTTACCAAAACTGATTATATTTCCAAGCACGTAACTCAAAAACAACACATACCAGGAGAAAATCTATCAATGTTAGATTGACAACTGGCAATAGACTAAATTCACACTGTACCTATTTCATCTACCTGCCTATTTCAGCTTGATAGATACTTTTATCGTTTGAATAGGAAAAAGAACCTCAGCCCTACTAGATGACAAACCAAAATTATAAATACACCGTATATGACCTCTCACAAAAACCATAAGTTTTAATCACTGCTATCTTAACTGAAAATAACCACACATAGACTATATTATTTAATCACTGGTGTCTTAACTAAGAGCAGTAATCAATCACTGAAGAGAGTAATTTGTCAATATATAGAAATTTAATAGACACACACAATCAGAGGAAACACGATTTGCATACCATTTGAGCCAACAACAGTTGTTACAGCAGCAAGTATATCTCAGTAATATACTATGGAAAGCTTAACTACTCTCGCCTGCTCAGTTAACTGAAATTAATTTGACACTAAAGAAAATCATTACTAAAACATTTAATACGAAAAAAAGAAACAGAAAGTACCTAAGAAAGAAATTCCTCTGTGGATAGAGTCAGAGTACTTACTTATCAACCATTGCTTGCAACACAGCCATGAATGAAAATATAAATATAAGAAAATCCTTACCTTGGTGCGCTCTTCCTCCATTTGCTCAAAGTTTATTGCAGTAACAAAACAGAAACAATCAAACATTGGCAAACCTAAATATGGATGAATATTACTGCTTCGATTAGAAGCTGGGCTCAGATATATGTGAACAAAGTCTATTCCAAGACCACAAAAGGTCTCATATGGAGCTGGGATACACATTATCATCATTGCAACCACAAGAACAAACATGAGTATACAGTGGCCTCACAACCAAGCCCTATACTTCGAACATAAAACTATAGCAATGTCTTCTATGACACATCTGAATCAAGGCTTAGATACATGTGGATGAAGCAATTCCCAGACCACAAAAGGCCTCATAATGAGCTGGGATTCACATGTATCATCACTGCAACTAGTATCTCTTACTATTGTCACACAAGAGCAATAAACTAATCATTATCAAACATGTTCCATGTTTACCAGGTCTATTTCACAATTTGTTAAGTAACAGACTCATATTGGCCAAAAGAGTAAGCAATGTTGCCGGAAATGCAAGATAAATACCTCATTGATGGCCAAGATTGCTCTTCTTCACCTTCTTCAACTTCCTCAAGAAGTACTTAACCAAAACATCCAAACAAACATATAACTTGGGTCAAAATAAGATCCAAAAACACATAACGAGTAATCAAAAGAACTAAATCTAGATCACTTTAACTTTATAAACAGAGTCTAACTAATGACTTAGTTTATATTGGGTTCTCTATAAGATTTAAAGTTCCAATGTTTAAGTATCAAAGTTACAATCTTTAAGGAGTAAAAAAAAAAAAAAAAGCTTACCAAAACTTGGATTTGGCACGGACCTCATTGGTGTGCCATAGAAGATCTTGGGATGCTCATCCTTCTCAGATGGGAGAGCTCTCCCCACTACCTGGTACTGATGATACTGTTTTTAAACACAAAACAAAAACAAAGCAAATCATTAAAACCCAGGATCAAAAACCAACAAAAGCTCAAGACTTTGAAACCAATGCATCATAAAAATGGGAGATGAAGCATGTAAAGTGTAGCAAGGAAACAATCGTCAATGTGAAAACTGGGATGGGGGAAGAAAAGAGAAGAGGGTATACCCTAATTTTCAAACCCAAAATAAGAAACTTTGAAAACCAAAAAGAAAATCAATTCGTTGATTCAATCAAACCCAATAGTGTTTTATCTATAATCAACACGAAAGGGAATCAAAGATGAAACCGACGAACCTGATTCTTGAAGCCCAGTTCTTGATTGATTACTCATTTCGTGCAAAATCAGAACCCAAAAGTTCAAACCACCCTAAAGCTAAAACACATACAAAAAATTTGGGCTGTTCCAACTTCCAGGCAATGTCCCTAAATCAACAATAATAACCTTAGGAAACATAGAAAAAAGAAGGAAAAAAACAACAGAAGCAAACAGGTTTTCTGATGACAGAAAAATCAGAAACCAGAAACTTGTTATCAAAAAAGTAAAGCATAGTTTTCATTGCGTTATACTAAGTTAAGTAGATATAAACCTCTACCTAGTTGTGGGTGATTTAGGCAAACAGGAAACAGCAGAGAGCTCTTGAAACTGAAAATTTTCCGAGATTAATCACAGACAGTAAATCATTGTGTTGCAGTATTAGAGTTGATCAATAAATAAACAACAAAATCGAAAGAGATAAATGTATGTTGTTACCTCATCAATCACCACCTCTTTGTCGCCATGAATTATGCAATCCAGGGTGTCTGTCATTCCTTCTACCTCTATAATTTGGGAATTAGGATTAACACTATCAACAACCTTCCCTGCGCATCCTGCCTCTAAAGTGTCCTGAGACATAACATAAAACACTGTCAACAACCTCCCGAGAAACAATGCAGGCACTGTAAGAGTTAACATAAACTATAAACAGATATACCCTTTGAAGATGAGAAGCTTCAAAAGCGGGCAGCTTCAACTCTTGAGCAGCAACCAGGAAGTTTTATGATAAGCATACAAGGGTTGAGATTCCCAACTTAGAGATTGTAACGGAAAATGGCTCTCCACCACATGAAATGATAAAAATGATAAGAACATGATGGGATAGTATCCATACGATAGTTTCCAAAATTGAACAAGAAAATTTCAGAATAAATAAAAAATGACAAATGGATAGTATTCAAGCAAATTGTTTACCTCAATACCAGGACGGATGGAGACCCAAGTCAAAACTGTAGATGATCCATTGAGAGATGATATGTCTACTTTTCCTTCAACTTCCCTTGTCCCCGTCTCAATCACCTTACAACACAATCCTCTACACCCATATAAACCCGTTTAGGTTTTTTCCCAAAGACCTATATTAAGCACCTGAAAAGTAATCAAACTACCAGTCCCAAATTAAAGGACCAAGATGTGATGCATAGTAAAGCACCTTGCAAAATCATGACATCTTCAACAAACATACAGATACATCAATTAGCAGAATAGCTTATATCAAAGCCACTTCTTGGAGCTTTCGGTTTTTCATTAATATTCTACTATAAGAAACAATCAAGCTACCAATATCATATTAAAAAGGGAGTGCAAAATTTACATTTGCAAGACATTACTTTGTTTTTTGTTGGCTTCCCGGATTTGAATAAAATGGCGTGGAGAAGCTGAAATATGTATTACAACGCCCTTTATTAAATGAAAACAAAAGATGCAAACCCTTATTTCAGACTAATTAAGTCACAGAAAAAATAAACAATTTGAAGATAGCCAAGATCTCAATCGATCTACATAATTTTATTACTGTTTTGTTTAAGATGGAAGATGGTTTAGCATTATGGTTATGTAGAGGTTAGGATTGTGAAGGTAGAAGAAGAGAGTGCATTTATGCTCTGAAAACTCCATTATCAGAATCCAAGATCCCTGCATTATCGAAATCTCTGGTAAGTCTCCATTACTCATAGGAAAAAAGGGATGCAAACAAAGACGATGCACACAGAAACTAACTAAAATTGGAAGAGAGGAGAGCAGCAAAGACATAATCTACTAAACTAAAAATGGCATTCACAGCTTACCAAAGATGATTCATCAATTCTCTGTGTTCTATGCTTTCCTACCAATACTTTCTATTGTCGATAGGCTCTTTGTGGTGTGATCACACATTCAAAATTGCCATCTTAAATAAACCTGAAACCTGAAACCTGAAACCTGAAACCTGATCCAAGAATAAGATTAGACTAATCCAGTAAACGAACAACAAGGCAAACGCAAAAATAAGCTCACCCGATTCAGCATCAGGATTAAGCCCCAGATCCTGCCACCGAAATAAGTGCTGCCAATGAACAATACAAAATAAAGTAAGAGACAAATGAACACAAACTTATCAAATTCACTGAACACCTCCAAACTGAAATAGAAGATGTACCTAACAACAGCTACAGAACGATGCAGATCTAATCAAGAACAAATTAAGCACAATAACGGAAAACTGTATTTTTGATTTGAAATATTTTAAACTGGCTTATGCTTTTAATCCTCTTGCTATAGATAAATTTAACTACCAAACTCGCTGTTGAAAAGAAATGGAAAAAACAATAATATGAGAGACAAGAACCAAATTAGAACCCAAATCGTCCTCTGCACCATGAACAAAAACCCCTAGTACTTGTGCCTTGCTGCTGCTATCAAACACACAATCTCAGACCTGTATGACTCCAAAAACACCTAGGAATATGAACTTGTTAATCCAAGAGTAACAGAAAGCAAAAATGCATCAATTATAGACCCTCTACAATGCAAAATGACAAATGGGCAAATTCCAGAATAATATATAAACTGACAAAGGGAAAATTCAAGATACTTGTTCTATTGAAAGTGCAGTAACACAGAGAATCTGCAGCACATATCAACAACACAATAAAATGTAAATCCCAACAAACTAGAATCAACAACTAACTGAAAATTTTTCAAGCCACAACCAATTTTGCCAAAGAAGTAAAAAAGAGCCAACAATCAAAACCCAAAATTTAAGAGAAACTTTGAAAACCAAAAATAAATAAATTCAATCAAACCCAATAATCAAAACGGACGAACCTGAATCTTGAAACCCTCGTGCAACCCATTACTCGTTTCCTGTAAAATCAGAACCCAACATCATTCCCATACCAAATATCTACGAAGAGGGAGAGAGACAAGTAGTCAAATTCTTCCCACCCATCTTCTTCTTTCACTCAGAAACCCTAGAAATTTGAAACCCCCCCCCCCCCAAATTATGATTGAAGACATGAAATCAAAATTCGGACTCACCTCTTGAGAGTCGGCGCCTGAGATTTCTTGACCGGATTGGAGGAAGAGAGAGAAGCGAGAAGAGAGGAGAGAGAGCCGACTCTGGGTTTGTTGGCCTTCTCTCAATTTCAATTTGAACAAGACAGAGAACGCTGACTCTGAGTCTTAAGTACTCTCGACTAAACGGCGTCGTATCTAGCGAAAGTTTGTTGTTTTTGAACGTTGCAATCTTCAACGGCTACTTTCGTTTTTTTTTTGGTTAGAACAAAGCCCAAATTAACAATCCTTTGTGTGTGATTTTAACCCTTGTTGGAAACCAGATTTCAACCCTTAATTTGCTTTGCGTGATTCAATTCAATGAGTTGGTCACATTCATGTTCAACTAACTGCAAAATGAAAACTTCATTACCAATTTCGTGAACCATACTAATTAATGAGCCGCATGCAATGTATATAACTAGGACTAGCCAAAGATGCTTCACAATGACAAGATAATTAAGTAAAAGTAGCACTTGTTATATATATATATTTTTTAATCGAAGGTCCAACTAAATTGTATTTCAGCAAGTAAAACTAAGATAACACGTCCTAGGGCTAAAAATAAGAGTTATCTCTTATAACTAAACAAACTAGCTATTCCTAAACAATTAACCAAAAACCGTCTATTCTCAAGAAAAACTAGCTAACCAAGCTAAGATTCATCCACATTTTTCTGATATTTTACCCCTATTTATACTTATTTCTAAAAATGCCCAAATACGCTTTTTGATTCATAACTTTCCCGTACGAACTCCGATTTAGGTGTGCCGCATGTCCACGAATTCGTATCGACGATCTCTACGACTTTCATGAAGGAAGTTTTCCCGAAAAACTTACGCATTGAGAAGTCAACTTTTAGAGTCGTAACACGTAATACGACTCTCGTTCCGAGGAAAAGATAAAACTATTATCGCAAGGAATCGTAAAAGATTCGGGTCGTATCAATTCTCCCCTCCTTATAAAAATTTCACCCTCGAAATTTATCTACTTAAGAGGAGAGGGTAAAATTATCTCATCTAACCCTGCATCCCCCAAGTAGCCTCTCTTCCCTTTTTGGCTCTCTAACCACACATACACGACGGTAAATTTAATAGAATTATAAGTTGGTCGTCGTTTAGGGATTAGATCTTCTAAACCCAACTGATAACGAAAATCCTGATGAGTTGTCGATGAATCGTGAAACCTCACCGCGTAAGCGCCAATAAATTAATTCAGATAAATAAGGACTCGTCGGAAAATATCGAAAACACTCAAGAGCTTTTCCGAAGTGACAAGATAGCAAGGAGATTACCCTTAGTACCTTGTCCTACGAGGAATCACCAAAAATATAAATTAACCCACTAGTCAAATTCTCACGATCCTTTAGCTCCCATTGGAAAAGACACAAGTCCATGAGGATCATGACCTCCCGGGTCACGACATTTATGACCTCCCGGGTCACAACTGAATCAGCAAGTGGTCCCACCACACTACGATTCACTAAAACATACCTCTCAGAATACGACTATTGTTCTATATATTAGAATGAGTACCACTCCTAGTACTACTCCCCTCTTCCAATGCTACTGAAAACGTGCAAAATCCTTTTTCTTGGATTTGTCTAACCGTTTGACAAAACCAATAGTTATCATCAAAACTCGAGAAAATGCTTCTTACAACTTTAATGACTTGAGCGAACACTTGTATGCACAAGTTTCACTTGTATCGAGCAGAAAATGCGACTTGCATCTATATTCTCTGCTTTTACTACCAATTCTGCAATATGATTTAGAGAAAATTTGTACCCCAAATTCTAAATTATGCTCACCACCGCATTTCATTACTCTTGGAAGGCAGACAACGCTTCCATATACACTTGCTCTCCATTCAAATGGGGATGTTTGATATCCTTGATCTTCTCCCTCTCTCTACTTGCCCAACCGAGTTCTTCCATAACTGCAGACACAACTCATAGTCACTCTTGGGACAAGTCCTCGGAAACTCAAGGATCAAAGTACTACAATTATTGTAGTACCTACGGTCATCTTACATTATTAGCCTTTTGTGTATTAAGCTCTGAAAGTCCTGAATTCCCTGTCTTTTAGCTTCAATAAGGTCAAACATCCTTTATTGATTCTCCTTACATAAACTTTCCGAAACGACCATACAGAAGGAAAGTTATCCTAATCACTTCGTCTCACGAGGAATAATCAAATATGAATTAACTCATCGCCTATTTCTTAAGATCTTTTAGCCCCTAATTAAAAGGACACCCGTCCATAAAATTCATAACCTCTCAGGTCACACCTAGATCCATAAGCGGTCCCACCACCCTACGATCCAGTGAAAATGTGTCACCAAATATGGATACGGTGATACGTATTGGAATATGTACGACCACCATTACCCCACACATTAGACAAGTTAGAACTCGAAATACCTCTCGAGCCAATGCGAAAACATTTCTTCTAATGGTTCTCACTTCTAAATCAATTTCAAATAATCGAAGGTGTCGCATCGATCCATTCGTGATGCATAACATTACACCAATAAGACCACTGTCAAAAGGAAATTTACTAAAATTGCCTACATCTATATCGAGTCGTGAGCGGCCACTAACAAAGGAGGCATACCGAAATTTCAGCATAGTCTTCCCTGAAAATAGCATGCCCCACCTGCACAAAACGACACTTCTAATAATCACAAAACCACCCCAACACCTGGAGCCATCTGCTCCTCCAATCAACACGGCCTCCACCATATTTAAAACAATTCCAAGCATCCACAATAATAAATCGCAACCTATAAAATTCATATAGACGTCCATTACGCTAAGAGACGTTAGGACACAAAACATCGGTCGATCCCTAGAGTTTCCCACTCTTATTAGACCACAACCGTTCCACCCACGTTACGACAACAAGAGTCGTTAATTAACGTAAAATATAATTCTCAAAGCAATTACTAAAATGCTAGAACTATCTGATAAAAATTAGGAGATTTCCAATCTCGGATAATTATTCGACAATTAATAAAAATAGACTAGCCCCTCTAGTCAACTAATAATTCAATAATATAAACTGGACTAGCCCCACTAGTCAAAGAGATATCTCACGCCATAATGTAACCTAGCCCCACTAGTCAAAATAATAATATCAAGTCGTATAACGTGGACCAGCACTGCTAGTCAAAATAATACTGTCAGATCATAAATTATAAACTAGTCCCGCTAGTCAAAATAATACCATTCGATAATTAAGGATAGCTAGAAGCCGAATAGCCCCGCTAGTCGCAACAATATAGAAAATATCTGGAAATGGACTAGCCCCGTTAGTCAAATAGGAAAATCAGTAAAAGTGGACTAGCCCTGCTAGCCAAAATAAAAGACAAACGCCATACAATATGTCCCCTCCCCCGGTCAAAATATATATACACAAAAAATCTCAAGTTTTCAATACCGTCACGTCACGTTCACGGAGATGGTATTGAATCATCATATCATTGCCGGCTATATAACCTCGCCTCTCAGGCGGCCTCGCCCTCCAGGCGGAAAAGTGATATCACGTAACATCGCCTCTCAGGCAGCATCGCCCTCCAGGCGGAAAAATGATAAAGTATGCTAACATAGTCATCTCAAAATGTATGGCCTCGACAACAATGAGTGAACTAGCCCTACTAGTCACAATGCAATAAATGAGGATAAACATAAAACAGATATCATTCTTATTCGTTGATCATGCCCCCTTTTTGATGTTGCTAACGGAGAGGATACCGGATAGAATGGAATATGATTCCGTTGATACTAATTACCAATTTCGTGAACGATACTAACTACAAAATGAAAACTTCATTACAAATTTCGTGAACGATACTAATTCATGAGCCGTTGAAGATATATGTGAGAATGGTATGTGAGAATTAAATTTTTTGTGTTTCTTCTTGGCCTATTTATACTTGTGAGCTGCCTCAAGTTTCTTCACACTTCAAAATAAAAAATCATGCAATTCTAGAGTTCCCTTAGTTAGTTGATAGAAGACTAAACCATCCAATATTTCTCAAGCTAAAATTCTAGCCTTCACTCTTTCTCTCTTAAACAAGTTCCTTCTTTACTAAAGTAATCCAACTTTGGATCCACAGCAAAACCTTCCTTTCACCACTGAAACTTCAAGGTAAGTACATCTTACATCCTTATAATCTTTTGTCTTTTAAGATTTATCAAAGTGCATAGCTAAGGAGAAAATGGAAAAGACCATGTTTTGGTAAGAGTTATATTTTCATATTTTATAACATCTGAGTTTGTCCAAGGTAACAATAACCTACTGTGTTTGAACTTTTTGGACTCAATGACTTTAATTTAAAGTACATTTTCTTTATTTGCACATTTACTTTCAAGTTTATTAACTTATTTATTTCATGCATACATTGAGGTATTGATAAGTATTTATATCTTGCTGTAAGATTATATATATATATTTTATATTTAAATATTGCCTTCCTTACTAAACTTTGTTATATTCTATTGACGTTATTGAGTTAGAGGTGTGAAGCCGGGTGGTTAGTACTACCCCGTGCTTAAGTGAATTACTGGTAAAATTGTTTTGTGCTTTAGGATTTAGCCTTGGGCTCTAATCCTTACAGATAGTGCACTATTATACTCATAAGAGAATTGACCTTCAGTATACATACTTTGGTGTTGGCCTCAGTATGCTGAGGCTTATCCTTGTTTTGAGTAGACGTGAACCCTGACATGTGACTTTGTGATTAATTACCAGTTTTCTTGAAAATTCACACAATTGATTGAATATATTGATGCTGATATGTATATCTATATGCATAAGTAAGAATTTTTGTGACCAAATACACCTGGTTCTTGGTACATTTAATAAATACGACTCATGTATCTTCGCTAAATTTTAGTATTTCTAAATCTGTTGTATTGTAAAATAACTTTGATTTTGTTTCCTAATAAAAGTATTATTCAGATATATATTTCTATCATTTTTATTGCGGAATTTTTATTGGTTTTAAGATCACCTCTAATTCGGAAAATTATATTTCCATATAATAGTGGTCTCGAATTGGGGGCAAGGTTCTAAAACTCGCTACTCGGTAGTCGGTCGGCCGGCCGGTGAGTAGCGAGTAGAGGAGTACTCGGCCGAGTACTCGGATTCTAATTTCTGGATTTTTTTATTATTTTTAAAACATATAATTTAATATATAATGTCCAAAATAATAAAAATAGTCCATCAAATATTACAATATTTAGGAGATAATAATGTCTAAAAAATAAAAACAACCATTAGTCCATTACAATAACATAAGTAATAAAAGCAAACCAAATTCAATTCTTACAAACAATCCCAAGCATATGTAACTATGCCTCAAATTCTTTTTCTCCATATTCATCTTGTACTCCCTCCGAATCCGACTCAAAATCAAAACTCAAGTCTGAGAGAGTAAGAGAGCGACTGAGAGGCTGCGAGAGAGATATGCTTGGTTCTTGTTGTAATGATTTTATGTTTTTGGTTGGTTCTTAGATTGTTATGTAATGAATGATTTATCAGATTTTATGAAGTAGTTGTGACATCAACACCTCCTTATAGTGTAAGTTTGTCGGCAAGCCATGCACCGCCATCCATGACACCAGCTCAATTAAAGGAACCTCCTCCACTGGAGCAATCCCTCGTTTTTGTTGAGAATAAACATAGTATTCTGATAATGCCATGGACCACTTGATCAAATTGAAAGAGATAGTGCTCCCCAACATCAAAGACAGCAAGGCCGCGGTAGGTTCTCCAAATGGACGGAATTGTGACATTGAAACCTGAGAAGTGGCATTTTGAACCAAGGAGACGACCCACAAGGAATGAATGTCGAGAACTAGCAGCAACTTGCCCTGCTTGACTTAGCACCGCTCTAGCATGACCAGACGATCGGGCAGAGACACCAGCACAAGCAAAGGACAAGGTTTGATCCGCCATAGTAGATGATTTGGGAATTTTGGTCGAGATCATGAAACCCTAGCAGCTAGGGTTAGAGAGAAAACGATAGATATGCTTTTGTTTTTCACAAACAAACTATTCACATGACAGTAGCACTTGTTATATCAACCTGACACAACTGCAATAAGTTTTGAACCAGTAATATATAGTAGCCTATCAGAAAAGCTTTCATAGATACATGCAGTTCGAAAATCCATGAAGATTTTACAGCTTCAGTTGTAGGGCAAGGACAATTCACAGCTTTAGTTGCCTAGAAACTGCATTAATGCTCGAATACATATTCTGTCAAGCTCTGCAAATTTATGGGGATTCAATTTCTGCTCAATAAAAACAAGCTTCTTCTTCACATTACTCATTTGAGAATTGTGGACCCTACTCCATCCGCGATGTTCTACGTCTACACATTATAAGAATGAGATCTCAATCATTTAACCAAAAATATAGCAAGACTTCCTATTTAGATAACATACCTAAGCAGTAATTATATACTCGACTGGAAAGTCATCGAACATGATTTGTGGTTTCATAGAAGGAACAAGTCATTAATCATGATAAGACTTTGGTCATCATGATCGGCCGTAAAACACTACCAACTTTTCTTACTAAATGAACTGATTTGATAAATGTATATCTAAATGGTAATGGATATGCATATATTTATATTCGAGTATATAATGTCCTTTAATTATTGTCGGAATATATTTATGTCGTTGTGCAATTTTGTTGGTTTATATGTGACGGATGGGATATCCTTGTAGTTGTGTAATTTGTGGTGTGGCCTTTGTGGCATGTTGTGATGTTGTGTTTGTGGTGTTAATATATTCCTTGAACTATTAATAAATAAAATCATTTTTTTAAATATGTTTTGTTTTAAAATATATAGACTTGATTGACTACGGTTCATAGGTAAGTAAATGAGATTGTATTTAAATGGTTTTGAAAAGGTTAATGGTTAGAGACTATGTTAAATGTAGAGTATCGTTGTGTTGATACTTTTGGTCGTGGTTGTGGTATTGTTCATTATTTCTTAAATCTTATTGTATGTTTAGTGATTTCCTGAACCACATTATTATGCAAGAATCACTAATTATTCATCTGGATTTGTCTTATGTGTGTTTAATGCAGGAATCACTAATCAATATTATGTGCTTCTTTTTAGGTGTAATCTCTGAATTAAAACTTATGCAGGAATTATACTTTCTATATTTATTTGTTTAAGTGATATCCTAAACTATGTTTTCATGCATGATTCACTAATTATTTTCTTTCATTTTCATCTTGTGTGAGTGAGTTTGTTGTTTCTGTGTGTGGGTGTGTTGAGTTGTGGCGTGTTGGGTTGTGTTGTGTGGTTATGGTTATTGTAGTAAGGGAGGCGATGAGTTGGTCGCAGTAATCCCATAATTTGTGTTGATTGAGTTGGTTTAAGGGAGGCGATAAGTCGGTTGTAGTAATCCAAAACATTGTGTCGAGTGAGTTGAGTCATTTGATATTTTCAATAATGGAGGTAATAAGTTGATCGCAGTAATCCCAGTGATTGTGTTGGGTGAGTTGGTCATGAGTGACTATGTTGGGTGAGTTGGTGTGCGTGATTGTAGTTGTGATTATTGATATTGTGGCTGTTGTTGTTGAGATGATGATGTTAAGTTGAGAACTTAACTTTGATTGAGACGTTGATGCATTACATATTGACGTTGTTGCAGGATATGTTGATATAAACTGTTGTTTATTTGTTGAGTAAGTTTTGGTTTACTCTTACAAGCTGTAAAGCTTACCGGGTTTGCGTTTGCTATCCCTTATAGGAGCACAAAGTGTAACGTTCTTAATGTATTTATGTCCTATTCTTATTCTTTGTTACTCTCTATTTCGTATGTTTAACTTTATTTTGTTAGAATAAGTGTCTAGGCAGTGCTTATATCGCATCAATATCTTATTCCTACAGGGAGATATGACCGAATAATTACTCAGAGGTCCAGTGGGTTCGGCAGAATTATTTCAGTCATTGATGCTTTTGATCCAACGGCTGTGAGGGAAAGTTGGGGTCTTGTTTCTCCTATATATAGAGGCCCGAATCTACATCAGAAATCATCATCAACGTTGCACACATACTAGCCAAAACTCTACTGAATTACATACCCACTAATTCAGAAAATTCTAAAACCGATTTCTCTATATTTTCACCACCATATCCCTACGTGAAGATCCATTCAACTAGAAGACTTGTTTTCTCCTGGAATGTGTACTCCTAAACTTCACATTTTCCTAAACCCCTGTTGGCTCCTAACATGCACATAAACTATAGTAGGGGTGAACTTCATCCTCGCCCCACTCACCACCGAACCCATACCCCTCCATCGCTCCAGCCGCCAGTCGCACCCACCGGACCGCCTCACTTACAATGTTCGCTCCGTTCACTCAGATCCGTTGTCCATCTTGTTGCCTGGTCCGACTAAAGGAACTTGTTATCCGTTGGCTACCTATCTCTCTTACCATCGGTGTGTGCCCCATCATCAAGCTTTCTTAGCTTAGATCAGTCATGTCATTGAGCCACGCACTTATTCTGAGGCAGTTGTTCATCTAGAATGGCAGCAAGCCATGCTTTCTGAATTGCAAGCCCTCGAGGGTAATGGCACATGGACTCTTACCACATTTCCAGCTGGCAAAATTCCCATTGGTTGTCGTTGGGTATATAAGATCAAGCACAAAGCAGATGACTATATTGAATGTTATAAAGCCCAGTTGGTTACCAAGGATTTCACTTAGATAGAAGGTGTGGATTATCAGGAGACATTTTCCCCTACTACTAAAATTACTACTGTTCGTTGTCTCTTAGCTTTAGCAGCGTCTCGTCGTTGGAAATTACACCATTTGGATGTGAATAATGCTTTCCTTCATGGTGATTTATCAGAGGAAATATATATGTCTTCTCCACCAGGTCTTCGGCGACAGGGGGAGGAGAATATGGTATGTCGATTGCACAAGTCTCTGTATAGTTTGAAACAGGCTTCAAGGCAGTGGTTTGAGAAATTTTCTGATGCAGTAAAGTGAGCCGGGTATGTTCAATCTAAAGCTGATTATTGATTGTTCACTAAGAAGAAAGGAAATTTATTTACTGCTTTTTTGATTTACGTTGATGATATCTTCATTACTGGGAATGACTTGGAGACAATTGCTGCACTTAAGACTTTCTTGCATAGTCAATTTCATCTCAAGGATCTTGGAGACTTAAAGCATATTCTTGGCATCGAGGTTTCAACTTTGAAACGTGGTATCTTTATCAATCAACATAAATATGCATTGGAGATTATTGAAGATGCAAGATTATTAGGGGCTGCTCCGACATATACTCCCATGGAAAAATGCTTGAAATTGTCATAGCATAGTGATCTGCTCAAAGACCCTGAGAAATACAGGAGGTTGATTGGCTGGCTCATATATCTCACTGTATCCCGTCCTGATATTACCTATGCCATCCATGTCCTTAGTAGATTCATGAATCAACCTAGAAAGACGCATTGGGAAGCACCATTAAGGGTGGTACGTTACTTGAAAGGTGCTCCAGGACAAGGTTTATTCTTTTCTTCCATCAGTGATTTAAGGTTGAGAGCCTATTGTGATTTCGATTGGGCAGGATGTCCAGTCACAAGAAGATCTACAACCGGATACTTTGTCTTTCTTGGATATTCCTTGGTCTCTTGGAAGTCTAAGCACCAAAAGACAGTGTCTTTATCTTCAACAGAGGCTGAATATCGACCTATGACATGCACATGCTGTGAGTTGACTTGGTTACGTTGCTTACTCAAGGATTTGGGCATGTTGCTTCATGAGCCAACTTTGTTATTTTGTGACAACAAGGCCACATTGCAGTCAATCCTATTTTTCATGATCGAACAAGGCAAATTGAGATGGACTACCATTATATCCGAGACAAAATCTTAGATGGTTTTGTGGTATTGGGGGTAACTGATTTGCCGGGTGAAAGAACATCATCATCACGAGCTATGACGAATGATAGGAGAGGCTGCACGAGAAATTAAGATACAGCGAGGAAAGAAACAAGTTTGGATCAAACTTGCTCTGATACCATGTAAAAGAGAAGAAGAAAATTGGCTGAAGTGCACTTCATTGATATTGTACTATGAGCTTTACACATGAGTGGGAATGTTCAGATCCTACAAGTCAGGATTTGTTTACATTAGTAATACACATAAAGAAGCTTTACAACTCATACACAACCTATTACAATCAATATGACAGATTTGTTTCTCAACACTTCCCTACACCCAGTTCCCCTTTTTGATGTATGCAATAAAGGAGACTTCTCAGAAATCAAAATTAAAATTCTTAGAACTATTTTGAGATACTTGGCACCAGAGAACCAAACTTCTAAAATCATCTCCTAGAAAAAAAAAGATGCAGTGTGAAAACACAGTCAGCTCAATTTCAGTCATTACTTGCCCAAAACATAATTCTCTCCCTTACCAAACATACGGAAATTCAGCTATAAACCTGGCACCATGTTTGAAAATGATGATGTCATCGTTTTCAAACAATATCTCAGCCATTCGGTGTCATCTACGGTTGTGATTCATAAAGAAAGTCAAACAAAAATCGAAACGGTTAGCTTAATCTGTTAGTACAATGCAGAGGATCTGCAACCCACCCCTCTCCATCATCGAGCAACTCACCACCAGCGTTTATTTCTTTCGAATCCAACTTCAGTCACTTCTCCCAAAACTTCGACATCCTCCTGAGAGCCTTGTTGAGCCTTGCTCAATCTTGATCTTGTGTGTATGTCTGGGTCTTTGTGCTGCGCCGCTCAATTTCAGCAATCAAGGTACTTTGCGGTCGATTTAAGATTTTCTATGATGTGAAATTGAAGATAAAAGAAGAGAGAAATTTGAGTTGGGCTAGTTCAATTGCTTGGTTGGATGTTTTTTGAGCTCCTCAATTTCAGATTCACCGTCTCCTCGATGGAGAGCAACTCCACTGCGAATTCGAGGCGGGGAATTTGTTGATGTATTGTTTTGATGCGTCGTCGTTATACCTCAATTTTTTAGTAGTCTCATAACTCTACTTGCTTGTGTGTTAAGTGAACAACTAATAAAAACCAATCCTTTTCGGGATTATTGTGCTGCGGAAAGGAATGAAAATCTGCAGTGTAGTGCTTTAAATTATAAATTTCAAAAATTTAATGCCCAAATACTTTATTTGTTATAATGGTAATATACATGCACTACATATTCACAATCTTTCATACGTCCATGAAACCTTTGCAGCCTACAAATTCTCACAATATCATCAATCCATACATTGAGCAGTACTTGTGGCACATAGTGCTTGACTCTTTCCTATACAAAGGTGTGATTATATAATTCCCTTAAAAAAACTTAATATTATCTCAAATTAACTAAATGGTTCGACAATGTCTGATAATGTATGAGTTCCAAATTGAATGAAATTTTAACATAGTGCGTAAAAATATGAACTACTCGGTCCGAAGGTCTGAACTATCAGAGCCCATCATTCTGAAGTCTGCTGCGCCTATAACCACAGGACCACAAATGTTCCTAATGCAGTTGAAGATAAAGATCTGCAAGTAATAAGATTGAGTCACACTTCTACGCTCGATCATGTAAAACCATGGCTTCAATAAAAGGAATTGCTTGACAAATACAGAATTACATAAAAGGAAGACGAACCCACAATGGCTTACCACAATCCAAAACTGTAAGGAGATTGATTCCACCAGAAATATAGAGACGAGTCAAAAGAAAACCCAATCCAGCGGGGTAGGGCGATGTGAAGACCCGTTGCGATTAGAAAAAGGCTGAAGACTTGAGGAGTTAGGGCGAGAGTGAAGGCCTCTTTCGAATCCAATTAGCCCAGTGCGTCTTCGATGACCAATCCTCTTCCTCCTCCTCCTCTGCTTCTACTTCTTCTTGTTCTTCTTCAGCTTCAGCACCTCAGTTTCTTTCTCTGATTTTTCTTCTTCCCATTTACTAGAAACTCGGTTTCACGCATAAGACTGGTTTCGCTGTTAGTTTTTTTAACCTATCTCAAACGGTTGACTTAACAGATATATGACGTCATTTAGATGGAATATGACGTCTTCATTTTCAGAAAAAGCTGGTGTATGGCTAAACCTGGTGCGCTCTAGACATTCCCCCAAACATAGAACAACTTACGAATGCCAACTCATGAAGAACACACTAATAACAGAGTACCCTTTCCATTTACTATTTCCTAAGAATGGAGTACACAAAGAGATATAATAAAACAAACCACCAATAAATATCTATTCAATTACAATCCAAAGGCCAAAGCAATCAAGGATTAAGATTCATTTACAGTGAAATTAAAAACAGAATTTGAATATGAAAAATTCAGAGAAGTCACTGGAAACATAGAAGATATAATTTATAATCAAAGAATGAAAAAGAAGAAGTTGGTAGCACATTCAAATTACCCCTGTTGGAGCCCTCAACAATGGCGCAACTCTTCCATTCTCCTCTTTGCAGATTTCATCAAGATTGACTCCAACACTATTGAAAATAAAATATCAAAGGCAAATTCAGAAGCGAAAAGAGTCAAAGTGGTCATAGCACAATCAGCTCCAACTCTAAAACAAAAGAGCCAAGGTTGAAAGGGTCAGATTAAGAGAAACGGTCTCTACTTTCAAAGATCACCATGGACAACTGAAATCCCCCTTTTCATCTGCAAACAACTGAGGTTATCGCTTTCCTGTAATATGAAGCTCCCATTAAACCAAGGTCTATCCCATAAAAAAGAAAAAAAATTGAGATGATCTTCTTATTAACAGAAAAGATGAGAGTCCAACTGAGGAAAACTCACAAAAATTCAGTTGAGTACGGCGGCAACCGATCAGAATCGGTGATTCAGTGGGTTCACAGTTTTTGGATGTGAGGATTCAAGAAAATGTTGCCACTCTCAAGAGAAAACACACGGGGATTGAGTAGAGAATGAAGCTGTCAAAGAGAGGGGATAGAGAGAAAAAAAGAAAAAGAGGCTGAGGTCAACCAAAGGGTGGACTCTATCTAGTCTGTTGCAAAACCATGAATATGTAGGAAAGGAGTGTTGGCACCTGAAATACAATCAGACATTAAAGATAGTAGACAACATCAAGGGCTGAACTGCAAAGGTCAATCATAAAGCCTAACCTTCTCCTCGATATAGATCTTCTTCCCTGTGACAAAAAAGACAACCAATAACCACCAAAGCAAGAAATTAAAAGCACACCCAACAATAAGCTACAGTGGAGGCCATCCACATAGAAGAAAGAACATGAAAACGAACTGTCACACTGAGGATGCATATCAAAGTTTCCCTGAACTAAACAAAACAAAATACACAAATGCATAAACCTTGTAAGAAATCAAACACCATCTGCATTAAAATTGCCATAGATGGAACAAACAAAAAAAATCAAAGCATAAACCCAGAAATAAAAATCCACATAAAAAAAGTAAAATTTTAATGAATGAAACTTACCAAAAAAATCCAAGTATACCTTCTGAGAAATAGCAATCACAGCATTAGAAATCAATAGAGAGAAATCCAGCAATTCAATCGCATCAAGGATAATATTATATTGATGCATAATAGCACTGGATTATCTAAGCTTCGGGATGATAATGAACTCATGCTATATCATGTCTCTGAAGTATCTACATTTGAACTAAGGGATTCTATAAGTACTGTACCTCATGCCCAGGTCCAACATGCCCCAAAAATAAAGCTCCCACCGTCACCATTTCGGAAAGAACCTTGGTTATTTACAATGAAGTCCTACGCCTGCATCAATAAATTCCAAAATCATTTATTGGTTAATACCATATAAGCCAACTGGTTTCCTTATATTTAATCACAAACCTTTCCCCTCAGTCTTTCTCTGGATCTTGTACACAGATCCATAGCCACCTAGAGAAAGGATTATCAGTGAATCAGTCATCAATATAACGGACTCACCAGAAAGGGTTATCAGTAATCAGTAATCAATTCCTTACAATTCCATAGAACGAATTCGAAAGCAACAGAAAACAAAATGTCTATCGAAACAATAAAACTTGATAGGAGCACAAAGTGTGACGTTCTTAATGTGATTATGCCCTATTCTTACTCTTTGGTACCTCTTATATAGTATATTTTAGTGTCTTTTGTATGAATAAGTATCTAGGTAGAGCTTATATCAATTATGAGTGAATTGATGATGAAATCGTGCTAAGTTTTAAGAATCCTTGTTGAGATATGATTCCTTGTTCGAGTAGGATTCATCCTTTTGTATTTCTTTGTTTCTAATATACTTATTCTTATTAGGAAATACCAATCCATGTTTCAGAAGAAAAGCTTCCTAGTTCCACAAGGAAAAAGGAGAAGAAGATTTGCACTTAAAAGCCCAATCAATGCAAGAATTAAAATGCTGTCAAGATTCGTAGTCCAACTTCAACGGGGTCCCCTGGATAGCTCCGATCGAGTTAGAAGATGTGCCTTATATGAATAGAAAGCTATGTGAGTCTAGTTTCTGTAGGATTTGGAATCAAATCAATATCTTATTCCTACATGTAGATATAACCTAATCATTGATTGGAGGTCCAGTGAACTTGGCGGAATTATCTCAGCCATTGATTTGCTTTTGATCCAAGGGCTATGAGGGAAACTTGGGACTTTGTTCCTCCTGAATATAGATCAAAAATATGTATCAGAATGTCCATAAATCCATGCACCAAAGAATGTCAAAGAAGACATGCAGCAAATTAAATGAGAAGAGGCAAGAAAGTCAAAGAAGGCATGCAGCAAATTTAATGAGGAGAGCTAAGAAAAATCAAACATGGCTGCAACAATTAAGATTTTTGCTGCCTCCCTAATTCAAAGGAAGAAATTTGTACAAAAGAAATCAGCATCAAAGGAGGAAGAAGATATGCAATTAATGCAAAAGATATGCAATCCTTATAGAAATCAGAATTCTGGCACTGCAGATCATCCAACTTGGACAACCTCCCCTGGACAGCTCAAACTGACTGAGAAACTTCATGATATATGGATGAAAAGCCACGGAAGTGTAGTTGAAATTTCCAGTTGGAATCATCTCAATATCTATTTTCTAAAGAACGTTATGGCCACAACAAGGGAGAAAGGTCAGATCTGCCGAATCTAGGAAACATCAACCAATTTGGTTTCAACTTTGTGGACTTTGTGGCCATCCTCCCTTGGGTTTCTTCCTCTATATATAGCACCTCATTTCTACATAAAATGATCATCAACCTTGCTCACAAGACTTGCCAAAGCTCTGCCCAAACACTTTCATTCACCAAGCATCATAGAATCCGAATTCACCACCCTTCACCATATTTTCTGTCCAAAGCTTGGGAGCCTAGGATACCATTCTCTTGAAGATCTTGTGCTACCACTATAAGGAACCTTGGAGGAGAATTATAAAGTGTAACTCTATGATCTTCATGTTTAGTTTTCGGGTTTTTATGTTCTTGTTCTTGGATGATTTATGTTTAGGTTTTGTTAAAGTTCTTTTTATTCTTGTCTATGAGATATTTGTAATTTTCGAATGGCAGAGGAGAAACCCCATAATGTATCACCTATAAAATGATTGAAATGAAAACTCGGTCTAAGCTATTAGACTTTAACTTTAAGCGCTTGTTGGGAGGCAACCCGATTTTGATTCTTTACTCTTTACTCTTTATTTGGTTATTGTTTTTGTTCTTTTTGATTTGTTTTTTTGCGTGTGTAGGTTAGTTTTCAAAAAACCGTGAAGAGGAGCAAAACATTTTCGTTCAACATAATCTGGCAGAAACAGTACGTCAACTTCGGCAGACTGTATCTCCCAGCTCACAGGGAGTTGGAATATGTTCTTTATATTAAAACAAAGGTATTTTCGTCTAGTTTCTGATCATTTTACAGAACTAGATTTAGAGGTCTACAACATTCCCAGTTGAAATTTGAAGGCAGTAAGGTCGTGTCAGAAATTTAGAACTCATGCAGTTGCTGTCCGGAAATGGCAAAACATGGAGACTTCCGACCTAACTGGGAAGTCGTGCCATATATGGATTGAAAGCTTGTTGTGTTATCTTCAAGTTTGATTCATGCCACGTGTCCATTCCGGTTAAGTCAACGGAAATCAGGTACAAAGAGGTAAAGATCATTCCAATTTTTGATTCTATGAACCTGTTTTTCGTGACAAATTTGCAGGGGCATAACTTTCTCCTCATTTGGAGTCAGCGGACGTATTTTATATGCATGGAAAGCGAGAAACATCAGCTTTCTATTCCCACTGCTGGCTTACTAATTGGAGATTATTTTCGAACGTTATAAAGCATCGAATGCAAGCTGTTGGACGCGCCATAGGGGAGCTTTTCTCATCATTTTCTCTACTTTTTCCCATGTTTTTATTTTTCTATTTGTTTCCTTCCACTATGAGTCTTTCATTGCATTATTTATTTTTGACATTCATTGAGGACAATGCATGATTCGAGTGTGGGGGAAGGTTTACATGTTAGTGTCATAAAATCAGAAAAATAAAAAATAATTGTTTTTTATTTTGTTTTGTTTTGTTTTTGTTTTTGTTTTTGTTTTTGTTTTTGTTTTTATTTTGAGTCCTAGGTATGCCTTTAACTGTCTAGGATGAGTTGATCTTTGGACGATTGGTTGATAGATGATCATGATATTGAATTGAACTTCATTGTTATTTGATGGTTAATCGATGTGTAGAGATTGTACGAACATGTAGTAGATGAGGATTTTGAAACTTAGGTACAAAATGAGCATGTTCCCTACTTGTTTGAATTCATGTAACCTTTGTGAGTTTCGAGCCATATATGTGCTTTCTTTTTTAGTGATATTTTATCGTTCTTGGCTATATAATCTCATTATATCTATTTTGATCAATTCATATGTCATAGAATTGCATTGAACTAGAGAATGCTAAAACTTACTTTGTGAAACTTTCAAAACTTTTATCATAATACTCAGATTTTGAAAAGGATTGTTGGATATTTTAGGATTCCACCACTTTATGCCAAATAGCCGTATGCCTTATTTGTGCCCTGCTTGGGACACCTTAGTATTAACCCCTTTGAGCCTACGTTAAACTTTTTCTTTCATTACCAACATGTTAATATCCTTGCTTAGTATAGTTATATCTCTACCTTGTTCTGCAGAGCTGATATTTGATGTTAATATGGAGTGATGATTCGATGCAAGTGTGGGGTTATGATATGTATGTATTTGTGTTGTACGAAAAAAAGTGAAAAGAAAAAAAAATAGAAAGATGTTGTGAGAAGAAAAAGAGAAAAATACATGAACACGGCTTGAGAGAACAAATATATAAAGAAGTTACGGCATAGCTATGTTTGATGTGAATTTGAAGTTGTGATGTATTTGTTGAAGGCTCAATAATGTTTTACTTTAGTCTTTGTTCGTTTTCACAATGTTTAGAGTGAAGAATGGGTTCAACATGATGAAATTCGCCCTTGTTTTATGGAGTATGACGACATAACATGGATTATTATTACTCTGCTAAGTCTTGAGAATGACCTTTGTGATTCCTTTTACCTGAAAAATGATATCCTTACCGAGCCTAAGCCTACCTTTTATAAAGATCCGCGTGATTCTTAAAATGAGTAGCTTTTTATTTGTGAAGTTTGTTTCATGAGTATGGTTTGGGTTCATTTGTGCATATGATTGGTATCTTTCATGAGGTTTTCGAATTCACTATGTATTCATAACTCTTATGTGTGAAAAGCTTTTAAGCATATGCCATGTTCTTGAGAGAAAAGATTCGGAGTGCATGATAGGAGGACTTTGTGCTACGTTCTTAATATGTTTTTACCTCCATTTGTACTTTGCTTAACCCTTATTGTTGTAATATCGAGTCATTGAGTCACAATAGGAGTCTTGGATGGTTATGGATGTGTTTTTGTGCTTAAACGAGTTAAAAACGAAGAATTGGTCTAGAGTCCTAGTTTGAGTAGGAATCCTTATAGGACTAGGAAACCTAGTTGAATTAGGAGTCATCATCTTTCTACGTTTTAGTCGCATTGGCGATATCTTGAGAGTCATGTTTGCATTAGGAATCCTTGTTAGACTAGGAAACGTACCGTTTTGGAAAGTCCTACTTGAACTCAAACTCTTATTACGAAACTTTCCTAAATGAACTTTCCGGTTCTAGTAACTTACTTATTCTAGTAAGTTTCCTTTTTGCAAATTAGAAACTTTCCTAATCTAGTTGAGCTCATCTATTACATGTGTCTTTTTAAGACAACAATTGTCTAGATTAAGACATGAATTTCGAATGAATTATCTTTTACTTATGTTTTTCTTTTCTTATTTTCAGATTTGAAGAGATAATTCAAGGAGGGAATTAAGGAGGCCGTGTACTACATGGAGAAGGAGTTTCAGCCGTGCTATCCTTCCATTCAATCAAAGACAGCCGTGCCTTCCAATCAGCCAAGGAGAAGGAGTCCAGCCGTGTGCAACCCATGAGAGAATCAAGGAGATAAGAGCTTGTTCTACAAGGAAAAGAAGGGCAGCCATTCGATCCAAAAGAAGAGAAAAGATCCTAGCCGTGCATACATGGATCAGCCCATCCTAAACCCTAGCAGCCTCCTCCCTTGGTTCCTCTATATATAGCTCGGCCTCCCTTCATATTTGTCATCTCCATTCTCCCATAAACACAGCCGAATTGCTGCCCAAATACATCCAGAAAATTCAAGCCACAAAATCTTCATCCATCACCACAAAACCGTGCTCATCTTCCTCCTCATCCAAATCCGAATCATCCTTGCTTCATCCTAGAAGGTTTCTAAAGTGTGATTCATCCATGGCTTGTAATTTTTCTTTTGGTTTTCTGCAATTTTCGATTTCATTGTATGAATTCTTGGATGTGATTTTCGGTTTTATATATGAAGAGCATAAATTCAGACTTCTTTGGTTTTATGTTTTGATTGTATGAATTCATTGAAATATGTATGTATGCCGTGCTAGATGAATAGGGGCAGTAGGTTTTCGAATTGGTTTTAGGTTTTATTTTGATTTATTCCTTGAACTTGTGCATCTAAATCAATGCTTGAGGAAGCCAAGGCCATGGTTCTCCTAAGGTTGCGATTTCATTCACCAAAGTATTCTTTGATTGAATACGCGCTTCGTGTTTCAATAATTGATACTTGTTTAGGGTTGTGATAGTTCTAGGGATTTGCATGTTTAATCAAGATGAGTGACGCCATGCTTGTGTAACATGTTTCCAATTCGACTTAATGTGCTTATGTGCTACTTTGTTGTTTAACTAGTACGCTTCGTTATGTTGAACCCTCTTTAGCATATGTTTAGGATTGAACGCTTCGTTGATTCTAAATAATTAAGAAGTCTTAACGATTAGATGAACCGCTTCGGACTCTAATTAGAATTGGAATTGAAATTGACTTAGATATAATCGAGATAAGTTGCTGCCTATATGATGTTCTATGCGTGTCATACATGTTTCTTGAGTGAAATTCGTGTCTTGGTTATGTGATGAATGGTTGATCAATTGTATATAAGTAATTTAGGATTTATTTTAAGTAGTAGTTTTAGAATCCAAATCAAATCCCCCAATAACATGATAGGTGTTGAGGCCCTTTTGATTCCCCGGACTGAACGATCCCTGCTTATTCTATACTAACGATGATGTTTTACAGGGTATTTTATAGACGTTCTAACAAAACGCTCTATCAGTGCATATCCCTTGTGAGTTGAATTTGAACTTGTTTTTAACATGTTGAGCTTAATATCACCTATGTTTTTGCCATGTGTTACTTGTTATACGAGATCTCATGTTTATTAACCATTGAATTCATTCTATCTGTTTTGATTGAGAATTATTCTTGATATTATGAATTTGAAAATCTCTGAGACAAAATGTTGAAGGCATTATAGTTGAGTCGTTTGTTTAGATGTATTAATTTTTGTTTTATGTTTTTGTTTCCCTTTTCTAGTGTTTGCTAAGGGACTAGCAAAATTTAAGTGTGGAGTTGTTGATAGGAGCACAAAGTGTGACGTTCTTAATGTGATTATGCCATATTCTTACTCTTTGTTACCTCTTATTTAGTATGTTTTAGTTTCTTTTGTATGAATAAGTGTCTAGGTAGAGCTTATATCAATTATG
Organism: Argentina anserina; assembly: GCF_933775445.1. Classification (NCBI taxonomy): domain Eukaryota; kingdom Viridiplantae; phylum Streptophyta; class Magnoliopsida; order Rosales; family Rosaceae; genus Argentina; species Argentina anserina. The sequence goes on from NC_065876.1 coordinate 18,669,429, forward strand.
AGTGAATTGATGATGAAATCGTGCTAAGTGTTAAGAATCCTTGTTGAGATATGATTCCTTGTTCGAGTAGGATTCATCCTTTCGTATTTCTTTATTTCTAATGTACTTATTCTTATTAGGAAATACAAATCCATGTTGGAGAACGAAAGCAATCCTAGTTCTACAAGGAAAGAGAAGAAGATATGCACTTAAAAGCCCAATCCATGCAAGAATGAAAATGCTGTCAAGATCTGTAGTCCAACTTCGATGGGCTCCCCTGGATAACTCCGATCGAGTTAAAAGACCTACTTTATATGGATAGAAAACTATGTGAGTCTAGTTTCTGTAGGATTTGGAATCAAATCAATATCTTATTCCTACATGGAGATATGACCGAATCATTACTCGGAGGTCTAGTGATCTCGGCAGAATTATCTCAGCCATTGATTTACTTTTGATCCAAGGGCTATGAGGGAAACTTGGGAACTTGTTTCTCCTGCATATAGAGCACAAATATGTATCCGAATCTTCATAAATCCCTGCACCAAAGAATGTCAAAGAAGGCATGAAGCAAATTAAATGAGAATAGGCAAGTTAAAGAAGGCATGCAGCAAATTTAATGAGGACAGGTAAGAAAAATCAAACATGGCTGCAACAATTAAGACTTTTGCTGCCTCCCTAATTAAAAGGAAAAAATTTGTGCAAAAGAAATCAGCATTAAAGGAGGAAGAAGATATGCAATTAATGTCCAATCCTTATAGAAATCAGAATTCTGGCAGTGCAGATCATCCAACTTTGATGGGCTCCCCTGGAGAGCTCAAAATGACTGAGAAAATGCATGATATATGGATAAAAAGCCAGGGACGTCTAGTTGAAATTGCCAGTTGGAATCATCTCAATATCTATTTGCTAGAGAAAGTTATGGCCACAACAAGGGACAAAGGTCAGATCTGCCGAATCTATGAAACCTCAACTAATTTGATTTCAACTTTGTGGACTTTGTGGCCATCCTCCCTTGGGTTTCTGCCTCTATATATAGCACCTGAATTCCACAGAAAAACATCATCAACCTTACTCACAAGACTAGCCAAAGCTCTGCCTTCAACACTACTCATCATCCTCAAAGCTATTCAAGGCGAAAACAGCATCTTCCCTTCATTCCATTCGATTGAAAGCGCTACGTATAGGATTGCCATTCAAGTTGAATCCGTGCTGCCTTTTTTTGATACCACTAAGGAGATTACAAAGTGTAACTCGTTACTTCTTCACTTATGTTTTCGGTTTGGATTCTTTGTGTGATGTTGTGTTTATGTTTTTGGCTAGTTCCGAATTTGTGGAATACTCTTATGTAGTTTACGATTTTGCAAGATGTTATAAAGTAGTTCTGATTTTGTTTTATATGATTTCTATGTAGATGTCGTGAGTTTATAATTCAATGATTTAATGATTCTCTTTCTTGTGCGTTAACTATATGTGATTCAAGGCGCTAAGTTAGTTTTGCATATAGGATTCTTAAGTGTTTTTGTTAACTTGTTAAAGTAAGTGACATGCTTGACTTGTTAGTAATCACTAGGAATTAACCATGATCCGTTGTTATCTAAGATGCACTAAGTAATTAGATAAGAAATGAATCAATGAAGTGGTAAGATTGAGATTGACATGTTACCTTGTAATTTCTAAGCGCTAAGATAGGATTACCAGGCCATGTTTCGAGTTAGGAATGCACTAAGTAACCTAGTTCGGCATTAGTTGTTGTTTGTTCACTCAATACTTGTCCGCTAAGGCTCGGTGTTTGCATAGGATGAGATTATGATTTTGAAGCTACTTGTGATGTTTTGTTTGGTGATGTTTATGTGTTGGTTGGTTGATCACATGTATATATTAGTTTAGGATTTATTTTTATGTTCTTGATACGATCCTATATCAAATCTTTATATCTCTTATGAATTCGTTGTTAAATGTTTGTGATTCTTTACTCTGGTTGGATCCCCGGTTTGTGAACGATATCCTCTTGCTTTATACTACTAACGATGCTTACAGGGTTAATATTGATCTCGAGGAATCGAACCGATCAGGGGTCGTAACAATTAAGCACATAGAATAAGTAAATTCCATGTTTTAGGGCATTAGAATATATGAGAATTATGATCCAACACACCAACCAACATCAATTTCAACCTAGAATCACCAAATCTTTAACAACAACTAACTTACTCAAGAAGTAACCTAACACATGCAAATGACCTATGTAAACTCTCGTATCGACGAGCACATCACAATGGAGTAAACCATTACTCCGAAACATTATCCTACATGTCGTCGATAGTGGTGGCACCGTCACTTTTTCCTGTGACCACCAATGATCACTAAGATTCACCACCACAATCTAAATAATATTTCCAACAAAGTCTAAATACATGCCTAAACAGTCAAATCGATGAACAACATAAAATCAGCATTATTCACAGACCCTTGAAAAATTGAAATTCTTGATTCGAGTACTTACACTTCGATTTTGCTCGATTCCTTTTGTGGGAATGGTGCTGGGACGGAGACAAGCAAAACCCCTCAAGAATCTAGAGCTATGGTGGCCGAAGGAGACGGCGCCGACATAACAGTAAGTTCCGGCGGTTTCTGCACCGTGTGTGGTTGTCGCCGGCATGCATGGCGTAGCTCAAAAGGTGGAGATTGTCGAGCCCGTTAGTTTGATAGGTGGCACGACGCGAGGCGACGTCGGACGGTAGAGAAATTGGCCGGAGAAGATTTTGAGTCTGGTGAACGGTACCTGAGCTGGGTTTGAAAAAAAAAACTGATTTTCTTAGATTCTAATCTCCTCTCCTTCTTTTTATACTCTTTCTAAAATCAGAAACCAAACTACTGTTGCAAACAACTTCTACATAGCAAATGCCAAATGAAACATGTGGTCGTGCATGGCTTAATGCCTTATGAAATTAATTCAATCCCTTACAAAATCTATAAATATGGGGCATTACATTGGGGAAGTTATGGCTAAACTAGAACCTCCAAAGAGAACTTACCGGCCACCAACCTAACAAGTTTCACTCAGACAACCTCTAGTCTACTAAATGTACATGGCGATGAGTGCTTCCCAATGGTTGTACAAACAATTTTTTTGATCTTAACCACACATCCACATAAGAACCACAAGAAACCCCAATTCACAAAACTCTCGATCGTCTTTATCTATCACCGAAAAATCTCTTCTCGGTGAGTGGTGACCATTGTGCACATCGAACACACACTAGACGAAACCAATCACTGAAGATATCCTCCAGCAATCAAGGATTAAAACTATTGCTGCTAGCCTGCATTAAACTCTATATTAAGATAGTCGAAGGTCTTGTTTTTTTATCGAGATCTTTTTTTTAAAATGACATTGCATCACGAGACAAAAGATCTAAACACAAAAAACTCACCCTACATTTTTTTTAACAAATAAGGACATAAGCTCAAGTTCAGAATTATGTGGACCCAAACTTAATTAATTAATTGACATTGAAAAATAAAAAATGCCATTAATTTCGCAAAAATTATCATGCTACCAAGCCACTAACTGACAAATTTATCTCTCTAGTTTTTTTTAGATTTTTTTTTTTTACAATTTCAAGTTTTTTCGCTAATTCATTCACATTTTGGATCGGAGAAGATTAAAACTACTAAGTTGTTGCTTATCACATGAATTTTCATTTGAGTACAGTGAAACATATATTTTGAGAAACTTCGGAATTTCATAATTTAGTTACCACAAACAACAGTAGCAACAACTAGGAAAGCAGCAGTAGTAGTATGATCAACTATTAGTAGTGGTAGCATGGTGAACTTAGCAATATCAGTTGCTACAAGACAATTATGAGTGCAATAATACGAGCAAGTAAGTAGTAAGCATCAATTTAATGTAGTCACGACTAACGGTACTAGTAACATGTAACCATGCATCTGAACCTTAATATATATATATAGTAGCAAACAACTATGAGCCAAATACAATGATCATATGAGTATGCGTACGTCAAATAGCATGAATGATGAGATGTGTAGTAATATAAAGTGTAGTAACATGAAGTGTAGTAATATGAAGTGTAGTAACAGTTTTGACGAGTAAAAGCGTAGTAGCACACCAAAATGAGTACTAGTGTTGATACGACCCCAATCTTTTACGATTCGTTGCGATAATAGTTTTATCTTTTACTTGGAACAAGAGTCGTACTACGTGTGACGACTATAAAAGTTGACTTTTCGATGCGTAAGTTTTTCGGGAAAACTTCCTACACTAAAGTCGTAGAGATCTTCGATACGAATTCGTGGACACGCGGCACGTCTAAATCGGAGTTCGTATGGGAAAGTTATGAATCAAAAAGCGTATTTGGGCATTTTTGGATATAAGTATAAATATGGGTAAAATATCAGAAAAAGAAAGAGAAAAGAGAAATCCGTCGGGCACTGTTCACCTGAGAGAACCCCGATTTTCACCCCGTTGGTTCTCCCTCATCCGGCCACCACTCCGGCCGCCACCAGTCGCGTTGGAAGCGCGCCACCGACCCCTGCAAGTCTGTGGTGGTGGCGCACACCTCTCGCCGCCTGGAGCTCGTCGCCACACCATGAAGCCGAGAGGCCTAGTCGGCGTCACTCCCTCCTCCGGCCACCATAGGCCACAAAATCGGTCCCAAAAGAAGCGCAAGGAGCCGTATAGCAAACCCTCCAAAGGGATCGAACCAATTCGCCTTGAGGTAAGAGAATCGACGATTTGAAATTCTAGGGTTCATGATTTGAGATTTTTCTATTTGATTTCGATTGATGTGTTTAGACTCTGAATTGGCCTTAGTAGTGAACTGGAAAGTTATTAGAAATGTTGTATAGATTGTGTTGATGAAATTTAGTGATGATTTGAGGCCAGCGGTAGCGGCGGCGCCGCCACTGTTCCGGCGGCGCGTGGCGCTGGAATCCGCGTTAGGATTTGTTGAAAATACGCGTTATTGGGTTGTATATCGTGAAAATCAACCCGTTGGATTGATCCTATTTTCGTCCTAGGATATAAGGATTTATTTAATCAGACTTACTAGATGTGTTGGTGGTTGATTTGGTCGAGAATGAGATTCTCGGCTTATTTCCTCGACCAAAATGGTGTTACCTTACTAAGTTGAACTACAAATGGCTTGATCCCTTATAAAGGGTACGTAGGCAGCCAACTAAGGTTTGGGTGCAGCCACAATTAAATTAGATTAGATTTCGGTTGCTGGTTTTAAATTTTAGTTTTAACGCATAATTAGGTTAATTTTTGGGACGGGTCGTCTAAAGTGTTGTACTATAATTAAATGAGTTAGGGTGTAGTAGCACACAAGACATGTATGAGTATTGAAACATGACTCAAAAATGAAATTTTGTTATCGACAGTAACAAGTTTTAGTTGGCAGTAGCAACTAATTTTGATAGTAATAGATGTGGAAGAGTGAATGCAGTAGCAGCTTTATCACCCTAATACTACTACATAAATTGGATTTGCTGGGAAAAAAATTGTTGTTACTGTCTTTGCTCGAAAAATATAAATATATTTAATTTAATTTTAGTATGGGGTAATTTGGTAAACTAAACTGAGGATACATGGTATACATGGAAGAATATGTCCTTATTTGTTAAAGTATATCCTTACTAGTAAAATCAACTCTATGTGATTTATTTGTGATAAACATCTCTTTTTAGGATTTATGAGTAGTTTCATTTTTTATATATATATAATCAACGTTGGTATTTTCAAAAACTCTCTAGGTCCAGAGATTATGCGCGCCGAGGGGTTATGTTAAAACGCTTCCTCTCCTCGACATCAAGACTAAATTGGGATTAAACTTCAATTAACGTTCGAGATTTGAACCTAGGTACGAGGAATTACCACACCACGGCTCTTAACATCGACCACCTGTGGTGGTTTTCTTGCGGTCCCTATTAAATTGACCATCACATATTTAATATAAAAAAGCAGGAGACAACATTGACTTATGTATGTTCTGTTAATACTCTTATATATTATTATTATTATTATTATTATTATTATTATTATTGTAGGAATGCACACGTCATCATTCTTTCATTCCACTCAGGCAGGCATTCCGCAATTTAATAGTTTAGCATCCCAAATTAATCACCTCTAGCTCTCTGCATTAATAGCGTATAGGGATATAGTATAATTCGATTGAAATCGGAAGTTTTAGAGAAAAGTGATGAATCATGGATGATATGTCCCCTGCTTGGACTTTACTTACAAGTTACAGAAATATGCGTGTACTCCCAATTATATATAGGTCACTGAGATTTTGGTGACCACGTGATGTTTAGTAGCTAGGCAAAGCCATTTATATGAATTACACCGTGACAGTGACCCTTCCAAAGTGCATGTAGCCCCGGCTCTCAATAAGACACAGATAGAGACACCTCGGAAGGGGTCTTCCTTCTGCAAATTAATTGATAGAGAGACGTCTGAGGGGTCAGGGATTTTTCCTGTCTTGTATGGGAGAAAGTGAAAGAGCTGGGAATGAGTTGTGAATTATGAATGAGCAGCTAGCTAGGTAGATCGAGATCATGAATTCATGATCATCAAGTTAATACATGAGCGTTCTTTTCCATGTGGAATATTGGAGGTGGAGATAGCAGAAGAAGAAGAATGAAGAATGGTCGAGGACGTACGCGCATAGTCGCGTACTCTTGCAAGTCATCAAGTTTACGCGTTAGAGCGTAATATTCAATCGAATTTCTCAGACGAGGAACTACGTATGTTCAGTACGTACATGCAGGCAGACATTTGTCGGGCACGATTTCGAGTAACCGTACCGAAGGTTAGCAAGTAATACTGAATTGGTGATTTGAACTGCTTGAAGCCTGGTTATGATTTTTCTCAAAAAAAAAAAAAAAAGAAGACCTCATCAACTAAGCCAGCTAAGGGAGATCAACGTCGGGCAAAGTCATTCATCAATATAATTAAAGATCAAACATTGTAAGTTTTGAGGGAGCCCTTGATGAAAGGACGATCGAATAAGTCGTTGCATGCATGCATGCGTCGACCTAACCTATAGCACTTGACGTGTGTACTTGCGTACTCCGATGACAATATCCTCGTAATTTTGAATATCCCAAGAGTGGTTGTTTCCTAATGCTAGTCATCTGATCTCGAATATTTATTATAAAACCTTCTTTAATAGGTAAATTACTAATTATATAATCTGTTGTTTCCGTAAGAAAATGTCTTGTTTCAATGCCTCATATGCTACCGTTTTCATATGAAAGGGTCTGCTAATTAAACGAGATACAAGTTCGTGTACATTACCTCTATCATTTCTAGAGTTTTTCTGTCTGCAGATCGATGAGCAGACCTTTGAATTGATGACCGGATGGCGGATGCTTCAATATATTGTGTTACGAAAGTTCTGGTCACACTAGATAATACAAACGTACGCGTCCGCGTATAAAAGGGACTTCTAAGTACGAAAGTTGTAACACTACTTGACGATTTCGAACAGCATCCGTTCATAAACAAACTTACGAATCATGGTCAAACATGTATGCTTTCTTACGGAGCCATTTCGTATCATTGTCGACTCGTGGGTTGGCATAAAAGATTTCATGGTTTTATATAGTACACAGGTTATGAATTAACGTAAAGAAAAGAACAAAATAAAAGAAAACGAAAAACCTATTCATGCATAATGACGATGTGATCAATGTATTAATGTATATATAGAAAATCGAGGACAATCACAAGAGTTCTTCTGTGTCTAATAAGGAGAATAAGGAATGGTACGGACTGTACTCACTGTAATTTTCGTTTCAACTGTACGTGTCAATAACCATGTTATTTTAGTATATCCATAAGGAGTTTCACTGTGTCGATTCTATAGCTATAATAGTAGGCACGAAGGTTGATGCATATATTGCACATTGGTAATGTTCGCTGCTCGATTTACCATCTTTAGGTTTTGCATGCATGCAAAGACGGTTGAACGCCAGAATCAGAAGAGGAAGAGAAGAAACTGATTTTATTAATTAGCAGGTGACAATGTTACTTAGTCAAGACTCAAGAGAAACTTCATTTTTTTTATTTTGTTCTGCAACACCACAAGAACAATAATATACATGCATGTAACCTAAAAACAAAAACAAAAACCAGAAGCAAAACTACAAACAAAATGAAGTTAATCAAATGCCCAAGGTCTAATCGGTAAGACTAAGGAGTAAGGAGGATTGAAGAACAACAAATATGCTTTTAGGGGGAGTTGATGATCATCTTTACATGAGGCCGGCACCCCTCAATTAACATAATCAAGCCTAACCACTAAACCAAGCTTGCAAGTAGGTAAAGTAAATTAATTATGTTTTATAGATATGTTGTCATGGCTTAAGCCTTTGCAAGACAACGCTAAATCCGCCAGGTACTGGCGTCCCTTGAGTGGTTTTTGTTGCATGGGATGCAGTATTGACTTGGCATTAAGTTTTGTATATTTTTGAACCTTATAGGAATTCTCATGCATTTTGTTAGACGTTTGCACGATAATTTCTGTCTAGTGGTTTACGACTATTTACTCGAACATTTGTCGGGTTCTCTTTCTCCATTATCCGTCCTTCTTAATCAGGATTCCAGTCTCTCGTATGTACAAAATTTCCTTCGAAATTTCTCCATCGAATTGATCAATTCCCCATTCATAATTCCTTACATTTTATTGAATATTTGTGAGATAGTTGAAGCGTGATGATCATGCCATAGATAGTTAAAGCGCAATAGATTATATATATATATATATATATATATATATATCAATCAATTGAAGCTTCATTCTAGATAGAGACTATATATATATATATATATATATATATATATATATTACCAGGGGCCCTTCACTAAGTGATCCATTTTTTGGGTCTTGTAAAGGGATAGTTTACTTGACAAACTTCTTGATTATATTTCAACATCTCCACCTTTCAACATATAAGATTCTAATTTGTAGATCACCTCTATAAAATGTCAGCCAAAATGAATGTGTTTAAGACATTCAAACTGAGATTTAAACTTATGAGCATGAACGGTTCCGGTTTGACAGATTTGGTGCGTCTATTACTTTTACCAAGTTTGATACCTTAACGATCACCACTTTGGCTGAAATTTTACAGAAGTGATCTACATATTAGACCCTAAAATTTGAAAGATAGAAATGTGAAAATGTTGAGTTATCGCTTTAAAAGACTTAAAAAAAAGATCCCTTAATGGAATGGCTCTATATATATAACATAGTAAGTTCCACGCTTTTACACTTTCCTTGAGAATCGATGACTATTCATAGTTTCGGACGACAGAAAAATGTGACCTAATATTTTATTTGACTCATTAATATACCCTAATCCAGAATTACAAGTAAACTGATTTCTTGGCGCATCTCCATAAGCTTGTTTGAAACTGTCATCTCAACTTTCTATGAATCACAAGACTATTCATAGGTCTCAAATGGAAATTGACTTCAATTGGGGAATTTAACCACAGACTAGTAAATTGTCATATTAAGATGATTGGGTTATTGTATAGTACACAGGAAGAAGATACACTGGAAGCTCGACTGATCAAATCTCAACTTTCTATACATACGCGGTTTCGGTTCTTATTTAAATATCGCATCGCGCCCAATTACAGATTTCAAAACAATACAGAGTTGTTGAATCCTATTGCAACATACAATCCTGTTTTCGTGTACTTTTTATCTCCGAAATTCAATCTCAGCAAGTAAGAGCTAGCTGCAACCTTGAGATATTTACTTTTGCTTCTTAACTTAATTTGGACATTTTTTTCTTTCTGATTTGGTGTCTCTGTTTATGATTTACAGTGGAGACCATCAACGCAAATTGTGTGATGCAGAACAATCAGTCTGAAAAAATTGCAGGGTGGTGCGTTGTACCTGAACATCCAACTATTACAGTTGGATTGGATGTGCCTCTGAGGGAATTGAAGATGAAGCTCTTTACTGATGGAGTTTCGATGGTGATACTTACTGCCCCTGGAGGATGTGGGAAAACTACCCTGGCTACAAAGTTGTGCCAAGATGCAGATATCAAAGGTATGGTATAAAAATGATGTTATACAAATATCTATTTTTGCTAATTAGAAAGCTTGGTATCCTAGCTAATTGAAGAATCCAATATTAGTACTGCCTAGATGTTGGTCCTATCGATGATAATTACTGTCAAGATTTTTATTCAGTATGGCAAAGAGAAGCTGATAACAAATAGGTCAAGTGTCACGCTCCTTGGTAGCAAGGATTTATTTCTGTGTCAAAAAAGAGAGTAATCAGATACTTCTAACTTCATGACTAGGAGATGTCACATGCAGAAGAACATTGTCTTGCGGTTTTAAACTTTCAATAATTAAGTAAGGCTTCCAGTTGAATTAAGAGGTTCACTTTTATGACCAGGCCATCTGCTGGAGTATGTTTCATTCTTTTCACAACTGCATGCCACTTCAATTACCTCCTAGTGATTCTTTCTTGTCTTTAAATTTCATAGATAAATTCAAGAGCAATATCTTCTTTGTTACGGTATCAAAGAAACCCAATTTGTCCCTAATTGTCCAAGAGCTGTACCATCGAATGGGTGCCAAAGTACCTGAATTCCAAATTGAAGCAACAGCAATCAGCTGGCTGCAGCAATTTCTGAAGCAAACAGGACAAAATCCTATGTTGTTGGTCTTGGATGACGTCTGGGCTGGCTCAGAGTTCATTCTTGAGAAGTTTGATGAATTGAAAATGACTGATTACAAGATATTGGTGACATCAAGGTCTTCTTTTCCAAGATTTGGTTCTCCATATTATCTAGAATGTTTGAACAATGCAGATGCAATGGCACTTTTTCACCATGTAGCATCCTTAGGAGACAGGAGCTCTTATATATCGAAAGATCTTTCGAGAAAGGTTATTTTCTTAGTCAGCGATGCAAAATATATATGAATATTGATTCCTGAAAAGAGATGATGCGACATACACCTTCTCACCAAGCATAGTGTTTGACTACATGAATTCTACTTTGCAGATAGTAGAGCGTTGTATGAGATTTCCACTAGCAATTACTGTTGTCGGAAGATCACTCTGCGGGCAGCCAATAGAGATTTGGCAAAAAAGAGTAATGGAATGGTCTAAAGGTTCTTCTGTTCTTGAGACTGAGCATGATTTGTGTAATTGCCTCCAAAGTAGCTTAGATGATCTGAAAGAAGAAAAGCCTCTTTTAGGGGAATGCTTCATAGACCTTGGTTTATTTCCCGAAGATAAAAGAATCCCTGCTGCTGTCCTCATTGATACGTGGGCAGAGTTATATGGCATACATGAAGACGTTTCATCTATTGTAAACCTCTATGAACTTGCCTCTCGGAGTTTGGCTAATCTGGTAGTCACAAGGTATGCAGTCTAGCTTCTGTATCACTTGTTTGATCTTGTCATTCTAGTTTTTCCTTTAAGTCAATGTGTAGCTGCTTCTCAAATTTTTGACTGCAATATGTATGTTGAAGATATTCTTATTGGTTTTGAACTTTTGATTATAACTAGAAGGAAAGACAACAAATATAGCGATGGCTACTATAGTGAACACTTCGTTACGCAGCATGACATGCTGAGGGAGTTGGCTATCCAACAGATGATTCAGAAACCACTACAATTGAGAATGAGACTTATGATTGACATATGTGGAGACAACCTTCCTATGTGGTGGAAAGAACTGAAGTACCAATCCCTCATCACCCGCCTTGTATCTATATCGACAGGTTATTAGTTGTTACATCCTCTTTTAGGAAATAATTCACATTGGCACTTATGCACATGCAAATAGGCTCATACTCTTTTAGTTATAAATAGTATACATAATTTCTTCCTCATCTCATATGGTATTCTATAATATTTGCAGATGAAGAGTTCTCATCTCTATGGAAAAACTTGGAACTCCCAGAAGCAGAGGTCTTGATTTTGAATTTTCAGACCAAGTATTATGCCTTACCTGAGTTTGTGGAGAAAATGAATAAGCTGAAGACTCTTATACTCACAAGTTACCATACCAGTTCTACTGAGTTGAATAATTTTCAACTAGTTAATTCGATACCAAGTCTAAAGAGAATCAGATTGGAGCGAATCTCAATTCCTTCCATAAGCAGGTATCCTATACAGTTGAAAAGTTTGAAAAAGATATCTCTATTCATGTGTAGTTTTGGCCAAGGTTTTGGTAATGGTTCCATAAATGTCAGAGGCGTTTCCAAATCTTGTTGAAATGAATATTGATTACTGTAAAGATTTGGTTGAGTTGCCTCCCAAACTTTGTGACCTTATTCAACTCAAGAAACTCAGTGTTACCAATTCTCATAAGCTCTCTGCCTTACCTGAAGACATTGGAAATCTAGTTAATTTAGAGCTGCTGAGGCTTGGGTGCTGTACAAACTTATCTGAGTTACCCGGCTCCATTAGGAATCTTAAGAAGTTAAACTTGCTTGACATATCTGATTGCTTTAGTATTAAAGTATTGCCTGAAGACATTGGAGAGCTGTGCAGTTTAGAAAGGCTCAACATGAGACAGTGCTCTAGATTGAATGAGTTGCCTCCAACAGTTGTAGATCTTGAAAAGTTGAAGGAAGTGACATGTGATGAAGAAACTGAAGTTCTATGGGAACCCTATTTACCCTTTCTCAAGAGCATACAATTGAGGGTTGTGAAAGAAGATATCAACCTGAATTGGCTACAAAAGGCACATTGTTAAGACATATCTTCTCAAAGTTGTTGGAGGTCCAGAGAAGAAAAATGGTTTTCTCCAGACTCTAAACTCCTTGCTTTGGATGGTTTACTCCTGCAAGCAAGGGATGAGAAGGCTATGTTGGATTGCTGGTTAGGGAAAAGAGTTTGGAGTTGGCGGTCAATTGGATTGAACTTAGTATGCTACTTCACTTGAGGGAAGCAAGGCTATAGCTCTTATACAAGCACCCTTCACAAATTGGAGGCGATTTAAAAGGAGCAGAAGATGATATGTTGTGCTCAGCCAGGTCCTAGCCTCCCAGGGTGTATGAAAACCACTTTGGCACAGCTGTTTTGACCCACATGTTCAGGAAGTACTGATGAAATGAAGCAAATGTATTACAAGGATGAGCAAAGAGAAGAGAAATTCTGAAATTAGTGTGGAATCTTTATAGCAGAGGTAGTGTGGATTATACAGGGAATCCTCAAGAGAAATACAAAACTTGAGCTATTGGTTAATATGTACAACTAAATTGCTGGTATCCTGAGTGAGAGGTTTCAGGAAGAACTCACCCCCATGCCATTGTAACATAGTTAATTTTGCGTCGTGAATTGTGATTGACAATGTAAGGCTGAAAAGCCTGGGCTCTTTCTCTCCCCCCCCCCCTTCTTTCCGCACAACTGAAAGAGACAACCTGTTTGGACAAATTCTGTGTTAAATTCCAATTTGTATTATACCTCAGTTTGGACTTGTTCTGGTTTTGTTTGGCCTAAATAACCTCTTATCCAAGACTCCAGCTCATATGTATGTGAGTACAAGGTATTGTGTTGAAGATGACTATGACGAATCCACTCACTCAATTTAATGATTCTGCTTCTAATTTTTATAATCTTTTATCCAGTTTCCAGTCCTATTACACAAATGGAAGATCTATCCAATCTAGTTTAGTCTGATCCAATCTAGTAATCCATTTTGAGTTCCGGAGCGAATATTGTCTACACTACCAAATCTAGCTATAATGCATATCTCAGATTTATAACACAGAAGTTTTCAAGCACCGTGATAATTTAGAACTCACTTACAAAACTGCAAATTTCACTCTCCTAAAGAAATATATATATATATATATATATATATATATATATATATATATAGACACACACACACACACAGGACATCAGGGTAACTCGTTGATGAGGTTAATTGCTAGATAGTTGATTTATGTATATACTATACTATTGTATGTAATTCTGGAAAGATATAGTTTCAGTTTTGCTATCCTGAACAGCTTTCCTCTCTTCTTTAATGTGGTGATGTATGTTAATGAACCATACCTTTCTTGATATGTAAGGGAATTGTTACCAAATTATTCCCAACTGAAACGTAGTCTTTCTTTAGTTATTTGTTTATTTTTGTATCAACTTTTCATTTGCACTGTTCTTAGAGCGGAAAAGGAGAAAATTGTCTTTGTGTATGATCATTGACACAGTTCTTTTCATGTATTTTTGACAGGTTATTGAATGTGTTCTTTCATGGATTTTTGCAAGGGTTCTGAGATTATGAGGGCAGGCAAAAATTGCATCATATCACAAGGATTTAGGATCAGAAGAAAGTGATGAATACCATTTTAATGATTTTATATCTCGAATATGATACGACCCAATTCTTATTTACTTCCAAGCGATTTTACTGTGATTTTATACTCATATCGAGAGTTTTACTAAGCGTAGCGGTTTTAAAAGTTGACTTTTCAATGCGTAAGTTTTTCGAGAAAACTTCATTCAAGAAAGTTGTAGAGCTCATCGATACGAGTTCGTAGACACGCGGCATGCCCAAATCGGAATTTGCATGATAGAGTTGTTAGCAACCAAAGTATAGCTTCCGATTTCGGGAAGTTACTATTTCAGGAAAAGTCTATATATAGGAGGAGAGTTTCCTTTTTGGGGAGGAGAAGAAAAAAAATCATACGGTTGAGAACTGTATACGGAGGAGAAGAGAGAGGATGAACTAGCATATTTATCGATTTACTTTCATACGGTTGAGAACTGTATCTTGTGATATCCCTTTCCGTCTGGGAGGCGATGTGGTATTGTCGACGATACCACGACAGTCCAATACCCTCTCTGTTAGCGCTGATCGGTTCGATTACTCGAGATCAATATTAACCCTGTAAGCATCGTTAGTAGTATAAAGCAAGAGGGTATCGTTCACAAACCGGGGATCCAACCAGGGTAAAGAATCACAAACATTTAACAACGAATTCATGAGTGTTTAAAAGAGTTTGATATATAGGATCGGGTTGAAAGATAAAAACAGAAAATAAAACCTAAACTAATATATACATGTGATCAACCAACCAACACATAATATATTACCAAAACAAATCATACAAAGCTAACGAAAATCAGATTCTAGTCCTCCTTTAACAGTCTTGCCGAGACACTATCATGAATAACTAAGGTTGGATCATGCAATTAGGGTCCTAAGCAGTAACCTAAACACATAGACACTTAACACATTCGATTCATTCCAAGCGGTCTTAATCGAAATCTAACATACTTATCCTACTATGAAACTTCAAAGCCACGCATATTGAATTCATTAAGCATGTCACCTACTTAACCCCCAATCATGCAATTCCGAAAATCACATAGAAAAGATAAACATATTCATAGCACAAGTCATAAATCCAACAACCTAAATATCATGCTACAAGCGTATACATAACACATAGATACTCTCGAAATCACACAAAGACATATCACGGCATAAACTAAAATCATAGAACTACAAACCTAAAATCGAAAGTTATATAATTTGAAACAAGTAACTATCTCATAGACAAAATCAAAACAAGTTTACAATGACCAAAACACATACACAACCAAGAACAAGAAAAACCAAAAACCGAAATAAACATAGAGAGAATCATGGTTACACTTTATCAATCAAGCGATCTCACAAGGTGTAGCCGTGGCTTTCCAAGGGGATGAAACCTCTTCACAAGCGTGCTTGAAGGCTAAGGATTGGTGGAGAATGGTGGAATCGGTTTTAGGATTTCTTGGATGGGTGAGTATGAAATTTGGTAGAGCTTTGGCTAGTATGTGCACAAGGTTGATGATCTGTTTCTGTGGAATTGAGGTGCTATATATAGAGGAAGAAACCCAAGGGAGGATGGCCACAAAGTCCACAAAGTTGAAACCAAATTGGTTGAGGTTTCCTAGATTCGGCAGATTTGACCTTTGTCCCTTGTTGTGGCCATAACTTTCTCTAGAAAATAGATATTGAGATGATTCCAACTGGCAATTTCAACTAGACTTCCGTGGCTTTTCATCCATATAAGGTACATTTTCTCAATCATTTTGAGCTGTCCAGGGGAGCCCGTCAAAGATGGATGATCTGCACTGCCAGAATTCTGATTTCTATAAAGATTGCATATCTTTTGCATTAATTACATATCTTCTTCCTCCTTTATTGCTGATTTCTTTTGCACAAATTTCTTCCTTTGAATTAGGGAGGCAGCAAAAGTCTTAATTGTTGCAGCCATGTTTGATTTTTCTTACCTCTCCTCATTAAATTTGCTGCATGCCTTCTTTGACATTCTTTGGTACTGGGATTTATGGACATTCTGATACATATTTGTGCTCTATTTGCAGGAGGAACAAAGTCCCAAGTTTCCCTCATAGCCCTTGGATCAAAAGCAAATCAATGGCTGAGATAATTCCGCCGAGTTCATTGGACCTCCGATCAATGATTCAGTCATATCTCTCTGTAGGAATAAGATATTGATTTGATTCCAAATCCTACAGAAACTAGACTCAAATACCTTTATTTCCATATAAAGTAGGTCTTCTAACTCGATCGGAGCTATCCAGGGGAGCCCGTCGAAGTTGGACTACGAATATTGACAGCATTTTGATTCTTGAATGGATTGGGCTTTTAAGTGTATTTTCTTCTCTTTCCTTGTGGAACTAGGATTGCTTTCCTTCTCCAACATGGATTTGTATTTCCTAATAAGAATAAGTATGTTATAAACAAAGAAATACGAAAGGATGAATCCTACTCGAACAAGGAATCATATCTCAACAAGGATTATTAACACTTAGCACGATTTCATCATTAGTTCACTCATAATTGATATAAGCTCTACCTAGACACTTATTCTTACAAAAGAAACTAAAACATACTAAATAAGAGGTAACAAAGAGTAAGAATAGGGTATAATCACATTAAGAACGTCACACTTTGTGCTCCTATCAAGCGCGACGTGACGGTATGGGGAACTTGGGAGTACTATTGTTGCCTGGGGACATACTATATGACATGACGATATTATTTTGACTAGCGGGGTTAGTCTTTCCACTAGAACCAAAAGAGAGGGGGATGAACCGGCAGTGTTGCAGATGCTTCTGTGTCACTAGGAGAGTGTAGATGTACTAGTGGACCACATGTATATATTCAGAGAGTGAGAGACCACACGTGTGATTCGTAGGGACTTGTTGTGGTCTTGTATCTGTCGTGAGTGAGATAACGGGCTTGTGTGTGAAGTATCAGAGTTACTTTATTATTGGGTTGTCTGCTTCTTATTCTAGGGTCGAGAGTGAAAATTATAAACCCTTGTTTGCTCTCATATTTCCTTAGAAGAAATATTTGAAATTACGTTATTTATAAACTTTAATCGCATGCGGGTTTAACTGTATATTATTGGGGAAACATTAAATGCTTTTCATTCTTACTTCATTCGTAAGTTTGAATTATTATTATTTTTGTCCACTCACTCTAACGGGTTTTTCTTTTAAATATTTTCCCCTGGGCCCTTCGCTTTAAAATACCCAGTAAGCAAATCGTTCAGTTCAGCTTAGCAGGAGTTGAGGCAGGATTGCTTCTTTCACTGCCACAGTTTTGCAGTAGGTTGTAATCAACTTACTTGCATTATTAATCGGCTATTTTCCATTAGACTGCTCTAAGTACCTTAGATTTTTTAAACTTGTTTTGGTCTTCATATAAATCATATGGTATACAAATTTACTTCAATGGAGTCTCGTACGGAGTGCTCACTATGTAAATTTTCTTGCACCATTAAGGTTTTGTTTGATAAATTAATGTAAAGGACATCCATAACTGTATTTTCACAAATTTTGTAATATTTAAGAAATGGAGAATCCATTTGTCATCAAAATTAATATGTAAGGCTTAGTTTAGCACAACTGTGCTATGAGAAAAATTGTTTTTGAAGCTGCTGTGAGTATAATTGCTTTTGAAACTACTGTGAGAAAAATCAGCTGAGGTGTTTTGTAAACTGTTTTGAAAATTGTTGTGAGACCGAAAAACAATTTTGAGTGTTAGGTTATGTTATGAATATAGTGTATGATTCCCAATATGATACTCCTTGTTGGATATGAAAATGTAACTAATTAAATTCCCAAATGGCTTAGTTTGATTACCAAAAAGGATATGAACAAGCCCTAGGGGCGGACCCATTCACATGGCCACTTACAGCCCAAGGCATTTTCCAGCCCAAAAATCCCCAAGGTATATATAGTAATACATCCCATACCAAAAAAAAAAACAAATTATACTGAGAGTGAGAGTGAGTCAGTGAAAGACTTGCAAGAGTTCTTAGTTTTTTCTCTAATTCCACTTCTCACTTTAATCACACTTATAGGTGAATTTTGAAACATTTCCTAGTGTCCTCCATTAAACTATTGTCTACTCTTATTCCAGATTGAATGTGAAAGTTGGAGGTATGTTTTAATTTGAGTTTTAAGGTTTTTCAGTTCTCTTCATCAGTTCATGAGTTTAGAATATTGAAAAAGAAATCTTGCCGATAACATTGACAGTGATTCTGTAGTGCAGAGTTTGAATTGAGTGGACCCTCATATGGTACAAGTTAGTTAGCTTAGTGTTACTTATATCATATTTATGCTTGTTGTATTCAAATCACGAGGTTCAGGTTTATGTCTCTCCCAATGTATGTTTTTATTAAAATTGAAAAATGCGTGAGGATAAGCTTTTCACTGGGTTTCAAACCTCAAAAAAAAAACAATATGTCCTTATCAACTAGCCTAGATAACTTTTGGATCCTAGATCCGCCTCTGACAAGCCCCCATAGTTTCTCTTATACAATGAGCTCAAACTGATACATGTCTTATATTATTAATACATATGTCCATTCATACGTGATATCACATAAATAATAGATATTATCTGCAACATATACTTGTCTATGAATCCATCTTCATTTGAATATAAGAGGACAAGTTGTGTCATGAAATAACATTAAATCATTAATGGTCCCAAAATTTCTACAAGTAATTGAGAAATGATATGAAGATCTGGGAGTTGATTGAGCCTTCTTCTTTACAATTGCAAATTTGCTGTTTTTCTCCTGACAATTGCGTTGCCATGAATTCCTCCTCTTAGTAATAATCAATGATTTTTAGCAGTTAAACAACTCTATAAATGAATATAGTCATGAATTAAAATTAATGTTCCAAAGATGCATGTCCAGACCAACAATGACAACACCATTATAATGAGAGTACCTTAAAACCATAGAAAGCTAAAGGTCTAGGAACAAATCAACAGCTTGAATCCATATTCAAAAGAAACAAAACCAATGAACATAGCTTAATTAACTAATATTGTCACAACACACACAAGTATGCACACAAAAATAATATGCATCAGCGTTAAACTACAATCTCCAAAATCCTACTCTTGAATCTTGATGAATCACTCAAAGGTTAATCTTGTGGAACTCAAAACCGAACCAGCACTGTACCACATATCATATTAGTTTTTTTTCCTAAGGTGATCATAAAATCAATAAGACCCATCAATTTGTGAAACAATGAATTCATCAATAAGACCATAATTGATATCACACCTTCATTACCTCCTAGAATTGAAACAATTGTATATTACCTTAAAAATTCACATTGTCTTGATAAGCATTCTCTCCATTTGCTTTGAAAAACAATATCAATATTGGGTCATGTTTCAATAACCCCCGAAATCTAGCAAACCCAGCAACTCAGAAAATCATAGCGATCAAACCTAAAATCAGACCCAAATACATATGTAGAAGATAAGATGTTTCACCTTTTAGATTGGGGACGACTATGCTCTATCATGTTTTTGAGAAGCATGAGATTCGTTATGGGAAATGGGAGGAAATAGAATAGCAATGAATATAAGAAGAGATTGAGTTGAAAGAATGAGGGCAAAATCGGATTTAGAAAAAATTCAATAAAGCCTTCATATTTTAGCTTAAGAGTTCCTGCAAAAGTGGAAGCAAATTTGCTCCACACCCTTAATTCCCTACTTTCATCCCACCCACTTATAACAATGTCATGTGTCTTTCTAACTTAACCATTCTAGCAATGGTTAACTCTATAATAATTATTTATTTTATTTTCTAGTTTTAACTTTAAATCAACCTTTTCCTCTTTTCTTTTTTTCTATTTACCAAAATATCAAAGAAAGACTCCACTTCTTATGAAGAGCATTTGTAGTAATGTAGGTCCTCATAAGACCCTTACTAGGTTCTTAAAAATATCAAGATTAGAAACCATTAGGGTTCCTTCTCGTTTTTTTTCAAGGGTTTCTTGACTTTGTTCATTTTCCTCACAATCTTTCACTTTACTCTTTTATGAAAATTTGTACATTGATTTCCTATGGTTGGGCATACAATGTCATAACCCCGAAATTTCGAATGATAAAAATTCAAATTCGAACCATGAAAACTCCAAAACAATCTCAAATATATTGAAACCATCTTATAGTAACAGTGTATTGAAACTTAATTCACAGTACAACTCAATCGACTGGAATAATACATAATCAGTTCATACCTCAATTATTATAGCAATTGGGAATGTAAAATTCACTCAATCCTCACCACAAACAGAAGAAAGAAATCTTCAGCAATCTTCAGAGTACGCCCTCCAAATTTGCTAATCCCCACCTGCAGAACTATCCTCTACACCATCGAATTGGTGCACCGGGATTGTAAACACAAACCCGGTAAGCTTTTGAGCCCGTATGAGTAAATTAATATTATAACATAAATCACATACAAACAAAATATAACATATAACATTTAAAGACAAGTGTAATCATGAGACACTGAACAACCCATTTGGTTGCCCAATATTATTTAAAAATATGTGTACTCATGAGACATTGGGCAACCCATCTATTGCCCAATATCATTTAAGAATATAGGTACTCATGAGACCCAGGTATCCATCTGTTACCCCTCATGCAGTACACCGGCAGACACTAGGCAACCAATCTGTTACCCAATATCATTCTAAAACATGGGTACTCATGAAACTCAGGCAACCCATCTGTTACCCCTTATGCAATACACTGGCAGACAGATTAGAGCTCTAACTGATCGTAACCGACACTCGGCTAAGGTTTGGTGCCGATTTAATGCCAACAACGTCTGAAGACCAGAAAACGTTTTAACAAGACTCAATGTTAAAACATGTATAATATAACAATCCACACATGTTTATGTACTACAACCAAGTGACACTTGCACAACAATATAAATATAGTCACTCCAATAATCTGTTATACCGGAAGGTACGTTATCTCTCTTCCGGTCTCATTCACCACAATTAATCGAACACAATACAACCTCATAATTTAAATAAACACCGTAACATTATATAATATAACAACCCATATATATGTATCGTGTTTACCATTTTTATACACATACACAACCCACTATATTATATAGATCTCACAGTTCACTCTTTTTAAGAAATCATAAATATGAGTCACCGCCAAGGGTAGACTCGTCATAGTGAGATTTACTCACATTCACCACAGTTCATAATTACTAAAACTTTTTAAAATCATTTATTCAAATAGCGTTTCACTTACCCATGAACCATAGATAATCAAGTTCACGTAATTTAAACCAAAACATATTTTTAGAACAATTTTTATAAGCTAGTGATGCAATGACTATGTTAACAACTCAAACTAAATTCAATAATTATAACACTACTTCGATCATGATGATCATTATGAGATTTACTCACCTTAGCTCCCGTTGTGTCTTCTACTCAAAATAAGGAAGGTGCCATCTACCACAATCACTCCATAACCAAGCAATAAGTATCTAATTCATATCAATGTTGCAAGAATTAACCTAACACATGCAAATGACCTATGTAAATGCTCGTATCGACGAACACATCACAACGGAGTAAACCATTACTCCGAAACATGACCCAACACACCGCCATCCGCCGCCAATAGTGGTGGCACTGCCACTATTCCGGTGACCACCAATGATCACCAACATATACCACTACAATCTAAACAAGATTTCCAACAACTTTCTAGTTCACACCGAAGTCTAAATCGAAGCCTAAACAGTCCAATCGACGAAGGACATAAAATTGGCACTATTCATAGACCCTTGATCGGTTCGATTACTCGAGATCAAGATTAACCCTGTAAGTATCATTAGTAGTATAAAGCAAGAGGGTATCGTTGACAAACCAGGGATCCATCCAGGGCAAAGAATCACCAACATTTAACAACAAATTCGTAAGAGTTTGAGGAATTTGGGATATATTTCGGATCAAACAGAAAATAAACCTAAACTAATATATACATGTGATCAACCAACCAACACATAAGCAATTACCAAACAAATAACATAAGAACAAAGGTAATGAAATCTACTCTCAATCATGTTCATGCCGTAAGTATCATAGTTCATCTTAAATTCGATCATGCATCAAGTTCCTACTTGGTTCCTAATACATGGATATTATCGAGCTCAACTACTTGTCTTTCTACGAAATCTAACATACCAATTCATCATCCAATTACGTATCACAAAGAGAAATCAACATGTCTGTCGAACTTAAGATCATAATCGGTGGAGGAACAAAGGGGACAAACAATTAATCAACTACTTGTATCAAAATCGTTTTTAACTTCGAATGATTAACATATGCGACATCAACTACTTGTCTTAATCACACATGCAATATAAGAACACACCGAAAATTAATTAATAACATAAATTGAAACTCATGGCATAAAACCTAAAATCATTGAATAAAAATGGAAAAGCTTAATTCATCATGTCATTCAAAAGTTACAAATATCTCATAGACAAGAATAAAAATAACTTTAACAAAACTTAAACATAAATCATCCAAGAACATAAAAACCCGAAAACTAAACATGAAGATCATGGAGTTACACTTTATAATTCTCATCTCAAGTTTCCTTACAAAGGTAGCACGAAATCTTCAAGAGTATGATATCCTAGGCTCCCAAGCTTTGGATAAAAAATATGGTGAAGGGTGGTGAATTCGAATTCTATGGTTCTTGGTGAATGAAATTGTTTGGGCAAAGCTTTGGCTATACTTGTGTGCAAGGTTGATGATATTTTTCTATGGAAATGAGGTGCTATATATAGAGGAAGCAACCCAAGGGAGGCTAGCCACAAAGTCCACAAATTTGAAACCAAATTGGTCTAGATTTTCTCAATTCGGCATATCTGACATTTGTCCCTTGTTCTGGCAATAACCTTCTCTAGGAAATAGATATTGAGCTGATTCCAACGGCATTTGAAAATAGACTCTCATAGTTTTTCATTCATATATCATGCATTTTCTCTATCATTTTGAGCTGTCCAGAGGAGCCCGTCAAAGTTGGATTATCTGCACTGCCAGAATTCTGATTTCTATAAGGATTGGACATTAATTGCATATCTTCTTCCTCCTTTAATGCTGATTTCTGTTGTACAAATTTCTTCCTTTGAATTAGGGAGGCAGCAAAAGTCTTTAATTATAGCAGCCATATTTGATTTTTCTTACCTCTTCTCATTAATTTGCTGCATGCCTTTTTTGACTTTCTTACCTCTCTCATTAATTTGCTGCATGCCTTCTTTGACATTTTTTGGTGCATGGATTTATGGAGATTTTGATACATATTTGTGCTCTATATGCAGGAGAAATAAGGTCCCAAGTTTCCCTCATAGCTCTTGGATCAAAAGCAAATTAATGGCTGAGGTAATTCCGTCGAGCTCACAAGACCTCCGAGTAATGATTATGTCATATCTTCTTGTAGGAATATGATATTGATTTGATTCCATATCCTACAGAAACTAGACTCACACAGTGTTCTATCCACATAAGGTACGTCTTCTAACACGATCGGAGCTATCCAAGGAAGCTCGTCGAAGTTGGACTACGAATCTTGACAGCATTTTGATTCTCGCATGGATTGGGTTTTTAAGTGCATATCTTCTTCTCTTTCCTTGTGGAACTAGGATTGTTTTCTTTCTCTAACATGGATTTGTATTTGCTAATAAGAATAAGTACGTTAGAAACAAAGAAATACGGAAGGATGAATCCTACTTGAACAAGGAATCATATTTCAACAAGGATTCTTAACACTTAGCACGATTTCATCATCAATTCACTCGTAATCGATATAAGCTCTACCTAGAGAATTATTCATACAAAAGAAACTAAAACATACTAAATAAGAGGTAACAAAGAGTAAGAATAGGGCATAAACGCATTAAGAACGTCACACTTTGTGCTCCTATCAACCCTAGAACAAGAAATCGTCGATTCTCCTTGTGTTTTTTGAAATAGATAAAACTGTTTTAGAGGGTTGATAAACATCCTACAAGCTTCAAAACACAAGAAGAATGACCTTGATTGGTTTCCGGATGAGTGAGTTCTCCTCACTTCTTCAAAATGGGACAGCTGCATTGTTCTTCATTTCTGAGATTCAAATAGCTTGAATCTCTCTCAAATACTAACCCAGATCAGAAAGGGACAAAGAGACGGTTCCAATGCCACCGGTCTCACTCAATTTCGTCACCGGACGACGAAGATATGGCTGGAGAAAAATCTAGAACAAAGAGGGAAAAATCGCGTGAACAGTACCCGAGCTGATTTTAGGAAAAAATTGATTTTCTTAATTTCTAATCTCCACTCCTTTCTTTTATACTCATTCCAAAATTAGAAACCAAACTATTGTTGCTAACAACTTTCACATACGACATCCGATTAAAGTGTGTCATGCGTCTACGAACTCGTATTGATGAACTCTACTACTTTCATTAATGAAGTTTTATGAGATTCCTAACGGATAAAAAGTCAATTCTTGACCCCTCACGGTAACGTTTCTGAGTATAAATTGCTCGAACACTTTCGTTTTCTCCCTCGTACTATATAATTGGATCACCACCAATTTAAATATCTCCGAACAATAATTAGAAAATAATTTTAAATTTCTGGGATATTACATACAATCAAGTCCCCTTTATGAATTTTCAATACAAGCTTATATATATAATAAAACCCATATCCCTTGTATATTCTTTTTTGGTTGATTGGAATTGTTCCTCAATATTTGAAAGTACACTCCTCAATATATGGGTTTCCTTTACAATCTTACGTCTATGATAAATAATATAATTTATTTTCTTTTTTCAGAAAAATATAGAGAAAAGAAAAAGAAATCTAGAGTTGAA
Source organism: Argentina anserina (assembly GCF_933775445.1). Classification (NCBI taxonomy): domain Eukaryota; kingdom Viridiplantae; phylum Streptophyta; class Magnoliopsida; order Rosales; family Rosaceae; genus Argentina; species Argentina anserina. The sequence goes on from NC_065876.1 coordinate 18,694,696, forward strand.
TTAGAAAACAATATAATTAATTAAGGGTATGACTATTGCCACCCCAAAGTCCAATTTGTTCACTCCACTTTCTCTTTTCACCCGATGTATATATTCTTTTATTTTAAAATTACTTTGTTCACCCAATTATAATACCTCAATTGCCCATTTTTCAATAATACTTTGTTCACCCATAATGTTTTCAATTTTAACCTTGCTTTGTTCACCATACATTCTCTTCTTACATTACACATTTTTTTTCAATTCTAAACTTACTTTTTTTTTTCAAATTTTATTTCAGATTTATACTAACAATCTCTATTAAGAAGAAAACTTGCAATTACTACTACATGTAACTAGGTTTTATAAACATAAAATAGGATCACGTACTGTATGTTTTCTCCTTTGTACGTTTATCAATAGTATAATTTAGTTAAATTAAATATATCAGCAAATTTAAAAAAAAACAATGATATGCTCTTCAATTTAACAATATTGCAAAAGTATAAGGGTTTCAATCTTTTCATTAGTTTCAATTTTAACTATTTAATATATATATATATATATATATAAATTAATAGATGTGTGTTTTGTAAAATAAACAAAAATGAATTGTAAATGTAAACAACTAATAGTCTATTACAATAATTTTACATCAGGATATTACAGTCTTACAATAAAACAATAAGTTGTTAGGTGAACAAAGTGAACTGTGGGGTGGTAATAGCCGCCTCTTTAATTAATTATTAAAGAGTAAACTGATAGAAGCACTATGTGTGACGTTCTTAACATGTTTTTACCTCCATTTGTACTTTGCTTAGCCCTTATTTTGTAATATCGAGTCATTGAGTCTTAATAGAAGTCTTGGGCGGTATTGGATGTGTTTTTGTGCTTAAACGAGTTAATAACGAAGAATTTGTCTAGAGTCCTAGTTTGAGTAGGAATCCTTATAGGACTAGGAAACCTAGTTGGATTGGGAGTCTTCATCTTTCTACGTTTTGGTCGCATTGTTGATATCTTGAGAGTCCTTCTTGCACTAGGAATCCTTGTTAGACTAGGAAACATATCATTTGGAAAAATCCTACTTGAACTGGAACTCTTTTTACGAAACCTCCCTAAATGAACTTTCCTTTTTGCAAATTAGAAACTTTCCTAATCTAGCTGAACTCATGTATTACATGTGTCTTTTTAAGACAACAATTGTCTAGATTAGGACATGACTTTCGAAATATATTATCTCTTACTTATGATTTTATTTTCTTATTTTCATATTTGATTTAAGAGATAAGACTAGAGGAAAATAAGGAATTTTAGCCGTGTAAATAAGGACTACAAGGGATAAGGCACGGAAGAGAAAATAAATAGTCTAAGCCGTGTGCAAGGAGCTTGAAGATGAAGCTACTCATGGCTAGAGGATAACAAGGAAACCGTGTGAAACAAGGAGAGCTACTCATGGCTAAAGTCCTAATCAAAGGAGAAGAAGGAGTCATATGTCAAGCCATTCATTCAGAAAATAAAGGAGATAATCCAAGGAGATAAAAGAGAGATGAAGCCGTGCATAGAGGAGCTTCACACTGCAGCAAATAGAGTGATACAAGGAGTCCTAACCGTGCTATCTATACATGAGGATAAAGAGGAGATGTTGTGATACCTATTCAGAAATTAAATGGAGATAATGCATGGGATAATTCAGCGAATTCATGAGATAAATGAGGACCATGCCGTGCACAACTCTTGAGAAGTTTTAGGAGATCAACCGTGCCTTCAAAGCAGCAAATGGATAGGAGTCCAAGCCGTGTACACCTTGGGATAAAGGAGGAGATAAGGGCTGAATGAGTAAGGAGAAAGGGGAGCGATTCGATTCAATTATTGAAAGAAGATCCTAGCCGTGCATTGATGGACCAAGCAGCATAAAACCGAGCAAGCCATCCTCCTTCCTTCCTCTATATATAGCATGGTCTCTCTTCACAATTGTCATCAATTCTCCTTTGCATTCAAGAGCCGAACCTCTACCAAAATATTACCTCAAACATCCTTCATACATACAGCAAGCCGTCCCCTTTACCTTCACCATCTCCACCGAAATCACCATTGAAGACTCACTTCCAAGGTTCCTACAACGTGTGATTCTCGCAACTCATCTCCATGACTTCGTTTGTTTTTGATTTTCTACAATTCTTTGTCTATGAAGATTGTAGTATGATGTTTGTGTGGGATTATTGTTTGTATATGTATTCGAAATTTTCAGATTGATCTATTAGATTTTTGGATCTTTGCCGAATTGATATGTCTATGATTATTGAGTTTGTATCTCTATTGTTGTGTTCTAATCATCTTTCTCATACTTTTAGATAATTTTCAAATATGTGCATATAAATTTAGTGCTTGGATGCAGTGCCTAAGATTGTGTTTGAATGCTAGATTCATCTACCATATTGACACAAATTGAATCCTGCCCTAAATAGGTTTGGTTTGTGTTGATTAAAATTGGTAAAAATTCTGGAAATTTGCATGTGAAACCATGGTGGGTGACGCCATACAAGAAACATGTCTCCGACAAAGATTTGATGCTTAAATATGATCTTGTTTGATTTATACTCTAAATGTTATTGAATTCGATTGCATGCAAATTTAGATTAGGCCCTAAGTCAATCTAAATATTAATTGAAATCTTGCATGATTAGATGATCCCCTAAGGCTCTAATTGTATTGGTGTCTAAAGAGTATGTGATTAGTTGAATTAGAATGCATGATAGGTTCGAACTTGTAATTATGTGGTGTTTGGTAAATTTGATCAAGTTTGTTAAAGTGAAGTCGATCATGTAATTAGTAATTTAGGATTTATTTTCAATAGTAGTTTTATAATCAAAATCAAATCCCCCAATAACATGATAAGTTTTGAGTCCCCTTTCATTTCCCTGACTGAACGATCCCTGCTTATTCTCTACTAACAATGATGTTTTACAGGGTTTATTATAGACATTCTAACCAATGATCTATCATTAACCATCGGTAGATTGGTTGAGTCAGAGAGACACATGACATTGTTATAGGTGGGTGGGGATGAAAGTGAGGAATTAAGGGTTAAGAGCAAATTTGCTTTCCACAAAAGCAGCCTTGAAAGCAATCCCCATGCTGCTTTTCCAAAACATGTTGTTGGGAGAATTACTGAAGTTGAAATAAGTTATATGGGTCTTACCAAACACCTTATTTTAGACCTAAAAGTAGCTCAGGAAGTTGTCCCAAACTGGGCCTAAAAACTTGAAAAAAATGGGCATGAGCTTTCATGTAAATAATTAGGCAAGATGTTGGCTTGCATGTCCTAAAGTTAATGCGGCACAACGCTAGTGCCGGTCAATGGAGATCGATTCTCTGCTCGATCTTACAGCAGATCAGGGTGAGCCTTGTTGGGCTTGGCCAATGGGCTAGCCTGGTAGGTTTTGGTTTGTTGTCTTTCCCCACATACTTCACTTGAGCCTTGTACAACTTTTTCAATCCATGGCTCTAGTTTTGGAAGCATACAATGTAGAGTACCCAATTGATGAATAGGCTTGAGTTGAGTGTATTGATAATTCTATAGTCGGTGGAGTTTTATTTTGCGCTTTTTCGCATTTGGTATTTTTAGTTATGTCTACTTATTGGACTTTATTTTAGACTTTGGTTTGTTTAATAAGTGTGTTTTGCGCATTTATTTGCTTTCTTAGGTTAATTTTTATGAGAGGTGGCTTGTCACCTCTTATATTTGATCCTTGTGGTTGTGTATGCATGGCTTAATGCCAGATGAAGTTTGTAACGTCCCCAAAAATTCGAGCTTAAAAACTCAAAATTCTAAAGTCGTTAAACACAAAATAATCTCAAATAAATCGAAATCATTTAAGTGTAACAGCGGATCAATTATGAGTTCTCAATACAACTCAGACAACCAATTATTACAACCCAAATTTATAATCCATACACAAAATGGAAATTTAATAATCCTCACAAATCACTCACAAATCTCACAAATGAAATTACACAAATCCTCACACACAAATCCATGCTAAAACCTCACCACAAGTAGGATCCGAACGACTTCGAGCCTCTGTAGTCGACACTCAACCTCCACTAATCAGCACCTGCGGAATTATCCCCTACACCATCGAATTGGTGCACCGGGATTGTAAACACAAACCCGGTAAGCTTATAGCTCGTATGAGTAAAATCAAAATATAATTCGCATATCAAAATATACGAAAGATCACAAAACAACAAATATAAATGCCCTCATGAGTCAATGGACAGCCCATCTGGTTGTCCCAAAGAAATATGAAATGAAACGCTCATGAGAAAATTAAGTAACCCTTCTGGTTACCCAATGCATTTATAATACGGGTACCAAGAACGCTGGTACACATCTGTTACCCCTCTCGTAATACACCGCTGATATTGGATAGCCACCCGCTACCCAACATCCAAAATAAACTGAGTACCCATGAGCAGATAACCACCCGTTACCTCACATGCAGTACTAAGGCAGACAGACTAGAGCTCTAACTGTATCGTAACTTTCGCCCGGCCAAAGGCTAGGTTTCGACTTGCCAAACACGTACAATAATCTCACATCATATTGTACCAATCAGGTCCGAAGACAAATCAACATTTTAACAATCTCAATGTTAAAAATCACGTACAATAATCTCACATCATATTGTACAATTCAATCACATGCTCAATATAATCACAATAAAATCATAACAGTATATTATATAGCAAACTATATATATTCGTACTTATTTACCATTTATACAATATATATATATTCCACTATATCTTATACATGTCATATTTCACAACACATGCTCAATACTCAATCTTCCGTCATCAAAATGACCATTTCTAATGAATTAATAACAGTATACAATCTAATGAACTATATATACATGCACTTATTACCATTATACAATATATATATATTCCACTAAATTGTATACATGTTGTAATTCATTATTAAATACTCTTGCAAAAATCTTGAATCACCGCGAGTGTAGATTCGTAAATATGTGAGATTTTACTCACCTTATCGACTCGAGCGTAATTCACAATTCCCGATGATAATTCATTTCCTCGATTTAACGATCACCTTGAAAAGATAAGAAAAGAATTTAGAATCGTTTCGTAAACCTTTAAATGCCGAAACAGTAATAATCGGTTACTGTTCAGCAATTTTTCGGTTTTACGAAATTACTGTTCAGTGTTACTATTCCCGGATTACTGTACAAATATGCAATTAATACGTATTTATGTACGTATAAATATTATATACGTATTTCTGTACGTATAAATATTACTACGTATTTCTGTATGTATAAATATTAATACGTATTTCTGTACGTATAAATATTAATACGTATTTCTGTATGTATAAATATTATATACGTATTTCTGTACGTATACGTATGATTTAAATGTAAATACAATCTCAGTAAATAAAATTTACTATTTACCATTTACAAATTACTTTTTACATTTACTGAAAGTAATTTATATTTACATTTACCAAATGTAAAATTTAATTATATTTACCGTAGTAAATAAAAATTACATTTACATTTACCGTACACAGTAAATTACCAAAATACCCTTCTGTCAAAACTGTTCACACCGCCGCACGTGGCGGCGCGTGTGGCACACGCGCCACCTCCGGCGGGCCGCGCGTGGGGCCCACGCGCCGAGGCTAACCACGGCGCGTAGCACGCCACCGTTACCTCAAATCTCTCCTACTTTCTCCCCTCTGCTTCCCTCCGGCCTTAGGCCGCCCCTACACCACCCCACACTTCCACACGCGCCGCCTAAGGCGGCGGCGTTCATCAACCCACCGATCTCCTCAAATCCAACCAAAACGTTCCAACAATCATCAACAACCATCACAACAATTACACGAAGCTATTCATTACCTCTATCGACGTTTTGGACCGTTGGATTCCCTCGATGAAGCTCCAAAAGTCGCCGTGAGACTCGGTTTCGGAGGAAGGATGATCGATGGCGCCGCTGCTCGAGGTAAGTCTCCCGTGGGTAGGTTCGTGTCGCGGAGGAAGGAGCGAGGTCGTGGTGGTGGCGCCGAGTTCCCGCGATGCCGGCCACGTCGAACTCGAAGATCCCGAGGTCAAGCTCCGTCGGTGTTGCTCGATCCCCGCTCAGGGTGCGTCGCCGCTACTACCGATCGCTGCGTCGTGGTCACGCGGTCTCAGTGACACCGGCGGTGTCAAGCACGGAGGCGGTTGGAGGGAAATCGCCGGCTTGGAAGGAGAGGTAGGGGAGAGAGAGTCGCGAGGGAGGGAGAGAGAAAGGGAGGCGGCGAAAACAATAGAGAAGGGTTTCCTGAATTGGAAACCCTAATTCACAAAACTATCCTATTTATACCCGTTTCCAAATCGGAAACTAACTTCTATCGTTAATAACTTTTACATCCGACGTCCGATTCGAACGTGTCACATGTCCACGTGATCGTCTCGACGAGCTCTACAACTTTCGTGAAGAAATTTTTCGACTTCGAGCGACGAAATAAAAGTCGATAAATTCGTTCGGAAACGTAACGTTTTCTTATTAAACGTTCTCGGAACGTTTCCGTTTCCGTTTCGTAAAGTTTGCAAACAATCAATTCCTTTTAATTGAATTTCATAACTTTATAGAATTCAATTCAATTCAAATATCGTTTCAAAAAATCTAGGGTTATTACAATCTACCCCCCTTAAAGGAATTTCGCCCCGAAACTCAAGCTCACTCAACAAACAACTGTGGATATCGGGTCATCATGTCCGACTCTAGCTCCCAAGATGCATCACCCTCATCATGGTGACTCCACAGCACCTTGACTAGCTCAACTTCTCTCCTCCGAAGCTTCTTTGTGGATCTATCCAGGATACGAACCGGTTCGACAACAAAAGTGGCATTTTCCTTCACTTCAATGGTGCTATGATCGATCACATGTGACTCATCTGGTACATACTTCCTCAGCATGGAAATGTGGAAGACATTGTGAACGCCCGACATGCTAGTAGGCAAGGCTAGCCGATATGCTAGTTCGCCCACCTTCTCAAGTATCTCAAAGGGCCCAACATACCTTGGTGCCAACTTTCCTTTTTTGCCAAATATCACCACACCCCTCATAGGTGAAACTTTCAAGAACACATGATCGCCGATCCCGAATTCCACATGTCTCCTCTTCAAGTCCGCATAGCTCTTCTGTCTGCTCTGAGCGGTCCGGATTCTATCCCGAATGATCGAGATCTTCTCCGTGGTTTCCTGAACTACCTCTGGACCCATCAGTGCCTCATCACCAACTTCGGCCCAACAGATCGGTGAACGACATGGTCTACCATAAAGAGCCTCGTAAGGTGCCATACCGATGCTAGAATGGTAGCTGTTGTTGTAGGCAAACTCTATCAATCTTAAATGATCTTCCCAGCTACCCTTGAAATCCAACACACATGCTCTCAACATGTCTTCCATCACCTGATTCACCCTTTCTGTCTGTCCATCAGTCTGAGGGTGAAAAGCTGTACTCATATCCAAGGTAGTGCCCATCGCCTTCTGTAACCCACCCCAGAACTTCGAAGTGAAACGTGCATCTCGATCAGAAACAATAGAAACTGGGGCACCATGAAGTCTCACTACCTCATCCACATATAGTTTCCCAAGCACGTCCACTGAGTACTTCATCGACACTGGGAGAAAATGCGCCGACTTCGTCAACCGATCGACAATCACCCATATGGCATCGTGACCCTTCTTCGATCTAGGCAATCCGGTCACGAAATCCATAGAAAATCTGCTCCCACTTCCAAAGGGGAATAGTTAGTGGTTTCAGCATGCCAGCTGGTCGTTGATGTTCTGCTTTCACTTGCTGACATGTAAGGCACTTCGATACAAACTCAGCTACATCTTTCTTCATACCGTTCCACCAGAATTGCCTGCAAAGGTCCTTGTACATCTTGGTGTTCCCTGGATGGACGGTATAGCGTGAACAATGTGCCGTACGAAGAACCTCCTCCCGGAGATCATCACAATCTGGGACACACAATCTTGCCCCAAACCTCAACCCTCCATCGGGTCCAACTCTCCACTCAGAAGGACACTCATCAAGCGTATCAACTACAAGATCCGCCAACCTAGCTCGTGAGAGTCTATCCTGCGCCTGACCCTGTATGATCCTCGTGATCAATGTGGGTTGCACTGTGACACTACCAAGAAAGACCCTTGGTTCTCCTCCCGATGGTACCAAATCAAACTCTGATGCAGCTTCTAGCATGAACCACTCCTGAACCATAAGTGAAGCTACCACGCCTCTCGGTTTTCTGCTCAAGGCATCAGCCACCACATTTGCCTTCCCCGGGTGGTACTTTAATGTGAAGTCATAGTCCTTGAGGAGTTCCATCCACCTCCTCTGCCTCATATTCAGCTCTTTCTGTGAGAACAAGTACTTCAAACTCTTATGATCTGAAAAGAGTTGAAATTTCTCACCATACAAGTAATGTCTCCAAATCTTCAGGGCAAATACAACTGCTGCAAGCTCTAGGTCGTGTGTCGGATAATTCTTCTCATGAATCTTCAACTGTCTCGAGCCATAAGCAACAACTCCTCCATGCTGCATCAACACACAACCCAAACCTTGGAGCGAAGCATCACTGTAAATGACGTAGCCACCACCACTAGAAGGAATCGTCAACACTGGAGCTGTGGTCAGTCTGGTCTTTAGTTTGCTGAATGCTTCCTCACATGCATCCGTCCACACGAACGGAGTATCTTTCTTGGTCAACTTGGTCAATGAAGATGCAATACTAGAAAACCCCTCGATAAACCTCCTGTAGTATCCTGCCAAACCGAGGAAACTACGTATCTCTGTAGGGTTCTTTGGACGACTCCAATTCTTTACTGCCTCCACCTTTGACGGGTCCACTAGTACTCCATCTTTTGAGACAACATGACCAAGGAATTTGACCTCTTCTTTCCAGAACTCACACTTCTCTAGCTTGGCATACAGTCTCGCCTCCTTCAAAGTCTGCAACACTGTTCTCAGGTGTACCACATGTTCTTCTCGTGTCTTGGAGTATATCAGAATGTCATCCACAAACACCACTACGAACTCATCCAAGTACGGACTAAATACTTGGTTCATCAAACTCATGAAGACAGCTGGTGCATTCGTTAGACCAAATGGCATGACGACAAACTCATAATGTCCATACCGGGTCCTGAAGGCTGTCTTCGATATATCTTCTTCCTTCACCCTGAGTTGATGATAACCGGATCTCAAATCAATCTTAGAGAACATCGTAGCACCTTTGAGCTGATCGAACAAGTCATCAATCCTAGGTAAGGAATACCTATTCTTGATGGTCACCTTGTTCAGCTCTCTGTAGTCCACACATAACCGCAGAGAACCATCTTTCTTCTTCACGAACAAAACAGGTGCTCCCCAAGGTGAAACGCTAGGTCTAATGAACCCTTGGTCTAATAGCTCATCGATCTGCACCTTCAGCTCCTTAAGTTCATTCTGCCCCATTCTATATGGCGCCTTTGACACAGGTGCTGTACCGGGTACTACATCAATGCAGAAATCTACCACTCTTCGAGGAGGTAGCCCCGGTATCTCTTGGAACACTTCACCAAACTCAGATACCACCACAATGTCTGCGATAGTCACTTTCTGATCCACTGACTCCACATGTGCCAAAACTCCTGATCTCATGGCGTTATCGGACTTGAGGCAACGATAACGAAACACTGGCTCTCCGGGTCTATGAAAGGACACTACCATGTCAAAACAATCAATCACAACATGCTGTGGTCTCAACCAATCAATCCCCAAGATCACATCATAAGTGTGGTCCGGAATCACAATCAACGAAGCAGAGAACTCTCTACTTCCAATCAAAATAGGACAAGCTTTGCAGATTGTCTCTAACTCAAGTGACACTCCAAGGGGTGAAGTGACACATAAGGCGTCCCCAAGAGGTGTAGGAATCAATCCTAGCATCTCCACCACTGAACTAGCAATGAATGAATGCGATGCTCCCGTATCAAACAATACTCTAGCAAGGTAGTCAAACAGTGATAATGTACCTTCCACTCCTGTGTCTCGCTGGCCCACTGCGAACACTCTAGCTTGGCCCGCTGGTAGCTGTCTCTGCGGCCGTTCCTGCCTACCCTGAAGTGGTCGGGTACAATCTCGAGCTATGTGTCCCACTTGCCCGCACCGGTGGCAGCCTACTCTCTTCGGTTTCGGACATGCTGAGGCGTAATGTCCCATATCATTGCAGCCATAACACCTCACTGCTGCTAATGGTCTGACTGGTGCTGCTCTGATAGCTAGGGGTGGCGCCCTTGTCGGGGCCTGATAGTGGGGTCTTAGCCTCTTCCATGACCTATCCTTCGGCCCTGAGTGCTCGCTGCCTGTATAGACTGCCTTGCCTTTCCCCTTTGCATCTCTGTTCCCCACATCACCTGCTTGAGTCTTCTCTGCTTGCTCCAAGCTCATAGCACTCTCAAATATCTGCTCCCTGGTAGTCAGGCAAAGGACTGATATCATGGTCTTGTACTCTTGTTTCAGCCCACGTAGATACTTCTGAGCTAAAGCAGTCGTACCCATAGGCCTGACATACCGATACAGCTGCGAGAATCGAGCATCATACTCTCTAATGGTCATGTCTCCCTGTACCAATGCCAGAAACTCCAACTCTAAGTCCTCCTGTACTGAGGCTGGAAAATACTTCTCTCGGAATATGGTGGTGAAACCTCCCCATGTGAATGTAGACACATCCACAGTCTGTCTCATGCTCTTCCACCAATCTAGCGCATCACCCTTGAGAAAGAATGTAGCTATCTTTCTCTTCTCAATCTCTATGCACTCTATCATCTCAAAATAAGTCTCCATACCCTCGATCCAATGGTCAGCTACCATATGATCTAGTCCCCCATGAAAGGTCGGAGCTGACAGTGCACTAATATCCTTGATCAGCTTCAACACTCGACCGTCATCTCTAACCGTAGGAGCTGGCTCAACCTGCTCCTCTTGTGGAGCAGCCTCCTCATAAAGGTTCTCCACGTTGCGGACTCGACCTGTGGTCCTACCTCGACCTCGGCCTACCTGCTCTTCCTGTAGAGCAGCCTCCTCATAAAGGTTCTCCACGTTGCGGACTCGGCCTGTGGTCCTACCTCGACCTCGGCCTCTCGCCCGTCCTCGGCCCTTATCAGCGTTCATCACCTTCAAACAACGAAATACTTAGTCAATACATGTGAAATCTCGAATTCAACTAAAACAGATTCAATAGGTATTAACATGAAATTTCAGGATGAGATGAATCATCGAAGTATCATCACGATACTTCTCGGAGGACCAAACCATTAGGTATGGCTCCTAAAACACTCTCGCGTACCCGACGACATATCAATACCGAGGAGCATGTGATGGGTGCCCGCCTGCAGTCGGATCATCGCTCCCGGATGATATTGATAATCGCCAAATACGCAACTAGGCTCTGATACCAACTGTAACGTCCCCAAAATTTCGAGCTTAAAAACTCAAAATTCTAAAGTCGTTAAACACAAAATAATCTCAAATAAATCGAAATCATTTAAGTGTAACAGCGGATCAATTATGAGTTCTCAATACAACTCAGACAACCAATTATTACAACCCAAATTTATAATCCATACACAAAATGGAAATTTAATAATCCTCACAAATCACTCACAAATCTCACAAATGAAATTACACAAATCCTCACACACAAATCCATGCTAAAACCTCACCACAAGTAGGATCCGAACGACTTCGAGCCTCTGTAGTCGACACTCAACCTCCACTAATCAGCACCTGCGGAATTATCCCCTACACCATCGAATTGGTGCACCGGGATTGTAAACACAAACCCGGTAAGCTTATAGCTCGTATGAGTAAAATCAAAATATAATTCGCATATCAAAATATACGAAAGATCACAAAACAACAAATATAAATGCCCTCATGAGTCAATGGACAGCCCATCTGGTTGTCCCAAAGAAATATGAAATGAAACGCTCATGAGAAAATTAAGTAACCCTTCTGGTTACCCAATGCATTTATAATACGGGTACCAAGAACGCTGGTACACATCTGTTACCCCTCTCGTAATACACCGCTGATATTGGATAGCCACCCGCTACCCAACATCCAAAATAAACTGAGTACCCATGAGCAGATAACCACCCGTTACCTCACATGCAGTACTAAGGCAGACAGACTAGAGCTCTAACTGTATCGTAACTTTCGCCCGGCCAAAGGCTAGGTTTCGACTTGCCAAACACGTACAATAATCTCACATCATATTGTACCAATCAGGTCCGAAGACAAATCAACATTTTAACAATCTCAATGTTAAAAATCACGTACAATAATCTCACATCATATTGTACAATTCAATCACATGCTCAATATAATCACAATAAAATCATAACAGTATATTATATAGCAAACTATATATATTCGTACTTATTTACCATTTATACAATATATATATATTCCACTATATCTTATACATGTCATATTTCACAACACATGCTCAATACTCAATCTTCCGTCATCAAAATGACCATTTCTAATGAATTAATAACAGTATACAATCTAATGAACTATATATACATGCACTTATTACCATTATACAATATATATATATTCCACTAAATTGTATACATGTTGTAATTCATTATTAAATACTCTTGCAAAAATCTTGAATCACCGCGAGGGTAGATTCGTAAATATGTGAGATTTTACTCACCTTATCGACTCGAGCGTAATTCACAATTCCCGATGATAATTTTTTTCCTCGATTTAACGATCACCTTGAAAAGATAAGAAAAGAATTTAGAATCGTTTCGTAAACCTTTAAATGCCGAAACAGTAATAATCGGTTACTGTTCAGCAATTTTTCGGTTTTACGAAATTACTGTTCAGTGTTACTGTTCAGTGTTACTATTCCCGGATTACTGTACAAATATGCAATTAATACGTATTTTTGTACGTATAAATATTATATACATATTTCTGTACGTATAAATATTATATACGTATTTCTGTACGTATAAATATTACTACGTATTTCTGTATGTATAAATATTAATACGTATTTCTGTACATATAAATATTAATACGTATTTCTGTACGTATAAATATTATATACGTATTTCTGTACGTATACGTACGATTTAAATGTAAATACAATCTCAGTAAATAAAATTTACTATTTACCATTTACAAATTACTTTTTACATTTATTGAAAGTAATTTATATTTACATTTACCAAAGGTTAAATTTAATTACATTTACCGTAGTAAATAAAAATTACATTTACATTTACCGTACACAGTAAATTACCAAAATACCCTTCTGTCATAACTGTTCACACCTCCGCACGTGGCGGCGCGTGTGGCACACGCGCCACCTCCGGCGGGCTGCGCGTGGGGCCCAAGCGCCGAGGCTAACCACGGCGCGTAGCACGCCACCGTTACCTCAAATCTCTCCTACTTTCTCCCCTCTCCTTCCCTCCGGCCTTAGGCCGCCCCTACACCACCCCACACTTCCACACGCGCCGCCTAAGGCGGCGGCGTTCATCAACCCACCGATCTCCTCAAATCCAACCAAAACGTTCCAACAATCATCAACAACCATCACAACAATTACACGAAGCTATTCATTACCTCTATCGACGTTTTGGACCGTCGGATTCCCTCGATGAAGCTCCAAAAGTCGCCGTGAGACTCGGTTTCGGAGGAAGGATGATCGATGGCGCCGCTGCTCGAGGTGAGTCTCCCGTGGGTAGGTTCGTGTCGCGGAGGAAGGAGCGAGGTCGTGGTGGTGGCGCCGAGTTCCCGCGATGCCGGCCACGTCGAACTCGAAGATCCCGAGGTCAAGCTCCGTCGGTGTTGCTCGATCCCCGCTCGGGGTGCGTCGCCGCTACTACCGATCGCTGCGTCGTGGTCACGCGGTCTCAGTGACACCGGCGGTGTCAAGCACGGAGGCGGTTGGAGGGAAATCGCCGGCTTGGAAGGAGAGGTAGGGGAGAGAGAGTCGCGAGGGAGGGAGAGAGAAAGGGAGGCGGCGAAAACAATAGAGAAGGGTTTCCTAAATTGGAAACCCTAATTCACAAAACTATCCTATTCATACCCGTTTCCAAATCGGAAACTAACTTCTATCGTTAATAACTTTTACATCCGACGTCCGATTCGAACGTGTCACATGTCCACGCGATCGTCTCGACGAGCTCTACAACTTTAGTGAAGAAAGTTTTCGACTTCATGCGACGAAATAAAAGTCGATAAATTCGTTCGGAAACGTAACGTTTTCTTATTAAACGTTCTCGGAACGTTTCCGTTTCCGTTTCGTAAAGTTTGCAAACAATCAATTCCTTTTAATTGAATTTCATAACTTTATAGAATTCAATTCAATTCAAATATCGTTTCAAAAAATCTAGGGTTATTACAAAGTTAATTCATTCCCCTAAAAAACAAATTTGGGACATTACATATTGGGGAAGCTATGGCGGAACTAGAACCTCTAGAGAGAACTTTAAGAACCTCTGCTCATCTAAATTAACATGGCGATAAGTTCTTCCCGACGGCTATACAAACGTTTTTTTTATCTTAACCACACATCCATATAAGATCCACAAGAAACCCCAAATCATAAAACTCTTGATCGTCTTTACCTGACACCGAAAAATCTCTTCTCGGTGACCATTGTACACATCAAACACACAGTAGACAAAACCAATCCTTGAAGTCGTCCTCCAGTAAGTAGGGATTAAAACTGATGTTGCTAACCTGCAATATGAAACTCTATATTTCGGTAGTTGGTGGTCTTTTTTCTCTTCTTAAAGATTTTTTTTATAAAATTTATATCAGTTTACTCTCCTAAACTTTAGACCCAAAATCGGTATATCCCTTAAAGTTTTATTTTAATCAGTTTTTCCCTTGTACTTTTATAAGACATTAGATAAAGACAAAACTCATATTTTTATATGGATTATACGGATAATTATGTCACAAAATCTAATTTTTTTAAACTTTAATGTTGTTGTACAATTGTTGGGAATTTTGTTTTAGTCTTACATATATGATTTAACCAATCTTGTAATAACCAGAATACTCAATTCCATTTCTTTTAGTTTCTCGGAATTAATCAAATGGTAATTTGATTAATTCTCATTTTACGCCTTTCAAATACTCATGGTTAAGAGTGGAAATTGTTTCGAGAAGCCAAAAAGTGGGTTATTTTATCAAGGGGTATTTGATTAAGTTCATTTGGCCCAAGAGTTGATTTTTAATTTGTCACTCTTTTCAGAAAACTTCATTCACAAAAGTCGTAGAGCTCGTCAATACAAGTTCGTAGATATGTGACACGCTTTAATCTGATGTCATATGAGGAAGTTATTCGTAACAGAGGTTTCGAGTTTCAGGAATTTAGTATAAATAGGAAATTTCTATCATAAAAATTGAAAACCCATTTCCTTATCTCTCTGTCTCCCTGCATACCCCTTCAAAAATGAAAATTCCCTTCTGACTCGATCCGGACCCGGCCGACCCGACCTGACTTTTCTATCCGAATCCGGCGCTTCCAGGCGACATGATCAGCCTAGATCGCTTCATCTCCTCCTTGTGCGCCTCCCTGTGGTGGTGGATCGTGGAGTAGCACGTCGGTTTGCACGAATCAAAGCCCGAAAGTCGACCCTGAAAGTCGACTGTGACCTGATCGGTTCGATTACTCGAGATCAATATTAACACTGTAAGAATCATTAATAGTATAAAGCAAGAGGGTATGGTTCACAAATCGGAGATCCATCCAGGGCAAAGAATCACAAACATTTAACAACCAATTCATAAGAGTTTGAGGATTTGGGATATAGGATCGGTATCAAAACAGAAAATGAAAACCTAAACTAATATATACATGTGATCAGCCAACAAACACATAAGCAATCACCAAACAAATTACATAAGAACAAAGCCATCAAAATCTATTCTCAATCATGTTCATGCCGGAAGTATCATAGTTCATCTTAAGTTCGACAGATCTGACCTTTGTGAATTGTTGTGGTCATAACTATCTCTAGAAAACATATATTGAGTTGATTCCAACGGAATTTGAAAATAGACTGCCATAGCTTTCGATCCATATATCATGCATTCTCTGAATCATTGTGAGTTGTACAGTGGAACCCATGGTTTGGCATCCTTTTTCGTCATTAAGTACTTCAAAGCTGCATGGTCAGTGTAAACAATAACTTTGGATTGAAGTAAGTAAGAACGAAACTTATCTAAAGCAAAGATCACGACAAAAAGTTCTTTTTCGGTTGTGATGTAGTTCTGTTGAGCATCATTGAGCGTTCGAGAGGCATAGTAAATGGCATAAGGCTGCTTGTCCTTCCTCTGCCCTAGCACGGCTCCAACTGCATAATCTGAGGCATCACACATCAATTCAAATGGCAATGACCAATCCGGCGGTGCCATGATCGGTGCTGACGTTAAAAGCTTCTTCAAAGATTCAAATGCATGCTTGCAATCATCATCAAAGTGAAAGGGAGTGTCCTTTTGAAGCAATGAACTCAATGGTCTCGCAATCTTGGAAAAGTCCTTGATAAACCTACGATAGAAACATGCATGTCCAAGAAACGATCGAACATCCCTCACATTTGTGGGAAGGGGTAAGTGACGCACAAGATCTATTTTAGACTTATCAACCTCAATTCCTCTAGATGAAACAATATGGCCTAAGACAATGCCTTGTGTAACCATGAAATGACATTTTTCCCAATTCAAAACCAAGTTATTTTCTTCACAACGTTTAAGCACAAGTTCCACATTCTCTAAACATGCATCAAAATTTTCACCATAAACAGAGAAATCATCCATGAAAACTTCAATTTTAGAACCGATATACTCAGAGAAAATGTGATACATACAACGTTGAAACGTACCTGGAGCGTTGCATAAACCAAAAGGCATGCGACGATACGCAAACGTACCAAAAGGGCATGTGAATGTCGTCTTTTCTTGATCTTCCTCCCCAACACTAATATGATTGTATCCACTATATCCATCAAGGAAACAATAGAAAGAATGACCCGCCAACCTCTCAAGCATTTGATCAATGAATGGCAACGGCATGTGATCCTTCCTTGTTGTAGCGTTGAGCTTTCTATAGTCGATACACACACGGTGACCAGCCACCGTCCTTTGAGGCACTAACTCATTATCTTTGTTCTTTACCACCGTGATTCCGGACTTCTTCGGCATAACTTGAATGGGAGAGATCCACCTACTATCCGAAATAGGGTAGATGACACCACAATCATGTAACTTAGTGATCTCGTCCTTGACAACTTGCATCATTGGTGGGTGAAGACATCTTTGACCCTCCTTAGTCGGTTTGGCGCCATCTTCAAGTAAAATTCGATGCACACACATTGTAGGGTTGATTCCCTTGATGTCGGCTAGGGTCCATCCTATGGTCGTCTTGTGCCTTTTCAAAACCTCAATCAATCTCTCATTTTGTTCCATGTTGAGTGCAGATGAAATGATCACTGGTAATGTGTCCTCATCTCCCAAAAACGCATACTTCAAGTGGTCCGGAAGAACCTTAAGATCAAGCTTTGGGGCTTGCACCACAGAAGGAAGATTCTTATTAGTGGTTAAGTGAATTGGACTAGGAGAGACATAACTTACCTCACATGGCAAAACCTCAAGAGAGGCCACATTCTCTAGTACAAATGATGGCATGGCATCATTGGCTTCCAATTCAGAAACATTGGAGCCATCACTTGCAAATCCAGCCCCTTGGGCAATGGTGAGTGCCAACTCGTCATGTGCCAAGGTATCTAGATAGTTATCTGCAAGGGAATCAAGAATGTCAACTGAAAAACAATCATTTAATTCCGAAAGGGGATACCTCATGGCTTCAAAGATGTTGAAGCTAATCACTTCACCGTCGAACTCAAAGGTGAGTGATCTACTAAACACATCAATCTTCGTTCTTGCAGTCCTCATAAAGGGACGCTCCAACAGAATAGGGACCTCCTTGTCATCTGCTTCAGTTGGCTCCATGTCAAGGACATAGAAGTCCATAGGGAATATCAAGCTCGATAGATCGTTTTGTTAGAACGTCTATAAAATACCCTGAAAAACATTATCGTTAGTATAGAATAAGTAAGGATCGTTCAGTCCGGGGAATTAAAAGGGCCTAAACACTTATCATGTTATTGGGGGATTTGATTTGGATTCTAAAACTACAACTTAAAATAAATACTAAATTACTTATCTACAATTGATCAACCATTCATCACATAACCAAAACACAAATTCTACTCAAGAAACATGTATGACATGCATAGAACAACATATAGGCAGCAAGTATTTTCGATTATATCTAAGTCCATTTCAATTCCAATTCTAATTAGAGTCCGAAGCGGTTCATCTAATCGTTAAGACTTCTTAATTATTTAGAATCAACGAAGCGTTCAATCCTAAACATATGCTAAAGAGAGTTCAACATAACAAAGCGTACTAGTTAAACAACAAAGTAGCACATAAGCACATTAAGTCGAATTGGAGACATGTAAGCAAGCATGGCGTCACTCATCTTGATTAAACATGCAAAATCCTAGAACTATCACAGCCCTATATAAGTATCCATAATTGAAACACGAAGCGCATATTCAATCAATGAACACTTTGGTGAATTAAATCGCAACCCTAGGAGAACCATGGCCTTGGCTTCCTCAAGCATTGATTTAGATGCACAAATTCAAGGAATAAATTAAAATAAAACCTAAATAGAAATCGAAAACCTACTACCCATAGATGCTACACACGGCACACACACATATTTCATGAGTTCATGCAATCAAAACATAAAACCAAAGAAGTCTGAATTTATGTTCTTCATATATGAAACCGAAAATAACATCCAATGATTCATACAATGAATTCGAAATTTGCAGAAAATAAAAAGAAAAATTACAAGTCATGGATGAATCACACATTAAAAACCTTCTAGGATGAAGCAAGGATGAATTCAAATTGGTGGAGGAGGAAGATGAGCACGGCTTGGTGATGATGGATGAAGGTTTTTGGCTTGAATTTTCTGGATGTTCTTGGGCAGCAATTCGGCTTTGTTTGTGAGAAAATTGAGATGGTGAATTGTGAGGGAGGCCATGCCTTTTATAGAGGAAGGAGAAGAAGAGGGGCTGCTAGGGTTTTTGATGGGCTGATCCTCTATTTTTTTTTTCTTTTGTTTCCTTCTTTTCTTCTTCTTTCATTTTAATTGCTGGATGAACCTTCCCTCTTTTGAGGCTGCATACTTCTTCATTTTCATCCCATTCAGAAACTAAATTACTTATTTCTTTTTTCTCCTTTTGTTTCCTTCTTCTCCTCTTTCTTTCCTTAATTTCCAAGTCATTATCTCTCATTTAATTCTGAAATAAAGAAAGAAAATAATAAATATAAATCACAAATATTACAGAAATGTCGAATAATAAAAATCCTAACCCAACTAGGTTTCCTAGTTTGATAAGGAATACTACTCTATGTACTCTCGACAATTTCTGCATTTTACACCCGTTTTAGCACCAAAAGGGAACGAACGTCACTAAGGACTCCTAACTCGACTCAATGACTCTATACTACAATAATAAGAGCTAAGCAAAGTACAAATAGAGGTAAAAATATGTTAAGAACGTCGCATAAAGTGCGCTTATCACTTGTGGGAAGAGGCACGACATCATTAGCTTTAGAGGAGGCAGGATCCTTCTCTATGTCATTAGCATTGAAACTCTCGGCCTCTTTTCCTTTAGAAGGCACGGCCTTCTTGTTTTGCTGTAATTGAGCATCCAAGATCCTCCCACTTCTTGTCATCATGGCCTTCACGTTAGGATTTGGCTCAGTTTGGCTCGGCAACTTACCTCCTTCATGAATCTTGCCCATGAAGTCGATCACTTGTCCCATCTGGTTCTTAAGCTCGGTTATGTCTTTAGAATGAGCTTGTTGACCTGTAACTAAAGCTTGAGTAGCAGAGTTTAAATTTTGTTGCCCTTGAGCAAGGGACTTCAAAAGTTCATCATAGTTAGGTTCAGATGCATTATTCGAACCATGAACGTTAGAGTTAAAGGGAACAAAACCGTGAGGTACCTGAGGCCTTACAAACAAACCTGAAGGACGAGGTGGCTTGGCCCATTTGTTATTACTCACATTTTTCCTTCTGGTGCTATCAGGATTAAGAGTGCAGTGAATGGAAAGGAATTTCAGGTCAATGGACAAGCCATACTATGAGAACTTTGTGGAGCATAACGTGGAGCAGATTTTTCTCCTGGAACCTACGGCAAGGAAGTGAAATTCTGGAGATAGTCTAGGCTTTGGACTATAAATTTAAGCCAATGAAGGAGCCATCAACGAGTGTTTGCATTTTCTTATCCGTTATCTCTTTTTAATTTTCATTGCTTATCATATTGTACATTGAGGGCAATGTAAGTTTTAAGTGTGGGGTGTGGTATACATCATTCAGTGTATTTGTTGCTTTGATTTTTATTTTGTTGTTTTGATTTTGTCTTAAGTCTTAGGTATGCCTTTAACTGTCTATGATGAGTTGATCTTTGAATTTATGGTTGATAGATGATCACAATATTGAATTGAACTTTTGGAGAGTTTAATCTATCGTTTCTTGGCTATATAACCTCATTACATCTATTTTGATCAATTCATATGCCATAAAATTGCAATGAACTAGAGAATGCTAAAACTTACTTTGTGAAACTTCCAAAACTTTTATCATAATATACTCTGATTTTGAAAAGGATTATTGGATCTTTTTAGGAATTCCACCACTTAAGCCAAAAAGCCTTTTCCTTGTTTGTGCCTTGCTTGGGACACCTTAGTATGAACCCCTTTGAGCCTATATTAAGCCTTTTATGTCATCACCAACATGTTAATATCCTTGCTTAGTATAGTTATATCTCTACCTTGATCTCAAAACTTGGCAGAGATGATATTTGATGTTAATATGGAGTGATGATTCGATTCAAGTGTGGGGTTATGCTATGTATGTATTTATGTCGTATGAAAAGGGTGAAAAGAATGAAGAAAAATAGAAAAATGTCGTGAGAAGAAAAAGAGAAAAATACATAAACACGGCTTGAAAAAAAATATATATATATATAAATAAGTTACGGCATAGCTATGTTTCATGTGAATTTGGAGTTGTGATGTATTTGTTGAAGGCTCAATAATGTTGTACTTTAGCCTTTGTTCGTTTTCATAATGTTTAGAGTGAAGAATGGGTCCAATATGATAAAATTGACCATTGTTTTATGGAGTATGGCGACATAAGGTGAATGATTATTGCTCTGCTAAGTCTTGAGGATGACCTTTGTGATTCCTTTTACCTGAAAAATGATATCCTTACCGAGCCTAAGCCTACCTTTTAAAGATCCACATGATTCTTAAAATGAGTAGCTCTTGATTTGTGGAGTTTGTTTCATGAGTAAGCATATGGTTTTGGTTCATTTGTGCATATGATTGGTATCTTTTATGAGGATTTCAAATTCACTATGTGTTCATAACTCTTATGTGTGAAAAGCTTTTAAGCATATGCCATGTTCATGAGAGAAAATATTTGGAGTGCATATCCCTTGTGAGTTGAATTTGAACTTGTTTTGAACATGAGCTTAATATCACCTATGTTTCTGCCATGTCTTACTTGTTATGTGAGACCTCATGTTTATTAACCATTGAATTCATTCTATCTATTTCGATTAAGTGTTATTCTTGATGCTATGAGTTTGAAGATCTCTGAGACAAAATGTTGAAGGCATTATAGTTGAGTCATTAGTTTAGTTGTATTGATTTTTGTTTTATGTTTTTGTTTCCCTTTTCTAGTGTTTGCTAAGTGACTAGCAAAGCTTAAGTATGGGATTGTTGATAGGAGCACAAAGTGTAACGTTCTTAATGCGTTTATGCCCTATTCTTACTCTTTGTTACCTCTTATTTAGTATATTTTAGTTTCTTTTGTATGAATAATTGTTTAGGGCCTTTTTTTATTTTACCGGTTACTAATCCAGTATACGTATAGTAGGCCTCCTTCGCCACTCCACTAGTGGCTCGGCTTGGTCTCGCTTCCTTTGCCCGCCTTTCCCAGATAGATAGAAAGGGTTCGAGAGAGTTACTTCCAAATATACCGCCCTAAAAGGGTGAGGGAAGTAGAGTTGTCACGATAGGAAAGATAAAGGCCAAATAAAAATGACTAACAGGAACCAACGATTCTCTCTTCTTAAACAACCTATATCTTCCACACTAAATCAGCATTTGATAGATTATCCAACCCCGCACCCATCAAATATTACACCCATCAAAGAGACCCTTGATTCTTAGTAGAGCTTATATCAATTATAAGTGAATTGATGATGAAATCGTGCTAAGTGTTAAGAATCCTTGTTGATATATGTTTCCTTGTTCGAGTAGGATTCATCTTTGCATATTTCTTTGTTTCTAATATACTTATTCTTATTAGGAAATACAAATCCATGTTGGAGAAGGAAAGAAATCCTAGTTCCACAAGGAAAGAGAAGAATATACACTTAAAAGCCCAATCCATGCAAGAATGAAAATGCTGTCAGCTATATGTGGATGATATATGGATGAAAAGCCACGGAAGTCTAGTTGAAATTTCCAGTTGGAATCATCTCAATATCTATTTTCTAGAGAAAGTTATGGCCACAACAAGGGAGGTTTTGTCAAAGTGAATTGTTGTGATTGATTATTTCCTTAAAGGTGGCCATTTAGCAAAAGAGTTGATAGGAGCACTTTGTGCGACGTTCTTAACATGTTTTTACCTTCATTCGTACTTTAGTTAGCCCTTATTATTGTAGTATAGAGTCATTGAGTCGAGTTAGGAGTCTTTAGTGACGTTCGTTCCCTTTTGGTGCTAAAACGGGTGTAAAATGCAGAAATTGTCGAGAGTGCTATAGAGTAGTATTCCTTGTTGAACTAGGAAACCTAGTTTGTTTAGGATTTTTATTATTCGATATTTCTGTAACATTTGTGATTTATATTTATTATTTTCTTTCTTTATTTCAGAATTAAATGTGAGATAATGACTTGGAAATTATGGAAAGAAAGAGGAGAAGAAGGAAACAAAAGGAGAAAAAGGAAAGAAGTAATTTAGTTTCTGAATAAGATGAAAAGGAAGAAGTATGCAGCCTTAAAGGAGGGAAGGTTCATCCAGCCATTAAATGGAAAGAATAAGAAAAGAAGGAAACAAAAGAAGAAAAAGGAAGGAGAGAACAAAGAGATAATTCTGAAGAATGCATGTGGTCTAGAAGAAGGGAGAATGCATGTGACCAATAAAGATGATCATCATTCAATCGAGAAGGAAAGAAAAGAAAAAAAAAAGGAAATACATGGATCAGCCCATTCAAAACCCTAGCAGCCCCTCCTCTCCTACTTCCTCTATAAAAGGCATGGCCTCCCTCACAATTCACGATCTCCATTCTCTTACAAACAAAGCCGAATTGCTGCCTAAATACATCCAGAAAATTCAAGCCAAAAACCTTCATCCATCATCACCAAGTCGTGCTCATCTTCCTCCTCCACCAATTCGAATTCATCCTTGCTTCATCCTAGAAGGTTTCTAATGTGTGATTCATCCATGGCTTGTAATCTTTCTTTTTATTTTCTGCAAATTTTGAATTCATTGTATGAATCATTGGATGTTATTTTCATTCACCAAAGTGTTCATTGATTGAATATGCGCTTCGTGTTTCAATTATGGATATTTATATTGGGCTGTGATAGTTCTAGGAATTTGCATGTTTAATCAAGATGAGTGACGCCATGCTTGTGTAACATGTCTCCAATTCGACTTAATGTGCTTATGTGCTACTTTGTTGTTTAACTAGACGCTTCGTTATGTTGAACTCTCTTTAGCATATGTTTAGGATTGAACGCTTCGTTGATTCTAAATAATTAAGAAGTCTTAACGATTAGATGAACCGCTTCGGACTCTAATTAGAATTGGAATTGAAATGGACTTAAGAAGAATCGAAAATACTTGCTGCCTATATATTGTTCTATGCGTGTCATACATGTTTCTTGAGTTGAAATTCGTGTTTTGGTTATGTGATGAATGGTTGATCAATTGTATATAAGTAATTTAGGATTTATTTTAAGTTGTAGTTTTAGAATCCAAATCAAATCCCCCAATAACATGATAAGTGTTGAGGCCCTTTTGATTCCCCGGACTGAACGATCCCTGCTTATTCTATACTAACGATGATATTTTTCAGGGTATTTTATAGACGTTCTAACAAAACGCTCTATCATTTTGGCGTCGTTGCCGGGGAATTGATTAATTCTCAATGCTTTGAAGTGTTACTATTGTGTTATATTGTGAATTGTATAATTGTATTTTGTTTCTGTGAATAGTAATTGTAAATAGTGCTTCTGTGAACAGTAACTCCGAAAGAAAAAAAAAAGTTTTATAGAACGAAAATTTTTTATTGTGTATATTAAGTTGTTATTTGTTATATTGTTGTTGTAGTATGCATATAGGATACTTGTTACACTTAGTTATATTTTTTTAAGGAAGGTAAATGTTTATTTATGCTTAGTTTATTGTAAGTTATAAGGTGAACGGAATAGGTAAAGTCCATTTTGTTAATATTAGCCTTAACCCTCCATTTGTACCTTGCAAAGGTCACTTGGGGTTGAGGGCGGCTTTTATTAATACTTTGCGAGCAGTCTAACACACAAAGTTATTCCGAGCTGAGTAAGGGGCTTGCTATTTTCATTACCCTGGTTCAAGGTTTACAAAATTGGATCTCAGAGGCCCATAGACTGACATACATCTCGGTGATGGAGTCGATTGGGAAAGCATCCTTTCGAGGTTGTGGCCCCCGTGGTGTCCAACAAATGAGTCATGCCTTGTAACTATCTCTGATTCTAGCTATCAAGCCTTCTGAAACAAAGGAATGAGTTTGTGTCTAGACGACGTACTTAGGCCGCACGTCCACCTCGCTTTATAACTTAGAAAATAACTTTGTATAAATAGATGTATATAGTTTCAAAAGAAAATGATATTCTAATTTTTAAGGTATATCGGATAAAGCAAGACCCTTACCGGGGGCTGTTTCAGTCCATTGCACAGTTAGCTCCTCTGCTCCACGTACCTTAAAAGTTAGGAATGTGTGTGAATAAAATCAATTAGACTTAGTGACACTCTTACATTTGTAGATTTCGAATAAAAAAGAAACAAAATTGTCTTTAAGTTTAACTATATTTGTATTCAATTGCTAACATTTCTTTTATATCATTTTATACTTGATCACTAACATTTTGTGTGTCTTTGTATACCTTAGTTGCCAGATAGAGATTTTAAGAAAGAGTTGGAGAATTCTATTGTTAACAGTTGATTGAAGCTCTCAATGACTTGGGAAGGACGACAAGTGTTGCAAGAAGCGGAGTTCCACCACACTCTAACTTTTGATTCATGATTTGCAATTAATCTAACTCATACTAACTTTAACTTAATCATTAACTTATTCTTTGAGTTCCCATCTTCACTCTTCTAACGTTCTTTTTCGTGATGCAATACAGTGTAAGAGTGGAGTGAACATGCATTGAGTTTTGATTGTCAAAGTGGCACAAATTTGGAGGTGTACAACTCCAAGTGGCGTCGCCTACAACTTGAAAAGAAGTGAAGAGTCTAGGCTAAAGGACTATAAACATTAAGCGCTGCATGGGAGACAACCTATTTCAACCGTACTTGTGGAGGAGTCGTCTACGGGAGTTTGAATTTTCTTATCCCTTCACTCTTATGGTTGAATTGTATATGTGTTGATGTGTGATCTTAGTCTATACTTATGAATTACATTCTGATTATTGAGCTACATTGAGGACAATGTAATTTTCTAAGTGTGGGGTAGGGTTGCATGATCATTGTTTGCTGATTTTTGCTTTGATTTCATGATATAAACGAAAAAGAAAGAAAAAAAAATTGGAAAAATATATAAAAAAATCGAAAAAAAAAGAATGTGTTGTTTTGAGTCTTAGGATGCCCCTAAAGTCTAGGATGATTATGTCTCTAAATGCATAGATGATGGTTTTGCATTTCATAAGAATTGAATTGTAAGTTTCATTGATAATGTGGATTTGGTATGAACATGTGAGATTTTGATTGAATGTAATACGGCATACATGTTTGGTTAGTTTAAGTCCATAACAACCTGTGAGTTTTTGAGCCTATATATGCTTTCTTCTTGAGTGATAATATGAAATTTCGTGGTTGTTTTGTGAACCTCATTATTCTTTGTATATTCAATAACTATGTGCCATAGCTTTTAATGGACTCTAGCATTTACTAGAACTCATCTTTTGTGATTGTTGAAACTTTTAAGTCATAAAATGCTCTGATTTTGAAAGGGATTTATGGATCATTTCTAGGAATACCACCACTTTAACCAAACAGCCATGTATCCCTATATGTGCCCTGTTTGGGACCCCTTAGTTGAACCCCATTTGAGCCTACATTGAGCCTTTCTTCATCACCTATGTTATCTCCATGCTTAGTATAGTACCTCTACCTTGTCCTATAGACTTGGCATAACTTTTGTTGAGATGATGTTGTGATGATGTATGAAATAAGTGTGGGGTGGAAGACATGAGAAAAAAAATGAACAAGCTTTTAAGCAAATGCCGAAAAAAATGAATGAAAAAGAAAAGAAAAATTATAAATTCGGCAATACAAGAAAAAGGAAAGAAAAGATGTTGTCTTCCATTTAAGATTTGGAGTTGAGTTGTAATTGAAGGTCTAAAAATGTGTATTTGACATTTGTCCATGTTCACTTTGTGGTAGAAATGATGATTGGTCCCAACTTGTTATATTTGGCCCTTGATGGTGTGTGGTGTCATAAGGATGGTGATTATTCTGCTAAGTCTATAGGATTACCTTTGTAATTCCTCGATATTTCATGCCTTTAGCTAAGCCTAAACATTCACCCTTATCTAATGATCCTAATGATTCTTAAAATGAGCAAAACTTGGTTTGTGGAGATGATCACAAGAGTTGAGCATATGGTTTTGGTCCATTTGTGCACTTAGTTGTTAAATGAGGTTTTCCTTTTGTTATTCACAAAGTGCCTTCATTTGATGAAATATGAAAGCTATTTGATGCTTTATTATCCTTTCTCTTGCATATACTTGTGTGTGAATCATAACCATGAATCTAAGAGAAAAGAAGAGAGTATGCCTTGTGAGGAGGATTGGATTGACTAAACATGTTATGTGCCTATTGTCTCATTTCTTACTTATTCATACTATGAAGCATGTTTATGAAACTTGGAATTTATGTGCTTACATTCAAATGCTTAACTTGAAAGCTATGTTTTTTGAGATTCTGAGGCAATCATTTAGGGGCAATAGAGTTTTGTTTTGTTTTGTTTTGTTTTGCTAAGGGTCTAGCAAAAGCCAAGTGTGGGGTAGTTGATAGGAGCACTTTGTGCGACGTTCTTAACATGTTTTTACCTTCATTCGTACTTTAGTTAGCCCTTATTATTGTAGTATAGAGTCATTGAGTCGAGTTAGGAGTCTTTAGTGACGTTCGTTCCCTTTTGGTGCTAAAACGGGTGTAAAATGCAGAAATTGTCGAGAGTGCTATAGAGTAGTATTCCTTGTCGAACTAGGAAACCTAGTTTGGTTAGGATTTTTATTATTCGATATTTCTGTAACATTTGTGATTTATATTTATTATTTTCTTTCTTTATTTCAGAATTAAATGTGAGATAATGACTTGGAAATTATGGAAAGAAAGAGGAGAAGAAGGAAACAAAAGGAGAAAAAGGAAAGAAGTAATTTAGTTTCTGAATAAGATGAAAAGGAAGAAGTATGCAGCCTTAAAGGAGGGAAGGTTCATCCAGCCATTAAATGGAAAGAATAAGAAAAGAAGGAAACAAAAGAAGAAAAAGGAAGGAGAGAACAAAGAGATAATTCTGAAGAATGCATGTGGTCTAGAAGAAGGGAGAATGCATGTGACCAATAAAGATGATCATCATTCAAGCGAGAAGGAAAGAAAAGAAAAAAAAAAGGAAATACATGGATCAGCCCATTCAAAACCCTAGCAGCCCCTCCTCTCCTACTTCCTCTATAAAAGGCATGGCCTCCCTCACAATTCACGATCTCCATTCTCTTACAAACAAAGCCGAATTGCTGCCTAAATACATCCAGAAAATTCAAGCCAAAAACCTTCATCCATCATCACCAAGTCGTGCTCATCTTCCTCCTCCACCAATTCGAATTCATCCTTGCTTCATCCTAGAAGGTTTCTAATGTGTGATTCATCCATGGCTTGTAATCTTTCTTTTTATTTTCTGCAAATTTTGAATTCATTGTATGAATCATTGGATGTTATTTTCGGTTTCATATATGAAGAACATAAATTCAGACTTCTTTGGTTTTATGTTTTGATTGCATGAACTCATGAGATATGTGTGTATGCCGTGTGTAGCATCTATGGGCAGCAGGTTTTCGATTTCTATTTAGGTTTTATTTCAATTAATTCCTTGAATTTGTACATCTAAATCAATGCTTGAGGAAGCCAAGGCCATGGTTCTCCTAAGGTTGCGATTTCATTCACCAAAGTGTTCATTGATTGAATATGCGCTTCGTGTTTCAATTATGGATATTTATATAGGGCTGTGATAGTTCTAGGAATTTGCATGTTTAATCAAGATGAGTGACGTCATGCTTGTGTAACATGTCTCCAATTCGACTTAATGTGCTTATGTGCTACTTTGTTGTTTAACTAGACGCTTCGTTATGTTGAACTCTCTTTAGCATATGTTTAGGATTGAACGCTTCGTTGATTCTAAATAATTAAGAAGTCTTAACGATTAGATGAACCGCTTCGGACTCTAATTAGAATTGGAATTGAAATGGACTTAAGAAGAATCGAAAATACTTGCTGCCTATATATTGTTCTATGCGTGTCATACATGTTTCTTGAGTTGAAATTCGTGTTTTGGTTATGTGATGAATGGTTGATCAATTGTATATAAGTAATTTAGGATTTATTTTAAGTTGTAGTTTTAGAATCCAAATCAAATCCCCCAATAACATGATAAGTGTTGAGGCCCTTTTGATTCCCCGGACTGAACGATCCCTGCTTATTCTATACTAACGATGATGTTTTTCAGGGTATTTTATAGACGTTCTAACAAAACGCTCTATCAAGAGTGATTAATGATTGTGGAGGAAGGAAACGGGAGGGTAGGGAGCGTATCTCCCAGTAAAATGGTTTTGAATGTGGATGTGTGAGTATTAGTATGATAATGTGGTGTGGTATTGAGGGTGTTAACATAGTCCTAGTGCTATTAACCAACTATATCTTTTTTTAAAATATGTTTTGTTTTCAAAATATACGGACTTGATCGACTACGGTCCATGGTAAGTAAAAAAAGGTTTTTTTATTAAAAATGGTTTCAAAAGGTTAATGGTTAAAAGCTATGTTAAATGTGGAGTAATGTTGTTGCCAATGCTATGAGTTGTGTTGTGATGTTGGTTTCTGATTCTTTAATTTATCTGTATGTTAAGTGATTTCTTGAACTAAGTTATTATGCAAGAATCACTAATTACTCTTCTGTGTTTTCTTCTATATGTGTGATTTCCTGAACTTTGTTTTTAAGCAGGAATCACAAATCTTTCTTTTGTGTTTTTCTCCTATAGGTGTGATCACTTGAACTAAAATTTACAGGGATTATACCTATTGTATTTTCTTGTGACATGAATTCCTAAACTATGCTTTCATGCATGATTCATTATTTATTAATTAATCTTCTTGGGTTAATTATATTGATGTTCGGTTATTTGATTTGAATTATATGTCTTATTTAAGATTTTAGAGTGGTTCACGATATATTCGGTAATGAGATTCCCGGGAGTTGAACTATAAATGAGTTTATCCCTTTTTAAAGGGTACGTAGGCAGCCCAACCAAGTTTTAGGTGCAGTCACAATTATTTTAGATTAGATATTGGTTTTTGTTGATATAAATCAGATTTTAACGCGTAATTATGTTAGTTTTGGGTTGGGGTGTTTCATCATGCGTTGGGTATGAGATTGTTGATCCCTCCTATGTCGCGAAGGGGATCATTAGGCATAAGTCTGTTGAGGGTAATGACGTTGTGAATATGCTTGTTTGTATGTTAGGTAATAGGTTACCTTTTACTTGCCTTATGTTGTTGAGGATGTTGATGTTGTTGTGGTTAGTGTTGTAGTTTTTGATGGAGTCTGAGTGGTTGGTGTTTTTGTGTTGTGGAGTTTGAGTGTAGTGAGATATTGATGTTGTATGTGTTGTTGTTGGGGTGACGATGTGATGATGTTGTTTGTCTATGGAGTAAATGTTGTAGTGAATTAATGGTGTTGTTTACATATTGCTGAATATGTTGTGATGTTGTTGAGTAGATATATTGGTTTACTCATACCAGATGTGAAGTTGACCGGGTTGTGATTACAATCCTGGTGTACCAATCAATGGTGCAGTGGGTAATGCTGCAGGTACTTCTTAGTAATTGTGACAAGACGGATGGACATCGTGACAATTGAGAGCTGTTTTTTATCCCAATTTTCCTTTTAGTTTTGGTGAGGTTTCGTGAGATTTGTTAAACTATACTTTTTACTTTCTTGCAAATAGTGAGTTTGGATTTGAGTTGTTATCGAGTTGGTTGTTTAAAGTCGATGTTGGATATTCAGCTGATGTAATGTAATTTCAATTATATTGAGGTTATTTTAGAGTTTTCACATCCTTGAATTTTGAATTTTACTGTTCAAAATTTGAGGTTGTGACAAACCTTTTGATAGTTTTTACCGAATTTTAATCGAGAAAATCTGAATTGTGTCATTCTCTGATATTATTTAAAAGTACAAGGAAAAACTGATTAAAATAAAAGTTTAAATGTTAACTAATTTTGCGTTTAAAATTTAAGGGGATAAACTGAAATTAATTTATTTGTTTATATAATCAATGTTAGTATCCTCAAAAACTTTCTGGACCTAGAGAATAATCCATGCCGAGTTCTCATATCAAAACGCTTCCTGCCCCTTAACCAACAAGAGTAAATTGAGATTTAAATTCTAATTAACATCGGCGGGATTTAAACCTATGTACGAGGAATTCTCACACCAAGACTCTTACCAATTCGTTTGCTTGGAGATCAATTAGTCCTTATTAAATTGAGCACCACATATTTCATCCAAAAAAAGTAGGGGACAACATAGAGATGTATGTTTTGCTGTTACTCCTATTAATTATTATTATTATTGAATTACTGTAGGAATGTACACGTGATCATTCTTTCAGTCCACTCGAGCTGGCATACCGCAATTTAATAGTTTAGCATCCCAAATTAATCACTTCTCTGCATTAATATAGGGATTTAGGTCTATGTATGATTTGAATGAAACCGGAAGGTTTAGAGAAAAGTGATGAATTATGGATAATATGTCCCCTGCTTGGACTTTACTTAGAAGTTACATAAACATGAGTGTACTCCCAATTATATATAGGCCACACTGAGATTTTGGTGACCACATGATGATTTAGTAGGCAAAGCCATTTATATGAATTTCACTGTGACAATGACCCTTCCAAAGTGCATGTAGCCCCGGCCCTCAATAAGACACAGATAGAGACACTTCGGAAGAGGTCTTCCTTCTGCAAATTTTAATTGATTGGCTTCTTTCGAGATAGAGAGACGTCTGAGGGGTCATGGATTTTTCCTTTCTTTTAAGGGAGAAAGTGAAAGGGCTGGGAATGAGTTGTGAATTATAATTGAGCGGGTAGCTAGGTAGATCGAGATCATGAATTCATGATCATCAACTTAATACAAGAGCGCTCTTTTCCATGTGGAATATCGGAGGGGGAGAAGATAGCAGAAGAATGGTCGTGGACGTACGGGTTTGTTTAATCCAATATCCATGCATCCTTTTCTTTTCTTTTTTCTTTATATTCTGCTGTGTTTCTTTCTTTCTTTTCGATCAAAAGCAAAGCGCGCCATCATCCTATTTTGCATTTCCATATAAATCTCTGCTTTTCCTTTTTCAGCCCCGTCTTTAAGACTACTCCATCTTCCGAGCTCCTATTAAAGAAAAGAAAATCCCATCTTTCACCTTATAGAGAGTAGGTCCCTGCTCCCTCTCTCTCTCTCTCTCTCTCTCTACTGTATCTGTAGGGCAAAGGAGGAGAAGGAATAAAGCTGCGGCATGCATAGATCGATATATATCTCAAAAACATAACCAGCTATATATATAATTATATATGCAACCTATTCATCAACAACGTATATAATTAAAACCTGATCGGTGCATCATTCAAACCACGACATGGTAATCATATACCAATAATCATCTTCTTTCACTTCTACTTACAACCACAGAATGTTGCAGGCATGCATATATCCAGCAACAACAGACCAGACCAGACCAGACCAGACCAGACCAGACTAGGTCGCCAAAGTTACCCCTTCCTTCTTTTTGTTCGTTTCTTGATGATTTTTCTCTCTTTTCACGTTTTCACTGCGTACGTTAATTAACCTCATTAGACACAGATCGAGATCTGGATCTTTAGCTTCTGCCGTAACTATGATTTCCCTCTTGCTTTCATTAATTACGTAGACTCACCCGCTGCATTGTGTTCTTACCATAATATAACAATATATACATATCAGAAAAGGAGCTACGGATCGAAATAAATTAAAAAAAACTTATATAGTGCGTATATATGCTTCATTGATCAATGAGTTTCAATAGATTTGATTAATTTGCAAGTACACTTTTCTACAACATTAATCAATGTCGCATTGTTCAAAGTTGTCCCTTACTTAGATTTCTTATCTAAGCTAATTAGATAATCATGATTGATGATCGTTAGTCTAATTGTTAGAGGCTAGGGTAAAGAAAGAAGGATACTCAATATTGAAGTACAAATGTGCAATCATGCAAAACAGTGCGCAGTATCATACGATCGAGTAAAGCTAACATATATACATGTCCCTATATACATTGTGGAGATGGCTTATTTCTTGTTCTCACGCACCAGGGCTTTCATATGAGCGCGTTCTTAATAGATCGAGGCCAGGGGATAGAGCTATCATAGAGCTGCGTTTGAAACACGTTTAATGTCGCATATATTTGTTGTAAATGTGTATATCGATAGATTATTAATTATTTCACCATGGACAATCTCGATCAGTTTAATTTCTAATGCAACAAGAGTTTTTGAATAAGGTCGTATATATTCTCTCGATCCATATATAAATATAAGTAATGCAAAAGAAAGAGCTAATTAAATTTCCAGACAATGGAACCATTTAAAATGATTGAAAGTGCAAATCCATCGCCACTCGCATTCATAGCAAAGCAAAAGAAGAGTATCCGTCCATCCTTTCGTTAAAGCTAAAGGACATATTTGTCACAGGATTGAAGGAAGAAGAATTGAAGAGCATATATATATATATATATATATATATGATCGAGCATCATCAACTTTACTTTTGCATACCACAATCTCAACTTTAAATTTCTGTTATCGTAGGGCTTTGTTCATTTTCTTTATTTCCTGCTTCTTCTTCTTCTCTAAATTTTCTTTTTTTCTTCTGCTTTTTCACCTTTGCTTTTCTAAAGAATCCCAACTGAGAGACCAAAGATATACAGAAAGAAAGAAAAAGCAAGCAAGCTCCTCCTGGCATGCCATGGCTAGCAGAAATTTCAGTCTTCTCTTCTCTCACAGAAAGCTCATAAAAGAGAAAAAAAGCAGCGAACCCTCTTCTTCCTAACTTGTATTTCAAGACTCTTCTTTCTCTGCACTAATTGAAACAAACATGTTTGATTCCTTCTCCCCTTCAACACCCACCCATTCTCACTTCAAGTTTCTCAGATTCCTCTCACTTTCGATCCCTTCCACTATTACCACCCAAATGCTTCCATTCCTTCAACCTATCTTCTCTTCCCCACACTCAGATCAGCTAGCTTAATCCGTTTCCGGTAACATTAACGTACTCAACATGGTGTTGCTGCCTTTGATTTACTTGACACTTTTCTCTGTTCTAGGGATCCCCTGTTTCGCTTCTTCTTTGGTCAGTGACTTTCATATCTTACTCACACTCAAGCAGGGCTTCAGATTCTCAGAGCCTGCTCTAAGTAGTTGGAACTCTTCGTCTCCAAGATCAGTTTGTTCCAGCTGGGTTGGAATTCGATGCTCCAGAGGACGAGTCATTGCTCTCGACTTGACAGATTTCAGTCTACATGGTTCCCTTTCGCCTGTCATTTCCGGCCTCGACCGCCTTTCCGACCTCTCCCTAGCCGGAAACAACTTGTCAGGAAGCATTGACCTTGCAAACTTGGGCAGCCTCCGATCCCTCAACATCTCCGAGAACCAGTTCAGTGGGAGCCTAGACTGGAACTACTCCAGCATTGCCAACTTGGAGGTGCTTGATGTTTATGACAACAACTTCACTGCTCCACTTCCACTTGGGATTTTGAGATTGGGTAATCTCCGGCACTTGGATCTCGGAGGCAACTTCTTCTACGGGAAAGTCCCACCGTCATACCGCAATCTAGTCAGCTTGGAGTACTTGTCACTCTCAGGCAATGATCTGCAGGGTCGGATTCCTGGTGAGTTGGGGAATCTCACTAACCTGAGGGAAATCTACTTGGGCTACTACAATGTTTTTGAAGGTGGGATTCCAAAGGAGTTGGGGAAATTGGTGAATCTTGTTCACATGGATCTTTCAAGCTGTGAATTGGATGGACAGATTCCTCATGAGTTGGGGAATTTGAAGTCCCTTGACACGCTTTACTTGCATATCAATCTCCTCTCCGGCTCCATTCCAAGGCAGCTAGGCAACTTGACAAACTTGCTCTATTTTGATCTCTCCAACAATGCGCTCACCGGTGAAATTCCATCGGAGTTCTCAAATCTCAAACAGCTCAAGCTCTTCAACCTCTTCATGAACAGATTGCATGGCTCTATTCCAGACTATGTCGCCGATTTGCCCGATTTGGACACTCTAGGCCTTTGGATGAACAACTTCACAGGCATAGTACCTCAGAAGCTAGGTCAGAATGGGAAGCTGCAGCTGCTGGATTTGTCCTCAAATAAGCTCACCGGTAACATCCCGCCAAACTTGTGTTCCTCCAATCAGCTAAGGATACTAATTCTGTTGAAAAATTTTCTGTTTGGGCCAATCCCTTTACGCTTGGGGACTTGTTCTAGTCTGACTAGAGTCCGACTGGGGCAGAATTACCTGAATGGTAGCATTCCAAATGGCTTAATTTACTTGCCTCTGCTCAATCTAGCAGAGTTGCAAGACAACTATCTTTCCGGCACCTTGTCGGAAAATGCCAATAGTTCATCACAGCCTGCTCTACTAGGTCAGCTGAATCTGTCAAACAACCTCTTATCCGGTTCTATACCGTATTCGGTTTCAAATTTCTCTTCCCTCCAAATCCTCTCACTCAGTGGAAATCAGCTCTCAGGTCCAATCCCACCATCTATAGGCCAACTGAGTCAAGTACTGAACCTTGATTTAAGCCGCAACTCACTCTCGGATGAAATTCCTGTGGAAATCGGAAACTGTTTGCATCTGACTTACCTTGACATGAGTCAGAACAACCTCTCTGGCTCAATCCCATCCGAAATCTCCAACATTCATATACTGAGTTACATCAACATGTCAAGAAATCACTTGAACCAGAGCATACCAAAATCCTTGGGAACCATGAAGAGCCTCACAACTGCTGATTTTTCGTTCAATGACTTGTCCGGTAAACTACCCGAAACGGGGCAGTTTGCCTTCTTCACAGCTTCCTCATTCGCAGGGAATCCCCATCTTTGCGGTTCCCTCTTGAACAATCCATGCAATTTCACTACAATCACAAACACACCCCGAACGGCTCGTGCAGACTTGAAGCTGATTTTCGCATTAGGCCTGCTCATATGCTCGCTAGTGTTTGCGGCTGCAGCCATAATGAAGGCCAAATCTTTCAAAAGAAAAGGCCCTGAATCATGGAAAATGACAGCATTTCAGAAGGTGGAGTTCACAATCTCGGACGTGCTGGAATGCGTCAAAGATGGAAATGTGATTGGGAGAGGAGGAGCAGGCATTGTTTACCACGGTAAAATGCCGAACGGAGTTGAAATTGCAGTGAAGAAGCTTCTTGGTTTTGGATTTGGTCTAGCACCCAACAGCAGCCATGATGACCATGGATTCAGAGCTGAAATCCAAACACTAGGCAACATTCGTCACAGGAACATTGTGAGACTCCTGGCATTCTGCTCAAACAAGGAGACCAATCTACTTGTTTACGAGTACATGAGGAATGGGAGCTTGGGAGAGGCATTGCATGTCAACAATAAGAAAGGTGGCTTGTTCTTGAGTTGGAATTTGAGGTACAAAATTGCAATTGAAGCTGCCAAAGGCTTGTGCTATCTCCACCATGACTGCTCCCCATTGATCCTTCACCGAGACGTCAAATCCAACAACATTCTGCTCAATTCCATCTTCGAAGCACACGTCGCAGATTTCGGCCTTGCCAAGTTCTTGATCGACGGCGGCGGAGCATCCCAGTGCATGTCAGCAATTGCAGGCTCTTACGGCTACATTGCCCCTGGTATGTCACATTTCTTCTTTCTTTTTTACTACTGCTTATTAAATTGCATTTTATTTCATTATTCTTCTTCATATACATAATTATATTTGCTTAACGCGTTTGGTCGTATGAGGAATATGCATGGTCGTATAATCATGACGATTTCTTTTTTTTCTTTCTTAAATGATACATATGCAGAAACAAATGAAGCATTAATTTTTCGTTGTTGGAGTAATCATGAATTCATATTAGTTGTTGTCAAATGAAATGATGTTTGGGTCCATTAATTAGATGGTGGGTATATCGATTTTAAAACAGGGACTATCCTATTTTGTTTGTGGAATTAGCAGAAGAAATATTTTTGAGAACCAAATAGAAAAAAGAAAAACACTATAATTAGTGCCATGGTGTCACAGTGACCCATGCGATGCATTGCATGCATGAAGTGTTCGAGTGATATGAATATGAATATGAGAGGTCAATATCTCTGCTGACACGCATGTCGATCTCCACCATTTTACTCTTTCTTTCTCATAGACATTTTACTCTTTCATTGTCTTTGTAATTTTCTGGAATACAATTCATCGGGACTTATTTGTGACTGAACATTTTGACCAAGGGTCGGCTTCAGCATTATGTACTAATAACTTTTTATTGGCAATTTGTTCTTTCTCTGCAGAGTATGCATACACATTAAGGGTGGATGAGAAGAGCGACGTATATAGTTTTGGTGTTGTCTTGTTAGAGCTTCTAACAGGGCGTCGGCCGGTGGGTGAGTTTGGCGAAGGCGTCGACATAGTTCAATGGTCTAAAAATGTAACAAATTGTCGTAAACAAGACGCCGCAAACATTGTTGATCCAAGGCTCGCTGTATCTGTGCCCAAAGATGAAGCAATGCACTTGTTCTTCGTTGCAATGCTATGCGTACAAGAAAACAGTGTGGAGAGGCCAACAATGAGAGAAGTTGTTCAAATGTTGTCAGAATTTCCTCGCGCACACTCTCCCAACTCCTCCTCTAAGTCCTCTTCCTTATTACCTTCCCAACAATTAAATGACAAACAAATTGACATTACATGTCCTCCTAAATGTAAACAACATAATTTGGTTTAAGGACAACCATATTACCTTGTAACTTATGTTTCTTAGAGTTTTGATATATATATGGTGCCTACAAGATTTGATTTAGCCTTCTTCTTCTTTTTTTACCATTTTGATATGAGTGCTGCTACATGCACCAAAAACCTTTACCAAAAATTAATACAAAGTGGCATCCTTTGTGGCATCTACCACGTCATCACCCGTCAATTGAAAATTTTCCAACATTTCTTTTTTTTTTTCAAAATAGCTGTAAATATAAAATATTAATAACAATAGAATAAATTCCTTAAAGACCTTAACTTAATAAATAACCTCTGTAGACTAGACAACACTCACAACAGTCTTCATCCATGAAATAACTTGAACTATTTGATAATAATCAATGCATATGTAATTGAGTTCTTATTATATCTATATTCTAATTTTTGTTTTTGTAGTGTCATCAACTAATTAATCAATTGAATTCATGTGTACGGGTTAAACATCTGAACTTGGAAAAGGGGGGAGGGGGGCGGCTGTGCTTGTCAATGATGTTCCTTGGATCCTCTAGGCTTCTAAGGTTAAAATGTTTAATGATTTTCTAATAAATGTTGTCTATATTATATTAATTGTCCTTTATTATATATAATAGGAAATTTAATAAATATACATATACATGCGGGATATGAATGGGTTTGAGATGATGATATGACATGTGTCACATCAGTTGGTAGAAGTTTTTTGTATAAAATTTTAGTGTCTCTAACATTTTCCTTTTAATTTAGCCATTTCGATCATGTGGAAACTATTTATAATTTTTCATAAATATTTCCTAATTAACTTGATGTAGTTTTACATATTTGGTGTCGGGGTTGAAGAAAATAAATAATTTGACACTGAATCCCAAGACTAACTATGACGTTTTCTGCTTGCATGTACGAGGGTTTAAAGATTTACAAAGAGGCAGTGAGTTAGACCATGAGACATACTTTCCTTGTAAATGAGTTTGTTATTACACAATTTTTTAGAATGGACTTGAATTTGTTTCCTTTTATTTTTACTTTTCCTCCTTGCGCATCTTAGACATTAGACCATACAATACTTTTAAATCATATATCAAATGTCACGCCCCAAATCTTTTACAATTTCTTACGATTTTACGTTTATCTTTTTACTCGGATCGAGAGTCGTACTAAGTGTGATGACTCAAAAAGTTGATTTTTCGATGCATACATTTTCCGAGGAAATTTCCTTCACGAAAGTTATAGGGCTCGTCGATACAAATTTGTGGACACGCGGCATGCATAAATCGGAATTCGTATGAAGAAATTACGAATCAAAAGAGCATTTGGATATTTTTAGAATTTAGTATAAATGAGGGGTTAAATTGAGAAAAAAGGAGAAGAAAATTTGGAAAATTCAAATTTGAGCAGGTACTGTTCATCCCCGCCTAGGAAATTCCTCCTCCGGCGATCTCCGTCGTCCGGCCACGAATCGAGTCGCCATCGGTCCTATTCGCTCCGCCTCATCATTTCCACTTGACCCGTACCGATCGCACACCTCGCCGAGCGCCGTACACGGGGCTAAACGACCGCAAAAATCTGGCAGAATTCAACGCTGTCGTGCAGCCTCTTTTCGGTGATTAGCATATCCTTCCCCTCTGGACTCGAATCGACCGGTTTGGAGCTTCGAATCGAGCTAGATCACGATTTGGATTTCAATGCACTGTTCCGACATTCCCTTGCGTTTTCCGGCCACATCCAGGCCGATCTGGGCTTCCACGCCGTCGTGAAAAATGTTTATTTTCGGGTGATCTATAACTTTCATGTTAGGGTCGAGTTGATTTGAAGAGGTTGGAGAGTGGTGGAGCGCGGGGACCACACGCAGCCACGGTGGCGGCGCTTTTTGCCATTTTTGGAGCAATGAGTGACTCTATCGTGTAATATACGTCGATACGAACTTAGAGATGTCTTAAATATTGAATTTGGTTATCGTATGAGGTTGTGGATTTAGATTATCGTTATAGAGAATAATGTGATATTGCCTCAGGCTTTTGTTTCATTTATTGTTGATTGTGATGTGATTGTTGTAATTGATAATTGATGTGGTGTTGTCTCTTTGATGGGTGATGGTCATGATATTAATTGTGTGTGTGTTGGTTGTGATGTTGTATTTGTGATACGAATCGGAATGGTTATGAGGTCGCGTTGTTAAGGTGAATAGTTAAACTACGAGTCGCTTGAAATGTAAACTCAAGTTGGGTTATCATAGTGGTATTAACAGCGTAATAGTGGAATGGTGTGTTTAAACGTTTAGTTAGTTGATTATGAATATGTTGATGTTTTTTAGTTGATTATGAATATGTTGATGTTTTTGTGATGGGTTGATGTTATGTTTGGGACGGTGACTGTATATTATTTACGAGTGGGACTCGAGGTTATGTTCTGGGGCTTGTGTCGGACTAGCAGACTCCTGATTGTTTTGACCCTGTCTTCTTAGTGGGTTAGGCTGTTGCTGTATAATATGAGCTATGAGTTCTAGGGGTTCAATGAGATTAGGTAACGAATATTGCATACTCCGTCAGACATTTTGAATTAAATTTATGATTTGTGTTTGTGGATGTTGTGAAATTGTGAGGAGCACGGATGCTCCAGGTGTTGAGGTTGGATTTGAGATAGAGGGAGTGTCTTTTTGTGCAGCTAGGGTCGGCTACTTTCAGGGGAGACTATGCCGAAATATTTGGTATATCTTCTTTGATAGTGGTTCCCGCACGATCTGCCTCAATATTATGGTATATTTTGGGGCGGGTCGTGTCATTAAAAATAGGGGATACTAGCTACAACAAAAGCTCTCATTTCCGACAAACATTTTTGAGGGCAAAGAAAATCCCTCGCAAAAGCTGCATGTGTATTTTTGCCCTTGAGATTTTTCCATCACAAATTTACATACTAATAAATTTTATTTCCAATGGACAATGTGCCAGGGTAAATACAAACCTTTGGTTCTAGATATTATTAAGTTGTCATATGTTCTTAGTTCAGCTTCCTTCAAGCATGTAGAAAGGAAAGCAAATATGTTAGTTGATGTTATTGCTAAAATTGGTCATCATGGTGTTGCTCAGTATTGGAACAAATCTCGACCCTTAGCTCTCCTAGCCATGCATGTGTTTACTGTTTGTACTAGAGATTTTACTATGAGATTTTATTTACTTTGTAAAAAAAATAGGAAATGATTTAGAGTGAAAGCACCTGTACGTGCGTTTTTTTTTAACTTACCGATATTGTCATTATATAGAACTCAAGAAACAGAGAAAGTTACAACGACCTAGTTCATGCCCTTAGAGGCTATGACATAAAGGAATTAAGTAAAGAACTTGAGCAAAGAACTAAACATAAACGAGGGAGCTTAATGTAACCAACTCTAGCATGAACCTAAAAAAACACTCACCAAACCAAATTATAAAATGTAGGGGGAAACTAGACTTATAGAGCTTTCTATCCATATATGGCACATAATCTAGTTCATCATGAGCTGTCCTGTGGAGTAAACCTAAGTTTGATAACTTGCACTGACAGATTTCTATTAGGATTTGACTTATTGGCGGCCAAATTGCCTCTCCATCATAATTCCTTGGTTTGAAACGAGTCACCTAGCCCAAATAGGCTCTTGATATCCATTAATGCTCAAATTACTCGATTGTAGCTTCATATAGCAAGGATTCCTAGAATCGCAAGGAAAGAATTCATTACTCCCAAAAAAAATTAGAATTTGAGTTTAGCTTCAAATTGATGAAATCAAATGTAGAAATGGATTAGGAATTAAGATTAGAGGCTTGGCTTACCAGAAGAAGACTAAGGAGCTCGAGTATGTCACACCCCGGGACCATTTCCGGTCCCGAAATGCAACAGCAATCGACGTAGTCCTAAGTTAGTACCAATCGATACGGGATCCTACACATTGATAACTCTAACTTACGACTACAATGCTATGTGGATAAGTAAATAATAGAAAATTTGGGTTAAAAACAAAGGAAGCTCAATTTATTGAATAAATACGAATAAGCGGAAGGTAGCAAATAAAATGAAAGTTTAAGTATGACATGACAAAAGTGCGTCATCATAAAATACGGGCAAAAAAAAAACAACTGCACAACTGAAATGAAAAGTAACAGAGTACGCGTTGTGCAATTTTTAAAGTAGAAACGAAGATCGGGCAAATAAGAGATCACACTGGAAGCTGGCTCCTCAGTATCGTAAGTGAAGCACGAGCGATGCAACACCACTAGCACCTAGTCCAAGTCCTCGCGAACCAGCTGCCAGGTACCTGAAAAGTAGGGGTGAGCACTCGTCCTCGCTAACGCGATGCGGGTGAGACGACCTAACCATAGTTAGGTTTGAAAATCATTTATATATATATACATATGTATAAATATAACAGTATATATATATACCGTTAGCGTAAAATCGCGTAACGAAAGTCAAACCAAGACTATAACAAGTCTTGTAAGGCTTAGGGCAAGTGAGGTAAAATCATGCAGATGTAAAATATGCGACTCGGCTCAAAATAACAAATGCGCTGATGGGGTATATCCATTCGACCCACTCTAAGGTTCGTCTTCGAGCCAACCGAGAGCCAATAATGTACTACGATGCCAGACATCAGGACACGGTTATTACCGTAGTAATAAGTCACACAGGTGCCGGACATCAGGACAACAGAATCACCGTGATGGTGCCCGGACATCAGGACGCGGGATTCACCATATAATACTAAAACATGTGGTGCCAGACATCAGTACACGGAATCACCGACTTATAATCATGGATAAAATAAAAGGGTCAGTCTCGAGACAATATGACCAAAGTAAAGTGTCAATGTATGTAACATGCGATAAAGACGTTTAGCATATACACTTTATATATAGAAAACCACTAAACCGGATGGTACCGGCTCACCCTACCTTATATAGCAGTGTCGAAGTCCGCACCCCAAGTCACGCTCCTCGTGCTCTACGTAGAATCGCGTCCCGCAAGAAAGTCTCATAGCTAAACAAATAACGAAAAGGGATAAGTAAGGGTCACGACGTTTTTAATCGATTTAGTAATTGATCGTCGATTTGACTAGTCTGACTACCCGAGTCGAGGTCTGGGGATGATCGGTTGATTTTTCTAAAGGTGAGTGTGAATTTATTTTATAGATATTCGTATCTTAAATTTAAGACGTGAATGATCGATAGTTGAAAATCTTAAATTTATTGTTCCGATATTTAAATCTCTCACGCTTAAGAGTTCATCGATTTCCGATTCGGGCGGAAATCGAGTTTAAGGTTTAACCATAAAGATAAAATTACGTTTTAGCGAAATGTTACTAATTTTCCTGAATCCGATTTAAATCGAGAAACTTAAAAGTAAAAAGGTTGAAATGAGAGTTAAGAGAAAACTAAATTAATTACTGTTTGGATAAAAACAATAATTTTTCAACTTATTTACTACTATGGGCAAGACCGTAATTATTAAAAGTCAACAGGGGTATTTTGGTCATTTCAAAAGGTAGTAAAACAGTAAAATGTTAACTTTATAAACAGTAACACCAGAGTTTTTACCCTTTAATCTCTAATTGACTCCTATTCACAAATCCGGCCAAACATCTGACGAAAAACCAACCAATATCAACATGCAATTATACCAAACGAATCGAAACGACGTTACGAACACAACAACACCAAAGGAATCAGAGTTCGATTGATACCTCAATGAAGCACTGGAAAGAAATCTCGTCGGCTCCGTGCTCCAACACCTCCGATCGAAGTTGCTGCGACCTCTTCCTCACCTCCTAGACGCTGCTGCGACTGTCTTGAGCTACCCAACCTTCCCAAAAACCTTTTTTGCTTCCGAAAATGAAGAACAAGGTCGTCGGAGTTCAAAGAACACACCGGCGAAACCAAGGAGATGAAATGGTGAGTTTCAGGTTTCAATCTCTAAGAAAACATGAAGTAATCGATTGGGTAGTGAAGAATAGAAAATGATTTACCAAGAGGAGCTCCACAACATCGCTGGAGCTCGGAGAAATCGTCAACGGTCTCCACGGCCTCAAAACTTGGATTTGCCGGAACGCGGTTGCATGCGAGTTCTCTTGATATTATCGGGAAGAGTATGAGGCGGCAGTCACAACGATAGTGGTCTCGTGGCGATTGCATGATGAAAATGAAGGGCTAAGTATATCATGGGAAAATGCATTTTCTAAAAATATGATTAAAAAAGTCGTTAGCTGCATAAACTCGTTGGAAATTAACCGAGCATCGGAAAAATATTTCGTGAGTACTCTCGCGCTTGTGACGAGTGACGACACTAGTTTAATACAAAAATATTAAACTACATTTT
Source organism: Argentina anserina (assembly GCF_933775445.1). NCBI lineage: Eukaryota > Viridiplantae > Streptophyta > Magnoliopsida > Rosales > Rosaceae > Argentina > Argentina anserina. Next base: position 18,738,828 of record NC_065876.1, read on the forward strand.
TTACATCTCAGAAGGTTAGCGTGACAATTATGCCGGAAAGATAAAGAAATTTTTCAGTGCCTCACATTATCTCTACCTACAGAAGAACGTATCAAGTCTCTAGTGAATTTATAAACCTCAAGACAACGAAAGTTTTGGAATGGAAGAGTGCAGTAGCATCGGTTGAGATCGATGACTTGTGGAGGTAGCATTCCTACCCCAATTTCTCAAATTCTTGCGTTTATGAATTTGTTAGGTTGTTGTGATTCTTGTTATGGTTTTGTGTGTTGAATTTGTCGTGTTGGAGATGGGATTTTGTGGCCGGTTTTGTAATAAGAGACCGATCGTAAAAGAAAAGGGGTAAACCCTGGGTTTTTACCGAATTAAAGTTACCCTTTTACTTTTTAGCATCAATGTGAAATTACTGTTATGCCCTTGACAATAAGTTACTGTTTGACCGTTTGACTTTTACTATTTAAAGTTTTATCCTAAATTACCTTTTTACTATTTATCAAGTGATTTTTACGGTTTTACTTTTACCTATTGTAACTTAGTGAAAACTTGATTTACTTAAAATTGAGACGATTAGCGTAACGCTTAGTCACGATGTTAGTTCTGATTTCTGCCCGGTTCAGGAATCGAGAATTAATTTTAATTAGAGATGTGTCGATAAATGATAAAGTCATCGATTCGATCTTAAGTAGCTTTAATATCATTAAAGTATGCTTTTCATCGCTCGACATTTGAAGTCAGGAATACTTGGCCAACATAAAGTGAACCTTTGACTTTCATGGTCAAACTAGGAATACTGAATCGAGTCAATTTACGATACTCGGAAATTCGTATTGACTCTTTGATAAATGGATTTAGAATTCATGCAATGAAATCGTACAAAGCTGGAGCAGTAGCAGCAATGTTACTTTGGGATTGGATGACCGACGTGGATTCTGCATTTCAATCCAAGTAGGATGAGACCCTCTTTGTGTATTTCGTGCCCTTAAATTCATTGTCGATGGCTCAGTTGATTTATTTAATGTTAAATGAATGGCATTATTGTTTTAGAAATGCTAAAACTCGAGGATAGATGGATACTTCGTGAGTGAGAATACCTGAGAGTGAACCTCTGAAGGGGCAATGCCCTGTTTATTATTAGATCCATACCTTAAAGTATTATTTAGGGCATTCCATTAAATGGACACTCTCACTCTTTTGATAGTTCTGCTACAAGTCGTAAGGATCGGTCATCACTGACTGGATATTATTGATGGTCATCATACATGTTTGCATTGATTTCCCTAAAAGATAACTTATCCCTTTTGTAATAAAAAGGTTTATAGCTCGATCTCACATCTAAAACTATTTAAGTTTTCAAAAAACTTAGCCTACCTCACTTTCAAACCACATAGGTGGGCTGGCCCCTACTGGGTGAGCGAGGACGAAGCTCACCCCTACTATAGTTTGTATGCAGGTTAGGAGCCAGCAAGAGTTTAGGAAATGTACACATCCTTTGGGCTGTTTAAAGTCATTTTTAATTTATTAGCTCTCTCTTGTATCTTGTTCTTATTGAGATATAAGTTCCGAGGTTGTATTATAAATCATGTCACCTTTGTTGTATATTTTGGGTTGCCATAGTTGTATTTGTTTTGGGCCGGTGACTCTTTGATCACCTTCCGTTGTTTCAAAATATTGTAATGCTCGTATAATTATTTCACGTATGTTTCCAAAGTCGTAATTTGAGTTTTTATTTTCAATTTACTTTTGTAAAACTCAGTTTGTTGTTTAGCGAAAAATTTGAACAAGTTTCCAAGCTAGCGAGTGTTCAAACAGACTTTGTTCGTTTGTTCGCTTGTTAATCTAAAATCTTTAACTCTAATACCGTCATTTTCCCTTCCGGGATGTGACAATATCACCCTCATACACTTGTGAGTTGTGAGTTATGAGTTGTCAAAAAGACTCAACAAGAGAAAAAAAACAAGAACCTAAGAAAAAGAGTGAGAACGTCTTCTAGCTATAACAACAACAACTATGTCATCCAGATATTGCTGAGCAGCATGGATAGGAGGAGTCTCAAAGAAGATCAGACCAAGCTCATGATTGATACTGTTTTTTGTTAAGATATCAGCAGTTATATTGCACTCCCTGAAAATGTGTCGAATTTGTGCATCACCCAAACACTTCATAAGATTACAACAACCATTTAAGAGAGATCCAAGGGGGTGAGTATGAAGATCAGCACAATGGACTAATTGAACCAACACAATAGAATCAGACTCAATTTCAAGCTTATAGATATTCATTTTAGCAACTAATTTCAAGCCAAAGAAAAGACCCCATGCCTTAGCATCAAGAATTTCACCAATCCCTAAATTAACTGAAAACCAGCCATCCAACTCCCAAACTGGTCTCTGATAAACCACCCACGCCAATATGCCTAGAAGCACAATTTCTAGTCGCATCAACATTTAGCTTCAAAAAATTAGTTGCAGGTTTTTGCCAAGCAAGATACACGCTACTGTAAATAGTCTTAGCATTCCTCTTGAGATTGGAACATTCCACCCATCAACATACTTCCAAATAATATTGTCAGGACAAGAAGGCATGATAAAATTAGGGTCAAAAACCACTTTGTTCCTCCACTTCCAGATGTACCAACAGATAAAAATAAATAAATTGCACCACTTTGTATTCTTATTAATATTAACCATGCAATGGATCTATGAAAGAGAAAAAGAATTAAGAATAGTCACAGAACTATGAAAGCAATTCCAAATCATCGAAGCTCTAGGGCAATCTCTGAACATGTGGAGAAGAGTTTCATCAGCACCAAAACAAATAGGACATTTGGAAATATAAGTAAAATTCCTTTTAATCTTTTGAACATTCGTAATAAGCTTTTTGTACAGAGCAGTCCATAGAAAAATCTTTAACTTGGGAGGAATTTCCAAACTCCAAGTAGAATTCCAACGAGAATTCACAGGCCTTTACAAATCAAACTTGGAATTGTAGGTAGAAGTAACATAAAACTTACCATTATAAGTATGACCCCAAATAAGAGCATCCCTACCTCCAATCTCAAAGGCAGTAGGAACATTTATAATCTGACACACAATATCATTAGGCAAAATAACAGATTAAGAAGATCCAAGTTCGATCCAGTCTCACACCAAAAATCGCAGATTAAGGCATGAGAATTAACAATAGCATCAGTAAGAGCAAAGTTAAGAAGAGGACGAGTGTAACCCCAAGGATCAGACCAAGATCTAATGATCTTACCGTCACCAATCCTCCATTAAGCATTTTCTAAGCAACTCAACACCAAAATTAATGCTTCGCCAAGTATGTGAACAATCACCAATCAGGCCATATTAGAAATGCAAACCCTATTCAAATACTTAGCCTTATACATAGAAGCCCAGAGACCATTATCATTTTGTAAAATTCTCCAACTAGCTGTAGCTAGCATTGCCTGATTCATATCAGCAGTAAATTTAATTCCCAATCCCCCGAGAGACTTAGGCTGACAGACAGTTTCCCAATTAACAAGGTGAATTTTTTTCTTATCCTCAGAATCTACCCAGATAAAATCACTGTTAAGTTTATCAATTTTATCACACAAACTAACAAGTAATCTAGCAGTTTGCATAGAATACATGGGAATAGCAGAAGTTACAGACTTAACAAGAGTAACTCTTCCAGCCATGCTCAAAACCTTACTCTTCTAGCTAGAAAGTATGTTTTTAATTTTATCGAACAAGCTAGCATAAGTGAACTTATTAATTCTACTATGAATCAGAGGCATACCCAAGTACTTACCAAGGTCATCAGTAAGAGGAGAATCACAAATTCTACTGATTCTACAAGCAACACACTTACGAGTATTAGGAGACCAATAGATCAAAGATTTCTGAAAAACTCACGGTCTAACCACGGGGGCCACAACCTCGAAAGGATGCTTTTCCAATGGACTCCATCACCGAGATGTATGTCAGTCTATGGGTCTCTGAGATCCAATTTTGTAAACCTTGAACCAGGGTAACGAAAATAGCATAGCCCCTTACTCAGCTCAGAATAACTTTGTGTGTTAGACTGGCCCCAAAGTGTTAATAAAAGCTGCCATCAACCCCAAGTGACCTTTGCAAGGTACAAATGGAGGGTTAAGGCTAATATTAACAAAATGGACTTTACCTATTCCGTTCAACTTATAACTTACAATAAACTAAGCATAAATAAACATTTAGCTTCCTAAAAAAAATAATAAAATAAAAAAAATTTAACTATGTGTAATAAGTTTCCTATAGGCATAATACTACAACAATATAACAAATAACAATTTAACACACACAAGAAAAATTTTCGTTCTATTCACAGAAACATATAAACCAATATACACTTATACAATTACTATTCACAGAAACATATAAACCAATTACTTTTTTTTAGTCTCCTTCTGAATCACTATTCACAGAAGCACTATTTACGATTACTATTCACAGAAACATATAAACCAATTTCCCGGCAATGGCGCTAAAATGATAGAGCGTTTTGTTAGAACGTCTATAAAATACCCTGAAAAACATCATCGTTAGTATAAAATAAGCAGGGATCGTTTAGTCCAGGGAATCAAAATGGCCTCAAAACTTATCATGTTAATGGGGGATTTGATTTGGATTCTAAAACTACAACTTAAAATAAATCATAAATTACTTATATATAATTGATCAACCACTCATCATATAACCAAAACATGAATTCTACTCAAGAAACATGTATGACACGCATAGAACAACATATAGGCAGCAAGTATTATCGATTATTTCTAAATCCATTTCAATTCCAATTCTAATTAGAGTCCGAAGTGGTTCATCTAATCGTTAAGACTTCTTAATTATTTAGAATCAACGAAGCGTTCAATCCTAAACATATGCTAAAAAAAGTTCAACATAACGAAGCGTTCTAGTTAAACAACAAAGTAGCACATAAGTACATTAAGTCGAATTGGAGACATGTAAGTAAGCATGGCGTCACTCATCTTGATTAAACATGACAATTTCTAGAACTATCACAACCCTAAACAAGTATCAATAATTGAAACACGAAGCGCATATTCAATCAATGAAAACTTTGGTGAATTAAATCGCAACTTTAGGAGAACCATGGCCTTGGCTTCCTCAAGCATTGATTTAGATGTACAAGTTCAAGGAATAAATCAAAATCAAACCTAAAAACAATTTGGAAGCCTACTGCCCCTATTCATCTAGCACGGCATACATACATATTTCAATGAGTTCATACAATCAAAACATAAAACCAAAGAAGTCTGAAATTATATTATAAATATATGAAACCGAAAATCACATCCAATAAGGTGTTTGTTTGGGAATCATGCACGACAACTTTTGTGACTTTATAATGAGAGGATCATGAAAGGAGATTGTTTTGTTGATTAGAAGGAATGGTAGGTTTGTGATTCTAGCGATGCATTGTGGTGAAGTCATGAAAGTATTGTCATGGATAAAGCACACTTCTTTGAAAACCAATGTATGTGATGTAAGTAGTAGGCATGTGTTAATCATTGATTTGACTCAAGTTAGATGTCGAGAGTTTTTTACCATGCTTAGTGGTAGGGGCTAGCTCATGACGGGAGTGGTGAATTAGACAAAAGGGTATGTTGACGTCTCTATGCTGAGAACATCATTAGGTTTCGGGAGAATCATCTATCGACGGTCGAGTTCCATTACAAGCATGCTAACTTAGCTGCCTCACATGTGGCTATTAATGTTAGGACATGTGACAAATGATTTTTTTGGAAGAAGTTGGAAGTATGGAGTAGTTGAATACTATAATGGTCCAAGAGACTTGGAAATTTCGGTTTCTAAGACTTGATAGCGACACAATGTAAATATAGATTATGTAGTGTTGATGTGAGAGACCAATTAACCGCGAAACCTCATTATTCAATAGCATAGTGAGATATGTCAGAGAAGAGAAGTCACCTGTAAGGTTCGTTGAACTTTTTCGAATGTTGATGACATTCAAGACAATGATGTCTAGCTTGTCTCCTAAATGCCTTACTGTGTAATATGTTCCTTTGAACTTATCTTGCCCTTAAAAGAAGACTATTAAAGTGGAGCCGTGTGACCATTTAGTTGAAGGGCTCACCTATAGTGGGGTGGTGGGAGTGGACATGAAGTAATGTTGACATTGAGGGTACGCTGGACTCTGCGGGACCAAGGTTGCAAATTTAGTATACCAACTTCATCATCTAGCAGGTTCTGATACATATGGTATGCTATGTGTCCTAAGGTTGTACATCCTTACACTCAATGTGTGTTATATAAGTAAATGCGCTTATGACCTGTTAGAATTTAGTTGAATAGTGAAATTTGTTTCTAGATTTGCCTTATTTCATAAAGGTCTTGTTCTGCGGAACATCTTGTTTTGCATTTGATTAGGGATGTCCGAGTCGTGGTTCTCCTGGATGGGTGTTATTATGCTCATTGTAAATTTTCAGACACGATGAAGTTATATAACACCATGATAGAAGAGAAGCGAGTTAGGATCGCCTTGTGGAGGTATCATAAAGAGGAAAATTGTTGGGAAGGTGAATCAAAGTTTTAGGAAGAAGTTAAGAATTAGTGGCTGAGTAGTGTGGTTAAATTTCGGGACGAAATTTCTCTAAGGGGGGTGGAATATAATAACCCATTTTTTTCCTCTCCCTCTCTCCGCACCCGCGCCTTTAGAGGCGAAAATTTTCTTCTGACCCAACCCGAATTTTCCGGCCGACTCTGGCGGTTTCAGGCAACCGGGCCAACCCAGATCGCTTATCTTCTCCTTGTGCGCTTCCCTGTGGTGGTGGATCGTGGAGTAGCACGCCGGTTTCCACGCATCGAAGCCGGAAGTCGACCCAGAAACCCGTCGGTGACCCGGTTGTGTTCTTCAATTTTCCGGCGAGCTCCGACGAGTTTAAGCTTCACCACCGGTCTCAAACTCCTTGCCTTAACGTCGCCAACAACCCCTGCAAAGGTCTTGAGCTAAATCGAAGGGTAAGAACTCGAACCAAGAAATTTCAATTCTAGGGTTCTTGATTTGAGATTTTTTGGAAATTCTGAAATCGGAGGTTTTAAGCTTTAATTTAGACTTTGTTGTAAACTAGGAAGTTGTTAGGAATGCCATTTAGATTGTGGTGGTCGGTGAACAGTGGCGCCGCATGAATAGTACAATGAACCGTATTCATGAACAGTTATGGCGAACAATACTCGGCAAACAGTAATGTGAATAGTGTTATGTAAATAGTAACTGTGCACAGTGTTTAGTAAAACAGTAAACCATGAACAACGTTCTGTGAACAGTGTTTTATGAACAACATTTAGCTGTACAGAAATCGTCACCTAATATTTTACGTATCATTTTCTAAGCATTTTATCATGCTATTCGGTGACCGACGAAACGAGTGAGGAAATTACTTTCAGTGTCGTGGTAGTTGCACGTAGGAAATAAGGTGAGTAAACCACACAATGATCATCATGATCGACTTAGTATTATAATTATTGAATTTAGTTTGAGTTGTCACCATAGTTGTTGCATCACTAGTTATAAAAATTATTTTAAAAATATGTTTTGGTTTAAATTACATGAACTTGATCGTCTACGGTTCATGGGTAAGTGAAACGCTATTTTAATAAATGATTTTAAAAATGTTTTAGTGATTATGAACTATGGTGAATGTGAGTAAATCTCACTATGACGAGTCTACCCTTGGCGGTGACTCATCTTTACGTTTCCTTAAAAAGATCGAACTATGACATGTATATAATATAGTGGGTTGTGTATGTGTATAAAATGGTAAATAGATACATTTATATGGGTTGCTAATTATATACTGTTACGTTCTTATTTCCAAATAAATTATACTATGGCAACTATATTTATTTTATTTGAGCAAGAGTCGCTTGTTAGAGTACAATAACATGGGTGGATTGTTATTGTACGTGGTTTTAACATTGAGTTTTGTTAAAACATTTTCTGTCTTCGGACGTGTTTTATGTCTTCGGACGTGTTGGCATGTCAAAATCTAGCCTTGGCCGGGCGACAGTTACGATTCAGTTCGAGTTTTAGTCTGTCTACCGGTGTACTGATGATCGGTTTGATTACTCGAGATCAATATTAACCCTGTAAGCATTGTTAGTAGTATAAAGCAAGAGGATATCGTTTACAAACCGGGGATCCAACCAGGGTAAAGAATCACAAACATTTAACAACGAATTCATAAGAGATATAAAGATTTGAAATAGGACGTATCAAGAACATAAAAATAAATCCTAAACTAGTATATACATGTGATCAACCAACCAACACATAAACATCACCAAACAAAACGTCACAAGTAGCTTCAAAATCATAATCTCATCTTATGCAATTACCGAGCCTTAGTGGACAAGTATTGAGTGAACAAACAACAACCTAATGCCGAACTAGGTTACTTAGCGCATCCCTAACTCGAAACATGGCCTGGTAATCCTATCTTAGCGCTTAAAAATTACAAGGTAACATGTCATTCTCAATCTTACCACTTCATTGATTTGTCTCTTATCTAATTACTTAACGCATCTTAGATAACAAACGGATCATGGTTAATTCCTAGTGAGTACTAACAAGTCAAGCATGTCACTTACTTTAACAAGTTAACAAAAACACTTAAAATCCTATATGCAAAACTAACTTAGCGCCTTGAATCACATATAGTTAACGCATAAGAAAGAGAATCATTAAATCATTGAATTATAAACTCACGACATCTACATAGAAATCATAGAAAATAAAATCAGAACTACTTTATAACATCTTTCAAAATCGTAAACTACATAAGAGTATTCCACAAATTCGGAACTAGCCAAAAATATAAACACAACATCACACAAAGAATCCAAACCAAAAACATAAGTGAAGAAGTAACGAGTTACACTTTGTAAATCTCCTTAGCGGTATCAAAACAAGGCAGCACGGCTTCAACTTGAATGGCAATCCTAGGCGTAGCGCTTTGGATCGAATGGAATGAAGGGAAGATGATGTTTTCGCTTGAATGGCTTTGAGGATGATGAGTAGGGTTTAAGGCAGAGCTTTGGCTAGTCTTGTAAGCAAGGTTAATGATCATTTTATGTGGAAATGAGGTGCTATATATAGAGGAAGAAACCCAAGGGAGGATGGCCACAAAGTCCACAAAGTTGAAACCAAATTGGTTAAGGTTTCCTAGATTCGGTAGATCTGACCTTTGTCCCTTGTTGTGGCCATAACTTTCTCTAGAAAATAGATATTGAGATGATTCCAACTGGCCATTTCAACTAGACTTCCGTGCATTTTCTCAATCATTTTGAGCTGTCTAAGGGAGCCCATCAAAGTTGGATGATCTGCACTGCCAGAACTCTGATTTCTATAAAGATTGCATATCTTTTGCATTAATTGCATATCTTCTTCCTCCTTTAATGCTGATTTATTTTGCACAAATTTCTTTATTTGAATTAGGGAGGCAGAAAAAGTCTTAATTGTTGCAGCCATGTTTGATTTTTCTTACCTCTCCTCATTAAATTTGCTGCATGCATTCTTTGACTTTCTTGCCTCTTTTCATTTAATTTGCTGCATGACTTCTTTGACATTCTTTGGTGCACATATTTATGGAGATTTTGATACATATTTGTGCTCTATATTCAGGAGAAAAAGGTCCTAAGTTTCCCTCATAGCCCTTGGATCAAAAGCAAATCAATGGCTGAGATTATTCCGCCGAGCTCACTGGACCTCTGAGCAATGATTCGGCCATATCTCCCTATAGAAATAAGATATTGATTTGATTCCAAATCCCAAAAAAACTAGACTCCCATAGCTTTCTATCCATATAAGGTACGTCTTCTAACTCGATCGAAGCTATCTAGGGGATCCCGTCGAAGTTGGACTACGAATCTTGACAGCATTTTCATCCTTGCATGGATTGGGCTTTTAAGTGCATATCGTCTTCTCTTTCCTTGTGGAACTAGGATTGTTTTCCTTCTCCAACATGGATTTGTATTTCCTAATAAGAATAAGTATGTGAGAAACAAAGAAATATGAAAGGATGAATCCTACTCGAACAAGGAATCATATCTCAACAAGGATTATTAACACTTAGCACGATTTCATCATCAATTCACTTATAATTGATATAAGCTCTACATAGACAATTTTTTATACAAAAGAAACTAAAACATACTAAATAAGAGGTAACAAAGAGTAAGAATAGGGCATAAACGCATTAAGAACGTTACACTTTGTGCTACTATCAACTGGCATGAGGGGTAACAGATGGGTTACCGGCTTATGAGTAGCCATATTTTTGGATATTTGGTAACAGATGGGTTGCCCAATGTCTGGCGGCGTACTGCATGAGGGCTAACAGATGAGTATGTGGGTCTCATGAGTACCCATATTATAAATGTATTTGGGTAAACAGATGAGTTGCCCGATTTCTCATGAGTACTTATATTTTCAGATATTATTGGACAACTAGATGGGTCGTCATATGACTCATGAGTACATTTATAATTAAATGTTTTCAGTTTTTTTCTCTTGTATACTATGTGCAAAGCTTACCGGGTTTGTGTTTACAATCTCGGTGCACCTATTTGATGGTATAGGGGATAGTTCTGCAGGTGTGGATTAGCAAAATTAGAGGGCTTTCTCTGAAGATTGTCAAATAATTATATTCTTACTACTGTTTGTTGGTGATGATTGAGTGAATTTTAGATTTCCATTTGTTGTGTATTATTCAAGTCGACTGAGTCATGCTGTAAACTCAGTTTCTATACACTGTTATGATAAGATGATTTCAATATATTTAAGATTGTTTTAGAGTTTTCATGGCTTCGAATTCGAATTTTTTATTATTCGAAATTCGAGGTTGTGACATACAGTGCCATTAGAATTAGAATTCTTGGACTTTGGAGACATCTGAGATTTCTTTTGCTTAGATTGAAAGCTGTTCCATAACTTGACAATCTTAGGAGTAGGCTCAGAAACTTTCTCAACCATTGACTCATCGTCAACAACAACTTCAGTATTAGCTTCATCATGAAGAACATTAATTATAAACCCTGCATCAATAGCTTTCTTTACATTGGAGCTCTCACCATTTTTCTTTTTATTTCGATAGCTCATTAACATCCAAGGACCCACGTCTGCCTTAGCAACATCAGAAGGATAAGTAGTGGAAGCATCCATATCACTCTGCGCATTTCCCATATCCAAAGAATCAAAATTATCCATGGAGATATGCACATCATTAGAGTGCTCATGAGGAATGACACTACTTGACTTCACAATACTTGGACACGTATCCTTAGAGTGACCATAAAATCCACACTCAAAACATATCATTGAAATCCCTTCATACACAACATAGTAAGTAGTGCCTTCAACTTCAACAAAAGGCTTTAGAGGTTTGTTCAGATCAATTTCTATGCAAATTCTGGCAAACTGCCCTCGGCATTGTCCAACAGACAAGGGATCACAATGAACCACATCTCCCAGCAAACCACCAATCTTATCAATAGTAAAATCTCTAAAATATTTAATAGGAAGAAGCCATATTGCTAATTACAGCAGTAGTGGGATCAAATTCTGGGCGCCACTTCTTCACAATCATGGTTTGACCAACTATAATCCAAGGCCCTCCACACAAAGCATGGTTCGTATCTTCCTCGAGATTAAACTTGACAATGAAAAAACCATTGAGGAGATCAATAAGTTGCCAACCACCTTTGACTTGCCATTTTCATCTCAAACCCTTCAACATGAATTCAAACGAACTTGTAGAATTAGGTTTTCCCATTTACTTGACAATCACAACACAACACCATTCAAAATCAAGCTTATTATACACTTTATCAGAGAATGAGACATTGGGGTCATGTTTCCCAAAAGAGAAAACACAATCATCATCATTGAATTCCAACTCCTCAGTCATAGTTTGTTTAAATAGATCAGTAGAATTTTTCAGGGTATTAGCATAACTCATCTGGGGATTCGAAGCAATTGGAGGTTGGAAAGAGTTGTCCCAATCCTCCATTTGAAAAGCTTGCAAATTTGGACAAATGTCTTTGCCACTTTTGGATCTCTTTCGTTGAGCCATCGCACCATCAGAAGCTCCGCCAATTCCCGACGGAAGGGCGGAGAAAGTAAACACAGGTTTAGCCACCACACCGGCTAGGAGCACTGGAAATTACAAGAGAGATTGAATCGGAGGGAACCCAATCCAATGAGAGGTTCAATGAAAGCTTTACAGAGAGCCAAAAAAAAATCCTGAATACAACCTTTTTTTTTTTGATAAGAAATTTTAACAAAACACAAAGATTTATGAGAAATTTTAAATACACTCCACTTAATACTTAATACACACTCACTACTCAAATACACTACTCATTTTATTTCTCATTCTAATTTTGTATTAAATACACAACCCAAAGTGCCTAAAATACTTTTAACTCTAGGTGTCTTATCATTTCATATGATTTTGAAAAGATTTCAGATAATTAGTATGTACTAATTTTTGAAGTGATCCATAAATATTAATTATTTAAAAATTCTTACATATACTTGCTCTTCAAATTCTCAAACATGAAAAACGATGAATGCATTCTTCATCTTGTTTGATGAACTTTACCTATTCTTCATCTTCATTGTCGATTTTGTTTTTTTTTAAGAAGAAAAATTACATTGAAATGAGAAAGATCATAATGTCTTAACATAAATTACCTTGGTTTGACATTCTAAATTGGAAATTATTAATTTTTAAGAAAGAAATAAAGGGATGAATTGATAATCAAAATTTTCCACTTAATTTTCTATTAGATAAATATAATTTCTTTCATCGTAGAAACTTATTTAATTTTAATAATGTGTTTCGGGAAAATTTTAAGATTGTAATATTTATATTTTCTTTACTAGGGGTATATTTTGATGATTTTGCATATCTAAGAAATTTGATTTAAAACTTAAAAAGATATGGATGTGTATTAAGTAATTAGATGTGTATATTTAAAACTTCTCAAGATTTATATTCAATATAAATAAAAGAAAAAAAATAGAAATTTTACGAAACCTTGAGAGACCGAACGTATCGAAATCGTGAAAAAAGAATAAAATCATTGGAAAACTTAATTTCCAAAGTTGGTTGGTCAGTCCAAGAGTAAGAGTGTGGAGAAGAGAAGAGAAGAGAAGAGCTAGAGCAGCAGCATCGGATTGATCTCAGAGTCATGGGACTCGCCGTCCCACATCTCCTCACTCTCCTCCTCCTCTCCTTCTCTCTCATCTTCTGTCCCGTCCTTGCCGACTCCCACTTCGAAGGCTTTGAAGACGCCGACGACATCGAGGACGACTTGGACTCCTCCTCACTCCCTCTCACCCCCACCCAAACACTCCTCACCGCCACCTCCCAACCCGACCCGGATCCCCTCCCCGATTCCGAATCTCCCAAACCCTCCGCTTCCGCCTCCGGCTTCGAGTACTGGGACGAGGACGAGTTCGAAGGCCTACCACCAGACCACCCTCCAACCCTAAAACACGATGCTGATGACGATGATAAAGCCGCTCCCTCTCCCTCTCCCGATTCGGATTCGGATCCGGATCCGAAACCCTCGGGTTCTCCTCCGCCTGGTTTTAGATCTTACACGGTGGAGATCGCCTGCGGAGGGTTCTTGATCGTTTTCATCGTCAACTACTTGACCGGAAAGCGCGTCAACGAGAACATCGCCCTGGCGTGGGCGACGAAATACGCGACCAAGGAGTCGATTTTCGACAATAACTTCAGCCTCCTGGGCGTGGGCGACGGCGACGACTCGCCTCTGCTGCTCAAGGAAGGCCAGAACGTGTTCAAATTCTACGCCAGCGGCCGGAGGTGCTGCCAGGGCCTCTTGGCCACCATGGAGCTCAAGAGCCGCCACGATTTGATCTCCTCGATTTTCAACCTGGTGATTCCGACGACGAGGGACGAGATTAATTTCGAGGTGTATATGAATGATGACGCCATGGACCACGTGGTGTTCGCTGTGGCCAGGAAGAAGGCTGCCAAGGCAATGCAGAAGGAGGTCCCTGACTTGCACAAGTTCGCCACTGTGCTTCCTCCTCCTAGTGGCAGGAAGTGGGTTTCCGACGACTTGGCGGTTATCTCCGAGTCCAAAGAGGTCGCTGGCGATTTAATCACTGAGGCTGTTCTTGATCAGGTTGGTTCTCCTTTCCATCCCAGCTCTGTTTTTGACATGCATGATGTACAGGTACATTAGAATTAACAGTTCTCCACGATGTGTCCCTGTCTGCAGCATATGTTGGCAAGATGTATATTGTCCGTCAGTCATCTGAATAATAAGGAAGAAAAATAAAAATTAGAGCTGTTGGGAAAACCGGGTTTGATTCTTAGCTTTGTCCAATTACCCACAGACTTTTTCTTATTTTACTCCTTCATTTTTCGGAAGTTTATTAGAGAGCTGTTGTCATCTGATAACTAGTTTTGTGTTATATTCACCTTTTTTTGGCTTTCTAACTGCTTTGATATTTAGTTTCTAGATTGGGTTCAGTTACTGCAGACTTTTGAGATTGTTATTATTTCGCCATTGTTCTCTGGTTTTGTGAATTTATTGCTTTTTTTTTTCCCGGTTGTTTGCTTGTTATGGTTGCCTGTAGCTTTCTTCAATTCATTATTTCTTGTTTGTCTATTCCAAGTAGATTTTCATACCTTTAATAGCTGATGGTGGTTTCCTTTATTTATTCATTTGGTGAGGCTGTGGTCTTGAAATCATATTTCGCATAGCCTTATTGGATAAGGTTCAGTTCTTGAATCAATCACAGTGCACAGAAACTATTGTGTATGTTACTTTGAATCTCCTGTAGAGGGGATCTGGGAGTTTAGAACACTTGACTAACGACACTCAATTGATGGTATTTGCAGGTTTTTGGAGATAAAGCTTTTCAGAAATTTGGAAAGAATTTCATATATATGCATTTTTCAGATCAACATCCAGGGCCTACAAACAAAAAGATGCTACTGTTTAAGTTTGCTCTACCTGATGCTGATAGCATGGCTGATATGACTCGTTTGGTGGCTTTGATACCTTACTATATTGATTTGATTGGTCGGTACAAGCTAAGCAGCCAGGTATGGCAGCTACCTTTTTTAGTTTTGGTCTGGACAGGTCAGCTGTTAGTAATTGTGGAGTCGAGGTTGGAGAAAAGAATTGTGATTTAATACGTTTTAATTTTGCAATTGATAATTAATTTATGATATGTGCTAGTGTAGGCCCGGTCCAAAACAGAAGCAATCAGATCAAAGGCTGCTCTAGAGGCATACAAAGAACTCCAGAACACTAGGCAAGAAGCTTTGCAAAGAAAGAAGGCAGAAAGGAAAAAAATGATGGAGGAGGCTGAGGCTAAGCTTAGTGCAGAGAGTATACGCAAGAAGGAAGCAAAGGAGCGTGCCCGTCAAATGAAGAAGGCAATGCCAAAAATGAAAATGACCCGTGCCGGCTAATTGTTATAGTTTACTTGTTAATGGTACCTCTGCGTTTTCTTTTCTTCAACATCTCCATGGTATTTCAGTTGGCACTTTTTGCCTTAAGTTTTGCTTCTGAATCTTTGTAAGTTGTATTCTAAATGTTTGGAGTTAGCTTCTTAGATTTGGAACATATTAATTCTGTGCCATAGATGTAAGGTTTCTGGGCGCCACTCGTTTTCCTTTTTGTTGCATCATTGCTACTTTGTTCCAATAGAGTGATAGAACACAGTAGATATCAGAACGTATACCACCAAAAAAAATTGCGATATCTTTCACCCTTTGAAAATCAAGACGGCATTCTTGTTCTGATCTTTTATTTTCCTTTTCCTTATTTTATTAACATCAGGCGCTCCGGAGTTCGGACTACCCATTCGAGCTATGTATCCTGTTCTGGGATTAATATTGGTCTGCGTATGTTAGCTAATTTGCTGCGTTGGTTTCACATTGTCATAATCTCTTAGAGCATCTTTTTTTTGTTACAATCGGAGTCAAACACAAGCAAAAAGGGACAGCAAATTAGAAGCTATAGGCACCAGATCTTCTGGCACGAGTAATAGCACATAGGTCATCAAGAAACGCTTGCGCAGCATGAGCAGCGGATCTTCAAAGGTGATAATTTCAACTAAAATAGTTTTAAAATCATCTTGACAAGCTAATTTAGAAATACAACTACGTCAGTTCTCTGTAGTAGTGTGTACTGCTATTTCAGGTTGTAATCTGATTTGTGTTTGATTTTCATTTATGGTAAAATATGAATTGATGATTTGTATTACTCTGTAATATTCACCGTGGTAGGTTTTTCACTTTAATGTTTCTTTGCAAACTTCCGACCATTACATGAACATTTGAACCAGGTCTGCATAATTTCAAATCCTATATCTGAATTACCATCTAATAAATTGGGTATGGGGTGTAAGCAAATGAATAAAGCCATGAATTCATTAAATTAGTTGCTGTATCTAGTTGCGGGATGACATACACAGATAGGTGCAGTCGTGCAGATACTACGTGTTGACCTTTTTTTTTTTGGATACAAGGGGTCAAAAAGATCCTAGCAAACACAGAAACAAACTAAGTAATAGAAGCTACTGATCTAAGTCAAATAGTGCCAAAAATCATCAAGGGCAGCATTGGCAACTTGCGGGGGAGGCTGCTGAAAAAACTGGACGCCAAGGACAGAACCAATGCTCGCTTTGGACAGAATATCAGCAAGCATATTGGTCTCTGTAACGTGTTGACCATTTTAGTACATGCGAAAATTGGCCTTTCATACACTTATGGAGATGACCACAAAAACATCATCGTGAGACCATTTCCGTACTTCTGATTTCAGTGATGGATTGATTAGGGCTCGCTCTGTATTTGCAAGGCGATATCCAATCACAACTTCCTGCCGTTGACGACCCCTAAGCATTATATCATAAAAGCAGAGTTCTTCCTGGTCATATAAATAGAGTTCAGCCGGTTTTATGCACATCTCATTCCCCTGCATCCAACCAAGATTACACTGGAAATTTCAAGCACCACAATTACATATGCTCAACAGATCTACTAGTTTAAAACACTTCTACTAATGTTCTATGCTACAACAAACTTATACAATGCTTGCTATATATAGGTCAAAAGTGATCAGGGAGATATCTATATATATATAGATGTCCATATCATCAATATGCATGTCAACAGACTTTATTTTCAAAATTTGGGAATTATGTACTAACCTGAAAACACTTCCTTAAATTTAAGTTTCATCATACATGTCATGACCAATATTCTAAACGTTGATTTTTTCAAATGCATATTATAATTTAAGAAATTAAAACATTCATATTGTATGCCACTAAACACACGACTATGTACAGTTTTTCACATCCTGAAACCAATATTAATATTCTTTTTTTCTATTCAACGTCTACAAAAATCTTACTCATCAGTTTTTCACATTAAACTAGCACACCATGTTCAGATAAAATAAATTCCCGAAAGACTGGAGAGTACCTCCTCCGCAAATAGCTCTTCAAGAACACGATTGATTTGCTTATCTTCTGCCACCATTGCCAGTGCCATACTAACAAGTTCATTTGACAGGACATAATCACTGATTCTGGAAACAGAGACCAGGTTTCTAGTCCTAGAATCCAGAATCTCACTAATTATTATCGATTTATCTGAAGCTTGCTGCATCTCACGAATCCAAGAGCTATGCGAAAATGCAGATAACCGTAAGGAAGTCGACTTTGTTTCTTTGTAAGGAAGACGCTTTGACTGCAACCCAAAAACCAATGAATTATCATCGTTTAGTAGTCAAAACTCAGTGGCTCAACTTTATCAAATGTATGGCAATGCTTCCACAGTTTTTTGTCGTGATTCATTACGCAAGCAGGAGTGATACAAAATTTTCTTATCAGTAATTAATCAAGCAAACAGGAGGGACAAACTTAGATATAATACAAAGCAAAAGAGTATCACAGATTTTGACAAGCAATTATGTATGAACTTTTTATTTTATCAGGTGGCATGCTTTGTAGGATGTAGCAATTAAAGTTACCTGTATATCTCGTATGAGGAGAAGTGTGGCAAGGGATTTAGAGTCAGAATGCACAACAGAGTCCTCTAGTGATTCATCTGCAAGAATTAAAATCTGTAGGCTTAGAGTTAGCTACCAGTTGAAAATTAGTCCTAAGAAAACTTCTTTAAAAAAAAAGTCATATCTGTCTAAAGGCATATTATTCTGTTATATTTAAACCAGTGTCAATGGTCAAGGGAACACTTAGTTCACACTTTATCGGTTAATTTAGCGATAACCAATCATGCATAATGAGTGCTACGATTAAATATTAAGCTGCAGCTGAATATATTATGCAGGTGGTGACCAAATTCTGAAATATGAGGTGTAAATTGATACATACAGAATCAAAAGTTTCCAAGGGAAGACTCTCTAGATGCCGTCTTATCACAGCATTTCCTTCTCTGTGAACGAGTTTTATGTTCTCCAACCGAGAAATATCAAGTCCACCATCTGTAAGTTTCTTCTCTCTTTCCTTTTCTGGGACTTCATTAAACATCCAAAGTTCTGAACCTTGAGGCAAAAATGCCTCTAGAACCTGAAAAATGGATACGAAAGAGTTGAAACCTGAGTTATCCGTGGAATCCAATTTTCCACTTGGTGACCTTTCATTAGTTTCATATTTTATCATTTAATATTCACCAAGTTGAATTTGTTTATACTCCAACAATAGAAAGATGTTTATAAGCCTGTACAACAAGTACACAATTACCACTGCCAACATCCAAAAGAGTAAGCTTAACCATAAAAATGTGTGTGTGTGAGAGAGAGAGAGAGAGAGAGTGAGAGGGTTCCTATCACTCTTAAGAAAGGTAACTTGTTTCACATCCCACATAAACCAAAACTATATCGTTGCTCAGGTATACCTTGACAAAGTAGGTAGCACGAAATGAAAAGTATTGTACTAATGGAGTTACCAGTATCATATCGTCTATGTCACGACGCCAGCCACAGAACAATATCTTCTCAGGGTATTTAGGAGGTTCAACAGTGTTGGGACAGAGGCCACAACATACCTGCCGAAAAGATAATACAAGAGCTCAGGCATGTTAGATGGCAAAAATGAAAATATCCTTATTCATACTTATAAAGGACTAAAGGATAATACAATGTTGATTTCTTGCAGCAAATGAGTAACTACGGATACACTACGAGTATTACTGTTGAAAAATATTGAATTCATGAGAAAGGTAACAGTTAATATATAGACACAATCCATACATGATCTACTGACAACCAGAGACTGTACCGTAAATCTAACAAGCATATGTATACCAAGTAATTATAACTGAACATAGTGGATTACGGCTGGTCCTACAGAGATAGAATGAGAAAACATTCAAATAAAGATACAGTAGTTTAGAATACTAAATCTCTATAAATTGATGCATAATAGCATCTCAAATCCTCCCATCAGAAAGTGTTAATAAAACATGTTCTTTGCTTAACAATTCGCTGAGGAACATTATGGTACTTTCTTGTAACAATGGCTGCACCATAAAGGTTTCCTTCCAACTAACTTCCATACTTATTATCAAGACTTTAACTATATTATTTTGCTATTTATGTTCTTTTACTCACTTTGAGATCACTGGCCAATTCCTTTTGACTATAAGGATCATCTATACCCTTTATGATTTCTTTCTAAAGACAATCAATTTTCATCTTGAAACACAAGGGAAAAGGACAGAACAAAAGACATACCATTCAAGGCCCCAACCACCACGACTCTAGTAACACCCACTATCTTGACCCACAACACACTGTCTTAGAAGTCTACTGTTTAGTCACAGCCAACAGAACCATCGCATGTATATGAGAGGGCTACCACAAACTAACAATAAATTGTGCAGTACCCCATCCAAGTATTGCATCATTCCAGCTGAATCTTGCAAAACGTCCTCACAAGTTTAAAATCTATTTATATGATACATGGTTGCTACAGACATATTCATGATGGTTTCTTGCTACGTAGAGAATAGATCAATAACCTCTGGAATTGTAGATGGAGCATAAGTGTCATCATCTTCCGCTATAACAAGAACTTCATCCCCTTCTTTCATAACATATTTATCATCTGGATTTATTTTTATCTTTCCACCATCTGCGGCGACCTTGATTCCACAGGGAATTGCATCAGGAAATGAAATCAGCACATTTTCAAAACGAAGACCATCCAACTCAGGCCACCTCTTGATGTAAAACTCAGCATTTTCAAATCCCAATATATCCTCCCATATCTGACAAAAGAAAAATAATGCATAAGTAATAAAATTTCATACATAGTTATCCAGAGTTGGAAAACTGATATCATACGGTCTAATGAGTGAGAAAAGACAAGAAAGACTGATTAAACAGTGTTACGTGCATGAGGGTGTGTGTGTATGTGTGCAACATTCTAAAGTCTCATGTTGCCACCAAGTTTAGGGGCAACATGAGACTTTATAATACAGTATTAGAGGCAAAATTCCACCAAGTTTAACACCCAACTATATACAAACAATATATAAGTATATGCAACAGTAACAACCAAAAGTTAACACCCATTTGTCCTACCCACTTCGCTAAAAACTCGTACAAAACTTTATACCATTCCATTATCATCATAACAGTCCAGTGTTTATCAGTTATTGAGCAGGACTGCAATTGAATATCTAAATCATTATCAATATGGGTAAGGTTAGCATTGCTTATAATCAATGAAGCCTAAGAGAGTAGACAGTTTTAATCATTCAACTTCATTGAGGAGTGGAACCTAGAAGACGTCAAGAAAGGAAATCCTTCAATGGAATCCAAATCATTGCTAATGTAATTTGTCTCGTGATAAGTCTTTTTGCTTATTCTATCAACGTCTAGTGATGATTCAGAAGATATTTTATTTATGAAGGGTAGTTCTACAAAGGAGAAAACAATAATAACACATCCTGCAAAAAGTATGATTTGAAATGCCGCAAGACTTTTCTCCGAATTCCCTTCCTAAAGTAATTTTTGGGAGCTTCTATTCATCCTGCTCTTTTTGGAACTTCGACCTCCCAAATTTATCCCTCAGTTTTCCAATTTTAACCGTCTCATCAACACTAACAACTGTTCACTAACACCCCACCATACATTAATTATGTTAGTCCATAGAACATTCACATAGCAATAACTTTAAATCGGATTGAGATTCATCTGATGCATGGGAAGTTGTATTTAATAAACTCAGAAAAGTTTTTGGAAGGAATGATTCTAGATCATATTGCCCTTAAATTCCTCACCATCTGCCTGAAATCTAATTTGATTTGCATATAGAATGTTTTGTTCTGCCTAATGCCAACTATTTTCTACAATTTGTGTTACTAGGGAAGAATTAAGGACCGATAATTGTAAAAGCAAATGCAGAAGAAGAGTGAGAGAGATAATTACTTGACCTAATTTGCAAACTCTAAAATATTATCCTGTGTAATCATGATCGACCTTCTGATCGATATCACGAAATTCACATGACATTACATAACTGATAATTCTATTAAAACCTTAGTGAATAAGAAAGGTATTATTCTCCGTTTCTGAAGTTCTACTTGCATTAAGGAAAAAAAAATGCAACCTTCTGTTTCATGTTCTTCAACCATCTCTATCATTCATTAATGGTGAAAACTTTGCTTCTTGAGAGAGAGAGAGAGAGAGAGAGAGAGAGGCAGATGATCATTGGGTTGTTTGGGTATTGCATAATAAGAATGGTATATGAGTCTTTGGTTTGTTGGTTTGTTTTTAAGTTCAAGGACAAAATGGAATTTTCAGAGTTCCAAAAATGTGGGGAGGTATAACCGTATAAGTGCTAATATGGGAGATATGAATTAAGGAGCTTGTACATTTTTGTCTAATCAGTTCAATACTTTACGGAACCGCACAGCAAAAGCAACAGGCCAGTCAATAAGGGCAGATCTGCGATCGCAAAGTGGAAAAAAGCAGCACTAAAATTTATAATGCCCACATCAGCAAACTAAAACATAAACCCTAACCAATGCCACAAAATGAAAATAAAATCAAAACTCGAGAAGAATTTATATACCTAAACCAAGACTACAGCCCCAAACTGAAGCAAGTGGGAATATAAGATTGATAACATTAAAGTGAACCCAACAAGTCTTAAACAAACAACAATCAGATGAAGATTGCCAAAAGCAAGTGGTAAAATAAGAGTGAAATTCCTCCAACTTGGGGATAAACACAAATTTTAGAGAGAGGGTGGGGAAAGGATCGACCTGACTCATAAGGGATGAAGATGTGACAAAAGGATCAGATATAGACAGCACAAGGAACGAAAAAATAGAAGAAAGGAGATGGTCCGGGACGAGGTGGTACTTGTGATATTCGACTACAGAACCAAACATGAGAATTTCTTCGCAGTAGAGGAAGTCTCCCACAATATACGTTAGGTGACTGATGAGGACATCATGGCCAAACCTATCAAGGTTTTTCAACAAAGGATTGGAATAAGTAAGATCCTAATCTTTCCCTTTCCATAGGGCCTGAATTTCCATTGGAGGGAAAGCTGAACCTGATTCTAGAAGTCTCTAACCTTTGTGTCCTTTTAAGCTTCTGCGTTGTGTCTTTTCAAACTGCTGATTCAGTTTAAGTGTTTAAAATTTTCCTTTATTAGGCCTTTTATATTTCAGTTTCAGAATTTAAGAGTCCCTAAAGAGTCTTTAGTGCTGGGTAATGTCGGTTATAAACTCTAATATAAATATATGTAAGAGCCAAATTGTTTTTTCAATGTTTCTTGGTCTTGGCATTAAATGGAGAGATGACACCTTTTTTTTTTTGGTCAAAGAGAGATGGCACCTTGCTTTTGACAGTTTGGCTATAAAATTTTTCATTTTTCGAGAGAAATCATAACTAGCTGAAGAATGAATAAAAAAGTGCAATAGTAACTTCCAAATGATTTCAAATTCGGAAGGAAATTTGAATTCTTAGCTTTCATTTTCACTTATTTGAAGATAATAATATACGATAAAGCTACACTAAGAGCACCTATATCAATGCAAGTTTTGGGACCTTCCCAAGCCATGTATTGTTAAGCTGGGCATGCAGAAGTTTGCACAACCATATAGGGTCCATCATGCTCAAACATGAGTCCATGTAATCCAAGGTACAAAAAGTGGGCCCAACTTCCCCAGCATATCCAACCCATGCCATTCCACATATGGTCATACCATTAAATTTGGTTTCACTAACCAAGCTTACTTAATCGGAAAAAATCACAGCTAAGTTTTTACCTACAGTCAAATCTACTCTTGTTAGTCATTTCTGCGATTATTGGGTCCTTAAAGAATTACGGTTAACAAGAGTACCTGTGCAAGACCAGGCTGGAGAGCACACTGTATCATTAACCGCCCAATCACATCATGGGCTACTACTGTTTCAATGAGCTCTCCTCCAACAAGCTTCACCAAAGGCTCATTATCGAGGTCACTCATCTCTACAACAACATGTCCCCTCAAACCCTCTTTCACCCCAGTGAGGCTTAGAACAACCCTCAGAGCACGTGCATCACTCTGAAACACAAACACCTCATGTGATTAAAGTTTCTACATTCGGTAATGTAAGAGGGCATCCACAATGGAATTAACCTGATCTGCGTTTTCATCGGACGCCAATACAATGATAGCACGTGCCTTTGAAACTGATACCTGGAAATGAGAAAACAAAGTCAATCTAAATAGCCAAATATAAGTTGTTGAGAACTAATCAAGAACAAAAAAAAAATGAAAAGGATAGGATTTATTATAACAAATGAGAGAGAGAGAGAGAGAGAAGGAGATTAGAAAATGAAACTGAAAAATAGGAGGAAATTCTGGCAACCACTAAAACTTAAGTCCCAATAAAAATATCTACAAGTAGTTGGAAGAATGGGAATAGATAAAACTTGCCCTCAGGCAAGAGTAGAAACAGAAGTAGAAATAGTAGGGATACACATAATATCAAAGATACCCAAATGTACCTTCTTTAGGTCAGCAAGTATAAGAGGACTGCCACTTCTGCATATAACAGATGTGCCCATGAAATCAAATTCAAGTTTTGCAATATCTATCTCCATTTCCTCCTTGTCTCTTTCAGCAAGTACAACAACAACACCACCATCAACACTCTTATTTGCTATAGCAAGCTGCTTGAGAAGCGAACCCTGCAGAAAAATTACAATATATGTTTCACTTTTACTTTATGTACGAGTCCTTACTATAAGCTCTGGTAGATACCCTTTTTTGTGACTAGACTATGGAGAATAAAAGAGCAATCAAGGGAACTCCATGCTACATTTTAATGTGGAAAAAATATAGGATTGCGAAAAAGATGTTTGAAAAACTGGGTTAAGATAAATACAGAATGAAATCTATGATCTTATAGGCTAAGAATCACATATGGTAACTCAACTATGACAAAACCGAGACATTCACTTAAAACATCATTTTATCAATAAATTTAATCACCATCTTTCACTTTAGAATTATCCTAAATTTTCTGTTATAGCCGTTAATAGGCCATTTTTTTAGATTACTAATATATATTAGAACTATATTAGATATTGAAGAACAATAATCTTAACATAATTATCTGTAGTAAATCCTAATTCTGTAAACTGCGGGAAAGCTAATATGAAACTTTTCTCAAATCTCAGTCATCTAGTTCAAATAGCCACTCATTTGTTCTCTCCCTTAGATATCACTATCTCAATTTGTTCATTTATTTGTCTATATTACCCTGATTATGAAATAAGACGGGATATAGAAAAGAAAAAAGGCGGGTAAGTGAGGTAACAAGTACACACAAAAAAAAGGTGCCACATAGATTTAAGTCTCCAGAATGATCTTCCTCAGCACTATGATCAATAATTTATTTGGTAACCTAATGTCCATTTTGGAGAATAAGTACAGGGAATCTGAGTCATAAGTTTCAGTGTTAGTGGAAAAATTCTGATTGCGGAAGAAATCAATAACATTCTTCCCGCCGTTTCGGCCAAGCTTTCAGACCCGTGAGTTCATTCACTGGCATCGAGATTTAGGACCAAGACAATGGTGTGCTTTAATTTTGGTTTCGTTTGAGATTTTGGATGACTTGGAATCTACTGTGGTGGGAATAATCAATGATCAGTTATTAATTTAAATACAGGGGGTTGTGAATTGCGTCCATGTGTGCAGTGAGACAGTAAGAGAAGAAAGAAAGAGTGAGTAGAAAAAAAATAAAAAAGCGGAGAAATTAGATTTTAAAGCACTTTGACCCAATATCCATGAGAAAATGTATGTACAAGAAATTTTAAGGGTTAATTAGATAAGTGAGTCACAAGACTAGGGGATAGTTAGTGTTTAAGTTGAGTGACTAAATTGAAGTATAAAATTGAAAAACACAGTGACCAAAGTATGGAACGAAGTAAACTTGAGTGACTGATGTTCTCATTTTGCCTAACTATAAGCAGTCTCCAGCTAGAACTACCGGGGTCTCATAATATACTACTTCAAAGAATAAATCCAAAAACTTGATAAAGAAATGTCATTAACACTAGTTATTTTCATGTAAAGAGCTAATTTGATATAGCAATAAAAAGATATGAAGTGAAAGCTGGATCGATACATCACTTCATGAATAATTTCCTACAGGAGTGTATCTTAATGTAAAGATGATCAAACTTACCAGTTTATCACTCCATCCAAGAATGAGTATGTGGTTCCTTTCAATGACTTCGCTCTTCCCTTTCCTTAGTGAGTCAACCTTCTCTGATATAGCATCAGAAACAAGCCCAAGCATCATGGCAAATATAAGCATGCCTCCTGAACTGATAGAGACAGAAACTATCCTTGGCCCAATGCCCTCTGTATCAGCATGGTTCCCAGAATCAGCAACGAAAGTCCACGAAAGCCAGAGAGCTTCAGCGAAGCTATTTCTATTCACGGCATACAATGCCCATCCACCAAACCCTATAAGTAATATGGTCGCAAAGAGAAGTGCCAGTAATTTTGCGTACGGATATACAGAAAAGCAAACATCCACCATATAGGCTATCCTCTTCTTCAAGGGAACCTCCTCTTTGTTATTCTTCTTACTTGAGAGGCTTGTCAGATGGGTAAAATAATCAAAATGTGTGTACAACACAAATGGCATTACTAGTGTAAACACCACAGAATACAAAACAAGAGTTCTTCTTTCTGCATTAGGAAAACTCAAAATCGTCGGATTCTCATCTGTACCAATATTTTTACCATTACAAAAATCCTGAAAGCATCACAATTAAAAAGTATTAGGTTAATGTGATATTAGGATAACACTAAAAAGAAGAATTAAATGGTAAAATTACGATAAAGGTTAAACTTTTACCTCAAGTTTCGCCACTCTTTGTTGCAGATAAACTGCATAAGGTACAGATAACATACAAATGAAAGTGAGCTGCAAGAAGAGAAGTTAAATGCAAATAATCGAACAAAAGAAAGTAAACTAGTTATTAATTTAATTTTGCACCATTAAGCCATTAAAGGACTAGAAAAAAAGTTTGACAATGTCAGTAGTCCCCAGTAGTGAACCCTAACTACATTCCATGATATAGTTTCTGCATAGTTAGTTATATCATCTAAATTGATGTGTTCCTTTTTAACAAAGAAATCTAAATTGATTTTCCATTGAAGCAAAAAAAAAAAAAAGGCTAGTGGATCAGAGAAAATGAGAGATTACCAGAAATAGGAACAAGGAAGAAGAAGAATGAGAAGGTTTCGAATCTCGGGTCGGGGTCCGCGAACTCGGGCGAGTCAACTCGATGGCTGTCACCAACTTAATTTTCTTCCTCTGATCAGCAGCGAGCTGAGGAGAAGCGACGGAGGAGGCAGAGGAGGAGGCGTGGTGTTTCTTGGTGCTTCGTTTGGAAGGGTTCTGCGGAAGCACAAACGACGGGAAGACCCAGTCGCGCTCGGAGAAGTCGCGCTGGTCCGACGCGGTCGTGTAAACGCGTCGGACAGCTGGGAAGAGTGGGCCCGGGAAGATCGGGTTTGCATCTTCGCCGGTAATTGTCCGGGGTTTCTTCAGCTGCGGCGGCGACGACGACTCTTCATTCCGATCAACCATACTTTCTAAAACACCAACTAACTAACAGTCGCCGCCTTTTTAACGTTACCTCCCTTTTTTTTTTAATCTCCTTGATATATTTATTCTTTTTTTTTGTGATCAATTAACATTTCATATTTGATGATGAGGAAGAAATAACAATGGATTTGGGGAGGAGACCATTGGGAAGGAAATGCAGGTAACGCTTGGGATCTAAGGCTGGGGAGGTAAAAAGAAGAGCAAATTATAAAAATGTACTTTTTTTCCACTTATATTAGAAAAAAATCAATACTTAAGAATTTATTATAAAAATATTATCACATTTAAGTAAAAATTAGAAAAAAGTCAATAAAAAAAAATCACTTTAACAAGATTTTCCGGACTGTTTTGCCATTTTTCACACTTTTTTTTTCTAATTTCGGCCATAACGTTCCCATCCGGCGATAGACTTTGACAAAATTGGTACCGTTAGAAAGATCTCGCTCCCCTCTTTCATTTGATATACTATCCACTCTGAATTAATGATAGGAGCACTTTATACGACGTTCTTAACATGTTTTTACCTCCATTCGTACTTTACTTAGCCCTTATTATTGTAGTATAGAGTCATTGAGTCGAGTTAGGAGTCTTTAGTGACGTTCATTCCCTTTTGGTGCTAAAACGGGTGTAAAATGCAGAAATTGTCGAGAATACTATATAGTAGTATTCCTTGTCGAACTAGGAAACCTAGTTTGGTTAGGATTTTTATTATTCGATATTTCTGTAACATATGTGATTTATATTTATTATTTCCTTTCCTTATTTTCAGAATTAAATGTAAGATAATGACTTGGAAATTATGGAAAGAAATAGGAGAAGAAGGAAACAAAAGGAGAAAAAGGAAAGAAGTAATTTTATTTCTGAATAAGATGAACAGGAATAAGTATGCAGCCTCAAAGGAGGGAAGGTTCATCCGGCCATTAAATGGAAAGAATAAGAAAAGAAGGAAACAAAAGAAGAAAAAAGAAGGAGAGAACAAAGAGATAATTCTGAAGAATGCATGTGGTCTAGAAGAAGGGAGAATGCATGTGACCAACAAAGATGATCATCATTCAATCGAGAAGGAAAGAAAAGAAAAAAAAAAGAAATAAAGGATCAGCCCAACAAAAACCCTTGCAGCCCCTCCTCTCCTCCTTTCTCTATAAAAGCCACAGCCTCCCTCACAATTCATCATCACCATTCTCTCATAAACACAGCCGAATCGCTGTCCAAAAATACCCAGAAAATTCCAACCAAAAACTTCATCCATTCTCCACTTTGCCGTGCCATCCTCTTGCCTCTTCCACCACCGAATTCATCTTCCTCCATCCTTCAAGGTTTCTAATGTGTGATTCATCCATGGCTTGTAATTTTTATTTAGGTTTTCTACAATTTTCGAATTCATTGTATGAATCATTGGATGTTATTTTCGGTTTCATATATGAAGAACATAAATTCAGACTTCTTTGGTTTTATGTTTTGATTGCATGAACTCATGAAATATGTGTGTATGTCGTGTGTAGCATCTATGGGCAGTAGGATTTCGAAATTAATTTAGGTTTTATTTCAATTAATTCCTTGAATTTGTACATCTAAATCAATGCTTGAGGAAGCCAAGGCCATGGTTCTCCTAAGGTTGCGATTTCATTCACCAAAGTGTTCATTGATTGAATATGCGCTTCGTGTTTCAATTATGGATACTTATATAGGGCTGTGATAGTTCTAGGAATTTTCATATTTAATCAAGATGAGTGACGCCATGCTTGTGTAACATGTCTCCAATTCGACTTAATATGCTTATGTGCTACTTTGTTGTTTAACTAGACACTTCGTTATGTTGAACTCTCTTTAGCATATGTTTAGGATTGAACGCTTCGTTGATTCTAAATAACTAAGAAGTCTTAACGATTAGATGAACCGCTTCGGACTCTAATTAGAATTGGAATTGAAATGGACTTTAGAAAGAATCGAAATAATTCGCTGCCTATATGTTGTTCTATGCGTGTCATACATGTTTCTTGAGTAGAATTCGTGTTTTGGTTATGTGATGAGTGGTTGATCAATTGTATATAAGTAATTTAGAATTTATTTTAAGTTGTAGTTTTAGAATCCAAATCAAATCCCCCAATAACATGATAAGTGTTGAGGCCCTTTTGATTCCCCGGACTGAACGATCCCTGCTTATTCTATACTAACGATGATGTTTTTCAGGGTATTTTATAGACGTTCTAACCCAACGCTCTATCATTTTGGCGTCGTTGCCGGGGAATTGATTAATTCTCAATGCTTTTGAAGTGTTAATTTTGTGTTATATTGTGAATTGTATAATTGTATTTTAGTTAATATGCTTATGTGAACAGTAATCGTAAATAGTGCTTCTGTGAACAGTAACTCCGAAAGGAGTAAAAAAAAAAACTTAAATTTTAATTGTGATAGAGTTTGTGTTGTTATTTGTTATATTGTTGTAGTAATATAAATATAGGATACTTGTTACACTTAGTTATATTTTTAAGGAAGCTAAATGTTTATTTATGCTTAGTTTATTGTAAGTTATAAGGTGAATGGAATAGGTAAAGTCCATTTTGTTAATATTAGCCTTAACCCTCCATGTGTACCTTGCAAAGGTCACTTGGGGTTGAGGGCAACTTTTATTAACACTTTGCGAGCAGTCTAACACACAAAGATATTCCGAGCTGAGTAAGGGGCTTACTATTTTCATTACCCTGGTTCAAGGTTTACAAAATTGGATCTCAGAGGCCCATAGATTGACATACATCTCGGTGATGGAGTCGATAGAGAGCTTGCTCTCAGTGGTTACCAACAAATGAGTCCTGCCTTGTAACTATCTCTGAATCTAGCTATCCAGCCTTCTGAAACAAAGGAATGAGTTTGTGTCTAGACGATATACTTAGGCCGCACGTCCACCTCGCTTTATAACTTAGAAAATAACTTTGTATAAATAGATGTATATAGTTTCAAAAGAAAATAATATTCTAATTTTTAAGGTATATCGGATAAAGCAAGACCTTTACCTTGGTCTGTTTCAGTCCATTGCACAGTTAGCTCCTCTGCTCCACGTACCTTAAAAGTTAGGAATGTGTGTGAATAAAATCAATTAGACTTAGTGATACTCTTACATTTGTAGATTTCGAAACAAAAAGGAAAAAAATTGTCTTTAAGTTTAACTATATTTGTATTCAATTGCTAACATTTCTTTTATTTCATTTTATACTTAATCACTAACATTTTGTGTGTCTTTGTATACCTTAGTTGCCACTTGCCAGATAGTGATTTTAAGAAAGAGTTGGAGAATTCTATTGTTAACAGTTGATTGAAGCTCTCAATGACTTGGGAAGGACGACAAGTGTTGCAAGAAGCGGAGTTCCACCACACTCTAACTTTTGATTCATGATTTGCATTTAATTTAACTAATACTAACTTTTACTTAATCATTAACATTATACTAACTTATTCTTGGAGTTCCCATGTTCACTCTTCTAATGTTCTTTTTCTTGACGCGATACAGTTTAAGAGTGGAGTGAACATGATTGAGTTTTGATAGTCAAAGAGGCACAAATTTGGAGGTGTACAACTCCAAGTGGCGTCGCCTGCAACTTGAAAAGAAGTGAAGAGTCTAGGCCAAATAACTATAAACATTAAGCGCTGCATGGAAGGCAACCCATTTCAACCGTACCTGTGGAGGAGTCGTCTACGGGAGTTTGTTTTTTCTTATCCCTTCACTCTTATGGTTGAATTGTATATGTATTGATGTGTGATCTTAGTCTATACTTATGAATTACATTCTGATTATTGAGCTTACATTGAGGACAATGTAATTTTCTAAGTGTGGGGTAGGGTTGCATGATCATTATTTGCTGATTTTTGCTTTGATTTCATGATATAAACGAAAAAGAAAGAAAAAATTCGTAAAAATGTTTAAAAAATCGAAAAAAATGTGCTGTTTTGAGTCTTAGGATGCCCCTAAAGTGTAGGATGATTATGTCTCTAAATGCATAGATGATGGTTTTGCATTTCATAAGAATTGAATTGTAAGTTTCATTGATAATGTGGATTTGGTATGAACATGTGAGATTTTGATTGAATGTAATATGACATACATGTTTGGTTAGTTTAAGTCCATAACAACCTGTGAGTTTTGAGCCTATATATGCTTTCTTCTTGAGTGATAATATGAAATTTCGTGGTTGTTTTGTGAACCTCATTATTCTTTGTATATTCAATGACTATGTGCCATAGCTTTTAATGGACTCTAGAATTTACTAGAACTCATCTTTTGTGATTGTTGAAACTTTTAAGTCATAAAATGCTCTGATTTTGAAATAGATTTATGGATCATTTCTAGGATTACCACCATTTTAGCCAAACAACCATGTATCTATATATGTGTCATGTTTGGGACCCCTTAGTTGAACCCCATTTGAGCTTACATTGAGTCTTTTCTTCATTACCTATGTTATCTCCATGCTTAGTATAGTTACCTCTACCTTGTCCTATAGACTTGGTAGAACTTTTGTTGAGATGATGTTGTGATGATGCATGAAATAAGTGTGGGGTGGAAGACATGAGAAAAAATATATGAACAAGCTTTTAAGAAAATGCCGAAAAAAATGAATGAAAAAGAAAAAAAAAAGATAAATTCGGCAATACAAGAAAAAGAGAAGAAAGGATGTTGTCTTCCATTTGTGATTTGGAGTTGAGTTGTAATTGAAGGTCTAAAAATGTGTATTTGACCTTTGTCCATGTTCACTTTGTGGTAGAAATGATAACTGGGCCCAACTTGTTATATTTGACCCTTGATGGTGTGTGGTGTTATAAGGATAGTGATTATTCTGCTAAGTCTATAGGATTACCTGTGTAATTCCTCGATATTCCATGCCTTTAGCTAAGCCTAAACATTCACCTTGTATAATGATCCTAATGATTCTTAAAATGAGCATATCTTGGTTTGTGGAGATGATCACAAGAGTTGAGCATATGGTTTTGGTCCATTTGTGCACTTAGTTGTTAAATGAGGTTTTCCTTTTGTTATTCAAAAAGTGTTTTCATTTGATGAAATATGCAAGCTATTTGATGCTTTATTATCCTTTCTCTTGCATATACTTGTGTGTGAATCATAACCATGAATCTGAGTGAAAAGAAGAGAGTATGCCTTGTGAGGAGGATTGGATTAACTAAACATGTTATGTGCTTATTGTCTCATTTCTTACTTATTCATACCATGAAACATGTTTATGAAACTTGGAATTTATGTGCCTACATGCAAATGCTTAAACTTGAAAGCTATGTGTTTTGAGATTCTGACGCAATCATTTAGGGGCAATAGAGTTTTGTGTTGTTTTGTTTTGTTTTGCTAAGGGACTAGCAAAAGCCAAGTGTGGGGTAGTTGATAGGAGCACTTTGTGCGACGTTCTTAACATGTTTTTACCTCCATTCGTACTTTACTTAGCCCTTATTATTGTAGTATAGAGTCATTGAGTCGAGTTAGGAGTTTTTAGTGACGTTCATTCCCTTTTGGTGCTAAAACGGGTGTAAAATGCAGAAATTGTCGAGAGTGCTATATAGTAGTATTTCTTGTCGAACTAGGAAACCTAGTTTGGTTAGGATTTTTATTATTCGATATTTCTGTAACATATGTGATTTATATTTATTATTTCCTTTCCTTATTTTCAGAATTAAATGTGAGATAATGACTTGGAAATTTTGGAAAGAAAGAGGAGAAGAAGGAAACAAAAGGAGAAAAAGGAAAGAAGTAATTTTGTTTCTGAATAAGATGAAAAGGAATAAGTATGCAGCCTCAAAGGAGGGAAGGTTCATCCGGCCATTAAATGGAAAGAATAAGAAAAGAAGGAAACAAAAGAAGAAAAAAGAAGGAGAGAACAAAGAGATAATTCTGAAGAATGCATGTGGTCTAGAAGAAGGGAGAATGCATGTGACCAACAAAGATGATCATCATTCAATCGAGAATGAAAGAAAAGAAAAAAAAAAGAAATAGAGGATCAGCACATCAAAAACCCTTGCAGCCCCTCCTCTCCTCCTTCCTCTATAAAAGCCACAGCCTCCCTCACAATTCATCATCACCATTCTCTCATAAACACAGCCGAATCGCTGCCCAAAAATACCCAGAAAATTCGAACCAAAAACTTCATCCATTCTCCACTTTGCCGTGCCATCCTCTTGCCTCTTCCACCACCGAATTCATCTTCCTCCATCCTTCAAGGTTTCTAATGTGTGATTCATCTATGGCTTGTAATTTTTATTTAGGTTTTCTACAATTTTCGAATTCATTGTATGAATCATTGGATGTTATTTTCGGTTTCATATATGAAGAACATAAATTCAGACTTCTTTGGTTTTATGTTTTGATTGCATGAACTCATGAAATATGTGTGTATGTCGTGTGTAGCATCTATGGGCAGTAGGATTTCGAAATTAATTTAGGTTTTATTTCAATTAATTCCTTGAATTTGTACATCTAAATCAATGCTTGAGGAAGCCAAGGTCATGGTTCTCCTAAGGTTGCGATTTCATTCACCAAAGTGTTCATTGATTGAATATGCGCTTCGTGTTTCAATTATGGATACTTATATAGGGCTGTGATAGTTCTAGGAATTTTCATATTTAATCAAGATGAGTGACGCCATGCTTGTGTAACATGTCTCCAATTCGACTTAATGTGCTTATGTGCTACTTTGTTGTTTAACTAGACGCTTCGTTATGTTGAACTCTCTTTAGCATATGTTTAGGATTGAACGCTTCGTTGATTCTAAATAATTAAGAAGTCTTAACGATTAGATGAACCGCTTCGGACTCTAATTAGAATTGGAATTGAAATGGACTTTGGAAAGAATCGAAATAATTCGCTGCCTATATGTTGTTCTATGCGTGTCATACATGTTTCTTGAGTAGAATTCGTGTTTTGGTTATGTGATGAGTGGTTTATCAATTGTATATAAGTAATTTAGGATTTATTTTAAGTTGTAGTTTTAGAATCCAAATCAAATCCCCCAATAACATGATAAGTGTTGAGGCCCTTTTGATTCCCCGGACTGAACGATCCCTGCTTATTCTATACTAACGATGATGTTTTTCAGGGTATTTTATAGACGTTCTAACCCAACGTTCTATCAATTAACAAACCATACAAGGCGCAACAACCATCGCAAAGGGTTGCCGCCATTGATGGAGGTGCTACAAGCAATTCCGGCGAAACCGAAACTCAAAGTTCCCTAATTCTAGCTATTTTCTTCATTCTAAGCATACTTATACCAATCTCATTTGATTTTTAACAAAATTTCGCATATTTCCACATTTCCTCTAGGTATGTCACACCTCCTGTCACAAGCACTGTTACAAACTTTATCACACTATCTCTTAACTTTCACACCTCTTATCACAACCGCTATCAAAACCCATTATCACAGAATCTATCACACTATCTATTTACACTAATTGTCACACCTACTGTCACATAATCTATCACACTATCTATTTACACTAATTGTCACACCTACTGTCACACCTCCAGTCACAACCATTGTCACACACATTCCCCTGTCACAACTGCTGTCACACTCACTGTCACACTACCTATCACAGTCGCTATCACACTCACTGTCACACTTGCTATCACACTACCTATCATACTCGTTGTCACACTACCTATCACAGCTGATGTCACACTACCTATCACAGCTGATGTCACACTACCTATCACAGCTGATGTCACACTCACTGTCACACCTCCTATCACACTCGTTGTCACACATATCACATCCACTGTCACACCTACTATCACACCCACTATCACACATGCCGTCACACTACCTATCACAGCCGCTATGACACTACCTGTCACATATGCTGTCACAGATGCTGTCACACCCGCTGTCACACTACCTATCACAGATGCTGTCACAAATGCTGTCACAGATGTTGTCATAGATCCTGTCACAGATGCTGTCACAGCTACTATTACACCCACTGTCACACTACCTATCACAGCTGCTGACACTGATAGGAGCAGTTTGTGCTATGTTCTTAATATGTTTTTACCTCCATTTGTACTTTGCTTAGCCCTTATTGTTGTAATATCAAGTCATTGAGTCACAATAGGAGTCTAGGACGGTTGTGGATGTGTATTTGTGCTTAAACGAGTTAAAAACTGATGATTGCTCGATTACTCGACATCAATATTTAACCCTGTAAGCATCGTTAGTAGTATAAAGCAAGAGGGTATCGTTCACAAACCGGGGATCCAGCCAGGGCTTAGAATCACAAACATTTAACAACGAATTTATAAAGATATAAAAGAGTTGATATATAGGATCACATCAAAGATAAAAACATAAAATAAAACCTAAACTAATATTTACATGTGATCAACCAACCAACACATAAACAATCACCAAAACAAATCACATAAAGAAATCGAAACAAGTCCTATGTCCATCTTTAGAATCATGCCGAGGTTAGTCCATAAAAAAACTAAGGTTGGATCATGCAATCTAAGTTCCAAATCAGTAACCTATATGCATACACTTAACACATTCAAGTCTTGCCACTCGGCTTCATTGAAATCTAACATGTTCATCTTACCATATAATCCCAAAGCCATGCATATCGAATTCATTAAGCATGTCACCTATTTAACCCCCAATCATGCAATTTCGAAAATCATATAGAAAAGAATAAACATGTTCATAGCATAAGTCTTTAATCCAACAACCTAAATATCATGCTACAATCGTATACATAACACTTAGGAATCGAAAATTGATCAAGAACAATACTCGGCAGAAACCAAAACAGAAACTTCATAAAACCAAAACATAATTTCGAATCCTTTATATAAATTGAATCAAGTAGCTATTTCATAGACAAAATTGAAACAAGATTAAAATACACAAATCGCAAGCTCATACAAGAACAAGAATAAAACCAAAACCCAATTGAAACAAAAAGAGAATCATGGTTACACTTTATAAATCAAGCAATCCACAAGTGTAGCCGTGACTTCTATGGGATGAAAACTTCTTCACAAGCGTGCTTGAAGGCTATTGATTGGTGGGGAATGATGGAATCGGTTTTAGGATTTCTTGGAAGGGTGAGGGATTAATTTGGCAGAGCTAGGCTTATGCTTGTGTGCAAGGTTGATGATGAATGAATGGGGAGGCTGAGCCTCTATATATAGGAGTAAAAAACATAGCTTTGCCCTCCCTTGTAGGAGATAGAATCCAATTGGGAAACTGAAATCTTCTTTGTTATGGATTTTGATTCATGTACTCCAAATCCAACTTGATGTAGGAAACCAAGTCCAATAGGGAGACCACAATAAGGGATGCACGTCATCATCTCTTGGTCCAACTAGGGGTAGCTAGGCCGGCCTCTTCTTCTCCTTCTTCAACTCGAACATGATTTCCTTGTCTCACTAGGAATGCATCTCGACATCTCTTCTTCATTTCCAAATATGATTTGTCTTTCCTGTAAAGAAATCGACGATTAAGGAATACGAAATAATGAAAATAAGAAAGTAGAATCCTAGTCGAGTAAGGAATCATAGCTCGAAAAGGATTTCTAACACTTAGCACAATTTCATCATCAATTCATCTAAATTCGAAATAGCTATCCTTAGAACAGAGAAATGACAAATATGAACCTAAAACAACTAAATAAGAAGTAACAAAACATAAGAATATGACATATATACATTAAGAACGTCACACTTTGTGCTCCTATCAAAAACGAAGAATTGGTCTAGAGTCCTAGTTTGAGTAGGAATCCTTATAGGACTAGGAAACCTAGTTGGATTAGGAGTCTTCATCTTTCTATATTTTGGTCGCATTGCCGATATATCTTGAGAGTCCTGTTTGCATTAGGAATCCTTGTTAGACTAGGAAACGTACTATTTGGGAAAGTCCTACTTGAACTCAAACTCTTATTACAAAACTTTCCTAAATGAACTTTCTTGTTCTAGTAACTTACTTATTCTAGTAAGTTTCTTTTTTGCAAATTAGAAACTTTCCTAATCTAGTTGAGCTCATCT
Organism: Argentina anserina; assembly: GCF_933775445.1. Classification (NCBI taxonomy): domain Eukaryota; kingdom Viridiplantae; phylum Streptophyta; class Magnoliopsida; order Rosales; family Rosaceae; genus Argentina; species Argentina anserina. Next base: position 18,776,088 of record NC_065876.1, read on the forward strand.
ATTACATGTGTCTCTTTAAGACAACAAATGTCTAGATTAAGATATAATTTTCGAAAGAATTATCTCTTACTTATGTTTTCTTTTCTTATTTTCAGATTTAAGAGATAATTGCAAGGAATAAAGGAGAGCATAGCCGTGCAAGACCCTTGAGGATTTGTAGGAGTCCAAGCCGTGCAAAATGAGACTTGAGAGGATAAGGCATGGCAAAGCTTGTTAAGGAAGCTAGAGAAGACTCACGGTTTCAGCCCATATCCAAGAAGGAAAATGAGTCCAATGCCGTGCTTATCAATTCAGCCAAGGACAAGGAGCCCAGCCCATGCCGTGTAACCCTAGAAGAAATAGGAGATAAAAGCTTATTCTACAAGGAAAAGAAGGGCAGCCATTCGATCCATTCAAGCAAAATAATCACAGCCGTACATCCTTGATGGATCAGCCCATCAAAACCCTAGCAGCCCCTCCTCTCCTCCTTCCTCTATAAAAGGCACGGCCTCCCTTCATAATGAGCATCTCCATTATCTCATAAATCCAAGCCGAAACCCTGCCAAAATACCCAGAAAATTCGAGCCAAAAGCTTCATCCATTCTCCACCAAGCCGTGCTCCCCCTCTTGCCTCTCCATAATCGAATTCATCTTTTCTTCATCCTTCAAGGTTTCTAATGGGTGATTCATCCATGGCTTGTAATTTTTATTTAGGTTTTCTGCAATTTTCGATTTTATTGTATGAATTCTTGAATGTTATTTTCGGTTTTATGTATGAAGAATATAAATTCAGACTTATTTGGTTTTATGTTTTGATTGTATGAATTCTTGCTCATGTGTATATGCCGTGTGTAATAGCTTAGGGCAGTAAGATTTTCGAAATAATTTAGGTTTTATTTCAATTTATTCCATGAACTTGTGCATCTAAATCAATGCTTGAGGAAGCCAAGGCCATGGTTCTCCTAAGATTGCGATTACATTCACCAAAGTGTTCGTTGATTGAATATGCGCTTCGTGTTTCAATTATTGATACTTGTTTAGGGTTGTGATAGTTCTAGGAATTTGCATGCTTAATCAAGATGAGCGACGCCATGCTTGTGTAACATGTTTCCAATTCGACTTATTGTGCTTATGTGCTACTTTGTTGTTTAACTAGTACGCTTCGTTATGTTGAACTCTTTTTAGCATATATTTAGGATTGAACGCTTCGTTGATTCTAAATAATTAAGAAGTCTTAATGATTAGATGAACTGCTTCGAACTCTAATTGGAATTAGAATTAAAATGGACTTAGAAAGAATCAAAATAATTCGCTGCCTATATGTTGTTCTATGCGTGTCATACATGTTTCTTAAGTAGAATTCGTGTTTTGGTTATGTGATGAATCGTTGATCAATTGTATATAAGTAATTTAGGATTTACTTTAAGTTGTAGTTTTAGAATCCAAATCAAATCCCCCAATAACATGATAAGTGTTGAGGCCCTTTTGATTCCCCGGATTGAACGATCCCTGCTTATTATATACTAACGATGATGTTTTTCAGGGTATTTTATAGACGTTCTATCCAACGATCTATCAGTCACCAGTCACACTATCTATCACAGCATCTGTCACAACACAAAATTTTGTTCATAGAGGAGAAACTCAAAAATGTACGAAAAAGATTTTTATGGGTCAGTCTACGATGACTGGTTCGTTCATATAGGAGAATCTACAGTTCTAGAGAAGGATCCTTGAGAGATCCGGGCTTGGTGATTCAACATATCTTCCAAAGGTTGTACTCAACATTCCTCCAAATCACTCAACCAGGAAAGAAGCTGAGGCACTGATGTATGGTGCCATTGACGAGCTTTTTGCCAGGACATCTATCAAGCCTAAGGACATTGGAATCTTGATTGTCAACTACCGTTTGTTCAATCCAACTCCATCGCTTTCTGCCATGGTTATCAACCATTACCAGCTTCGAGGGAACATAGTCAGTTACAATCTAGGTGGAATGGGATGCAGCGTAGGGCTCATCTCAATTGATCTCGCTCAAAAGCTTCTTCAGGTGCATCCTAACTTTTATGCGTTGGTTATCAGCACCTCCTCAGTTGTTTCAGGCGGAGAGAAAGCTATAGTGGCAGTCTTGTAAATACTTCCAACTTTAATGGCAACGCTATAAGAGATTTAGGAATATGACTTTTTTCTAATTTTAAAATCTTACTCGACTTTTTTCTAATTTCATGTATGGAATGTGACTTTTTTTATAAGAAGCCCTAAAAGGAAACTCATTATGCCATTTCTCCAGTGGTATGAGGCAGCTCGTAAGGAGAAGACACCTTTCACCATGTGTATGGAGGTTTCTGTTACCCCCTAGCCACCAAAGAGTGAATGCAAATTTCGGTGAATCCCTCCTCTACGGTTTGGAGATTACCTGAGAAAATAGAGTGAGAAAAGAAGGTTCATGCCAGGTTTTACAGACCATTGAAAAGGAGAGAGCTTCCAAGACTGTTTAGCGAATTTACAGTCCCATAATGTGTAAATCACCGATTCCGACAAATGACCAGGTTGCCAACAAGCAGAATCATTAATAATTCTTCTAGTCACTAATGTTCTGGCTACCACCAAAGAAAAACCTTCACTTTCTTTGGAACAGCTAGCTTCCACAAAACACACCATACCGAATTATGCAAACAACGAGCCTCAGGTGCTATCAAGCTACTAGCCTTCAAACCAACACTACTAGATACTTGCAAAACAAAGGGGTGAGCACTCGTCCTCGCTGAGTGTTCACCCCTAAGTGCTCAAGGCACTTAGTACGTGGAAGCGCGCACGGCATAGCAAGCAAGAGAACCCAGTTTGCACAGACCAAGCCAAGCTAGATACCAAGCTGCAAGCATGACACATGCCAGTAAGCATGCACAACAATGTAGGAAAATCCAGGACTATTAGCCTCTCTAGCAAGCAAATGCAGGGAGATTAGCCTCTGTGGGAGGCTGGTGCAGGGGTATCAACTTCTCTGGCAGGGCTGATGCAAGATGGTAGGCAGCTGCAAGGATATTGTCCTCGCCAGCAAAGAACTGTAGGGATATTGGCCTCGCTAGCAGGTAGTTATAGGGAAATTAACCTCGTCAGCAGATTAGTATGCAAAAGCAGTTGTGGGATGAGTTCGCAAACACAGTTGTGATCTTGGTGGTTATCCTAGTTAGTTACCTAAGTAGTGGAGCTTGTCCACTATCTACTAGAAAGAAGACATGTCTGCCAAGTGTCCTAAGAAGTTATGGGAAGTTGTAAATTCCATGTTTATGTTGGTATTAAGGTTTGTAGGACTCCAAGCAAGAGACACAGAGAGTTCTATTCAAACGTTTTCGAGATCCTTGTGTAATCTATGTATGTTTTGCTCTAATCAATAAACAGGAAAGCTATTTTCCCAATTCCTGGATTAGACGATTATCAGTCGACGTGATTATATATGGCTTTGTATTCAAGTCTTTAATGACTATTTTGTCGGACTAGGGACTCCAGTTACCTAGTGAACGGATGTGGAAAACTTGTGACTCGTAGAGTCCACGAGGAAAATCATTGGAAAATACTCGTAGGGTTCAGTATTTATCTCGATTAGAGCTTTCCCCATTTTTATTTATAAAATGGTGCATGTTGTGGTTTGGTTATTTTAATACTTTATGTATTGGTTATTTTAAAACATACAAATGACAATTATGAATCTAAAACAACTAAATAAGAAGTAACAAAGCATAAGAATATGACATATATACATTAAGAACGTCACACTTTATGCTCCTATCAACAACCCCACACTTAGACTTTGTTAGTCCCTTAGAAAACACTAAAAAGGGAAATCAAAACATAAAACAAAAATAAAAATAATGACACTACTAATGCCTTCAACATTTTGTCTTAGAGATCTTCAAACTCATAGCATCAAGAATAACACTCAATCGAAATAGATATGATGAATTCAATGGTTAATAAACATGAAATTTCGTTTAACAAGTAAGACATGGCAAAAACAGAGGTGATATTAAGCTCGACATGTTCAAAACAAGTTCAAATTCAACTCACAGAGGATATGCACTCCAAATCTTTTCTCGCAAGACATGGCATATGCTTAAAATCTTTTCACACACGAGTTATAAACACATAGTGAAATCGAAAACCTCATGAAAGATACCAATCATATGCACAAATGAACCCAAACCATATGCTTACTTATGAAACAAACTCCACATATCAAGAGCTACTCATTTTAAGAATCATGCGGATCTTTAGTAAAAGGAAGGCTTAGGCTCGGCATGGATATCATTTTTCAGGGTAAAAGAATCACAAAGGTCTTCCTCAAGACTTAGCAGAGTAAAACATCCACCTTATGTCGCCATACTCCATAAAACAAGGGCAAAATATCATCATGTCGGACCCATTCTTCACTTTAAACATTGTGAAAACGAACAAAGGCTAAAGTATAACATTATTGAGCATTCAATAAATACAACACAACTCCAAATTCACATAAACAAGTGCCGTGCCATGACATCTTTATCGATCTTTTCAATTTTTTCTTTCTCAAGCCGTGTACATATCTTTTTTCCTTCTTCCTTTCCACACGGCATCATACGATTCTATTTTTTTATTTTTCATATTCTTTTTACGGCATTCTTACATACAATAGCATAACCCCACATTTGAATCAAATCATCACTCCCTATTAACTCCAAGAATCGGCTCTGCCAAGCCTCAAAGACAAGGTAGAGATATAACTATACTAAGTAAGGATATAATATGTTGGTAATGAAAGAAAAGGCTTAACGTAGGCTCAAATGAGTTAAAACTAAGGTGTCCCAAGCATGGCTCAAATAGGGAATTGACCTGAAATTCGGTGCCTTTCACCATACTCTTTATCATGATAGCACGAGAAGAAAAAACGTTAGTAATAATGAAAGGACCTATCCATCTAGAATGTAATTTACCAGGAAACAACTTAAGTCGATAATTCAACAAAAGAACTTTCTGCACAACCACAAAGTGTTTCTTCCTAATCATACGGTCATCGAATGTCTTAGTCATCTCCTTGTAAACCATTGCCGAATCATAGGCTTCATTCCTAATCTCTTCAAACTCATGCAATTGCAACTTCCTATGCAATCTGGCCTCATCAATGTCCATGTTAAAATTCTTCACAGCCCACCATGCACGATGTTCAATCTCTACAGGAAGATGGCACGCCTTGCCATAGACTAAACGAAATGGTGACATGCCAAGAGGAGTCTTGTATGCCGTCCTATAGGCCCAAAGAGCATCATCCAATCGTTGATACCAATCCTTGCGTGATGGTCCAATAGATTTCTCCAAAATTCTCTTGATCTCACGATTAGATAGCTCCACTTGTCCAAGAGGAGTCTCCCTTATGCTTGATTCCATACTTCTTCAATAACGCCTCAATGGTCCGGTTGCAAAAGTGAGATCCTCCATCACTAATGATAACTCTCGGCATACCAAACCTAGAAAAATGTTAGAACGAAGGAAATCTGCAACACCTCGAGAATTATTAGTACCGGTGGCTTTTGCTTCCACCAATTTCGAAACATAGTCAACACAAATGAGTATGTACAAGAAACCATTAGAGTTAGGAAAAGGTCCCATGAAATCAATACCCCAACAATCAAATATTTCAACATGTATAATCGGTTTCATAGGCATTTGATCTCTAGATCCTAAATTTCTCATGCGTTGGCATCTAGCACAAGTCAAGCAAAAATGATATGCATCTTTGAAAATCGTAGGCCAAAAGAAACCACATTCTAACACCTTAAGAGCAGTCCTATGTGAACCAAAATGTCCTCCACAAGATTTAGAATGGAAAAAAGTAAGTATATAATGATGTTCAGATTCCGGAACACACCTCCTAATAATTTTATCAACACAATGTTTCCACAAGTATGGTTCATCCCAAACATAATACTTAGCTAATGCCTTGAGTCTATTCTTTTGAGCATGCGATAAAGTATCCAGAAATTGCTTAGAAACAAGATAATTCACAATATCTGCATACCATGGATCACTTACCTCAACTTGAAAGAGTTTCTCATCTGGGAAACTCTATTGGATAGCCAAGGGCTCGGCATCTCTTACCAAACGGTAGAAATGGTATGCTAAAACATTGTCACTTCCCTTCCTGTCCTTGATCTCGAGATCGAACTCTTGGAGTAAGAGAATCCATCGAATCAATCTCGGTTTGGCATTCTTTTTCGTCATTAAGTACTTCAAAGCTGCATGGTCAGTGTAAACAATAACTTTGGATTGAAGTAAGTAAGAACGAAACTTATCTAAAGCAAAGATCACGGCAAGAAGCTCCTTTTTCAATTGTGGTGTAGTTCTGTTGAGCATCATTGAGCGTTCGTGAGGCAAAATAGATGACGTAGGGCTGCTTATCCTTCCTTTGCCCTAGCACGGCTCCAACTGCATAGTCGGAGGCATCACACATCAACTCAAATGGCAAGGACCAATCCGGCGGTGCCATGATTGGTGCCGAAGTTAAGACCTTCTTCAATGTCTCAAATGCATGCTTGCAATCATCATCAAAGTGAAAGGGAATGTCCTTTTGAAGCAATGAACTCATTGGTTTCACAATCTTAGAAAAGTCTTTGATAAACCTACGATAGAAACCTGCATGTCCAAGAAACGATTGAACATCCCTCACACTTGCGGGGAGGGGTAAGTGACCCACAAGATCTATTTTAGACTTAACAATCTCAATTCCTTTAGATGAAACAATATGGCCTAAGACCCAATTCAAAACCAAGTTAGTTTCTTCACAACGTTTAAGCACAAGTTCAACATCCTCTAGACATGTTTTGAAATTTTCACCATAAACAGAAAAATCATCCATGAAAACTTCAATTTTAGAACCAATATACTCAGAGAAAATGTGATACATACAATGTTGAAATGTACCTGGAGCGTTTCATAAACCAAAAGGCATGCGACGATAAGCAAATGTACCGAAAAGGCATGTGAATGTAATCTTCTCTTGATCTTCTTCCGCACCACTAATTTGATTGTATCCATTATATCCATCAAGAAAACAATAGAAAGAATGACCAGCTAACCTCTCAAGCATTTGATCAATGAATGGCAACGACATATGGTCCTTCCTTGTTGTAGCATTGAGCTTCCTATAGTCGATACACACACGGTGACTGGTCACTGTCTTTTGAGGCACCAACTCGTTATCTTCCTTCTTCAGTACCGTGATTCCTGACTTCTTTGGCATAACTTGAATGAGAGACATCCACCTACTATCCGAGATAGGGTAGATCACGCCACAATCATGCAACTTAGCAATCTCGTCCTGGACAACTTGCATCATTGGTGGGTGAAGACATCTCTGACCTTCCTTGGTCGGTTTTGCACAATCTTCAAGCAAAATTCGGTGCACATACATGGTAGGGCTGATTCCTTTGATGTCGGCTAGGGTCCATCCTATTGCAATCTTGTGTCACTTCAGCACTTCAATCAATCTCTCCTCTTGTTCCTCGTTGAGTGCAGATGAAATGATCACTGGCAATTGTTAGGTTAATATTAACCTAGTAATGTTTGCCTTATTCTTATTCTTTTGCTTTATATTTTTGTATATTTATTTATTTCTTTTTACATTTCCTACTCATGTTAGGAAAATGTGCAAATGATCGGAAATACGTCAAGAAGAGTGGATTTAGCGCACATTATGGATTCAGGTGAAAGTTTCAAGCCAAAAAGAGCAAATGTGGAGATTTCATAAGAAAAGAAAAGTCAACGCCGGAAAATGCTTGTTAAACTCCAGCGATGAGAAGGTGGTTGCCGGAAATGGTGGTGGTTAAAGTCAATAAGTCAATGAATCATATTGGTGAATTATGAATTGTAAATTTTAATTTACAATTTAAATTCAAAATAGAAGAAGACAAATGAAGGAGACAATTTCAAGAACAAGATCCATAATTTGTGCTCCATGAATTGGGGATTTAAATTCAAAATAGAACAAGACAAATGAAGGTGACCATTTCAAGAACAAGATCCACAATTTGTGCTTCCACATTTGTCCACCATATCTAACCATTCATCCCCTTACATCTCCACCATTCATTTGTGACCTTAAGGCCTTTAAATACTCTCATTCTTCACAAATTCGTGCATTCTCCTTCACCACACTAAAACTCCATCAAAACTTCATATTTTCCATAGTTTTAACATAGTTTTCTTAGGCCTAAGTCATAGATATCAAGTTGTGCAAAGAAAAGTGTAAAGTGTCTTGAGTTTTCACCAAAAACTAAAGATCCTTTACACCCTTGATCAATCACAAACTTGTTTCATAGATTTGGGTCACTTCACTCTCTTTATCCTCTACTCATACTCTTTCTCAACCCTTGTTCTTTGTTCCTAGATTGTGTGGATAAAGTATGGTGTTCATGGAGTTCTTCTTTTGTTAGAACCCATTAATACCATACCATACTTAGAAGCATTTTCTTTCTTATTACATCTTTGTGGGTAGTAAACCTTTAGAGGTACGGTTTGGTATCATTTGTACCAAACCCTTGGTAATCTCTTCTCTCTTTACTCTACTTCTCTTTTGATGTATTTCATTTTCAAGGGTTGTTGTATTTAATGGGTTGTCAGTAGTTGGATTTGAGGCTAGGCTAGCCCTAGCCAAACTCATGTGCTAATGAATTCATTTTACTTTTAATTGATTGTGATGCATGTTGAATCTATGGGCTTCTAAACTTAAAATGCTTACTAAATGTGTTACTAGTTTTGTCACCTAGAAACATTTTTAGATAATTAATGAATCGGAACTTGAACTTGACAACTTCTTGAATCCGTGAGCATGGGTAGCCTTTAGGTGGTGGCTTAGTGTTTCTTACGGGAAATATTAAGTTGCTTGAATTTCTTACCATGAACTTAATGCTTGTGCTATAAGTGTAATTACTCTAAAGGGGTGTTATGCTTGTGGTACATAGCCCACTTGTATTATAAGGTAATATAATTGGGACTAAGGTTTTGTGATTTAATTTGGCTCCAAAAGACTTTGTTAAATTGCAAGATTAGTTGGTTTCTTGGTAGCTTCACCAAAGCACTAGGGGGAAGTTTGTCAAACATGTTATGCATTAATCTTGAGTTACATTTGTGCATGAGTAAGGCTAGGTGCAATGCCTAAGTCTCTACTCCTCTTTTGATTTTATCTCTACATTTACCTTTCTTTGTTGTTTTAATGCAAGAATTAGTTTGCTTAGCTTAATTCTAAAATAAACCAAGTCGATTCACTACCACTTGTTAATACCATCTCCATGATTCTTAGCTTCCAAAGGGCTAAGGTTGTGAACTTGTAAAAAGTTAGAATGCATGTTTTTCTAGTTTTTCTTCCGAAAATCTAGTTAGAGTTGAGTTTCCCCCAATCCCTTGAGTACGATACTCTACACTTTGCCTTACTAAAACTTGACCTCCTATACTTGGGAGTAGGTAGTTTCACACATAAATACACATAATCATACTTAAGTGATTCAACCAACAAGTTTTTGGCGCCGTTGCCGGGGATTGAGGTAAATCTTAATTCCTATTAGGTTTCTAAGGGACTAGAGAACCCATTTTTTTTTCTAGTTTACTTTTTTTTGTTTATGTTTAATTTTTGTAAATATCTACTTTACTTTTGAAGTTGACACAAGTACTTTGATAAGTGGAATGGTAGTTGTGGTAAGAAGAAAATAAATTGCATGCATGTTTAAAATGGAAAAGTAATCTTGCCTAATTATTATTTACTTATTACTTGTGCAAGCTCACATTCTAGTTGGTTAAAATTTGTAAATTTAAATATAAGGTACTCACTTTCTTTAGAATTAGAGATTGATTAGAACTTGTAAATTTCAAAGTAAGTTGGATTAGGGGCTTTATCCTTGTACCGTCGAGTTTAATCACTCTTCATCGAAAAGTTGAGTGGTAAACAACATCCAAGGATGAAATTCCTCTTCTATTTTACTAAGTGAATCGGATTTGGATTTTTTTTTGTAACGTATTTGTTTATCGCTCTTCCAAATAGGCGCACCTTAGTAGGATTATGATGTCTAGGTAAGTGGATAGGGATTTTATCCCGGGCGTTGTGCCGTGTACTAAGTGGTCTCACCTACCAAAGCCGCGTCTACGCTTACTTGGTCATAATTCGAAAAGAGTTACCGAAAAGAAGAATGTTAAGCTAATTAGTGCATTGTTTGGAACTACGCAATACTACTTTGGAACTACGCCAAAACGCACTTTGTTTGGAACTACGCCAAACATGGATTGGAATTACGCCAATTTCGTTACACTTGAGTTGGAATTACGCCAACTTGGAAAATCCTTATCCTTTTTGTTTTTCTCACTACAAGTTTTGATTGGTTTCTAATTTTCTAGAAATTGTTTACAAGTACCTTGGTAAATTCTTAAAAAACAAACAAACAAACAAAAAATCTAAATAATTATTGTTGCAATTTTAATTTCTTGTATATATCTTGCATGTTGTTTTATTGCTATTTACTTACTTGATCTTTAATTTGTTCCTTAGGTATTCATGTCCTTATCTCCTAAGAGTGAAAAAGGTTTACAAACTCTTCTAGAGCCCACCGATCAAGAGACTCCCATTGGGATTGGACAAAAGTTCAAGGCTTCTGCATCTACTAGTTTGTTTGGGGAAGATTCAAGTGATTCAAGTGATTCAAGTGAGAATGTGGAAAGTCCGGAATTAGTGGTTAATGACCTAGCCACATTTGAGAGGTTGTTCAATCTTGACAAAGAGGCACGGAAATTGAATCCTAATCTTGGTCCAAGAATATACAAGATAGTCATGGCGGATGGTGAACCAAGGGATGAGTTGAGAGAGCAAAGGCCTATCCGAGATTTTGCCTTGCCTACAATTTCTACACACTCAAGATGCATAGTGCTTCCTCCATGTGCATCATCTTTTGAGATCAAGCCTAGTTTTCTTCAAACCTTGCCAACATTCTATGGGTTACCGAACAATGATCCTTATCACCACTTAAGTGAGTTTGAGGATGCATGTGCAAATATCAAACTCAATGGCATGACGGAAGAAGCGCTTAAGCTCCGGTTGTTTTCTTGCTCCTTAAAGGAAAAGGCGAAGATGTGGTTGAACAAGCTCCCATCCAATAGTATTGGTTCATGGGAAGATATGCAAAAGAAGTTTATTATGAAGTACTTCCCTCCTCAAAAGGCTAATGCAAGAAGAACCGAGTTGATGACCTTTAAGGAGGAGCAAGATGAGCTCTTTCATGAGACGTGGGAGAGATTCAAGGATCTTGAGCTTGGTTGCCCTAATCATGGCCAATCTCAAGATATGCTTATGAGCCTATTTTATCAAGGCTTGACAACCCCATATTTAAGCTTTGCTAGTCCCTTAGCAAACACTAGAAAAGGGAAACAAAAACATAAAACAAAAATCAATATAACTAAACTAATGACTCAACTATAATGCCTTCAACATTCTGTCTCAGAGATCTTCAAACTCATAGCATCAAGAATAACACTTAATCGAAATAGATAGAATGAATTCAATGGTTAATAAACATGAGATCTCGCATAACAAGTAAGACATGGCAGAAACATAGGTATTGTAAGCTCAACATGTTCAAAACAAGTTCAAATTCAACTCACAAGGGATATGCACTCCAAATATTTTCTCTCAAGAACATGGCATATGCTTAAAAGCTTTTCACACATAAGAGTTAAGAACACATAGTGAATTCGAAAACCTCATGAAAGATACCAATCATATGCACAAATGAACCAAAACCATATGCTTACTCATGAAACAAACTCCACAGATCAAGAGCTACTCATTTTAAGAATCATGTGGATCTTTATAAAAGGTAGGCTTAGGCTCGGTAAGGATATCATTTTCAGGGAAAAGGAATCACAAAGGTCATCCTTAAGACTTAGCAGAGCAATAATCATCCACCTTATGTCGCCATACTTCATAAAACAAGGGCCAATTTTATCATGTTGGACCCATTCTTCACTCTAAATATTGTGAAAACAAACAAAGGCTAAAGTACAACATTATTGAGCCTTCAACAAATACATCACAACTCCAAATTCACATCAAACGTAGCTATGCCGTAACTTCTTTGTATTTTTTTATTCAAGCCGTGTTCATGTATTTTTCTCTTTTTGTTCTCACGGCATCTTTCTATTTTTTCTTCATTCTTTTCACTCTTTTCATACGGCATAAATACATACATTGCACAACCCCACACTTAAATCGAATCATCACTCCATATTAACATCCAACAATCGGGTCGGCCAAGCCTTAAAGACAAGGGTAGAGATACAACTATACTAAGCAAGGATATTAACATGTTGGTAATGAAATAAAAGGCTTAATATAGGCTCAAAGGGGTTCATACTAAGGTGTCCCAAGCAGGGCACAAATAAGGCATACGGCTTTTTGGTATAAGTGGTGGAATTCCTAAAAAGATCCAACAATCCTTTTCAAAATCAGAGTATATTATGATAAAAGTTTTGAAAGTTTCACAAAGTAAGTTCTAGCATTCTCTAGTTCATTGCAATTCTATGGCATATGAATTGATTAAAATAGATGTAATGAGGTTATATAGCCAATAAACGATAGATTAAACTCTCCAGAAAAGGCACATATATGGCTCGAAACTCACATAGGTTACATGAATTCAAACAAGTAGGGAACATGCTCATTATGTACCTAAGTTTCAAAATCCTCATCTATTACATGTTCGTACAATCTCTACACATCGATTAACCATCAAATAGCAATTAAGTTCAATTCAATATTGTGATCATCTATCAACCATAAATTCAGAGATCAACTCATCATAGACAGTTAAAGGCATACCTAAGACTCAAGACAAAATCAAAACAACAAAATAAAAATCAAAGCAATAAATACACCGAATGATGTATACCCCACCCCACACTTAAAACTTACATTGCCCTCAATGTACAATATAATAAGCAATGAAAATTAAAAGGAGATAAGGGATAAGAAAATGCAAACACTCATTGATGGCTCCTTCATTGGCTTAAATTTATAGTCCAAAGCCTAGACTATCTCCAGAATTTCACTTGCTTGCCGTAGGTTCAAGGAGAGAAGTCTCCTCCACGTTATGCTCCACAAAGTTCTCATAGTATGGCTTCAAGCGATGTCCATTGACCTGAAATTCCTTTCCATTTATTGCACTCTTAATCCCGATAGCACCAGAAGGAAAAATGTGAGTAATAACAAATGGGCCAAGCCACCTTGAACGAAGCTTGCCTGGAAACAACTTAAGTCAAGAATGAAACAAAAGAACTTTCTGCCCAACGACAAAGTGTTTCTTCCTAATCATACGGTCATGGAACGATTTGGTCTTCTCCTTGTAAATCATAGCTGAATCATAGGCCTCATTTCGAATCTCTTCAAGCTCATGCAATTGCAATTTCCTATGCAATCCGGCCTCGTCAATGTCCATGTTAAGATTCTTCACAGCCCACCATGCATGATGCTCAAGCTCCACGGGTAGATGGCATGCCTTGCCATAAACTAATCGAAACGGTGACATTCCAAGAGGAGTCTTGTATGCGGTTCTATAAGCCCAAAGAGCATCATCCAATCTTTGAGACCAATCTTTGCGTGATGGTCCAACTGATTTCTCTAAAATTATCTTGATCTCTCGATTAGAAAGTTCAACTTGTCCACTTGTTTGGGGGTGATAAGGCGTAGCAACCTTATGATTGATACCATACTTCCTCAACAACGCCTCAATGGTCCGGTTGCAAAAATGAGATCCTCCATCACTAATGATTGCTCTTGGCATACCAAACCTAGAGAAAATGTTAGAACGAAGGAAATCTGCAACAACTCGAGAATCATTAGTCCGGGTGGCTTTTGCTTCCACCCATTTCGAAACATAATCAACACAAACGAGTATGTACAAGAAACCATTAGAGTTTGGAAAAGGTCCCATGAAATCGATACCCCAACAATCAAATAGTTCAACAGTCAAGATAGGATGCATCGGCATTTGATCTCTAGAACCTATGTTTCCCATGCGTTGGCATCTATCACAAGTCATGCAAAACTGGTATGCATCTTTAAAGATCGTAGGCCAAAAGAAACCACATTTCAACACCTTAAGAGCAGTCCTACGTGAACCAAAATGTCCTCCACTAGACTCAGAATGGCAAAAAGTAAGTATAGAATGATGTTCAGATTCAGGAACACACCTCCTAATGATTTGATCAACACAATGTTTGCACAAGTATGGTTCATCCCAAACATAATACTTAGCTAATGCCTTGAGTCTATTCTTTTGAGCATGCGATAAAGTATCCGGAAATTGCTTAGAAACTAGATAATTCACAATATCTGCATACCATGGCTCACTTACCTCAACTCGAAAGAGTTGCTCATCCGGGAAACTCTCTTGGATAGCCAAGGGCTCGGCATCTCACACCAAACGACTCAAATGATCCGCCACAACATTGTCACTGCCCTTCTTGTCCTTGATCTCGAGATCGAACTCCTGGAGTAAGAGAATCCATCGAATCAATCTTGGTTTGGCATCCTTCTTTGTCATTAAGTACTTCAAAGCTGCATGGTCAGTGTAAACAATAACTTTGGATTGAAGTAAGTAAGAATGAAACTTATCTAGAGCAAAGATCACGGCAAGAAGTTCTTTTTAAGTTGTGGTGTAGTTTTGTTGAGAATCATTGAGCGTTCGTGAGGCATAATAGATGGCATAGGGCTGCTTATCCTTCCTCTGCCCTAGCACGGCTCCAACTGCATAGTCGGAGGCATCACACATCAACTCAAATGGCAAGGACCAATCCGGCGGTGCCATGATTGGTGCCGAAGTTAAGAGCTTCTTCAAAGTCTCGAATGAAAGCTTGCAATCATCATCAAAGTGAAAGGGAGCGTCTTTTTGAAGCAATGAACTCATTGGTCTCGCAATCTTGGAAAATTCCTTGATAAACCTACGATAGAAACCTCCATGTCCAAGAAACGATCCAACATCCCTCACACTTGTGGGGAGGGGTAAGTGATGCACAAGATCTATTTTAGACTTATCAACCTCAATTCCTCTAGATGAAACAATATGGCCTAAGACAATGCCTTGCGTAACCATGAAATGACATTTTTCCCAATTCAAAACCAAGTTAGTTTCTTCACAACGTTTAAGCACAAGTTCCACATTCTCTAAACATGCATCGAAATTCTCACCATAAACAGAGAACTCATCCATGAAAACTTCAATTTTAGAACCAATATACTCAGAGAAAATGTGATACATACAATGTTGAAACGTACCTGGAGCGTTGCATAAACCAAAAGGCATGCGACGATACGCAAACGTACCAAAAGGGCATGTGAATGTCATCTTTTCTTGATATTCCTCCACAACACTAATCTGATTGTATCCATTATATCCATCAAGGAAACAATAGAAAGAATGACCCGCCAATCTCTCAAGCATTTGATCAATGAATGGCAACGGCATGTGATCCTTCCTTGTTGTGGCGTTGAGCTTTCTATAGTCGATACACACACGGTGACTAGTCACCGTCCTTTGAGGCACTAACTCATTATCTTTGTTCTTTACCACCGTGATTCCTGACTTCTTTGGCACAACTTGAATGGGAGAGATCCACCTACTATCCGAGATGGGGTAGATCACGCCACAATCGTGCAACTTAGTGATTTCATCCTTTACAACTTGCATCATTGGTGGATGAAGGCGTCTTTGACATTCCTTGGTTGGTTTGGCACCATCTTCAAGCAAAATTCGGTGCACACACATGGTAGGGCTGATTCCTTTGATGTCGGCTAGGGTCCATCCTATTGCAATCTTGTGTCACTTCAGCACTTCAATCAATCTCTCCTCTTGTTCCTCGTTGAGTGCAGATGAAATGATCACGGGCAATGTATCCTCATCTCCCAAAAATGCATACTTCAAGTGGTCCGGAAGAACCTTAAGATCAAGCTTTGGGGCTTGCACCACAGAAGGAAGATTCTTATTAGTGGTTAAGAGAATTGGACTAGGAGAGACATAACTTACCTCACGTGGCGAAAACTCAAAAGAGGCCACATTCTCTAGTACAAATGATGGCACGGCATCATTGGCTTCCAACTCAGAAACATTGGAGCCATCACTTGCAAATCCGGCCCCTTGGGCAATGGTGAGTGCCAACTCGTCATGTGCCAAGGTATCTAGATAGTTATCTGCAAGGGAATTAAGAATGTCAACTGAAAAACAATCACTTAATTCCGAAAGCGGATACCTCATAGCTTCAAAGATGTTGAAGCTAATCACTTCACCGTCGAACTCAAAGGTGAGTGATCCACTAAACACATCAATCTTCGTTCTTGCAGTCCTCACAAAGGGACGCCCCAACAGAATAGGGACCTCCTTGTCATCTCCTTCAGTTGGCTCCATGTCAAGGACATAGAAGTCCGCAGAGAATATCAAGCTCGAAACCTGCACAAGAACATCTTCAACATAGCCCAAAGGGACTTTGTTGGAACAATCTGCCAATCGAATCACAACATTATCTCGTTTCAAATCACCTAGACCTAGATCCTCATAAATATAGTAAGGCATTACATTGATCGATGCACCTAAGTCTAACATTATCTTTTCAAATGTCATGTTTCCGATTGAACAAGGGATAGAAAAACTCCCTGGATCCTTAAGCTTTGGTGGTAGCTTCCGTTGGAGCACGGCAGAAACCGTCTCACTCATTGTGACAACCTCCTTCTCTCGAGTCATCCTCTTATTAGTGCACAATTCTTTCAAAAACGTAGCATACCTAGGATTTTGTTGTATGCATTCAATAAGAGGCATATTCACTTCCACGTTTTTGAAAATGTCGAGCATGACTTGATCAGAGTCATTCTTCTTTTGCTTTGCAAATCTATTGGGGAAGGGAACACGAGGAAGAGCATTAGTTGAAACTAAACCACTAGAGTTAGGATCCTTATCTTTGTCATGTGCGTCATGATCACATGTGGGAAGAGGCACGACATCATTAGCTTTAGAGGAGGCAGGGTCTTTCTCTTTGTCATTAGCATTGAAACTCTCGGCCTCTTTTCCTTTAGAAGGCACGGCCTTCTTGTTTTGCTGCAATTGAGCATCCAAGATCCTCCCACTTCTTGTCATCATGGCCTTCACGTTAGGATTTGGCTCAGTTTGGCTCGGCAACTTACCTCCTTCATCAATCTTTCCCATGAAGTCGATCACTTGTCCCATCTGCTTCTTAAGCTCGGTTATGTCTTTAGAATGAGCTTGTTGACCTGTAACTAAAGCTTGAGTAGCAGAGTTTAAATTTTGTTGCCCTTGAGCAAGGGACTTCAAAAGTTCATCATAGTTAGGTGCATATGCATTATTTGAACCATGAACGTTAGAGTTAAAGGGAACAGAACCTTGAGGTACCTGAGGCCTCACAAACAAACCTGAAGGACGAGGTCCTTGACCTTGAGCATTGGACGGTTGAGCATTGTTGTTCCAACGAAAATTTGGATGATTTCTAAGTCCAGGGTTGTATGTGTTCGAGTATGGATCGTACCTAGGCCTTTGTTGCCCCATGAAGTTCAACTCTTCTTCAGTCATTGCACCATTTGGACAATTTTCAGTCGTGTGATCTTTGAAAGAACAAATACCACATGCTTGATTGTTGATGCTCGAACCATTGAATGCCTTGACTAGAACGTCAAGCTTCCTTTCTAAAGTAGCCATCTGATTTCTTGCATCAACATCATATACCCCACGGCTCTTGCTTCCTCTCTTCTCCTTGGAACTAAATTGGCGATTGTTGTCAGCCAAGTCATCAATCAAGGTGTAAGCTTCTTGACTGGTCTTGTTCATGAATGTACAGCCACATGCCGAATCCACCATACTCTAGTTAATGGTGTCGAGTCCTTCATAGAAGAATTGCACCAAGTCATCCAACAAAATACCATGGTGAGGGCACTTTCTTTGTAGTTCTTGAAATTCCTCCCATGCCTCGTAGAGTGAATCACCATCCTTTTGAGTGAAGTTCTGAATCTCCCTCCTTAGTCTTTTCGTGAGTTGAGCAGGGAAGAATTGTTTCAAGAACTTCCTAGTCATTTCGTCCCATGTGGTGATGATTCCCGGAGGCAGAGAGTACAACCAACGTTTAGCATCGTCCTTAAGGGTAAATGGAAACAAAAGCAACCTCAAGCCTTCTTGAGACAGATGATGAATCGATTGGAGCTTGCAAATGTCCAAGAACTCCCTAAGGTGAACATTAGGGTCTTCCATTGAGGAACCAGAATACTTAGGGTTTAGGGAGAAGTTGGCTTCATTAGGTGGAGTGAAAGCAATGCATGAAGATGATTCAGGGGTGGTGGGGATGAAAACATTCTTGAGTGCCATTGGAGCACCAACAGGAACTATATCACGGTCCGCAATTGTGTCTATCTCTGAATTGAAGATGAAGGGAAAGAAATGATCCTCCTCTTCTTCTGATCTAGGTGAAGAGTTCAAGATTGAATTGCTTGGAGATGATTTGAAATCTAAGGGTCCACTCGTGAAAGAGTTGTTTAAATCTCGAAGTGCTTGGATTCGATCTTTGAGCTCTTGTGTTCTCTTAGATATTTCGGACATGCATAATTCCTGTAATACAAAAGTTAAAGGGTTAGCATTGCAAGATACAAAATGAAGACATGAATCGTGCCCTTCCTTGGTCATATACACAGCACACTTATGGAAGAGGCACGACAACTATGTTGTCATGTTACAAAGTTAGTTCTTTACATTTACAAAGTTCATACAATTCACAAGTTCTTTTTGCTATTTCAATGATTGAATGATCGATTGATTCTAAGTTGTAAACCGAGGTGGACGTGCGACCTAAGTATGGATGTCTAGACACAAGATCAAGTCTTTGTTTCAGAAGGCCGTATAGCTCAATTAGAGATAGTGAACATGGTAGGACTCATTTGTTGAACTACGGAGAGAGAACTCCCTATCGACTCCATCACCGAGATGTATGTCAGTCAATAGTTCTCTCAGATTCAATTTTGGTCCCATGCACCAGGGTAATAAAAGAGCGTGCCCCTTACTCAGCTGGACTGAAACTTGGGTGTTAGACAAATCTCCAAGTGTTAATAAAAGCCGCCCTCAACCTCATGCAAAAACTTTGGAAGAAAACATGAGGGGTTAAGGCTAATATTAACAAAAGGGACTTTACCTATTCCGTTCGATTTACAACCTACAACAATCATTCACTTAATCACCAAAACAAAAACCTAAGATATATTTACTATATGTTACAAAAAAAAAGCATATGCAAATTTACAATATGAACAGTGAATTCGAAATTAAAAGATTAGAGATCCATAAAGATGGATCCCCGGCAACGGCGCCATTTGATCGGTTCGATTACTCGAGATCAATATTAACCCTGTAAGCATCGTTAGTAGTATAAAGCAAGAGGGTATCGTTCACAAACCAGGGATCCAACCAGGGTAAAGAATCACAAACATTTAACAACGAATTCATAAGAGTTTAAAATATTTCAGATCAAACAGAAAATATACCTAAACTAATATATACATGTGATCAACCAACCAACACATAAACATCACCAAACAAATCGTCACAAGTAGCTTCAAAATCATAATCTCATCCTATGCAAAAACAGAGCCTTAGCGGACAAGTATTGAGTGAACAAACAACAACCTAATGCCGAACTAGGTTACTTAGCGCATCCCTAACTCGAAACATGTCCTTGTAATCCTATCTTAGCGCTTAGAAATTACAAGGTAACATGTCTTTCTCAATCTTACCACTTCATTGATTCATCTCTTATCTAATTACTTAGCGCATCTTAGATAACAAACGGATCATGGTTAATTCCTAGTGATTACTAACAAGTCAAGCATGTCACTTACTTTAACAAGTTATCAAAAACACTTAAGAATCCTATATGCAAAACTAACTTAGCGCCTTGAATAACATATAGTTAACGCACAAGAAAGAGAATCATTAAATCATTGAATTATAAACTCACGACATCTACATAGAAATCATAGAAAACAAAATCAGAACTACTTTATAACATCTTACAAAATCGTAAACTACATAAGAGTATTCCACAAATTCGGAACTAGCCAAAAACATAAACAAAACATCACACAAAGAATCCAAACCGAAAACATAAGTGAAGAAGCAACGAGTTACACTTTGTAAATCTCCTTAGCGGTATCAAAACAAGGCAACACGACTTCCACTTGAATGGCAATCCTAGGCATAGCGCTTTGGATCGAATGGAATGAAGGGAAGATGGTGTTTTCGCCTTGAATGGCTTTGAGGATGATGAGTAGTGTTTAAGGCAGAGCTTTGGCTAGTCTTGTGAGCAAGGTTGATGATCATTTTATGTGGAAATGAGGTGCTATATATAGAGGAAGAAACCCAAGGGAGGATGGCCACAAAGTCCACAAAGTTGAAACCAAATTGGTTGAGGTTTCCTAGGTTCGGCAGATCTGACCTTTGTCCCTTGTTGTGGCCATAACTTTCTCTAGACAATAGATATTGAGATGATTCCAACTGGCAATTTCAACTAGACTTCCGTGGCTTTTCATCCATATATCATGCACTTTCTCAATCATTTTGAGCTATCCAGGGGAACTCGTCAAAGTTGGATGATCTGCAGTGCCAGAATTCTGATTTCTATAAGGATTGCATATCTTTTGCATTAATTGCATATCTTCTTCCTCCTTTAATGCTGATTTCTTTTGCACAAATTTCTTCCTTTGAATTAGGGAGGCAGCAAAAGTCTTAATTGTTACAGCCATGTTTGATTTTTCTTACCTCTCCTCATTAAATTTGGTGCATGCCTTCTTTGCCTTTCTTGCCTCTTCTCATTTAATTTGCTGCATGCCTTCTTTGACATTCTTTGGTGCAGGAATTTATGGACATTCTGAAACATATTTGTGCTCTATATGCAGGACGAACAAAGTCCCAAGTTTCCCTCATAGCCCTTGGATCAAAAGCAAATCAATGGCTGAGATAATTCCGTCAAGCTCACTGGACCTCCGAGAAATGATTCAGTCATATCTCCCTGTAGGAATAAGATATTGATTTGATTCCAAATCCTACAGAAACTAGACTCAAAATCCTTTTTATCCATATAAGGTACGTCTTCTAACGCAATCGGAGCTATCCAGGGGAGCCCGTCGAAGTTGGACTACAAATCTTGACAGCATTTTCATTCTTGCATGGATTGGGCTTTTAAGTGTATCTTCTTCTCTTTCCTTGTGGAACTAAGATTGCTTTCCTTCTCCAACATGGATTTGTATTTCCTAATAAGAATAAGTATATTAGAAACAAAGAAATACGAAAGGATGAATCATACTCGAACAAGGAATCCTATCTCAACAAGGATTATTAACATTTAGCACGATTTCATCATCAATTCACTTATAATTGATATAAGCTCTACCTAAACAATTATTCATACAAAAGAAACTAAAACATACTAAATAAGAGGTAACAAAGAGTAAGAATAGGGCATAAACGCATTAAGAACGTCACACTTTGTGCTCCTATCAGATGGTTCCATAAAGAATTGCAAACACATGGAGGGTTTGTGTCGACTACCGCAAGTTGAATGCTGCAACAAGGAAGGATCACTTTCCACTCCCTTTCATTGATCAAATGTTGGAAAGGCTTGCGGGACAAGCATTCTATTGTTTCCTTGATGGCTATAGTGGATATAATCAAGTCCCAATTGCCCCCGAAGATCAAGAGAAGACAACTTTCACATGCCCATATGGAACTTTTGCTTACCGAAGAATGCCTTTCGGATTATGTAATGCACCCGCCACCTTCCAACGGTGTGTCATGGCCATTCTTGCCGAGTTGCTTGAGTTTGTAGAAGTCTTTATGGATGACTTTTCTGTGTATGGGAACTCATTTGAAGAATGTCTTGATCATCTCTCCCTTGTCCTTAAGAGGTGTGAAGAGACGAATCTAGTGATTAATTGGGAGAAATGTCACCTCATGATGCAAGAAGGGATTGTTCTTGGCCACAAAATATCATCGAAGGAGAATGAAGTAGATAAAGCAAAGGTTGAAATCATTGAGAAGTTGCCCCCTCCCGTGAATGTAAAAGGTGTAAGAAGCTTTCTTGGGCATGCCGGTTTTTACCGAAGGTTTATAAAAGATTTCTCCAAGATAGTGAAGCCTCTTTGTGATCTATTGGCCAAGGAGACTCAATTTATATTTGATGAAGCATGTTTGAAAGCATTTGAGAGGATAAAGGAGTTGCTTACCAATGCTCCTATTATTTGCTCACCGGATTAGACTCTCCCATTTGAAATTATGTGTGATGCAAGTGATTACGCCTTGGGAGCAGTGTTGGGACAACGTAAGGAGAAACTCTTGCATGCCATCTACTATGCAAGCAAAACCTTGAATGATGCCCAAGTAAACTATACTACCACCGAGAAAGAGTTATTGACAGTGGTATTTGCCTTAGAAAAGTTTCGGAGCTATCTCTTGGGGTCTAAAGTCATTATCCACACGGATCATTCCGCACTCAAGTATTTATTGTCTAAGAGTGATGTCAAACCAGGACTTTTGAGGTGGATCTTACTTCTTCAAGAGTTTGACATTGAAATTGTTGACAAGCCCGGCAAGGTTCACTTGGTAGCGGATCATCTCTCTCGACTTACTCATCAAAGTGAAGATAATGAGGTGCCTTTGAATGAATCATTTCCGGATGAGAGGCTGTTTTCCATTGTTGAGAAGAAGCTACCATGGTTTGCACATTTGGTTAACTTCTTGGCAAGTGGGGGGAAATGTTTTCCTAAGACATTTGATTTCCATTCAAGAAGGAGACTCATTAAAGAAGCAAGACACTACTTTTGGGATGATCCATACTTATTCAAGCAATGCAAGGATCAATTGGTGAGGAGATGCATTCCGGAGGAAGAAATACAAAGTGTCATATCTTTTTGCCATGATCAAGCTTGTGGCGGTCACCATGGAGGAAAGAAAAACGGCCCAAAAAGTACTTAATTCTGGGTTTCGGTGGCCGTCATTATTTAAAGATGCACATTCTTATCTGAGCTATTGTGATCGTTGTCAAAGGGTAGGCAATATTTCCTCAAGAGACCAAATGCCTTTGAACTATATGCTTGAAGTGGAGATATTTGATGTATGGGGCATAGACTTTATGGGACCCTTCCCAAGTTCATATGGCTATCTCTATATTCTTGTAGGAGTTGATTATGTAAGCAAATGGGTTGAGGCCGTGGCCACCAAGGTAAATGACCACAAGGTCGTGCTCAAGTTCCTTAAAGAGCACATCTTCACAAGACTCGGCACACCTAGAGCAATAATTAGTGATGGAGGCTCCCATTTTATGAACAAGCCATTTGCGGCCTTATTGAAGAAGTATGGGGTTAAGCACAAAGTCTCAACACCATACCACCCCCAAACAAATGGCCAAGTTGAAATATCTAACCGGGAGATAAAGAGCATCCTTGAAAAGGTGGTGTCTACAACTAGAAAAGATTGGGCAATGAAGCTTGATGATGCTCTATGAGCTTACCGTACCGCATTCAAAACACCTATCGGAATGTCTCCATATCGCCTTGTTTATGGAAAGACTTGTCATTTACCGGTTGAGTTGGAGCATAAGGCTTATTGGGCATTGAAGACCCTCAATTTTGACATAGAAAAGTGTGGTGAGGAGCGGAAGTTAGAGCTTTGTGAGCTAGAGGAGCTTCGGATGGATGCCTATGAGAATGTAAAGATTTATAAAGAGAAAACTAAGGCATTCCACGACCAAAGGATCAAAACCAAGCACTTGGAGGTTGGGCAACTTGTACTTCTTTTCAACTCCAAATTAAAGTTGTTTCCCAGCAAGCTAAGATCAAGGTGGATTGGGCCATTTGAGCTTGTTGAAGTATTTAGTCATGGGGCGGTCACATTGAAGAACTTAAGAGATGGATCTACTTTTAAGGTTAATGGTCATCGAGTAAAGCCTTATCTAGAGGGTGCACCAAAAGATACTTATGCGGAGGTGAAGTACTTCGAGGACCCTCTCACCATTTGAGCAAGCATGGACCTTGTTAATGTCCTTAAACTTAAACCCGTCTTGGCGGACTCCAAGGGTTAGCATAATAAGATGGAGCTAAGGGATTGCAAGGCCCAATGGGCTTTGTTGGTTTTCACCATCCACAATTGGCACTATGGAGCTACATGAGATCTTCAAAGAGTTTGCGTTTTCTTATCCTTCACTCTCATTTTTCTAAGCATGATTAGTGTGTGTTTTTGTTTCCATGTTAATAAATTATGGCAATGAGGTTTGGATATTCATTTCATACTTGACCAATGGATAAAACACAAAAGATTTAGCTTTTATTGAAAGGATTATCCAAAGTTTAAGTGTGAGGTGACTACCTTCTCTCTCTTGCTTTATTAGTTAGTTGTGGTCTTACTAATGCATGCTCCCCAAAACATTGATAGGATCTTAATAGTTTCATACCACATTAAGGACTATATGATGTTTTAAGTGTGAGGTGCTTGCTAGGCAATTGTGTTGGTTAGTTTGTATTGACTAGCATGTGGTAAATAATATACATAGTTTATACTTTATATTTGTTTTACTATTGTTCACGGCACATTGAGGACAATGTGTAAATGAAGTGTGAGGTGCTTGCTAGGCAATTGTGTTGGTTAGTTTGTATTGACTAGCATGTGGTAAATAATAAACATAGTTTATACTTTATATTTGTTTCACTATTGTTCACGGCACATTGAGGACAATGTGTAAATGAAGTGTGATGTATAAGACTAAGTAATTTCATTCCTTATAATTTTTTTTATGTTTACTTTATTTAAAAAATCCATAAAAATTGAGATATTTTGAAAAATGCAAAAACAAGTTTGTTTGTGGTTTACTTGCTTGGTGCCAATAACAAAACAATCATCATATTTGGATAGAATGATTTTGAGCATGTTTAGCGGTTAAAAATCAATGCTTTGTTAATAGAAGGATTTGGTATTTTGTGCTCACATATGTTTAGAGTCATATTGCCTATGTCATTTTAAATGCATTCATGTGTGAAAAATGAGGACTATATTTGTTGAAACGATCTATGCCTATGTGAGATTTTGAGCCGATGAGAGTGCATAAAAGTTTCTAATGCACTAGTTGTTTCATTGTGTGATCAATTCATTGTGCTTGCAATCTAGAACTTGCTTTAAATCTTTCGAGACTTTTATCAAGGCATGAGTTGTTATTGGGGAAGACCAAGGCATTAGGTATCCACCAAGGCCAAATAGCTTTTATCCTTAAAAAATATCCATTAGTAAGCCAATTTGAGCCTATGTAGTTTTGTGTTAGCCTTTTCATTTCTTTACCACCATAAATGTCTACCATTCTTAAACTTAAACATTTTTTTTCTATCCTCTCTAACCCAAGTGGTAAGCAATGTGAGTCTTATTGTTAGTTTGGTGCTTGTAAATGAGTTTGAGATATTTCAAAAAAATAAGTGTGAGGTGGGGTAGATTAGTCTTGTGTGTAGCCAAGAAAAAGAAAAATGGTGACTCTAGACATGTTCACAATATCAAAAGAATCAATCAAAATCAAATATGGACTAGGGTCATCGAAAATTAGTACTAGTAAAAAAAAAATTTGTTGCAAAAAAAAATCCAAAAAAAAGTGAGGAGAATAATTTAGTAGTCTAGTTGTACTTGAGTTTGTGGAATCAAGAAGTTACAAAGCACATAGAGTTGTAAAAGTGTATTATGGGATCTCAACAAGAGAATTGCTTACTATGAGGCTTAGAATTTGTGATATTTTTCATTTTATTTCTTAAGATTCCACCTTAAGCCCTATATAACCAAAATAAAAGACCTTGTGATCCGAGAGAACTCATGTAATGATCATGTGGAGAAAAGATTGAAGAACAAGCCTATGGAAAGCGTGTCCATTGAATTGCTTTTGAGTGTAAACACTAACCAAAAACACTTGAGTGAAAATGAGTGTATCCATGTGAGTTTGATGGTTAGACAAATGTAGTCCAAGTTAATCGTATATGGATGACTTTAAGATGACACACATGGCATACGCATATATATACTTTCTTGAGCATGACATTCCAAATCCATTTATTAGCCTTGCATTTCGAAAATTTAGTTTCTAATCATGCTCAATTGATATCATGGTTCTTTAAAGGAATTGGTTGAATTCAAGATGGAAGCAAGTGACCCATTTAGTTTGGTTGTGTTTAGTTTTGATTTGCTTAAGGACAAACAAAGTCTAAGTGTGAGGTAGTTTGTTAGGTTAATATTAACCTAGTAATGTTTGCCTTATTCTTATTCTTTTGCTTTATATTTTTGTATATTTATTTCTTTCTTTTTACGTTTCCTACTCATGCTAGGAAAATGTGCAAATGATCGGAAACACGTCAAGAACAGTGGATTTAGCGCACATTATGGATTCGGGTGAAAGTTTCAAGCCAAAAAGAGCAAATGTGGAGATTTCATAAGAAAAGAAAAGTCAACGTCGGAAAATGTTTGTTAAACTCCGGCGATGAGAATGTGGTTGCCGAAAATGGTGGTGGTTAAAGTCAATAAGTCAATGAATCATATTGGTGAATTATGAATTGTAAATTTTAATTTACAATTTAAATTCAAAATAGAAGAAGACAAATGAAGGAGACAATTTCAAGAACAAGATCCACAATTTGTGCTCTATGAATTGGGGATTTAAATTCAAAATAGAAGAAGACAAATGAAGGTGACCATTTCAAGAACAAGATCCACAATTTGTGCTTCCACATTTGTCCACCATATCTAACCATTCATCCCCTTACATCTCCACCATTCATTTGTGACCTTAAGGCCTTTAAATACCCTCATTCTTCACAAATTCGTGCATTCTCCTTCACCACACTAAAACTCCATCAAAACTTCATATTTTCCATAGTTTTAACATAGTTTTCTTAGGCCTAAGTCATAGATATCAAGTTATGCAAAGAAAAGTGTAAAGTGTCTTGAGTTTTCACCAAAAACTAAAGATCCTTTACACCCTTGATCAATCACAAACTTGTTTCATAGATTTGGGTCACTTCACTCTCTTTATCCTCTACTCATACTCTTTCTCAACCCTTGTTCTTTGTTCCTAGATTGTGTGGATAAAGTATGGTGTTCATGGAGTTCTTCTTTTGTTAGAACCCATTAATACCATATTTAGAAGCATTTTCTTTCTTATTACATCTTTGTGGGTAGTAAACCTTTAGAGGTACGGTTTGGTATTATTTGTACCAAACCCTTGGTAATGTCTTCTCTCTTTACTCTACTTTTCTTTTGATGTATTTCATTTTCAAGGGTTGTTGTATTTAATGGGTTGTGAGTAGTTGGATTTGAGGCTAGGCTAGCCCTAGCCAAACTCATGTGCTAATGAATTCATTTTACTTTTAATTGATGTTGATGCATGTTGAATCTATGGGCTTCTACACTGAAAAAGCTTACTAAATGTGTTACTAGTTTTGTCACCTAGAAACATGTTTAGGTAATTAATGAATTGGAACTTGAACTTGACAACTTCTTGAATCCGTGAGCATGGGTAGCCTTTAGGTGGTGGCTTAGTGTTTCTTAGGGGAAATATTAAGTTGCTTGAATTTCTTACCATGAACTTAATGCTTGTGCCATGAGTGTAATTACTCTAAGGGGGTGTTATGCTTGTGCTACATAGCCCACTTGTATTATAAGGTAATATAATTGGGACTAAGATTTTGTGATTTAATTTGGCTCCAAAAGACTTTGTTAAATTGCATGATTAGTTGGTTTCTTGGTAGCTTCACCAAAGCACTAGGGGGAAGTTTGTCAAACATGTTATGCATTAATCTTGAGTTACATTTGTGCATGAGTAAGGCTAGGTGCAATGCCTAAGTCTCTACTCCTCTTTTGATTTTATCTCTACATTTACCTTTCTTTGTTGTTTTAGTGCTAGAATTAGTTTGCTTAGCTTAATTCTAAAATCAACCAAGTCGATTCACTACCACTTGTTAATACCATCTTCATGATTCTTAGCTTCCAAAGGGCTAAGGTTGTGAACTTGTAAAAAGTTAGAATGCATGTTTTTCTAGTTTTTCTTCCGAAAATCTAGTTAGAGTTGAGTTTCCCCCAATCTCTTGGGTACGATACTCTACACTTTCCCTTACTAAAACTTGACCTCCTATACTTGGGAGTAGGTAGTTTCACACATAAATACACATAATCATACTTAAGTGATTCAACCAACAAGGGATAGAAGGATCACTGGCAATGTATCTTCACACATAAATACACATAATCCTCGTTGAGTGCAGATGAAATGATCACTGGCAATGTATCTTCATCTCCCAAAAACGCATACTTCAAGTGGTTCGGAAGAAGGGACAACAACAAGATGGGGACCTCCTTGTCATATGCCTTAGTTGACTCCATGTCAATGACATAGAAGTCTGCATGGAAAATTAAGCTCGAAACTTGCACAAAAACATGTTCAACATAGCCTAAAGGGACTTTGTTGGAACAATCAGCCAATCGAATCACAACATTATCTCGTTTCAAATCACCTAGACCTAGGTCCTCATAAATGTAGTAAGGCATTACATTGGTAGATGCACCTAAGTCTAGCATTATCTTTTCAAATGTCATGTTTCCGATTGTACAAGGGATAGAAAAACTCCTTGGATCCTTAAGCTTTGGTGGTAACTTCCTTTGGAGCACGGTATAGACTGTCTCACTCATTGTGACAACCTCCTTCTCTCGAGTCATCCTCTTATTGGTTCACAATTCTTTCAAAAACTTAGCATAGGCTTGGCGCGTGTGCCCCACGCGCGGCCTGCCGGAGGTGGCGCGTGCACCCCACACGCCGGCACGTGCGGTGATGAGTGCTCGATTACTCGACATTAATATTTAACCCTGAACACATCATTAGTAGTATAAAGTAAAAGGGTATCGTTCACAAACCGGGGATCCAGCCAGGGCTTAGGATCACAATACTTAACACGAATTCATAAATATATAAATGGTTTGATATAAGTTCGGATTGAGACATAAAAACAGTAAATAAAACCTAAACTAATATGTACATGTGATCAACCAACCAACACATAAACAATCACCAAAACAACTCACATTAAAGAAATCGAAACAATTTCTATACCCATCTTAAGAATCATGCCAAGACCATATATTGAACAACTAAGGATGGATCATGCAATTAGGGTTCTAAGCAGTAACCTAAACACATAGACACTTAACACATTTGATTAATACCAAGCAGCCATAATCGAAATATAACATGTTCATCTTCATCATGTAATTCCAAAGGCATGCACATTGAATTCATCAAGTATATCACCTACTTAACCAACAACCATGCAATTCGAAATTCACATATAAAAGAGTAAACATGTTCTTAGCATAAGTCTTTAATCCAACAATCTAAATATCATGCTACAAGCATAGTCATAACACTTAGAAATCGAAATTGATCATACATAGTACACGGCAGAAACCAAAACAGTAACTTCATAAAACCAAAACATAATTTCGAATCCTTTATATAAATTGAATCAAGTAGCTATCTCATAGAAAAAATTGAAACAAGATTACATTACACAAATCGCATGCTCATCCAAGAACAAGAACAAAACCAAAACCGAATTGAAACAAGAGTGAATCATGGTTACACTTTATAAATCAAGCAATCCACAAGTGTGGTCGTGACTTCTATGGGATGAAACCTTCTTCACAAGCGTGCTTGAAGGCTATAGATTGGTGGGGGAATGATAGAATCGGTTTTGGGATTTCTTGGAAGGGTGAGGGATTAATTCGGCAAAGCTAGACTTGTGTTTGTGTGCAAGGTTGATGATGATCTGAATGGAGAGGCCGAGCCTCTATATGTAGGAGTCTAGGAAGCCATCTTGCCGTCCTATAAGGAAGTAGAATCCAATTGGGAAACTGAAATCCTCTTTGTTATGGATTTGATTCATGTACTCCATATCCAACTTGATATAGGAAACCAAGTCCAATATGGAGATCACTTAAGGGCTGCACTGCATCATCTCTTGGTCCAACTAGGGGTACCTAGGCCCGCCTCCTCTTCTCCTTCTTCAACTCGAACATGATTTCCTTGTCTCACTAGGAATGCATCTCGACATCTCTTCTTCCTTTCCAAATATGATTCGTCTTTCCTGAAAAGAAATCGACAATTAAGGAATACGAAAGAATGAAAATAGGAAAGTAGAATCCTAGTCGAGTAAGGAATCCTAACTCAATAAGGAGTTTTAACACTTAGCACAATTTCATCATTAATTCATTCAATATTCGACATAGCTCTACCTATAACATACAAATGACAAATATGAACCTAAAACAACTAAATAAGAAGTAACAAAGCATAAGAATAGGGCATATAACCATTAAGAACGTCACACTTTGTGCTCCTATCAACAACCCCACACTTAGACTTTGCTAGTCCCTTAGCAAACACTAAAAAGGGAAATCAAAACATAAAACAAAATCAAAGCAACAAAAACTAACGACACAACATACTAATGCCTTCAACATTTTGTCTCAGAGATCTTCGAACTCATAGCATCAAGAATAACACTCAATCGAAATAGATAAGATGAACTCAATGGTTAATAAACATGAGATTTGATTTAACAAGTAAGACATGGGAGAAACAAAGGTGAAATTAAGCTCGACATATTCAAAACAAGTTCAAATTCAACTCACAAAGGATATGCACCCCAAATCTTTTCTCTCAAGAACATGGCTTATGCTTAAAAGCTTTTCACACACAAGTGTTATGAACATAGTGAAATCGAAAACCTCATGAAAGATACCAATCATATGCTCAAATGCACCCAAACCATATGCTTACTCATGAAACAAACTCCACAAATCAAGAGCTACTCATTTTAAGAATCATGCGGATCTTTAGAAAAGGGATAGGTTAGGCTCGGCATGGATATATTTTCAGGGTAAAGGAATCACCAAGGTCATCCTCAAGACTAAGCAGAGCAAAACATCCACCTTATGTCGCCATACTCCATAAAACAAGGGCCAAATATCATCATGTTGGACCCATTCTTACTTTAAACATTGTGAAAATGAACAAAGGCTAAAGTATAACATTATTGAGTCTTCAACATATACATCACAACTCCAAATTCACAAAAACAACATGTATGCCGAGATCTTTTCATACTTTCTTTTCATTCATCATTTTTTTCTTCACCGTGCATCATGAATCTTTTCTTTTCTTTTTCTCACGGCATCTGACATTTTTTTCTTCTTTTTCATACTCTTTTCTCGGCATAACATACATACAATAGCATAACCCCACACTTGAATCAAATCATCACTCCATATTAACACCAAGAATCGGCTCTGCCAAGCCTCAAAGACAAGGTAGAGATATAACTATACTAAGCAAGGATATAACATGTTGGTAATGAAAGGAAATGCTTAACGTAGGCTCAAAGGGGTTAACACTATGGTGTCCCAAGCAGGGCTCAAATAGGGAATACGGCCTTTTGGATTAAGTGGTGGAAATCCTACAAAGATCCAACAATCCTTTTCAAAATCAGAGTATATTATGATATAAAGCTTCGAAAGTTTCACAAAGTAAGTTCTAGTATTCTCTAGTTCATTGCAATTCTATGGCATATGAATTGATCAAAATAAATGTAATGAGGTTATAAAGCCAAGAAACGATAGATTAAAACTCTCCAAAGAAAGGCACAAGTATATGGCTCGAAACTCACATAGGTTCCATAAATTCAAACAAGTAAGGAACATGCTCATTCTGTACCTAAGTTTCAAAATCCTCATCTACTACATGTTCGTACAAAATCTACACATCGATTAACCATCAAATAATAATGAAGTGCATTTCAATATCATGATCATCTATCAACCATAAATTCAAAGATCAACTCATCCTAGACAGTTAAAGGCATACCTAGGACTCAAAACACAAACAAAACAAGTTAAAAATCGAAAAACAGACCTAAAAATGACACTAAAAATCGAAAAACAAAACAACCAAATTGAAACACATAAGCATCAAACAATAGAATACAACGAATGGTGTATACCCCACCCCACACTTAAAACTTACATTGCCCTCAATGTACAATATGATAAGCAATGAAAATTAAAAAAAAGATAAGGGATAAGAAAATGCAAACACTCGTTGATGGCTCCTTCATTGGCATAAGTTTATAGTCTATAGCCTAGACTATCTCCAAAGCATCACTTGCTTGCCGTAGGATCAAGGAGAGACGTCTCCTCCACGTTATTCTCCACGAAATTGTCATAGTACGGCTTCAAGCGATGTCCATTGACCGTGAATTCCTTTCCATGCACGATACTTTTGATCTGAATAGCACCAGAAGGAAAAACATTAGTAACAACAAACGGTCCAAGCCACCTAGAACTGAGCTTGCCCGGAAACAATCTAAGTCGAGAATTAAACAAAAGAACTTTCTGCCCAACGACAAAGTGTTTCTTCCTAATCATGTGCTCATGGAATGTCTTAGTCTTCTCCTTGTAAACCATTGCTGAATCATAGGCCTCATTTCGAATTTCTTCAAGCTCATGCAATTGCAACTTCCTATGCAATCCGGCCGCATCAATGTCCATGTTAAAATTCTTCACAGCCCACCATGCACGATGTTCAAGCTCCATAGGAAGATGGAACGCCTTGCCATAGACTAATCGAAATGGTGACATGCCTAGAGGAGTCTTGTATGCCGTCCTATAGGCCCAAAGAGCATCATCCAATCGTTGAGATCAATCCTTGCGTGATGGTCCAACAGACTTCTCCAAAATTCTCTTGATCTCATGATTAGATAGCTTTACTTGTCCACTTGTTTGGGGGTGATAAGGCGTAGCAACCTTGTGCTTGATTCCATACTTCTTCAACAACGCCCCAATGGTCCGATTGCAAAAGTGAGATCCTCCATCACTAATGATAACTCTCGGCATACCAAACCTAGAGAAAATGTTAGAATGAAGGAAATCTGCAACAACTCGAGAATCATTAGTCTGGGTAGCCTTTGCTTCCACCCATTTCGAAACATAGTCAACATAAACGAGTATATACAAGAAACCATTAGAGCTAGGAAAAGGTCCCATGAAATCAATACCCCAACAATCAAATATTTCAACATATATAATCGGTGTCATAGGCATTTGATCTCTAGATCCTAAGTTTCCCATGAGTTGGCATCTATCACAAGTCATGCAAAAATGATATGCATCTTTAAAAATCGTAGGCCAAAAGAAACCACATTCTAACACCTTAAGAGCAGTCCTACGTGAACCAAAATGTCCTCCACAAGATTCAGAATGGCAAAAAGTAAGTATAGAATGATGTTCAGATTCAGGGACACACCTCCTAATGATTTGATCAACACAATGTTTCCACAAGTATGGTTCATCCCAAACATAATACTTAGCTAATGCCTTGAGTCTATTCTTTTGAGCATGCGATAAAGTATCCGGAAATTTCTTAGAAACAAGATAATTCACAATATTTGCATACCATGGCTCACTTACCTCAACTCGAAAGAGTTCTTCATCCGGAAAACTCTCTTGGATAGCCAAGGGCTCGGCATCTCTCACCAAACGACTCAAATGATCCGCCACAACATTGTCACTTCCCTTCTTGTCCTTGATCTCGAGATCAAACTCTTGGAGTAGAAGAATCCATCGAATCAATCTTGGTTTGGCATCCTTCTTCGTCATTAAGTACTTCAAAGCTCATGGCAAGAAGTTCTTTTTCAGTTGTGGTGTAGTTTTTTGAGCATCATTGAGTGTTCGTGAGGCGTAGGGCTGCTTGTCCTTCCTCTGCCCTAACACGGCTCCAGCTGCATAGTCGGAGGCATCACACATCAACTCAAATGGCAAGGACCAATCCGGCGGTGCCATGATTGGTGCCGAAGTTAGGAGCTTCTTCAAAATCTCGAATGCAAGCTTGCAATCATCATCAAAGTGAAAAGGGAACGTCCTTTTGAAGCAATGAACTCATTGGTCTCGTAATCTTGGAAAAATCCTTGATAAACCTACGATAGAAACCTGCATGTCCAAGAAATGATCGAACATCCCTCACACTTGTGGGGAGGGGTAAGTGACGCACAAGATCTATTTTAGACTTATCAACCTCAATTCCTCTAGATGAAACAATATGGCCTAAGACAATGCCTTGCGTGACCATGAAATGACATTTTTCCCAATTCAAAACCAAGTTAGTTTCTTCACAACGTTTAAGCACAAGTTCAACATTTTCTAAGCAAGTTTTGAAATCTTCACCATAGACAGAAAAATCATCCATGAAAACTTCAATTTTAGAACCAATATACTCAGAGAAAATGTGATACATGCAACGTTGAAACGTACTTGGGGCGTTGCATAAACCAAAAAGCATGCGATGATAAGCAAACGT
Source organism: Argentina anserina (assembly GCF_933775445.1). NCBI lineage: Eukaryota > Viridiplantae > Streptophyta > Magnoliopsida > Rosales > Rosaceae > Argentina > Argentina anserina. Next base: position 18,810,588 of record NC_065876.1, read on the forward strand.
ACCAAAAGGGCATGTGAATGTAGTCTTCTCTTGATCTTCTTCCGCAACACTTATTTGGTTGTATCCACTATATCCATCAAGGAAACAATAGAAAGAATGACCAGCTAACCTCTCAAGCATTTGATCAATGAATGGCAATGGCATATGGTCCTTCCTTGTTGTCGCATTGAGCTTCCTATAGTCGATACACACTCTATAACCGGTCACTGTCCTTTGAGGCACTAATTCATTCTCTTTGTTCTTCACCACCGTGATGCCTGACTTCTTTGGCACAACTTGAATGGGAGAGATCCACCTACTATCCGAGATGGGGTAGATCACGCCACAATCGTGCAGCTTAGTGATTTCATCCTTTACAACTTGCATCATTGGTGGGTGAAGACGTCGCTGACCTTCCTTGGTTGGTTTGGCACCATCTTCAAGCAAAATTTGGTGTACACACATGGTAGGGCTGATTCCTTTGATGTCGGCAAGGGTCCATCCTATTGCCGTCTTATGCCTCTTCAACACTTCAATCAATTTGTCCTCTTGTTCCTCATTGAGTGAAGAGGAAATGATCACGGGCAATGTATCCTCTTCTCCCAAAAATGCATACTTCAAGTGGTCCGGAAGAACCTTAAGATCAAGCTTTGGAGCTTGCACCACAGAAGGAAGATTCTTGTTAGTAGTTAAGAGAATTGGACTAGGAGAGACATAGCTTACCTCACGTGCAACCTCAAGAGATGTCACGTTCTCAAGAATGAAGGATGGCACGACATCATTAGCTTCTAACTCCGAAATGTTAGAACCATCACTTGTAAATCCGACCCCTTGGGCAATAGTGAGTGCCAACTCGTCATTCGCCAAGGTATCTAGATAGTTATCTGCAAGGGAATCAAGAATGTCAACTAAAAAACAATCACTTAACTCTGAAAGAGGATACCTCATAGCTTCAAAGATGTTGAAGCTAATCACTTCACCATCGAACTCAAAGGTGAGTGATCCACTAAACACATCAATTTTTGTTTGTGCAGTCCTCATGAAGGGACGGCCCAACAAGATAGGGACCTCCTTGTCATCTGTCTCAGTTGGCTCCATGTCAATGACATAGAAGTCGGCAGGGAAGATTAAGCTTGAAACCTGCACAAGAACATCTTCAACATAGCCCAAAGGGACTTTGTTGGAACAATCAGCCAATCGAATCACAACATTATCACGTTTCAAATCACGTAGACCTAGGTCCTCATAGATATAGTACGGCATTACATTGATAGATGCACCTAAGTCTAGCATTATCTTTTCAAATGTCATGTTTCCGATTGTACAAGGGATAAAAAAAAACTCCCTAGATCCTTAAGCTTTGGTGGTAGCTTCCTTTGGAGCACGGCAGAAACCGTCTCACTCATTGTGACAACCTCCTTCTCTCGAGTCATCCTCTTATTGGTGCACAATTCTTTCAAAAACTTAGCATACCTACGATTTTGTTGTATACATTCAATAAGGGGCATGTTCACTTCCACCTTCTTGAAAATGTCGAGCATGGCTTGATCAGAGTCATCCTTCTTTTGCTTTGCAAATCTACTAGGGAAGGGAACACGAGGAAGATCATTAGTTGAAATCAAACCACTAGAGTTAGGATTCTTACCTTTGTCATGCATGGCATGATCTACTTGGTGTAGAGGCACGACATCATTTGTCTTAGAGGAAGCAGGGTCCTTCTCTAAGTCCTTGACATTGAAACTCTCGGCCTCTTGTCCTTTAGAAGGCACGGCCTTCTTCTTTTGTTGCAATGGAGCATCCAAGATCCTCCCACTTCTTGTAATCATGGCCTTTACGTTAGGATTAGGCTCAGTTTGGCTCGGCAGCTTTCCTCCTTCATGGATCTTGCCCATGAAGTCGATCACTTGTCCCATCTGCTTCTTAAGCTCGGTTATGTCCTTAGAATGTGCTTGTTGACTTGTAACTAAAGCTTGAGTAGCAGAGTTTAGATTTTGTTGCCCTTGAGCAAGAGACTTCAAAAGTTCATAATAGTTAGGTGAAGATGCATTATTCGAACCATGAACATTAGAGTTAAAGGGAATAGAACCTTGAGGTACCTGAGGCCTCACAAACAAACCTGAAGGACGAGGTCCTTGACCTTGAGCATTGGATGGTTGAGCATTGTTGTTCCAACGAAAATTTGGATGATCTCTAAGTCCAGGGTTGTATGTGTTTGAGTATAGATCGTACCTAGGCCTTTGTTGCCCCATAAAGTTCAACTCTTCTTCAGTCATTTGGACAATTTTCAGTTGTGTGATCTTTGAAAGAACAAATACCACATGCTTGATTGTTGATGCTCGAACCATTGAATGCCTTGACTAGAACGTCAAGCTTCCTTTCTAAAGTAACCATCTGATTTCTTGCATCAACATCATACATCCCACGGCTCTTGCTTCCTCTCTTCTCCTTGGAACTAAATTGGCGATTGTTGTCAGCCAAGTCATCAATCAAGGTGTAAGCTTCTTGACCGGTCTTGTTCATAAATGTGCAGTTACATGCGGAGTCCACCATGCTCTTATTGGTGGTGTCGAGTCCTTCATAGAAGAATTGCACCAAGTCATCCAACGAAATACCATGGTGAGGGCACTTCCTTTATAGTTCTTGAAATTCCTCCCATGCCTCGTAGAGTGAATCGCCATCCTTTTGAGTGAAGTTCTGAATCTCCCTCCTAAGTCTTTTCGTGAGTTGAGCAGGGAAGAACTGCTTCAAGAACCTCCTTGTCATTTCGTCCCATGTGGTGATTATTCCTGCAGGAAAAGAGTACAACCAACGTTTAGCATCATCCTTAAGGGTAAATGGAAACAAAAGCAACCTCAAGCCTTCTTGAGAAAGATGATGAATCGATTGGAGCTTGCAAATGTCCAAGAACTCCCTAAGGTGAACATTAGGGTCTTCCATTGAAGAACCAGAGTACTTAGGCAGTTGCCCAAGCAATTGAACCGGAATGGAGAAGTTAGCTTCATTAGGTGGAGTGAAAGAAATGCATGAAGGTGATTCAGGGGTGGTGGGAATGAACGCATTCTTGAGTGCCATTGGAGCACCAACATGAATTATGTCACGGTCCGCAATTGTGTCTAAGTCTGAATTGAAGATGAAGGGGAAGGAAAGATCCTCCTCTTCTATCTGATCTAGGTGAAGAGTTTAAGAATGAATTGCTTGGAGATGTTTCGAAATCTAAAGATCCACTTGTGAAATAGTTGTTTAAATCTCGAAGTGCTTGAATTCAATCCTTGAGCTCTTGTGTTCTCTTAGATATCTCGGACATGCATAGTACCTGTTATACGAAAGTTAAAGAGTTAGCATTGAAGAAGACACAATGAACACATATAATTCGTGCCTTCCGTTAGTCATACACACGGACACTTATGGGGAAGGACACGGCAACTATTGTCAAGTTTACAAAGAGTTAGTTCTTTACGGTTTACAATAGTTCATACAATTCACAAGTTCTTTTTGACATTTCAATGATTGAACGATCGATTGATTCTAAGTTGTAAACCAAGGTGGACGTGCGGCCTAAGTATGGATGCCTAGACACAAGATCAAGTCTTTGTTTCAGAAGACCTTGTAGCTCAATCAGAGATAGTGAACATGGTAGGACTAATTTGTTGACTACGGAGAGCGAACTCCCTATCGACTCCATCACCGAGATGTATGTCAGTCAGTAGTTCTCTGAGATCCAATTTTGGTCCCATGCACCAGAGTAATAAGAGAGTGTGCCCCTTACTCAGCTAGACTTAACCTCGTGTGTTAGACAAATCTCCAAGTGTTAATAAAAGCCGCCCTCGACCTCATGCAAACTCGAGAGCTAGCATGAAGGGTTAAGGCTAATATTAACAAAATGGACTTTACCTATTCTGTTCGATTTACAACCTACAACAATCATTCACTCAAGCATCAAAACAACAACCTAAGATATATTACTATATATGTACAACGAAACAAGATCAGAATATACAAATGTACAATATAAATAATGAATTCGACATTAAAAGTTAGGGATCCATCTCTTATGGATCCCCGGCAACGGCGCCATTTGATGAGTGCTCGATTACTCGACATCAATATTTAACCCTGAACACATCATTAGTAGTATAAAGCAAGAGTGTATCGTTCACAAACCGGGGATCTAGCCAGGGCTTAGGATCACAATACTTAACACGAATTCATAAAGATATAAATGGTTTGATATAAATTTGGATTGAGACATAAAAACAGTAAATAAAACCTAAACTAATATGTACATGTGATCAACCAACCAACACATAAACAATCACCAAAACAACTCACATAAAAGAAATCGAAACAAGTTCTATACCCATCTTAAGAATCATGCCGAGACCATATATTGAACAACTAAGGATGGATCATGCAATTAGGGTTCTAAGCAGTAACCTAAACACATAGACACTTTACACATTCGATTAATACCAAGCAGCCATAATCGAAATATAACATGTTCATCTTCATCATGTAATTCCAAAGGCATGCACATTGAATTCATCAAGTATGTCACCTACTTAACCAACAACCATACAATTCGAAATTCACATATAAAAGAGTAAACATGTTCTTAGCATAAGTCTTTAATCCAACAACCTAAATATCATGCACAAGCATAATCATAACACTTAGAAATCGAAATTGATCATACATAGTACACGGCAGAAACCAAAACAGAAACTTCATAAAACCAAAACATAATTTCGAATCCTTTATATAAATTGAATCAAGTAGCTATCTCATAGACAAAATTGAAACAAGATTACATTACACAAATCGCATGCTCATCCAAGAACAAGAACAAAACCAAAACCGAATTGAAACAAGAGTGAATCATGGTTACACTTTATAAATCAAGCAATCCACAAGTGTGGCCGTGACTTCTATGGGATGAAACCTTCTTCACAAGCGTGCTTGAAGGCTATAGATTGGTGGGGGAATGATAGAATCGGTTTTGGGATTTCTTGGAAGGGTGAGGGATTAATTCGGCAAAGCTAGGCTTGTGTTTGTGTGCAAGGTTGATGATGATCTGAATGGAGAGGCCGAGCCTCTATATGTAGGAGTCTAGGAAGCCATCTTGCCGTCCTATAAGGAAGTAGAATCCAATTGGGAAACTGAAATCCTCTTTGTTATGGATTTGATTCATGTACTCCATATCCAACTTGATATAGGAAACCAAGTCCAATATGGAGATCACTTAAGGGCTGCACTGCATCATCTCTTGGTCCAACTAGGGGTACCTAGGCCGGCCTCCTCTTCTCCTTCTTCAACTCGAACATGATTTTCTTGTCTCACTAGTAATGCATCTCGACATCTCTTCTTCCTTTCCAAATATGATTCGTCTTTCCTGAAAATAAATCGACGATTAAGGAATAGGAAAGAATGAAAATAGGAAAGTAGAATCCTAGTCGAGTAAGGAATCCTAGCTCAATAAGGAGTTCTAACACTTAGCACAATTTCATCATCAATTCATTCAATATTCGACATAGCTCTACCTAGAACATACAAATGACAAATATGAACATAAAACAACTAAATAAGAAGTAACAAAACATAAGAATATGGCATATAACCATTAAGAACGTCATACTTTGTGCTCCTATAATGCGGCGGCGCGTGAACAGTAAATTCAAACAGTAAATTGTAAATTTATTTTTACGACGGTGAATGTAAAAATGCGATTTACGTACGGTAAATGTAAATTTTATTTTACGTACGGTAAATGTAAATGTAAATTACTTTCAGTAAATGTAAAAAGTAATTTCAGAAGGGTAATTCAGTAATTTTTATTTACTGATACAGTATTTACATTTGAATAGTATTCGTACGTACAGAAATACGTAAACAGTATGTACACGTACAGAGATACGTAATTGATGTGTATTTGTACAGAAATACATGAATCGTAAATACGGAAAACCAGAAATTGCTGAACAATAACTTATTATTACTGTTTCAGCATTTAAGGTTTACGAAACGTTTCTAAATTATTTTCTTATCTTTTCAAGGTGATTGATAAATCAAGGAAATGAATTATCTTTGGAAATTGTGGAAATTACGCTCGAGTTGATAAGGTGAGTAAAATCTCCCATATTTACGAATCTACCCTTGCGGAGATTCAAGATTTTGCAAGTGTTTTAAATATTGAAATACGACATGTATGTGATATAGTGGAATATATATATATTTGTATAAATGGTAAATAAGTACATATATATATATATATAGTTTGCTATATTATATACTGTTATGAATTCATTGTGAATATGTCATTTTGATGACGAGATTTATATACCGAGCATGTGATTTAATTTGTACAATATGAGGTGTGATTATTGTACGTGGTTTTAACATGTGTTTGTTAAAATGTTTTGTCTTCGGACGTGTTATGAAATATGACATGTATATGATATAGCGGATTATATATATATTGTTTAACTGGTAAATAGGTACATATATATATAGTTTGCTATATAATATACTGTTATGATTTTATCGTGATGATGTCATTTTGATGACGAGATTTATATACCTAGCACATGATTTAAGTTGTACAATATGAGGTGTGATTATTGTACGTTGTTTTAACATGGAGTTTGTTAAAAAATTTCGTCTTCGGACGTGTTTGGCATGTCGGAACCTAGCCTTTGGCTGGGCGAAAGTTACGATACAGTTAGAGCTCTAGTCTGTCTGCCGGAGTACTGCATGTGAGGTAACAGATGCGTTATTGGCTCATGAGTACTCATATTTTTGATGTTGGGTAGCAGGAGGTTGCCCAATATCGGCGGTGTACTACGTGAGGGGTAACAGATGTGTACCAGTGTTCATTAGTACCCGTATTATAAATGTATTTGGGTAACCAGAAGGGTTGCCCGATTTCTCATGAGCACTTTCATTTCATATATTTTTGGAACAACCAGATGGGCCGTCCATTGACTCATGAGTGCATTTATATTTGTTCATTTCTGGATTTTCGTATATATTGATATGCGAGTTATATTCTCAATTTACTCATACGAGCTATAAGCTTACCGGGTTTGTGTTTACAATCCCGGTGCACCAATTCGATGGTGTAGGGGATAATTCCGCAGGTATTGATTAGTGGAAATTGAGGGACGACTCCGACGACTCGAAGTTGTTCATTATCCTGCTTGTGGTGAGGTTTCAATTGTGGATTTGTGTGAGAACTTGTGAGGATTTATTTGTGGGTTTTGTGAGAGATTGTGAGGATTATTACATTTCCAGTTTTATGTAATATTGAATTATAAATTTGGTTTGTAATAATTAGTTTGTCTGAGTTGTATTGAGAATTCAATAATGACTCGCTGTGTTATTTAAAATGATTTCGATTCATTGAGATTGTTTTGGTGTTTCACGACTTTGAAATTTTGAGTTTTTATGCTTGAAATTTTGGGGTCATTACAGTTGGTATCAGAGCCTAAATGCGTATTTGGCGATTATCAATATCATTCGGGAGCGATGATCCAACTGCAGCGGGCACCCATCACATGCTCCTCGGTATTGATATGTCGTCGGGTACGCGAGAGTGTGTTAGGAGCCATACCTTATGGTTAGTCCTCTAGGGAGTATCGTGATGATACTTCGATGATTCATCTTATTCTGAAATTTTATGTTGATATCCATTGAATCTGTTTTGTTTGAATTCGCGACTTCACAAGTATTGACTAAGTGTTTCATTGTTTGAAGGTGATGAACTCGGATAAGGGCCGAGGACGGGCGAGAGGCCGAGGTCAAGGTAGGACCGCAGGCCGAGTCCGCAACGTGGAGAACCCTTATGAGGAGGCTGCTCCACAGGAAGAACAGGTTGAGCCTGCTACTGCGGTTAGAGATGATGGTCGAGTGTTGAAGCTGATCAAGGATATCAGTGCACTGTCAGCGTCGACCTTTCATGGAGGACTAGATCATATGGTAGCTGACCATTGGATCGAGGGTATGTAGACTTATTTTGAGATGATAGAGTGCACAGAGATTGAGAAGATAAAGATAGCTACATTCTTTCTAAAAGATGATGCTCTAGACTGGTGGAAGAGCATGAGACAGACAGTGGATGTGTCTGCATTCACATGGGGAGGTTTCACTACCCTTTTCCGAGAGAAGTATTTTCCAGCCTCAGTACAGGAGAACTTAGAGCTTGAGTTTTTTGCGCTGGTACAGGGAGACATGACAGTTAGAGAGTATGATGCTCGTTTTTCACATCTGTACCGGTATGTCAAGCCTATGGGTGCGACCTCCTTAGCACATAAGTATCTACGAGGGCTGAAACAGGAGTACAAGACCATGATATCAGTTCTTTGTCTGTCTACTAAGGAGTTGATATTTGAGAGTGCCATGATCTTGGAACAGGCAAATAGTACTCGAGCAGGAGATGTGGGAAGTAGAGATGCAAAGGGAAAAGGCAAGGCAATTGTACACGCAGCGAGCACTCAGGGCTGACGGGTAGGTCATGGAAGAGGCCAAGACCCCACTACCAAATTCCGGCAAGGGCAACACCTCTATCTATCAGGGCTGCACCAGTTAGACCATTGGCATCGGTGAGGTGTTTTGGCTGCAACGAAATGGGACATTACGCCACAGCATGTCCGAAACCGAAGAGAGCAGGCTGCTACTAGTGCGGGCAAGTGGGACACATAGCTAGAGATTGTACCCGACCTCTTCAGGGTAGACAGGAACGGCCGCAGAGACAGCTACCAACGGGCCAAGCTAGACTGTTCGCAGTAGGTCAGCGAGACTCAGGGGTGGAAGGTACATTATCACTTTTTGACTACCTTGCTAGAGTACTGTTTGATACGGTTGCATCGCATTCATTTATTGCTAGTTCGGTAGTAGAGATGCTAGGATTGATTCCTACACCTCTTGGGAACGCTTTATGTGTCACTTCACCCCTTGGAGTGTCCCTTGAGTTAGAGACAATCTGCAAGGCTTGTCTGATTGTGATTGGGAGTAGAGAGTTCTCTGCTTCGTTGATTGTGATTCCGGACCACACCTATGATGTGATCTTGGGGATTGATTGGTTGAGACCGCAGCATGCGGTGATTGATTGTTTTGACATGGTGGTGTCCTTTCATAGACCCGGGGAGCCAGTGTTTCGTTATCGTTGCCTCAAGTCAGATAATGCCATGAGATCAGGGGTTTTGGCACATGTGGAGTCGGTGGATCAAAAAGTAACTATTGTAGATATTGTGGTAGTATCTGAGTTTAGTGAGGTGTTCCAAGAGATACCAGGGCTATCTCCTCGAAGAGTAGTTGATTTCTGCATTGATGTAGTACCTGGTACGGCACCTGTGTTAAAGGCGCCATATAGGATGGGGCAAAACGAACTTAAGGAGTTGAAGGTGCAGATCGATGAGCTATTGGTTCAAGGGTTTATTAGACCTAGTGTTTCACCATGTGGAGCACCAGTTTTGTTCGTGAAAAAGAAAGATGGTTCTCTGCGGTTGTGTGTGGACTACAGGGAACTGAACAAGGTGACCATCAAGAATAGGTACCCCTTACCTAGGATTGATGACTTGTTCGATCAGCTTAAAGGTGCTACGGTGTTCTCTAAGATTGATTTGTGATCCAGTTATCATCAGCTCAGGGTGAAGGAAGAAGATATATCGAAGACAGCCTTCAGGACCCGGTATGGACATTATGAGTTTGTTGTCATGTCATTTGGTCTAACGAATACACCAGCTGTCTTTATGAATTTGATGAACCAAGTATTTAGCCCGTACTTGGATGAGTTTGTGGTACTGTTTGTGGATGACATTCTGATATACTCCAAGACTCAAGAGGAACACGTGGTGTATCTGAGAACAGTGTTGCAGACCTTGAAAGAGGCAAGATTGTATGGCAAACTAGAGAAGTGTGAGTTCTGGAAAGAATAGGTCAAGTTCCTTGGTCATGTTGTCTCAAAAGATGGAGTACTAGTGGACCCGTCAAAGGTAGAGGCAGTAAAGAATTGGAGTCGTCGAAAGAACCCTACAGAGATTCGTAGTTTCCTCGGTTTGGCAGGTTACTACATGAGATTTATCGAGGGGTTTTCTAGTATTGCATCTTCATTGACCAAATTGACCAAGAAACATGCTCCGTTTGTGTGGACAGAAGCATGTGTGGAAGCATTCAACAAACTAAAGACCAGGTTGACCACAACTCCAGTGTTGACGATTCCTTCAAGTGGGGGCGGTTATGTCATTTACAGTGATGCTTCGCTTCAAGGGTTGGGTTGTGTGTTGATGCAGCATGGAGGAGTTGTTGCATATGGCTCTAGACAGTTGAAGATTCATGAGAAGAATTACCCCACACACGACTTAGAGCTTGCGGTAGTTGTGTTTGCCCTGAAGATTTGGAGACATTACTTGTATGGTGAGAAGTTTCAACTCTTTTCAAATCATAAGAGTTTGAAGTACTTGTTCTCATAGAAGGAGCTGAATATGAGGCAGAGGAGATGGATGGAACTCCTCAAGGATTATGACTTCACATTGGAGTACCACCCGGGAAAGGCAAATGTGGTGGCCGATGCTTTGAGCAGGAAACCGAGAGGTGTGGTGGCTTCACTTATGGTCCAGGAATGATTCGTGCTCGAAACTGCATCAGAGTTTGATTTGGTACCATCGGGAGGAGAACCAAGGGTATTTCTTGGTAGCGTCACGGTGCAACCCACATTGATCACGAGGATCATACAAGGTCAGGCGAGAGATAGATTTTCAGAAGCTAAGTTGGCAGATCTTGTAGTGGATACGCTTGATGAGTGCCCTTCCGAGTGGAGAGTTGGACCCGGTGGAGGGTTGAGGTTTGGGGCAAGATTGTGTGTCCCAGATTGTGATGATCTCAAGGAGGAGGTCCTTCGTACAGCACATCGATCACGTTATACCGTTCATCCAGGGAACACCAAGATGTACAAGGACCTATGCAGGCAATTCTGGTGGAACGGTATGAAGGAAGATGTAGCGGAGTTTGTATCGAAGTGCCTTACGTGTCAGCAAGTAAAAGCAGAACATCAACAACCAGCTGGCATGTTGAAACCACTGAATATTCCTCTTTGGAAGTGGGAGCAGATATCTATGGATTTTGTGATTGGATTGCCTAGATCGAAGAAGGGTCACGATGCTATATGGGTGATTGTCGATCGGTTGACGAAGTCGGCTCATTTTCTTCCAGAGTCGATGAAGTACTCAGTGGACGTGCTAGGGAAACTATATGTGGATGAGGTAGTGAGACTTCATGAAGCTCCAGTTTCTATTGTTTCTGATCAAGATGCACGTTTCACTTCGAAGTTCTGGGGTGGTTTGCAAAAGGCGATGGGCACTACCTTGGATATGAGTACAGTTTTTCACCCTTAGATGGATGGACAGACGGAAATGGTGAATCAGGTGATGGAAGACATGTTGAGAGCATGCGTGCTGGATTTCAAGGGTAGATGGGAAGATCATTTGAGATTGATTGAGTTTGCCTACAACAACAGCTACCATTCTAGCATTGGCATGGCTACGATGTCGATCACCGATCTGTTGGGCCGAAGTTGGTGATGAGGCATTGATGGGTCCATAGGTGGTTCAGGAAACCACGGAGAAGATCTCGATCATTCAAGATAGAATCCGGACCGCTCATAGTAGACAGAAGAGCTATGCGGACTTAAAGAGGAGACAGATGGAATTTGAGACCAGTGATCATGTGTTCTTGAAAATTTCACCTATGAGGGCTGTAGTGAGATTTGGCAAGAAGGGAAAGTTGGCTCCGAGGTACGTTGGGCCTTTTGAGATACTTGAGAAGGTGGGCGAACTAGCATATTGACTAGCCTTGCCTACTAGCATGTCAGGCGTTCATAACGTCTTCCACATTTCCATGTTGAGGAAGTATGTACCGGATGAGTCACATGTGATCGATCATAGCACCATTGAAGTGAAGGAAAATGCCACATTTGTTGTTGAGCTGGTTCGTATTCTGGATAGATCCACAAAGAAGCTTCGGAGGAAAGAAGTAGCGCTAGTCAAGGTATTGTGGAGTCACCATGATGAGGGTAATGCATCTTAGGAGCTAGAGTCGGACATGATGACCAGATATCCACAGTTGCTTGAATTTCGGGACGAAATTCTTTTAAGGGGGTAGATTGTAATAACCCTATTTTTTTTAAACAGTAATTGGTTTTGATTTGAATTCTATGAAGTTGTGAAATTCAATTAAAATGAATTTGATTGTTTTCGACTTTACGAAACGAAAACGGAAACGTTCTCGGAACATTTAATTAGAAAAACGTTACGTTTCCGAACGTATATATCGAATTTTATTCTGTCGCTCGGTTGCGAAAACTTCATTCTCGAAAGTTGAAGAGCTCGCCGATATCAGTTTGTAGATAAGTGACGCGTTCTAATCGGACGTTATATGTAAAAGTTATTAATGAGAGAAGTTGTTTCCGATTTTAGAAACTGGTATAAATAGATAAGTGGTTGAGCTAGGGTTTCCATTTCTGGAAACCCTCACCCCGCGCATCCCTCCACTTTCTCTCTCTTCTCTCTCGCCCTCTCCCCGATTTTCTCCCCTCCCTCAGAAATTTCGCCGGCGATCTCGCTGACCCGTTGTCCGTGTCACGCACCGCCCCTCTCAAAATACTCGCAAGGCCCTCCTCGTCAAACCCTGAGAAGATCGTGCTCTCCCTCGTCGCCGTTCGTCACGTCGACGCACCCCCGTCCCCTGCTAAGAATCGCCGTTGTTCAACCTCTTCTCCGACGAAGCTAGGGTGCAGCGCAGGTGCGCCTCCATCACTCCTCAACCCCTGCAACACCTACGATCGAGGGAGGGGACGTGACGACACCTCCTCGAGGAATCGACACGATCGGTGACTCATCTCACTCCGACGACAAATCGGCGGTTCAAAGCTTCGATTGAGGTGAGGGTTTGTATATTGTGATTGTTGTGATGCTTGGTGTGAATTTTTGGATGATTTTGAGTTGAGATTGTGGAGATTGGAGAGGAAGGAGGAAGGAGAGGGTACTGCCGCCCTAGGCGGCGCGTGTGGGTGCGTGGAGGGGGTAGGAGGCGGCGTGAGGTCGTAGGGAGGAGAGGGGAGGAAAGGAGAAGGGTTTTGGCGCGGCAGGTGGCGTGCTACACACCGGCCCTAGGCTTGGCGCGTGTGCCCTACGCGCTACTACAGTGAGTGGCGCGTGAACAGTAAATTCAGTAAATTCAAACAGTAAATTGTAAATTTATTTGTACGACGGTAAATGTAAAAATGCGATTTATGTACGGTAAATATAAATGTAAATTACTTTCAGAAAATGTAAAAAGTAATTTCAGAAGGGTAATTTAGTAATTTTTTTACTGAGACAGTATTTACATTTGAATAGTATTTGTACGTACATAGATACGTAATTGATGTGTATTTGTACATAAATACGTGAACAGTAAATATGTGAACAGTAATTGCGGAAAACCAGAAATTGCGGAAAACCAGAAATTGCTGAACAATAACTTATTATTATTCTTTCAGCATTTAAGGTTTACGAAACGTTTCTAAATTCTTTTCTTATCTTTTCAAGGTGATTGATAAATCAAGGAAATGAATTATCTTTGGAAATTGTGGAAATTACGCTCGAGTTGATAAGGTGAGTAAAATCTCACCTATTTACGAATCTACCCTTGCGGAGATTCAAGATTTTGCAAGAGTTTTAAATATTGAAATACGACATGTATATGATATAGTGGAATATATATATATATTTGTATAAATGGTAAATAAGTACATATATATATAGTTTGCTATATTATATACTGTTATGAATTCATTGTGAATATGTCATTTTGATGACGAGATTTATATACCGAGCATGTGATTTAATTTGTACAATATGAGGTGTGATTATTGTACGTGGTTTTAACATGGTGTTTGTTAAAATGTTTTGTCTTCGGACGTGTTATGAAATATGACATGTATATAATATAGCGGATTATATATATATTGTTTAAATGGTAAATAGGTACATATATATATAGTTTGCTATATAATATACTGTTATGATTTTATCGTGATGATGTCATTTTGATGACGAGATTTATATACCTAGCACGTGATTTAAGTTGTACAATATGAGGTGTGATTATTGTACGTTGTTTTAACATGGAGTTTGTTAAAACATTTCGTCTTCGGACGTGTTTGGCATGTCGGACCCTAGCCTTTGGCTGGACGAAAGTTACGATACAGTTAGAGCTCTAGTCTGTCTGCCAGAGTACTGCATGTGAGGTAACAGATGGGTTATCGGCTCATGAGTACTCATATTTTTGGATGTTGGGTAGCAGGAGGTTGCCCAATATCGGTGGTGTACTACGTGAGGGGTAACAGATGTGTACCAGTGTTCATTAGTACCCGTATTATAAATGTATTTGGGTAACCAGAAGGGTTGCCCGATTTCTCATGAGCACTTTCATTTCATATATTTTTGGAACAACCAGATGGGCCGTCCATTGACTCATGAGTGCATTTATATTTGTTGATTTTTGGATTTTCGTATATATTGATATGCGAGTTATATTCTCATTTTACTCATACGAGCTATAAGTTTACCGGATTTGTGTTTACAATCCCGGTGCACCAATTCGATGGTGTAGGGGATAATTCCGCAGGTGTTGATTAGTGGAAATTGAGGGAGGACTCCGAAGACTCGAAGTTGTTCATTATCCTACTTGTGGTAAGGTTTCAATCGTGATTTTTGTGAGAACTTGTGAGGATTTATTTGTGGGTTTTGTGAGAGATTGTGAGGATTATTACATTTCCAGTTTTATGTAATATTGAATTATAAATTTGGTTTGTAATAATTGGTTTGTCTGAGTTGTATTGAGAACTCAGTAGTGATCCGCTATGGCATTTAAAATGATTTCGATTCATTGAGATTGTTTTGGTGTTTCACGACTTTGAAATTTTGAGTTTTTATGCTTGAAATTTTGGGGTTGTTACAGTTGTTCCAACTAAAATTGGGATGATCTCTAAGTCCAGGATTGTATGTGTTGGAGTAAGGGTCATACCTAGGCCTTTGTTGCCCCATTTGGACAATTATCCGTTTGGACTCCTCTTCAGTCATTGCACAATTTGGACAATTATCCGTTGTGTGATATTTGATAGAACAAATGCCACACGCTTGAGTGTTGATGCTCGAGCCATTGAATGCCTGGACTAGAACGTCAAGCTTCCTTTCGAAAGTAGCCATATGATTTCTTGCATCAACAACATACACCCCACGACTCTTGCTTCCTCTCTTCTCCTTGGAACTAAATTGGCGATTGTTGTCGGCCAAGTCATCAATCAAGGTGTAAGCTTCTTGACCGGTCTTGTTCATGAATGTGCAGCCACATGTCAAATCCACCATGCTCTTATTGGTGGTGTCAAGTCCTTCATAGAAGAATTGCACCAAGTAATCCAACGAAATACCATGGTGAGGGCACTTCCTTTGTAGTTCCTGAAATTCCTCCCATACCTCATAGAGTGAATCACCATCCTTTTGAGTGAAGTTCTGAATTTGCCTCCTAAGTCTTTTCATGAGTTAAGCTGGGAAGAATTACTTCAACAACCTCTTAGTCATTTCATCCCATGTGGTGATGATTCCCGCAGGCAGAGAGTACAACCAACGCATAGCATCATCATTAAGGGTGAATGGAAACAAAAGCAACC
Organism: Argentina anserina; assembly: GCF_933775445.1. Lineage (NCBI taxonomy): Eukaryota > Viridiplantae > Streptophyta > Magnoliopsida > Rosales > Rosaceae > Argentina > Argentina anserina. The sequence continues at coordinate 18,826,267 of NC_065876.1, forward strand.
TCAAGCCTTCTTGAGACAGATGATGAATCGATTAGAGCTTGCAAATGTCCAAGAACAACCTAAGGTGAACATTAGGGTCTTCCATTGAGGAACCAGAGGACTTAGGCAACTGGCCAAGCAATTGAATTGGAATGGAGAAGTTGGCTTCATTAGGTGGAGTGAAAGTAATGCATGAAGGTGATTCAGGGGTGGTGGGGATGAACGCATTCTTGAGTGCCATTGGAGCACCAACCGGAATTATATCACGGTCCCCAATTGTGTCTAGCTCTGAATTGAAAATGAAGGGGAAGGAAAGATCCTCCTCTTCTTCTGATCTAGGTGAAGAGTTTAAGATTGAATTGCTTGGACATGATTTGAAATCCAAGGGTGCACTCGTGAAAGAGTTGTTTAAATCTCTAAGTGCTTGAATTTGATCTTTGAGCTCTTGTGGTCTCTTAGATATTTTGGATATGCATAGTTCCTGTGACACGAAAGTTAAAGAGTTAGCATTGAAGAATACACAATGAAGTCATGAAATCGTGCCCTTTCTTAGTCATATAAATGGCATATTTATGGAAGAGGCACGGCGACTATATTGTCAAGTTTACAAACAGTTAGTCCTTTATGTTTTACAAAAGTTCATACAATTCACAAGTTCTTTTTCCGTTTCAATGATTGAATGATCGATTGATTCTAAGTTGTAAATCGAGGTGGACGTGCGGCCTAAGTATGGATGCCTAGACACAAGATAAAGTCTTTGTTTCAGAAGGCCATGTTGTATGTCAGTCTGTAGTTCTCTGAGATAGTGAACATGATATGATTCATTTGTTGAACTACAGAGAGTGAACTCCCTATAGACTCCATCACCGAGATGTATGTGAGTTTGTAGTTCTCTGAGATCCAATTTTGATCCCATGCACCAAGGTAATAAGAGAGCGTGCCCCTTACTCAGCTGGACTTAATCTTGGGTGTTAGACAAATCTCCAAGTGTTAATAAAAGCCGCCATCGACCTCATGCAAACCCGAGAGCTAGCATGAAGGGTTAAGGCTAATATTAACAAAAGGGACTTTACCTATTCCGTTCGATTTACAACCTACAACAATCATTCACTCAAGCACCAAAACAACAACCTAAGATATATTTACTATATGTACAACGAAACAAGATAAGAATATAAAAATGTACAATATAAACAATGAATTCGAAATTAAAAGTTAGGGATCCATCTCTATGGATCCCTGGCAACGACGCCATTTGATAAACTTGATTACTCGACATCAATGTTTAACCCTGTAAGCATCGTTAGTAGTATAAACCAAGAGGGTATCGTTCACAAACCGGGGATCCAACCGGGCATAGAATCACAAACATTTAACAACGAATTCATAAAGATAGAAAAGAGTTTGAGATATAAGTTTTGGATCAAAAACAAAAAAATAAAACATAAACTAATATATACATGTGATCATCCAACCAACACATATGCAATCACCAAACAAATTATCTAAGAATAAAGCCATCGAAATCTATTCTCAGTCATGTTCATGCCGTAGGTATCAAGGTTCATCTTAAGTTTGATCATGCATCAAGTTCCTACTTGGTTCCTAATACATGGATACATTCGAGCTCACTACTTGTCTTGCTACGAAATCTAACATACTCATTCATCATGCAATTACATATCACATAGAGAAATCAACATGTTTCAAGCACCTATCCAATGCCAAACTTAGGATCAAAATCGGTGAAATAACAAAGAACAATTAATCCACTACTTGTATCAAAAATCGTTACTTGCTTTGAATGATTAACATATGCAACATCAACTACTTGTCTTAATCCCACATGCAATATAAGAACACACCAAAATTTAATCAAGAACAAGAACAAGAATTTGTCTTAGGCCGGCCTCGTCTTCTCCTCCGTCAACTCGAATATGATTTCCTTGTCTCACTAGGAATGCATCACAGCATCACTATTCCTTTTCCAAATAGAATTTGTCTTTCCTGAAAAGAAATCGACGATTAAGGAATAGGAAATAATGAAAATAGGAAAGTAGAGTCCTAGTCGAGTAAGGAATCCTAGCTCAATAAGGATTTCTAACACTTAGCACAATTTCATCATCAATTCATCCAAAATCGGCATAGCTCTACTAAAACATACAAATCATAATTATGAACCGAAAACAACTAAATAAGAAGTAACAAAGCATAAGAATATGACATATATACATTAAGAAGGTCATACTTTGTGCTCCTATCATCGCTAGGAAAGCCGTAGGATCCAGTTTAAACAAAGAGATAGGTCCTTGCACTAGGCCAGTAAACCCTTTAGACGAGATTGCAGAACTGCTGTTTGATTCAAAGCCCAAGTGCCATCTATGTCTGAAGGCTATCACACAATATTGTATTTTTCAAAATCTGCTCTCTGAGTCATTTCAAAGTCTCCCGTAAATATGAAGAATATAGCTTATTAGATGTGTCACCTGTGTGAAGGACAAATACATTGCATTAGAATGTCATCTCATTTATTATTAGATACCAGAAGAGTGCTATCTAAATATTTTGTATGAGAGTTCCATAATAGTTATGCTGTCTGAATAGACTAATAATAACACAAACATTTAGAATATGTTGTGTAACACCATATAGAATGACATATATGTGCCGTCTGAATTAATGTGTAACAACATATATGAATCCAGAATGTTGTAATAGTTTTGATGTTCCTCTTGATCATGCTAATATAATCACATTAATGCCTATAATGTATGCTAACAACAACTTCCAAATTCATATAAACCACATTCAAAATGTCATCAACTTCATATGACACCTTTAGACAACATATAATTCATATATGTTGTCTAAACTTTTCTCAACCCCTTCAGACAACATATAAGTGAATATATGCTGTCTCTAAATTTGGACAATTCAAGCTTTTTGAAAATTTCTAAGATTTCTGAAATTTTTAGATAGGTGTGAAACATGATACAACATATAACCATTATGTGTTGACTCAATAATATTAATTAAAATTTTGAAAACCTTCGTACAACATAATAGAGATATGTTATCTAAGTTTTCAGAGGCTAATATGGGCGGGACAAACAATTTTGTTTGGCTCCACTGTGAACATTTCTGTTTCAGTTCTCTCTTACTCTTAAAATTCTATTTCCCTCTTATAGTTCTCTCCACTCAATCGAACCCTTAAACCCACCTAAATTAACTTTCTTGATCCCTTCGACTGTGTTTGCAACCTCCACCTCTGACCCAAGTGGTGAGCTACCTTCTCCTGACCCATGGCGACGTTGGCTGCGACGGAGCTCAAAGACGGCGATGATGGGTTCCCTCCATTTCTTCCGATTCTGGTAAAATTCTCATGTTCCCTTCTCTTCAGCTTGATTTCAATTGTGAAATCTAGGGTTTTTGATATTGAATATGTAAATTTTGGGATTGAGCTGTGAGTTGTTTGATTTTGGATCTGGCAAGCAGATTTAACTATTAATATGCCGATTTGTTTTAAGTCAATTTAGACATGACATTAGTAGAGATTGGAGTCTTCTTGTTTCTGGGTTAGTGATATTCAACTTGATACTCTTCCTCCTTCCTGGCAAGGTCATGGAACTCTGGCAGTCGAGGACCCTGCAAACGGTAATCTAAAGCCTCTTTCCCTAGTTCCTTGATCCCCTCATTCCTCCTTCATCCTTCCTCGTTGTTCCTCTTATTCGGCTCATCAATCTCTATTCTCTCTTACCTCCTGAATACAATATGAGAAAGGAAAGTTCAAGGGAAAAGCCAAAAGGCCACCGTCGCTTCTCCTTTGATGAAGAAATGGGTATTCATTCTCCCTCATTATTCACTCTTTTATTTTCTTTATGTATTCTAGTTTTATGTATTCTCAGGGTATTAGCTGTTCAGTTTGATTATGAATTTGGGTCTTACATAATCTGGAAGTTCATAACTTCTTCGTGAATCTTTGTTGCTTTAATGAAATCTGAGCCGGTAAAATAGTTCAATTTGAAACTTTTAGGTATCTGCTAGTAATTTGGCCTAAAATTTATCGAATAATTGACTCAGTTGATTCACTATGCTTTAGAGTTTAGAGTCTTAGCTTCCATGGTGATCTCATGTGGTGAAATTAATGCTTATACTAAGACATTGAGGTATATATTTGTCTTACTGTATCAAGTATGAGAAAATTTGCTCTCATAATGGATGTTGTTGCATTCCATTACCTTTTCAATTAGGTGGTTTCCAAAACAACTTAACTTGTAGCTTGTGGTCACATATTACCTCTGTTGGGACTAAGGTAAGAGATGTAGACAAAGATGTCAAATTGATTGGTTTTTACCCAGTTCAAGTTCCTCTAGACCACAGAGCGCGTTAATTTGATTGGGGTAGGGATATTAAGATAAAATATGATGGACTCTTGATGAACTAGAGGTATATCACTAATACAAACTTAAGAATGAAATGATCTTGAAAGTGATGACCATTATTGATGATGTTATTCATCGATTGACTAAGGGCAAACCATAAATTAATGCTTACATGTATCCCATGAATCAGTCAAAGTCATGAGAAGACATGTTTCGTCTGTATGAGCGACGTTAAGTCTTAGGAGATGAAACCCTCCATATTTACGTATGATATGCATATACATGTACTTGTTGTATTATACTTGACTCGACATCTCTTTAGTTTAAACTTGTAAAGCCAAGATCAAAGGTGAGTGCGCCCTCATAATGTCAGTGCTTGATCACAACATGTTTATGACATTAAACCATATATCCTAGCAAAAAAGACACTGACATTTCTGATTGTCTTTCTAGTGTGTACGCTAGTGTTTCCTTCAATAGTGAGTATCATTTCAATTCTAATGTGAGTATCTTTCTGTGATGCTTTCTGGTGGGCGTGTCTTTTGAATTGCAAGTGTAATTCCAGTGTGGGCTTGTGTTTCTTTCAATAGTGCTTGCTGGTGAGAATGTCTTTGGAATTCTGAATATATTTCCAATGTGGGCGTGTGTTTCTTTCAATAGTGCGTATATTTATAGAATGAGCATCTTTTCAAACCTTATTTGAGTATCTTTTCATTTCTCATTTGAATATCTCTCTCTGTTGCTTTCTGATGCGAGTTCCTTTTGATTTCTTTGTGTCTTTCCATTGTGGGCGAATGTTTTTTTCAATAGTGAGTGTCTTATCAATTCTAATGTGAATAGCTTTCAATGTTGTTTGCCGGAGCGAATGTCTTTTGAATTCTGAGTGTATTTCCTGTGTGGGCGTATGTTTCTTTTACCAATGCGGTTCCTTTTATCGTGAGTATCTTTTCAAATTCTATTTGGGTATCTTTTCATTTCTTTTTTGAGTATCTTTCTATGTTGCTCTATGATGCGAGTTCCTTTTGATTTCTGAGTGTCTTTCCAGTGTGGGCGAGTGATTCTTTGAATAGTGAGTGTATTTTAAAATTTAATGTGAGTATCTTTCTCAGTTGCTTTCTGGTGAGAGTGTCTTTTGAATTCTGAGTGTAATTCCTGTGTGGGCATGTGTTTCTTTCAATAGTGCGTATCTTTCTATTGTGAGTATCTTTTCAAATCCTATTTGAGTATCTTTTGATTCTCGTTTGATTTTGCGTGTCTATCCAGTGTGGGCGGGTGTTTCTTTAACTAGTGAGTATCTTTCTAGCGTGAGTATCTTTTCAAATTTTGTTTCAGTATCTTTTCATTTCTCGTTTGAGTATCTTTCTGTGTTGCTTTCTGATGCGATTTCCTTTTGATTTTGAGTGTATTTCTAGTGTGGGCGAGTGTTTCTTTCTATAATGAGTATCTTTCTAGCGTGAATATCTTTTCAAATCCTATTTGAGTATCTTTTCATTTCTCGTTTGAATATCTCTCTGTGTTGCTTTCTGATGCGAGTTCCTTTTAATTTATAAGTGTCTTTCGAGTGTGGACCAATGTTTCTTTCAATAGGTGGTATCTTTTCAAATCATATTTGAGTATCTTTTAATTTCTCATTTGGGTATCTTTCGGTGTTGCTTTCTGATGTGAGTCTCGTTTGATTTCTGAGTGTCTTTCCATTGTGAGCAACTGTATCTTTCAATAATGAGTATTATTCTACCGTGAGTATCTTTTCAATTCATATTTAAGTATCTTTTAATTTCTCGTTCAAGTATATTTCTGTGTTGCTTTCTAATGTGAGTTTGATCGGTGTGATTAATCGACATCAATATTAACCATGTAAGTATCGTTCGTAGTATAAAACAAGAGGGTATCATTCGCCAACCGGGGATCTAATAGGGCAAAGAATCACAAACAATTAACAACGAATTCAGAAAGAGTTTATGAGATTTTTGATATAAAAGGGTCGGATTGTATAAAAACAAGAAGTAAACCTAAACCCAATATATACATGTGATCGATCGATCAACACACAATACATCACCAAAACAAATCATATAAGGCCAACAAAATTCAGAGTTCATTTTTCCTAAGGGGCATGTCGAAACAAGTGAAGAACAACTAAGGTTGGATCATGCATAGACATTCAACTATAGCTACTAGACATTCATTGACATCTAACATACCTATCGTAACATGCAAATCCAAAACCACGCATATTCAATTCATTAAGCATGTCACCTACTTAATCAACAATCATGCAATTTCGAAACCTCATAGAAAATGGTAACATGCTCATAGCACATACATATCAAAATCATTCAAGAACAAGTTCGGCAGAAAACCAGAAATCATAAAACAAAAACATAAAATCGTCATCTTCATATAACTTGAAATCAATAAACAACTTCATAGACAAAGTCGAAATAAATTAACAAAACCAAGTACATAATCATCTAAGAACATACTAAAACACGAAATCAAATCTAGAAGGATCACGGTTACACTTTATGATGTCCTACTTGGTGTCACAAAGGAGAAAACAAGCCTTCTAGAGGAATGGATGACCACGTATGGATATGGTGATGAAAGGATGGAGAAATCGGCTTTGGGATTCTCTAGATTGGAGAGTATGAAATTCGGTAGAGCTTTTTCTAGTACTTGGCACAAGGTTGATGATGATTTCACAATGAGGCCGAACCTCTATATATAGGAAAATAAAACACAGCCTTGTCGTGCCTTTCATGAAGTAGAATCAGATTGGGATGTTGAGAATTTTTTTGATATAGACTTTGATTCTTGAACTCCAAATCCAATTTGATGTAGGAAACCAAATCTAAATGGGAGACAACCAAGGGCTGCACGGGAACTCTTTATCTTGAACTAGGAAATGCTAGGCTAGCCTCTCTTCTCTCCTTATCCAACTCGGACATGATCTCCTTGTCCAACTAGGAATGTATCACGGCTCTCTAGTCTTTGTCCATAGAGGATTTGTGTTTCATGAAAATAAATCGACATATAAGGAATATGAAGAATGAAAATAGGAAAGTAGAATCCTAGTCGAGTAAGGAATCATACTCAATAAGATTTCCAGCACTTAGCACAATTTCATGTTCAAAACTATCATAATCGGTATAACTCTACCTAAACATACAAATGACAAATATGAACCTAAAACATACTAAATAAGGAGTAACAATGAACAAGAGTAGGACATATATAAATTAAGAACGTCATACTCTATCCTCCTATCAACAACCCCACACTTAGACTTTACTAGTCCCTTAAAAAAACTATAAAGGAAAATCAAAACACAAAACAAAAATCAATACAACTAAAACTAACGACACTACTCATACAAAACACTATAATGCCTTCAACATTTTGTCTCAGAGATCTTCAAACTCATAGCATCAGTGCTAGGTTCTTGGTGGAAAAACTGTGTTTGGGCAGAGCTTTGGCTAGTACTTGGTGCAAGGATTAATGACGCTTGAACAATGAGATCGTACCTCTATATATAGGAGTCAAAATAGCCTTCATGTCGTCCCATTAAGGAGATAGAGTTAGTTTGGGAAGCTGAAATCTTCTTTGATTCTTGAACTCCAAAACCAACTTGATGTAGGAAACCAAATCCAAATGGGAGACAAACAAGGGCTGCACGACAACTCTCCATCTTGAACTAGGAAATGCTTGGCCGGCCTCTCTTCTCTCCTTATCCAACTCCGACGTGATCTCCTTGTCCAACTAGGAATGCACCACGACTCCACTACTGCTTGTCCATACATGATTTGTCTTTCTTGAAAAGAAATCGACAACTAAGGAATAGGTGTAACAACCCTAAATTCAGAATAATAAAATTTTGAATTAAAGGATGTTATCACTCTAAATTAACTTCAATAATTAAAATTACATTACAGTAGCTGAATATCTCAACCAAGTTTAACCATAACTTGGTTTACAAACTATAATACATAAACATAATTACACGTTGTAAAGATGTACAATTCAAAATCTGTCACAAACACCTCATCAGAACTAAAAAGGAATCTCAATCAAAAACAACTCTCGGCTGTCAAGCAATGCACCCCTCCTGTAACAACTACTAAGAAGTACCTTCAACACTACCCTCTGCACCAATGATTGGTACATCGGGATGTAAACACAACCTGGTCAGCTTCACCGCTGGTATGAGTAAATGAAAAGAAATACTCAACAGACATGCATCTATGACAACTTCTCAGATATTATCATAATCACCACATTTCCACAATAATGACCACAATATGATCATTAACACACTCAATTACTGTCATCACAACAATAATGCTAGCGTCATCACAGATTATGCACACAACAATAGAGTCATTCATGAGTCGGTCAGCATTTTGCTCCCATGAATGGTTCTCCACAATAATAATTATGAGTCGGTCAGCACTTGCTCCCATGCATCACAAGAACAAACTAGAGCTCTAGATTAATCTTCCCAACCCAGCCAAGGTATGGTTCCGACACTGCCTATCACCAAGTTAGCGTAATGATATGAGCACTTTGTGCGACGTTCTTAATTTGTTTTTACCTCCATTCGTACTTTACTTAGTCCTTATTATTGTAGTATAGAATCATTTAGTCGAGTTAGGAGTCTTTAGTGACGTTCGTTCCCATTTGGTGCTAAAACGGGAGTAAAATGCAGAAATTGTCGAGAGTACTATAGAGTAGTATTCCTTGTCTTTCCTAGTTTGGTTAGGATTTTTTATTATTCGATATTTCTGTAACATATGTGATTTATATTTATTATTTCCTTTCCTTATTTTCAGAATTAAATGTGAGATAATGACTTGGAAATTATGGAAAAAAGAGGAGAAGAAGGAAACAAAAGGAAAAAAAGGAAAGAAGTAATTTAGTTTCTGAATAAGATGAAAAGGAAGAAGTATGCAGCCTCAAAGGAGGGAATGTTCATCCAGCAATTAAAAGGAAAGAAGAAGAAAAGAAGGAAAAAAAAAGAAAAAAGAAAGAAATAGAGGATCAGCCCATCAAAAACCCTAGCAGCCCCTCCTCTCCTCCTTCTATAAAAGGCATGGCCTCCCTCACAATTCACGATCTCCATTCTCTCACAAACAAAGCCGAATTGCTGCCCAAATCCATCCAGAAAATTCAAGCCAAAAAACCTTCATCTATCACCAACAAGCCGTGCTTCATCCTCTTGTCTCTTCCACCACCGAATTCATCTTGCTCCATCCTTCAAGGTTTCTAATGTGTGATTCATCCATGGCTTGTAATTTTTATTTAGGTTTTCTGCAATTTTCGATTTCATTGTATGAATTCTTGGATCTGATTTTCAGTTTTATATATGAAGAACATAAATTCAGACTTCTTTGGTTTTATGTTTTGATTGTATGAACTCATGAGATTTGTATGTTTGCCGTGTATAATGACTTAGGGCAGTAGGTTTCCGAATTGTTTTTAGGTTTTATTTCGATTTATTCCTTGAACTTGTGCATCTAAATCAATGCTTGAGGAAGCCACGGCCATGGCTCTTCTTGGGTTGCGATTTCATTCACCAAAATAGTATTTGATCAAGTTATGCGCTTCGTGTCTCAATTATTGCTACTTATATAGGGCTGTGATAGTTCTAGGAATTTGCATGTTTAAACATGATGAGTGACGCTATGCATGTTTATATGTCTCCAATTCGACTTAATGTGTTTATGTGCTTTTTTGTGTTTAACTAATACGCTTCGTGAAGTTAGACTCTTTTTAGCATATGTTTAGAATTGAACGCTTCGTTGATTCTAAATAATTATGAAGTCTTAACGATTAGATGAACCGCTTCGGACTCTAATTAGAATTGGAATTGAAATGGACTTAGAAAGAATCGAAATAATTCCCTGCCTATATGTTGTTCTATGTGTGTCATACATGTTTCTTGCGTAGAATTCGTGTTTTGGTTATGTGATGAGTGGTTGATCAATTGTATATAAGTAATTTAAGATTTATTTTAAGTTGTAGTTTTAGAATCCAAATCAAATCCCCCAATAACATGATAAGTGTTGATGCCCTTTTGATTCCCCGGACTGAACGATCCCTGCTTATTCTATACTAACGATGATGTTTTTCAGGGTATTTTATAGACGTTCTAACAAGACGTTCTATCACGTAACAATCAAAATAACACACTGTCGCCTTTTTGGCATCAACTGTTTAAACGGCTCACCCACCCTACCCCACAACACCACAACAATAACATCAATAATACCAGAAGGTACATTTTTTTCCCTTCCGGTCAACGACACACAAATCATCATATGGGAAGGTATATTTTCTTCCATTTCGGTAACCACATAACAACAATATAACTCAATAATGCTGAAAGGTAAATTTTATTCTCTTCCGGCCACACAACATATAAGCACTTCGACTATATGAATATTCCATCCAAAATCCTCCAATTTACTAAGAGGTACATTTTATTCCCCTTAGGTCCCATCCTCCACCATTCAATGAAAACCAACTAAAAATACACAATATATTTCACAAATATAGTAGCTTTATATACTTAGTGATAAATATATGCATATCCTATTACCATTTAGATACACATATATAAATCATCAAATATATACACATTTATATTTCAATCACAAAGTAAGTAAAAATATATAAAATGTAAGTTCACACGTCTAGTTACTGTCAAGGGTAACTAGACAAATGTGAGGTTTACTCACCTTTATGCTTGCTCCAACTTCCAATTCACCGAGTATGAAAACTCGATTCCTCTTCAAGCACCAAAGTGACAACAAAAATCACTTAGTAAGGAAAGTAGCCCAAAAAGACAAGCTTCTAATTTACTAAGGCCACCCTTTTGGCCTAACCCATCAATCGTAACAAACTGAAACCTCATTGCCTCACTGTCCAACCATAACCAAACCAATCACAAAACTAAATTAAAACTTCCAAACACATATCTAACTCAGCTCCTTACACCCCAAAATGTCCAAACATGATAAACTTAAAAGCCTAGACTCCAATAATGAAAACAAACAAAACAGCCACTTCCACTTCTCAATCCAACACAGTGACAACCCAACTGGCCAAACACCAACAACTAGCTACTCTCGCCACCACCACACCACTTGCAGGCCTCCCAACCTTACACAACCACACACACTGCCCTTTCCTACTCAAAACACAATCAAACTTCTTAACTTACAAAAAGAAACTTCCTACACAAAACTCCACTACCTTAAGCAGTAAGAAAAACAGTTCCTTACCCAAAGATGATTGCCAAGGTCACAGAAGACTTCTAGAATGGTTTCTGAAACCTCCACAGCTGAAACTACTGCTGCTGTGGTATGATTTGTTGCACTACTCCTCACCGAAGCTTGAGAAACGTCAGAACCCTCCCAAAAATCACCCTACTGGTGGCATAGCAGCTCACAGTGTCGCTGTCTAAGGCTACCGAACTTGCTGATCATGGCAACTCCCTGAACAGGGACCAGAGTGACAAATTTTCTGAGTTGAAAGGGAGGTGAGGTTGGCGTGGCTCTAGGGTGGTCGATAGTGACTGGTTGATGGCTGAATGGTGTGATCAGAGAAAAATAAGATTGTAGAAGAAGGAAGAAGATAGGAAGAAAAAGAAATTAGTAAGAGGGCTCGGTGGAGTGAATGAGATGAAGATAGGAGGAACAGATGTAGATATTTGTTTCCAATCTCTCTCTCCAAAATACCCTTACAACAACTATCTTCCGTAAATAAATTCTCACTCCTTGACTTCTGATTAAAACATGTCACATATCTACGAACTTGTTTTGACGAGCTCTACGACTTTCATGAAGGAAGTTTTCGGAAACGAGTGACGGATCACAAGTCGACTCTTGAGTCGAATGAATTAATCGTAAAACGACTTAATGGTTCTCGAACTGATTTCTACTTCGAATGAAGCCTAATTAAAAGTCGTAGAATATTGATATAACCAAAATATCATTTCATTAATCTCCATGAAACTACAAGAAATTAATAATGAATTTCGGGTTATTACAATAAGAAAGAATGAAAATAGGAAAGTAGAATCCTAGTTGAGTAAGGAATCATAGCTCAATAAGGTTTCTTAACACTTAACACGATTTCATTATTAATTCACTCATATTCGATATAAGCTCTACCTAGACACTTATTCTAACAAAATAACTCTAAGACTCAAAATAGGACGTAACAAAGAACAAGAATAGGGCATTTATACATTAAGAACGTCACACTTTTTTCTCGTATCAACAAATTAGCCCAAACCATATGCTTACTCATGAAACAAACTCCACAGATCAAGAGCTCCTCATTTTAAGAACCATGAGGATCTTTATAAAAAGGTTGGCTTAGGCTCGGCAAGGATATTGTTTTTCAGGATAAAGGAATCACAAAGGTTATCCTCAAGACTTAGCAGAGCAAAAACATCCACTTTATGTCGCCATATATCATAAAACAAGGCCAAGTATCATCATGTTGGACTCATTCTTCACTTTAAACATTGTGAAGACTAACAAAGGCTAAAGTATAACATTATTAACCTTCAAGAAATATATCACATCTCTAAATTTACATCACACATAGCTATGCCGTGACTTCTTTCATCATCATTCTCTCATTTTTTTCGTTTGTCATTTGTCCTTTTTTACGTATTTAATTTTTTCCTTCTTCTTTCGCACGGCATACTTACATACAATAGCATAACCCCACACATGAATCACATCATCACTCCATATCAATACCAAGGAACGGATATGCGCCTCAAATACAAGGTAGAGATATACTATACTAAGCAAGGATATTAACATGTTGGTGATGAAAGAAAAGGCATAACGTAGGCTCAAAGGGGTTAACGCTAAGGTGTCCCAAGCAAGGCTCAAAATAGAGATATGGCTTTTTGGCTTAAAGTGGTGAAAATCTTAAGAACATCCAACAATCCTTTTGAAAATCATAGTATATTATGACAAAAGTTTCGAAAGTTTCACACAGTAAGTTCTAGCATTCTTTAGTTCATTGCAATTCTATAGCATATAAATTAATCAAAATAGATATAATGAGGTTAAATAGCCAAGAAACAATAGAATATCACTCTCCAAAGAAAATCACATATATGGCTCGAAACTCACATAGGGTTACATGAATTCAAACAAGTAAGAAACATGCTCGTTCTGCACCTAAGTTTCAAAATCTTCATCTATTACATGTTCGTACAATTTCTACACATCGATTAACCACCAAAGAGCAATTAAGTTCATTTCAAATTTGTGAACATCTATCAACTAATCATTCAAAGATCAATTCATCCTAGACAGTTAAAACCATACCTAAACTCAAAACAAAATTAAAAATTGAAACAACATAACAAAAAAAAAATAAAACATAAAAATCGACTAAAAATGGTAAATCAAAGCAACAAAATCAAAACACTTAGGCATCAAAAAATAGAATACAACGAATAATGTATACCCCCCACCCCACAAGCAACGAAAATTAAAAAGAGATAAGGGAGAAGAAAATGCAAACACTCATTGATAGCTCCTTCATTGGCTCAGAAAGATACTCAAACGAGAATTGAAAAGATATACAAATTGGAATAGTAAAGATACGCAAACGATAGAAAGATACTCAGTTTGAAAGAAACACAAACCCATACTTGCAAAACGCTAAAATTCAATAGAAACTCGCATCAGAAAGCCGTTCAGAAAGATAGTTAAACGAGAATTGAAAAGATACACAAATTGGAATAGTAAACATGTGTAAACGATAGAAAGATACTCAGTTTGAAAGAAACACACGGCCACACTAGAAACACTCTCAAATTCAATAGAAACTCGCATCAGAAAGATACTCACACGAGAATTGAAAAGATACACAAATTGGAATAGTAAACATACGCAAACGATAGAAAGATACTCAGTTTGAAAGAAACACACGCCCGCACTGGAAACCCTCTCAAATTCAACAGAAACTCGCATCAGAAAGCCGTTCAGAAAGATACTCAAACGAGAATTGAAAAGATACACAAATTGGAATAGTAAAGATACGCAAACGATAGAAACATACTCAGTTTGAAAGAAACACAAACCCACACTTGCAAAACTCTCAAATTCAATAGAAACTCGCATCAGAAATATAATCAAACGAGAATTGAAAAGATACACAAATTGGAATAGTAAACATACGCAAACGATAGAAAGATACTCAGTTTGAAAGAAACACACGCCCACACTTGCAAAACGCTAAAATTCAATAGAAAATCGCATCAGAAAGCCGTTCAGAAAGATACTCAAACGAGAATTGAAAAGATACACAAATTGGAATAGTAAAGATACGCAAACGATAGAAAGATACTCAGTTTGAAAGAAACACACGGCCACACTGGAAACCCTCTCAAATTCAATATATACTCACATCACAAAGATACTCAAACGAGAATTGAAAAGATACATAAATTGGAATAGTAAACATACGCAAACGATAGAAAGATACTCAGTTTGAAAGAAACACACGCCCACACTTGCAAAACTCTCAAATTCAATAGAAACTCGCATCAGAAAGATACTCATACGAGAATTGAAAAGATACACAAATTGGAATAGTAAAGATACGCAAACGATAGAAAGATACTCAGTTTGAAAGAAACACACGGCCACACTGGAAACCCTCTCAAATTCAATATATACTCGCATCAAAAAGATACTCAAACGAGAATTGAAAAGATACACAAATTGGAATAGTAAACATACGCAAACGATAGAAAGATACTCAGTTTGAAAGAAACAGAAGCCCACACTTGCAAAACGCTAAAATTCAATAGAAACTCGCATTAGAAAGCCGTTCAGAAAGATAGTTAAAGGAGAATTGAAAAGATACACAAATTGGAATAGTAAACATGTGTAAACGATAGAAAGATACTCAGTTTGAAAGAAACACACGGCCACACTAGAAACACTCTCAAATTCAATAGAAACTCGCATCAGAAAGATACTCACACGAGAATTGAAAAGATACACAAATTGGAATAGTAAACATACGCAAACGATAGAAAGATACTCAGTTTGAAAGAAACACACGCCCGCATTGGAAACCCTCTCAAATTCAACAGAAACTCGCATCAGAAAGCCGTTCAGAAAGATACTCAAACGAGAATTGAAAAGATACACAAATTGGAATAGTAAAGATACGCAAACGATAGAAACATACTCAGTTTGAAAGAAACACAAACCCACACTTGCAAAACTCTCAAATTCAATAGAAACTCGCATCAGAAATATAATCAAACGAGAATTGAAAAGATACACAAATTGGAATAGTAAACATATGCAAACGATAGAAAGATACTCAGTTTGAAAGAAACACACGCCCACACTTGCAAAACTCTCAAATTCAATAGAAACTCGCATCAGAAAGCCGTTCAGAAAGATACTCAAACGAAAATTGAAAAGATACACAAATTGGAATAGTAAAGATACGTAAACGATAGAAAGATACTCAGTTTGAAAGAAACACACGGCTGATAGGAGCACAAAGTGTGACGTTCTTAATGCGTTTATGCCATATTCTTACTCTTTGTTACCTCTTATTTAGTATGTTTTAGTTTCTTTTGTATGAATAATTGTTTAGGTAGAGCTTATATCAATTTTAAGTGAATTGATGATGAAATCGTGCTAAGTGTTAAGAATCCTTGTTGATATATGTTTCCTTGTTCGAGTAGGATTTATCTTTGCGTATTTCTTTGTTTCTAATATACTTATTCTTATTAGGAAATACAAATCCATGTTGGAGAAAGAAAGAAATCCTAGTTCCACAAGGAAAGAGAAGAAAATACACTTAAAAACCCAATCCATGCAAGAATGAAAATGCTGTCAAGATTCGTAGTCCAACTTCGACGGGGTCCCCTGGATAGCTCCGATTGCGTTAGAAGACGTACCTTATATGGATAAAAAGGATTTTGAGTCTAGTTTCTGTATTTTTTGGAATCAAGTCAATATCTTATTTCTACAGGGAGATATGACCGAATCATTGATCGGAGGTCTAGTGAACTCGGCGGAATTATCTCAGCCATTGATTTGCTTTTGATCCAAGGGCTATGAGAGAAACTTGGGACATTGTTCCTCCTGCATATAGAGAAAAAATATGTATCAGAATGTCCATAAATCCCTGCACCAAAGAATGTCAAAGAAAGCATGCAGCAAATTTAATGAGGAGAGGTAAGAAAAATCAAACATGGCTGCAACAATTAAGACTTTTGCTGCCTCCCTAATTCGAAGGAAAAAATTTGTGCAAAAGAAATTAGCATTAAAGGAGGAAGAAGATATGCAATTAATGCAAAAGATATGAAATTCTTATAGAAATCAGAATTCATGCACTACAGATTATCCAACTTTGACGAGCCCCTCTGGACAGCTCAGAATGATTGAGAAAGTGCATGATATATGGATGAAAATCCACGGAAGTCTAGTTGAAATTTCCAGTTGGAATCATCTCAATATCTATTTTCTAGAGAAAGTTATGGCCACAACAAGGAACAAAGGTCAGACCTGCCGAATCTAGGAAACCTCAACCAATTTGGTTTTAACTTTGTGGACTTTGTGGCCATCCTCCCTTGGGTTTCTTCCTCTATATATAGCACCTCATTTCCACATAAAATGATCATCAGCCTTGCTCACAAGACTTGCCAAAGCTCTGCCCAAACACTTTCATTCACCAAGCATCATAGAATCTGAATTCACCACCCTTCATCATATTTTCTGTCCAAAGCTTGGGAGCCTAGGATACAATACTCTTGAAGATCTCGTGCTAACTCTGTAAGGAACCTTGGGAGGAGAATTATAAAGTGTAACTCTTTGATCTTCATGTTTAGTTTTCGGGTTTTTATGTTCTTGTTCTTGGATGATTTATGTTTAGGTTTTGTTAAAGTTATTTTTATTCTTGTCTATGAGATATTTGTAATTTTCAAATGACATGATGAATTAAAGTTTTCGATTTTTATTCAATGATTTTAGGTTTTATGCCATGAGTTTCAATTTATGTTCTTAATTAATTTTCGGTGTGCTCTTATATTGCATGTGTGATTAAGACAAGTAGTTGATGTCGCATATGCTAATCATTCAAAGTTAAAAACAATTTTGATACAAGTAGTTGATTAATTGTTTGTCCCCTTTGTTCCTCCACCGATTATGATCTTAAGTTCGACATTGGATAGGTGCTTTAAACATGTTGATTTCTCTTTGTGATACGTAATTGCATGATGAATTGGTATGTTAGATTTCGTAGCAAGACAAGTAGTTGAGCTCAATAATATCCATGTATTAGGAACCAAGTAGGAACTTGATGCATGATCGAATTTAAGATGAACTATGATACTTACGGCATGAACATAATTGAGAGTAGATTTCGTTACCTTTGTTCTTATGTTATTTGTTTGGTAATTTCTTATGTGTTGGTTGGTTCATCACATGTATATGTTAGTTTAGGTTTATTTTATGTTTGATCCGAAATATATCTCAAATCTTTTAAACTCTTATGAATTCGTTGTTAAATGTTTGTGATTCTTTACCCTGGTTGGATCCCCGGTTTGTGACCGATACCCTCTTGCTTTATACTACTAACGATGCTTACATGGTTAATATTGATCTCGAGTAATCGAACCGATCAAATGGCGCCGTTGCTGGGGATCCATCTTTATGGATCTCTAATCTTTTAATTTCGAATTCACTGTTCATATTGTAAATTTGTATATGCTTTTTTTTTGTAACATATAGTAAATATATCTTAGGATGTTGTTTTGGTGATTGAGTCAATGATTGTTGTAGGTTGTAAATCGAACAGAATAGGTAAAGTCCCTTTTGTTAATATTAGCCTTAACCCCTCATGTTTTCTTCCAAAGTTTTTGCATGAGGTTGAGGGCGGTTTTTATTAACACTTGGAAATTTGTCTAACACCCAAGTTTCAGTCCAGCTGAGTAAGGGGCACGCTCTTTTATTACCCTGGTGCATGGGACCAAAATTGGATCTCAGAGAACTATTGACTGACATACATCTCGGTGATGGAGTCGATAGGGAGTTCGCTCTCCGTAATTCAACAAATGAGTCCTACCATGTTCACTATCTCTAATTGAGCTATACGGCCTTCTGAAACAAAGACTTGATCTTGTGTCTAGACATCCATACTTAGGCCGCACGTCCACCTAGGTTTACAACTTAGAATCAATCGATCATTCAATCATTGAAATAGCAAAAAGAACTTGTGAATTGTATGAACTTTGTAAACGTAAAGAACTAACTTTGTAACATGACAACATAGTTGTCGTGCCTCTTCCATAAGTGTGCTGCGTATATGACAAAGGAAGGGCACGATTCATGTCTTCATTTTGTATCCTTCAATGCTAACCCTTTAACTTTTGTATTACAGGAATTATGCATGTCCGAAATATCTAAAAGAACACAAGAGCTCAAAGATCGAATTCAAGCACTTAGAGATTTAAACAACTCTTTCACGAGTGGACTCTCTGCCTCCGGGAATCATCACCACATGGGATGAAATGACTAGGAAGTTCTTGAAACAATTCTTCCCTGCTCAACTCACGAAAAGACTAAGGAGGGAGATTCAGAACTTCACTCAAAAGGATGGTGATTCACTCTACGAGGCATGGGAAGAATTTCAAGAACTACAAAGAAAGTGCCCTCACCATGGTATTTCGTTGGATGACTTGGTGCAATTCTTCTATGAAGGACTCGACACCATTAACAAGAGTATGGTGGATTCGGCATGTGGCTGCACATTCATGAACAAGACCAGTCAAGAAGCTTACACCTTGATTGATGACTTGGCAGACAACAATCGCCAATTTAGTTCTAAGGAAAAGAGAGGAAGCAAGAGCCGTGGAGTGTATGACGTTGATACGAGGAATCAAATGGCTACTTTAGAAAGAAAGCTTGATGTTCTAGTCAAGGCATTCAATGGTTCGACCATCAACACTCAAGCGTGTGACATTTGTTCATTCAAGGACCACACCACCGAGAATTGTCCAAATGGTGCAATAACTGAAGAGGAGTTGAACTTCATGGGGCAACAAAGGCCTAGGTACGATCCTTACTCGAACACATACAATCCTGGACTTAGAGACCATCTCAACTTTCGCTGGAACAACAATGCTCAACCGTCCAATGCTTAAGATCAAAGACCTCGTCCTTCAGGTTTGTTTGTGCAACCTCAGGTACCTCAAGGTTCTGTTCCATTTAACTCCAATGTTCATGGTTCAAATAATACATCTGCACCTAACTATGATGAACTTTTAAAGTCCCTTACTCAAGGGCAACATAATTTAAACTCTGCTACTCAAGCTTTAGTTACAGGTCAACAAGCTCATTCTAAAGACATAATTGAGCTTAAGAAGCAGATGGGACAAGTGATCGACTTCATAGGTAAGATCCATGAAGGAGGTAAGTTGCCAAGCCAAACTGAGCCAAATCCCAATGTGAAGGCCATGATGACAAGAAGTGGCAAGCTATTAGATGCTCCATTACAGCCAATCAAGAAGGCCATGCCTTCTAAAGGCAAAGAGGCCGAGAATTTCAATGCAAATGACCGAGAGAAGGACCCTGCCTCCTCTGAGGTCAATGATGTCGTGCCTCTGCCCCAAAGTAATCATGTCGTTCATGAGACAGGTAAGGATCCTAACTCTAGTGGTGTGGTTTCAACTAATGCTCTTCCTCGTGTCCCCTTCCCCAATAGATTCACAAAGAAGAAGAAGGATGACTCTGATCAAGCCATGCTCGACATCTTTAAAAGGGTAGAAGTGAACATGCCTCTAATTGAATGTATTCAACAAATCCCGAAGTACGCTAAGTTTCTAAAGGAGTTGTGCACCAATAAGAGGATGACTCGAGAGAATGAAGTGGTCACAATGAATGAGACGGTCTCAGCCGTGCTCCAAAGGAAGCTACCACCTAAGCTCAAGGATCCAGGGAGTTTTTCTATCCCTTGTACAATCGGTAACACAAAATTTCACAAGATAATGCTAGACTTAGGAGCATCGATCAATGTAATGCCTTACTACATCTATGCTAACTTAGGTCTAGGAGATTTGAAAAAAGATAGTGTGGTTATACGATTAGCTGATTGTTCCAACAAAGTCCCTTTGGGCTATGTTGAAGATGTTCTTGTGCAGGTTTTGAGCTTGATATTCCCTGCGGACTTCTATGTCCTTGACATGGAGCCAACTGAAGCAGATGACAAGGAGGTCCCTATTTTGTTGGGGCGTCCCTTTATGAGGACTGCAAGAACGAAGATTGATGTGTTTAGTGGATCACTCACCTTTGAGTTCGATGGTGAAGTGATTAGCTTCAACATCTTTGAAGCCATGAGGTATCCCCTTTCAGAATTAAGTGATTATTTTTCAGTTGACATTCTTGATTCCCTTGCAGATAACTATCTAGATATCTTGGCACATGACGAGTTGGCACTCACCATTTCCCACGGGGCCGGATTTGCGAGTGATGGCTCCAACGTTTCTGAGTTGGAAGCCAATGATGCCGTGCCATCTTTTGTACTAGAGAACATGGCCTCTCTTGAGATTTTGCCACGTGAGGTAAGTTATGTCTCTCCTAGTCCAATCGTTTTAACCACTAACAAGAATCTTCCTTCTGTGGTGCAAGCCCCAAAGCTTGATCTTAAGGTTCTTCCAGACCACTTGAAGTATGCGTTTTTGGGACATGAAGATACATTGCCAGTGATCATTTCCTCTACACTCAACGAGGAACAAGAAGAGAGATTGATTGAAGTGTTAAAGAGACACAAGACGGCAATAGGATGGACCCTAGCCGACATCAAAGGAATTAGCCCTACCATGTGTGTGCACCGAATTTTGCTTGAAGATGGTGCCAAACCAACAAAGGAAGGTCAAAGACGCCTTCACCCACCAATGATGCAAGTTGTAAAGGATGAAATCACTAAGTTGCACGATTGTGGTGTGATCTACCCCATCTCGGATAGTAGGTGGATCTCTCCCATTCAGGTTGTACCAAAGAAGTCAGGAATCACGGTGGTGAAGAACAAAGAGAACGAGTTGGTGCCTCAAAGCACAGTGACCGGTTATCGAGTATGTATTGACTATAGGAAGCTCAATGTTACAACAAGGAAGGACCATATGCCATTGCCATTCATTGATCAAATGCTTGAGAAGTTAGCTGGTCATTCTTTCTATTGTTTCCTTGATGGATATAGTGGATACAATCAAATAAGTGTTGCGGAAGAAGATCAAGAAAAAACTACGTTCACATGCCCTTTTGGTACGTTTGCTTATCGTCGCATGCCTTTTGGTTTATGCAACGCTCCAGGTACGTTTCAACGTTGCATGTATCACATTTTCTCTGAGTATATTGGTTCTAAAATTGAAGTTTTCATGGATGATTTTTCTGTCTATGGTGAAAATTTCGAAACTTGCCTAGAGAATGTTGAACTTGTCCTTAAACGTTGTGAGGAAACTAACTTGGTGTTGAATTGGGAAAAATGTCATTTCATGGTCACGCAAGGCATTGTCTTAGGCCATATTGTTTCATCTAGAGGAATTGAGGTTGATAAGTCTAAAATAGATCTTGTGCGTCACATACCCCTCCCCACAAGTGTGAGGGATGTTCGATCGTTTCTTGGACATGCAGGTTTCTATCGTAGGTTTATCAAGGACTTTTCCAAGATTGCGAGACCAATGAGTTCATTGCTTCAAAAAGACGTTCCCTTTCACTTTGATGATGATTGCAAGCTTGCATTCGAGACTTTGAAGAAGCTCTTAACTTCGGCACCAATCATGGCACCGCCGGATTGGTCCTTGCCATTTGAGTTGATGTGTGATGCCTCCGACTATGCAATTGGAGCTGTGCTAGGGCAGAGGAAGGATAAGCAGCCCTATGCCATCTATTATGCCTCACGAACGCTCAATGATGCTCCACAAAACTACACCACAACTGAAAAAGAACTTCTTGCCGTGATCTTTGCTCTAGATAAGTTTCGTTCTTACTTACTTCAATCCAAAGTTATTGTTTACACTGACCATGCAGCTTTGAAGTACTTAATGACGAAGAAGGATGCCAAACCAAGATTTATTCGATGGATTCTCTTACTCCAAGAGTTCGATCTCGAGATCAAGGACAAGAATGGCTGTGACAATGTTGTGGCGGATCATTTAAGTCGTTTGGTGAGAGATGCCAAGCCCTTGGCTATCCAAGAGAGTTTCCCGAATGAGCAACTCTTTCGAGTTGAGGTAAGTGAGCCATGGTATGCAGATATTGTGAATTATCTAGTTTCTAAGCAATTTCCGGATACTTTATCGCATGCTCAAAAGAATAGACTCAAGGCATTAGCTAAGTATTATGTTTGGGATGAACCATACTTGTGGAAACATTGTGTTGATCAAATCATTAGGAGGTGTGTCCCTGAATCTGAACATCATTCTATACTTACTTTTTGCCATTCTGAATCTTGTGGAGGACACTTTGGTTCACGTAGGACTGCTCTTAAGGTGTTAGAATGTGGTTTCTTTTGGCCTACGATTTTCAAAGATGCATATCATTTTTGCATGACTTGTGATAGATGCCAACGCATGGGAAACTTAGGATCTAGGGATCAAATGCCTATGACACCGATTATATATGTTGAAATATTTGATTGTTGGGGTATTGATTTCATGAGACCTTTTCTTAGCTCTAATGGTTTCTTGTACATACTCGTTTGTGTTGACTATGTTTCGAAATGGGTGGAAGCAAAGGCCACCCGGACTAATGATTCTCGAGTTGTTGCAAATTTCCTTCGTTCTAACATTTTCTCTAGGTTTGGTATGCCGCGAGTTATCATTAGTGATGGAGGATCTCACTTTTGCAACCGGACCATTGAGGCGTTGTTGAAGAAGTATGGAATCAAGCATAAGGTTGCTACACCTTATCTCCCCCAAACAAGTGGACAAGTCGAGCTATCGAATCGTGAGATTAAGAGAATTTTGGAGAAGTCTGTTGGACCATCACGCAAGGATTGGTCTCAGCGATTGGATGATGCTCTTTGGTCCTATAGAACGGCATACAAGACTCCTCTTGGCATGTCACCATTTCGGTTAGTATATGGCAAGGCGTGCCATCTTCCTGTGGAGCTTGAACATCGTGCATGGTGGGCTGTGAAGAATTTTAACATGGACATTGATGAGGCCGGATTGCATAGGAAGTTGCAGTTGCATGCGCTTGAAGAGATTAGTAATGAGGCCTATGATTCGGCAATGGTTTACAAGGAGAAGACTAAGACGTTCCATGACCGTATGATTAGGAAGAAACACTTTGTCGTTGGGCAGAAAGTTCTTTTGTTTAATTCTCGACTTAAGTTGTTTCCCGGTAAATTACGTTCTAGATGGATAGGTCCTTTCATTATTACTAACGTTTTTCCTTCTGGTGCTATCATGATAAAGAGTATGGTGAAAGGCACCGAATTTCAGGTTAATGGACATCGCTTGAAGCCTTATTTTGAGAATATGGAGAATCACGTGATTGAGGAGACGTCTCTCCTTGATCCTTCGGTAAACAAGTGATCTTTTTGAGATAGTCTAGGCTATAGACTCTAAACTTAAGCCAATGAAGGAGCCATCAACGAGTGTTTGCATTTTCTTATCCCTAATTTTTATTTTTCGTTGCTTATCATATTATACATTGAGGGCAATGTAAGTTTTAAGTGTGGGGTGGGATATACATCATTCGTTGTATTCTATTGTCTGATGTTTATGTGTTTCGATTTTGTTATTTTGATTTTCAATTTTTAGTGTTATTTTCGGTTTTGTTTTTCGATTCTAAGTTGTTTTTTTTTTTGAGTCTTAGGTATGCCTTTAACTGTCTAGGATGAGTTGATCTTTGAATGATTGGTTGAAAGATGATCACAAGATTGGAAATTGAACTTAATTGCTATTTGATGGTTAATCGATGTGTAGAAATTGTACGAACATGTAGTAGATGAGGATTTTGAAACTTAGGTACAGAATGAGCATGTTCCCTACTTGTTTGAATTCATGTAACCTATGTGAGTTTCGAGCCATATATGTGCCTTTATTTAGAGAGTTTAATCTATCGTTTATTGGCTATATAACCTCATTACATCTATTTTGATCAATTCATATGCCATAGAATTGCAATGAACTAGAGAATGCTAGAACTTACTTTGTGAAACTTTCAAAACTTTTATCATAATATACTCTGATTTTGAAAATGATTGTTGGATCTTTTTAGGGATTTCACCACTTAAACCAAAAAGCCGTATGCCTTATTTGTGCCCTGCTTGGGACACCTTAGTATGAACCCCTTTGAGCCAACATTAAATATTTTCTTTCATTACCAACATGTTAATATCCTTGCTTAGTATAGTTATATCTCTACCTTGTTCTCAAAGCTTGGCAGAGCCGATTTCTTGGTGTTAATATGGAGTGATGATTCGATTCAAGTGTGGGGTTATGCTATGTATGTATTTGTGCCTTAAGAAAAAGGTGAAAAGAATGAAGAAAAAAATAGAAAGATGCCGTGGGAAGAAAAAAAAAATACATGAACACGGCTTGAAAAAAAAATATATATATATATACAAAGAAGTTACGGCATAGCTATGTTTGATGTGAATTAGGAGTTGTGATGTATTTGTTGAAGGCTCAATAATGTTGTACTTTAGTCTTTGTTCGTTTTCACAATGTTTAGAGTGAAGAATAGGTCCAACATGATAAAATTGGCTCTTGTTTTATGGAGTATGGTGACATAAGGTATCCAATTCTTGCTTTGCTAAGTCTTGAGGATGACCTTTGTGATTCCGTTTACCTAAATAAATCATATCCTTACCAAGCCTAAGCCTACCTTTTATAAAGATCCGCATGATTATTAAAATGAGTAGCTCTTGATTTGTGGAGTTTGTTTCATGAGTAAGCATATGGTTTGGGTTCATTTGTGCATATGATTGGTATCTTTCATGAGGTTTTCGAATTCACTATGTGTTCATAACTCTTATGTGTGAAAAGCATTTAAGCATATGCCATGTTATTGAGAGAAAATATTTAGAGTGCATATCCCTTGTGAGTTGAATTTGAACTTGTTTTGAACATGTTGAGGTTAATATCACTTATGTTTCTGCCATGTCTTACTTGTTATGCGAGATCTCATGTTTATTAACCATTGAATTCATTCTATCAATTTTGATTGAGTGTTATTCTTAATACTATGAGTTTGAAGATCGCTGAGACAAAATGTTGAAGGCATTATAGTTGAGTCATTAGTTTAGATGTATTAATTTTTGTTTTATGTTTTTGTTTCCCTTTTCTAGTGTTTGTTAAGGGACTAGCAAAGCTTAAGTGTGGGGTTGTTGATAGGAGCACAAAGTGTGACGTTCTTAATGCGTTTATGCCCTATTCTTACTCTTTGTTACATCTTATTTAGTATGTTTTAGTTTCTTTTGTATGAATAATTGTTTAGGTAGAGCTTATATCAATTTTAAGTGAATTGATGATGAAATCGTGCTAAGTGTTAAGAATCCTTGTTGATATATGTTTCCTTGTTCGAGTAGGATTCATCTTTGCGTATTTCTTGGTTTCTAATATACTTATTCTTATTAGGAAATACAAATCCATGTTGGAGAAGGAAAGAAATCCTAGTTCCACAAGGAAAGAGAAGAAAATACACTTAAAAACCCAATCCATGCAAGAATGAAAATGCTGTCAAGATTCATAGTCCAACTTCGACGGGGTCCCCTGGATAGCTCCGATTGCGTTAGAAGACGTACCTTATATGGATAAAAAGGATTTTGAGTCTAGTTTTTGTAGGATTTGGAATCAAATCGATATCTTATTTCTACAGAGAGATATGACCGAATCATTGATCGGAGGTCCAGTGAACTCGGCGGAATTATCTCTGCCATTGATTTGCTTTTGATCCAAGGGCTATAAGGGAAACTTGGGACTTTGTTCCTCCTGCATATAGAGAACAAATATGCATCAGATTGTCCATAAATCCCTGCACTAAAGAATGTCAAAGAAAGCATGCAGCAAATTTAATGAGGAGATGTAAGAAAAATCAAACATGGCTGCAACAATTAAGACTTTTGCTGCCTCCCTAATTCAAAGGAAGAAATTTGTGCAAAAGAAATCAGCATTAAAGGAGGAAGAAGATATGCAATTAATGCAAAAGATATGCAATCCTTATAGAAATCAGAATTCTGGCACTACAAAGTGCTCCTATCAACTACCACACACTTGGCTTTTGCTAGTCCCTTAGGAAAACAAAACAAAACTACACAAAACACTATTGCCCCTAAATAATTGCCTCAGAATCTCAAAACACATAGCTTTCAAGTTTTAGCATTTGAGTGTAAGCACATAAATTCCAAGTTTCATAAACATGCTTCATAGTATGAATAAGTAAGAAATGAGACAATAAGCACATAACATGTTTAGTCAATTCAATCCTCCTCACAAGGCATACTCTCTTCTTTTCACTCAGATTCATGGTTATGATTCACACACAAGTATATGCAAGAGAAAGGATAATAAAACATCAAATAGCTTGCATATTTCATCAAATGAAAGCACTTTGTGAATAACATTAGGAAAACCTCATTTAACAACTAAGTGCACAAATGGACGAAAACCATATGCTAAACTCTTGTGATTGTCTCCACAAACCAAGATTTGCTCATTTTAAGAATCATTAGGATCATTTGATAAGGTGAATGTTTAGGCTTAGCTAAAGGCATGGAATATCAAGGAATTACAAAGATAATCCTATAGACTTAGCAGAGTAAACACCATCCTTATGACACCACACACCATCAATGGCCAAATATAACAAGTTGGGCCAAAACATCATTTTAACCACAAAGTGAACATGGACAAAGGTCAAATAAACATTTTTAGACCTTCAATTCAACTCAACTCCAAATCACAAATGGAAGACAACATCTTTTCTTTCCTTTTCATGTATTGCCGAATCATCATTTTTCATTCATCATCATTTTTTCCTTTTCTTTTTTCGGCATTTGCTTAAAAGCTTGTTCATATTTTCTTTTCTCATGTCTTCCACCCCACACTTATTTCATGCATCATCACAACATCATCTCAAAAATAGTTCTGCCAAGTCTATAGGACAAGGTAGAGATAACTATACTAAGCATGGACATAATATAGGTGATGAAGAAAAAGCTCAATGTAGGCTCAATTGGGGTTCAACTAAGGGGTCCCAAACATGGCACATATAGGGATACATGGCTATTTGGCTAAAGTGGTGGTAATCCTAGCAATGATCCATAAATCCCTTTCAAAATCAGGACATTTTATGACTTAAAAGTTTCAACAATCACAAAAGATGAGTTCTAGTAAATTCTAGAGTCCATTAAAAGCTATGGCACATAGTCATTGAATATGCAAAGAATAATGAGGTTCACAAAACAACCACGAAATTTCATATTATCACTCAAGAAGAAAGCATATATAGGCTCAAAAACTCACAGGTTGTTATGGACTTAGACTAACCAAACATGTATGTCATATTACATTCAATCAACTCTCACATGTTCATACCAAATCCACATTATCAATGAAACTTACAATTCAATTCTTATGAAATGCAAAACCATCATCTATGCATTTAGAGACATAATCATCCTAGACTTTAGGGGCATCCTAAGACTCAAAACAACACATTTTTTTCAAATTTTCTAACATTTTTTCGAATTTTTTCTTTCTTTTTCGTTTATATCATGAAATCAAAACAAAAATCAGCAAACAATGATCATGCAACCCTACCCCACACTTAGAAAATTACATTGTCCTCAATGTAAGCTCAATAATCAGAATGTAATTCATAAGTATAGACTAAGATCAGACATCAATACATATACAATTCAACCATAAGAGTGAAGGGATAAGAAAAAGCAAACTCCCGTAGACGACTCCTCCACAGGTACGGTTGAAATGGGTTGCCTCCCATGCAGCGCTTGAGTTTTAAAGTCTCTCAGCCTATACTCTCTCATGCTCATACATCTTTTGGCGCATCTCTCACACTCGTCTCCTCATACGTGTGCTCCTCAAAAGGTTCATAGTAGGGCTTAAGTCGATGCCCATTCACCTTGAACGTCTGACCTGTTTTGTCACTCTTAATTTCAATAGCACCATGAGCAAACACATTAGTAACAACAAATGGACCAACCCAACGAGAACGTAATTTGCCAGGAAAAAGTTTAAGTCTAGAATGGAATAAAAGAACTTTTTGACCAACTACAAACTCTTTCCCACGAATCATCTTGTCATGATAAGCTCTCGTTTTCTCCTTGTAAATCCATGCAGCATCATAGGCGTCATTTCGTATCTCCTCAAGCTCATTGAGCTGCAATTTCCTATGAAGACCGGCTGCATCCTTGTCCATGTTGAATGTCTTCACCGCCCACCATGCTCTGTGCTCTAACTCCACTGGAAGGTGACATGCCTTCCCATACACCAATCTGAATGGTGACATCCCAATAGGCGTCTTGTACGCAGTCATGTAGGCCCATAATGCATCATCTAATCGATCACTCCAATCCTTCCTTGTTGGACCTACAGTTTTCTTCAGAATTCCCTTGATCTCTCTGTTGGACACCTCTGCCATGCCACTTGTTTGAGGATGATATGGTGTCGAAACCTTGTGGGTTACTCCATACTTCTTAAGCAATGCCTCAATAGTCCGGTTGCAGAAATGAGAACCTCCATCACTTATCAAAACTCTTGGTACTCCAAACCTGCAAAATATGTTAGTTCTCAAGAAACCTGCAACCACTTTCGAATCATTAGTTCGGGTGGCCTTTGCTTCCACCCACTTCGACACATAATCAATTGCTAACAAGATATACAAGAAACCTCTAGATGAAGGAAATGGACCCATGAAATCAATGCCCCACACATCAAAAATTTCGACAATTATAATGGGGGATAAGGGCATTTGATCTCTCTTACCAATATTACCAGTCCGTTGACACCTATCACAAGAAACACAAAACAAATATGCATCCTTGAAAATAGAAGGCCAATAGAAACCACATTCCAACACCTTTAAAGCTGTTCTACGAGGCCCAAAATGACCTCCACATGCCTCACTATGACAGAAGTTAAGAATCGACCTATGCTCATTCTCTGGGACACATCTCCTAATGACTTGATCACTACATTGTTTCCATAAATACGGTTCATCCCAAATATAGTATCTAGCCATTTTCTTCAATTTAGCCTTATTAGCATGCAAAAGTGTACTAGGAAAATCCTTAGTAACTAAATAATTGACAATATCGACATACCAAGGCACACTTACCTCTATCCCAAAGAGTTGCTCATCTGGGAAAGTCTCACATAGTGGCTCTCTTTCCTCATCTCGCACGATCCTACTCAAATGATCAGCCACCACATTCTCACTTCCCTTCTTGTCTCGAATCTCAAGGTCAAACTCTTGAATCAACAGTATCCACCGGATCAATCTGGGCTTAGCATCCTTCTTTGTCATCAAATACCTTAAGGCTGCATGGTCAGAATACACAACAACTTTAGAATGCAAAAGATATGATCGAAATTTTTTTTTCTAAAGCAAATATTACAGCCAAAAGTTCTTTTTCCGTAGTCGAATAATTCATCTGGGCCTCATTAAGAGTCCTAGACGCATAGTAGATCACTACGGGCTTCTTTTCTCTTCTTTGGCCCAACACCGCCCCAACTGCATAATCCGATGCATCGCACATCAATTCAAAGGGCAGGTTCCAATCCAGAGGACAAATGATGGGTGCACTAGTCAACAACTCCTTCAACTTCACAAACGCTTTCTCACACGCATCATCCCATATGAACGACATATCCTTCTGCAATAGGGTACATATAGGTCTCGCCACCATGGAAAAATCCTTGATGAATCTCCTATAAAATCCTGCATGACCAAGGAAAGAACGAACCTCTCTCACAGTTGTGGGAGAGGGTAAGTGATGCACAATATCAACCTTAGCCTTGTCTACCTGAATACCCTTAGCAGATACAATATGTCCTAAAACTATCCCTTGATTAACCATGAAATGACATTTTTCCCAATTAAGCACAAGGTTAGTTTCTACACACCTTTTCAATATTAACTCTAACTTCTCTAAACATGCATCAAAGTCTTTACCATAAACACTAAAGTCATCCATAAAAACTTCAATGATATTTTCGATAAAATCAGAGAAAATAGCAAGCATACATCGCTGAAACGTACCCGGTACGTTGCACAACCCAAAGGGCATGCGTCGATAGGCAAAAGTGCCAAATGGACATGTAAATGTCGTCTTCTCTTGATCTTCCGGATGAATACATATCTGGTCGTAGCCACTATACCCATTTTTCACAACAGTCACCCCACTCTTCTTAGGCACAACTTGCACTGGTGAAATCCACCGACTGTCCGAGATAGGATAGATCACTCCACAATCAAGTAGCTTGATCACCTCATCTTTCACGATTTTCATCATTGGTGGGTGCAATCTCCTTTGAGCATCACGTGTAGGCTTGGCGCCATCCTCTAATAGTATTCTATGAACACAAGTTGTAGGGCTGATTCCCTTGATATCCGCCAAAGTCCATCAAATAGCGGTCTTGTTCCTCTTAAGCACATCAATCAATCTAGCTTCCTGCTGCTCACTCAGCATTGATGACACAATAACTGGTAGAGTATCATCCATTCCAAGGTACACATACTTCAAATGATCTGGAAGCTGCTTCAAATCTAACTTTGGGGCCTGAACCACAGATGGTAACATTTTGTTAGTGGAAATGGGAATTGACAAGAAAGAGAGATACCTTTTGTATGGTTGAGCTTCAAGCTCACAAAGAATTTCGAAAATCTTGGGCTCAAGATCAGCCCACTCCTCTCTTGGGACACGGTCCCCATGCTTGTCAAATCCGGCCCCTTGCTCCATAGCTAATTGCTATGCTTCCAATGTTTCTGACATAACCTGTGCAATAGAATCAATAACATCAATAGAAGAGCACGAGTTAAGATCAGAAACTGGGTATCTCCATCAAAATCATTGAAACTGATAACATCTCCATCAAATTCCATTGATAAACTCCCATTGGCCACATCGATGCATGTCCTAGCAGTTCTCATGAACGGTCTCCCCAAAAGCAGTGGAGTTGTCTCCAAGGGTGATACCTCCATGTCAAGCACATAAAAATCTGCAGGGAAAATAAGGTGACTGACCTGCACAAGGACATCCTCAACATACCCCTTAGGGTACTTGTTAGATCGATCAGCTAATTGAATAATCACGTTATCATTCTTTAAAGGTCCTAATCCTAGTGATTGATAAACATTATAAGGCATAAGATTTATTGAAGCACCTAGATCAAGCATAACATTGTTAAATAACGTGTTACCAATTTTGCATGGGACGGAGAAACTTCCGGGGTCCTTCATCTTAGGGGGTAGCTTCCTTTGGATGACTGCTGAAACTGTCTCATTCATCTTCATTACCTTCTCCTCCCTAGTTTTCCTTCTTGAAGTGCAAAGCTCCTTTAGAAATTTGGCATATTTGGGAATTTGCTTGATGCACTCCAACAAAGGAAGGTTAACTTCCACCTTCCTAAAGACTTCCAATACCTCCTCATCAGATTTGTCCTTCTTGCTCTTTGCAAACCTAGAAGGGAAAGGTACACACGAAATAGGGTTAGTTTTAACTAAACCACTTGAGTTAGCAATCATACCTTTGGGTGCATCATGGGACGGCACCATCTCCTTCTTGGAGGTAGCTGGATCTTTCTCCAAGTCCATCATCATAGGAATTTCGTCACTTTTATGGTCATGGGCTGTATGGGCCTTCTTTGCAACATTTGGGCTCTCCTTTAGCTCAAACCCACTCCTTGTCATGATAGCTTGGGCTTGCTCATTCCTTGAGTTGGGTATGACACCACTTGGCAGCTTTCCTTGCTCAGAAAATCGGCCCATGAAGTCCACTACCTGGCCCATATGCGTTTTCAGTTCCGCAATGTCCTTGCTATTTGCTTGTTGACCCACCACCAAAGTTTGAGTAACGGTGTTCAACTGACTTTGCCCAGCAGCTAAGGATTTCAACAACTCATCATAATTAGGAGCAGCAGCCACGTTTGGAGGTGGTACATTGAGTAGTGGAGCTTGTGGTCTAAACAAACCAGCCGGACGAGGCCCAAATTGCATAGCATTCTGATGTGGCCTTAGTACATTCTCATTGTTGGACCACCGAAAGTTAGGATGATCACGTAGGCCAGGATTGTAGGTATTTGAATATGAGTTGTACCTCTGACCTCCTTGATAACCAAGGGCATTAACTTCTTCATACCCTCCACTAGATGCAACTTGAGGACACAGATCAGTAGGGTGCCCCTCCGTACATATCCCACAGACTTGAGCTCCACTAGACTTCATGAAATGGCTCATCATCTTGGACAACTTGTCTACCTTGTCCTCTAGAGCAGAGTTTGAACTGGAGTGAGTCTCATGCACCTGCCTTGTAGCACTTGCAGATGTCCCAAACTGTTGGTTGTTCATTGCTCTCTTCTCCAAAAGATCTTTTGCCATTACATTGCTCTTGTCCAAGAACGATCCACCAGCAGCTGAATCAAGGAACTCCCTTTCCATTTGTAGAAGGCCTTCATAAAAGTATTGAAGGAGTAGACCTTCCCTAATGCCATGAGCTGGACATGATGCTATAAGAGACCTGAATCTCTCATAATAGTTGTAAAATGACTCATCCGGCCCTTGCTTGATACCAGTGATCTGCTTCCTTATATGAGTGAATCTTGAAGATGGGAAGTATTTGGACAAGAATTCGTTCACCATAGTGGTCCAAGAAGTAATCCTACCAGCTGGCACCTCAAACAACCATTTCTGAGCACGGTCCTCCAATGAGTAAGGAATGCTCTCATCTTCACAATTTGAATGTCTGCTCCTCTTGGGCACATGGTCTCACAGTTGAATTGGAACAAAGTGATATGTTGATTAGGATCCTCACCAGAAAGACCATGAAACTTGGGCAAATGGTGTAGAAACCCACTCTTCAAAACGAAATCACTAGTCTTTCCCTCTTCCGGGACAGGGTATGCAATGTTAGAAGGCGCTGTCCCACCAACTGCTCCTTTAACTTGACCATTTTGTTCTCTAATTGATGCCATTACTTCTTCTTGATTTTCAGGTTTTGGATCGGGTAGATCGAAATTCAACTGGGCTAATGGAAATGGGCTTGTCAACAATTCCAACTCCGGATCCTCAAAAAACAAAGGATTGAGCCCACTACAACTTGTTGCACTTGGAAATGGCGAAATGGACCCAAACTCTTTCTCTTCGTGAAATGAATCTGATTCAATGGATACGTTATCAAATTGAGATGGAGGCTGAATTCTTTTCAGGCGTGCACTAATCTCTTCGGACCAACCAGTAATCTTGGACATTCATTAGCCTGAAAAGCACATATATATTAGTATCTCTACAAAGTATGAAATACAAGTATAAGTAAATATAAACTTCTTCTTTCTTTCAATTACAAAATTTCGTTTCCCTCATTTACAAAAACGTAACTCTTCTTTAAATCTATGTTAAATTTCGTTTTCTTTGTTTCTTTTCTTCTATATTTCGAAAATTACATGTGTAGGAGTATAACTAAGTCTAATTGATTTTATTCACACACAATCCTAACTTTTAAGGTACGTGGAGCAGAGGAGCTAACTGTGCAATGGACTGAAACAGCCCAAGGTAAGGGTCTTGCTTTATCCGATATACCTTAAAAATTAGAACATCATTTTCTTTTGAAACTATATACATCTATTTATACAAAGTTATCTTCTAAGTTATAAAGTGAGGTGGACGTGCGGCCTAAGTACGTCGTCTAGACACAAACTCATTCCTTTGTTTCAGAAGGCTTGATAGCTAGAATCAGAGATAGTCACAAGGCAGGACTCATTTGTTGGACACCACGGGGGCCACAACCTCGAAAGGATGCTTTCTCAATCGACTCCATCACCGAGATGTATGTCAGTCTATGGGCCTCTGAGATCCAATTTTGTAAACCTTGAACCAGGGTAATGAAACTAGCATAGCCCCTTACTCAGCTCGGAACAACTTTGTGTGTTAGACTGGCCCCAAAGTGTTAATAAAAGCCGCCCTCAACCCCAAGTGACCTTTGCAAGGTACAAATGGAGGGTTAAGACTAGTATTAACAAAATGAATTTTACCTATTCCGTTCACCTTATAACTTACAATAAACCTAGCATAAATAAACATTTAGCTTCCCTAAAAAAAAATTACTATGTGTAACAAGTTTCCTATAGGCATACTACTACAACAATATAACAAAAATCAACTTTACACACACAAAAAATTTTCGTTTTTTTTTTTTTTTTTTTTCGAATCCTTCGAATTACTATTCACAGGAACACTATTTCCGAATACTATTCACAGAAACATATAAACCAATATACACTTATACAATTCACAATATAACATAAGATTAACACTTCAAAGCATTGAGAATTAATCAATTTCCCCGGCAACGGCGCCAAAATGATAGAGCGTTCGGTTAGAACGTCTATAAAATACCCTAAAAAAACATCATCGTTAGTATAGAATAAGCAGGGATCGTTCAGTCCGGAGAATCAAAAGGGCCTCAACACTTATCATGTTATTGGGGGATTTGATTTGGATTCTAAAACTACAACGTAAATTAAATCCTAAATTACTTATATACAATTGATCAACCATTCATCACATAACCAAAACACGAATTCAACTCAAGAAACATGTACGACACGCATAGAACAACATATAGGCAACAACTTATTTTGATTATATCTAAGTCCATTTCAATTCCAATTCTAATTAGAGTCCGAAGCGGTTCATCTAATCGTTAAGACTTCTTAATTATTTAGAATCAACGAAGCGTTCAATCCTAAACATATGCTAAAAAGAGTTCAACATAACGAAGCGTTCTAGTTAAACAACAAAATAGCACATAAGCACATTAAGTCGAATTGGAAACATGTTACACAAGCATGGCGTCACTCATCTTGATTAACATGCAAATTCCTAGAACTATCACAACCCTAAACAAGTATCAATAATTGAAACACGAAGCGCATATTCAATCAAAGAATACTTTGGTGAATGAAATCGCAACCTTAGGAGAACCATGGCCTTGGCTTCCTCAAGCATTGATTTAGATGCACAAGTTCAAGGAATAAATCAAAATAAAACCTAAAACCAATTCGAAAACCTACTGCCCCTATTTATCTAGCACGGCATACATACATATTTCAATGAATTCATACAATCAAAACATAAAACCAAAGAAGTCTGAATTTATGCTCTTCAAATATAAAACCGAAAATCACATCCAAGAATTCATACAATGAAATCGAAAATTGCAGAAAACCAAAAGAAAAATTACAAGCCATGGATGAATCACACTTTAGAAACCTTCTAGGATGAAGCAAGGATGATTCAGATTTGGATGAGGAGGAAGATGAGCACGGTTTTGTGGTGATGGATGAAGATTTTGTGGATTGAATTTTCTGGATGTATTTGGGCAGCAATTCGGCTGTGTTTGTGAGAGAATGGAGATGCATTTTCTGAAGGGAGGCCGAGCTATATATAGAGGAACCAAGGGAGGAGGCTGCTAGGGTTTAGGATGGGCTGATCCATGTATGCACGTCTAGGATCTTTTCTCTTCTTTTGGATCGAATAGCTGTCCTTCTTTTCCTTGTAGAACAAGCTCTTATCTCCTTGATTCTCTCATGGGCTGCACGGCATGGGCTCTCAACCCTAGCTGAATGGAAGGCACGGCTGTCTTTGATTGAATGGAAGGATAGCACGGCTGAAACTCTTTCTTTTTCTCTAGATATTATCTCCAAAATTCTGAATTTAATCTCCCTTAAAAACCTGAATGGTAGCTCGGCATAGGACTCTTTTTTCTTCTATAATTCGTGCATTATCTCATCCATTCTACTCTTGCACGGCATGGATTCCTTTTTCCTTCAAATTATCTCTTAAATCTGAAAATAAGAAAAGAAAATCAATAGTAAGAGATAATGTATTTCGAAAATCATGTCCTAATCTAGACATTTGTTGTCTTAAAAAGACATATGTAATCGATGAGCTCAACTAGATTAGGAAAGTTTCTAATTTGCAAAAAGGAAACTTACTAGAATAAGTAAGTTACTAGAATAAGGAAGTTCATTTAGGAAAGTTTCGTAATAAGAGTTTGAGTTCAAGTAGGACTTTCTAAAATGGTACGTTTCCTAGTTCTTGTTCTTGGATGATTTATGTTTAGGTTTTGTTAAAGTTATTTTTATTCTTGTCTATGAGATATTTGTAATTTTCAAATGACATGATGAATTAAAGTTTTCGATTTTTATTCAATGATTTTAGGTTTTATGCCATGAGTTTCAATTTATGTTCTTAATTAATTTTCGGTGTGCTCTTATATTGCATGTGTGATTAAGACAAGTAGTTGATGTCGCATATGTTAATCATTCAAAGTTAAAAACAATTTTGATACAAGTAGTTGATTAATTGTTTGTCCCCTTTGTTCCTCCACCGATTATGATCTTAAGTTCGACATTGGATAGGTGCTTTAAACATGTTGATTTCTCTTTGTGATACGTAATTGCATGATGAATTGGTATGTTAGATTTCGTAGCAAGACAAGCAGTTGAGCTCAATAATATCCATGTATTAGGAACCAAGTAGGAACTTGATGCATGATCGAATTTAAGATAAACTATAATACTTACGGCATGAACATAATTGAGAGTAGATTTTGTTACCTTTGTTCTTATGTTATTTGTTTAGTAATTTCTTATGTGTTGGTTGGTTGATCACATGTATATGTTAGTTTAGGTTTATTTTATGTTTGATACGAAATATATCTCAAATCTTTTAAACTCTTATTAATTCGTTGTTAAATGTTTGTGATTCTTTACCCTGCTTAGATCCCCGGTTTGTGAACGATACCCGGTTTCTTTATACTACTAACGATGCTTACAGGGTTAATATTGATCTCGAGTAATCGAACCGATCAACGGCCACACTGGAAACACTCTAAAATTCAATAGAAACATGCATCAGAAAGATACTCAAACGAGAATTGAAAAGATACACAAATTGGAATAGTAAAGATACGCAAATGATAGAAAGATACTCAGTTTAAAAGAAACACACGCCCACACTGGAAACCGTCTCAAATTCAATAGACTCGCATCAGAGAGCAGTTTAGAAAGATACCCAAACAAGAATTGAAAAGATACACAAATTGGAATAGTAAAGATACGCAAACGATAGAAAGATACTCAGTTTGAAATAAACACACGGCCACACTAGAAACACTCTCAAATTCAATAGAAACTCGCATCAGAAAGCCGTTCAGAAAGATACTCAAATGAGAATTGAAAAGATACACAAATTGGAATAGTAAACATACGCAAACGATAAAAAGATACTCAGTTTGAAAGAAACACACGGCCACACTGGAAACCCTCTTAAATTCAATAGAAACTTGCATCAGAAAGATACTCTAACGAGAATTGAAAAGATACACAAATTGGAATAGTAAAGATACGCAAACGATAGAAAGATACTCAGTTTGAAACAAACAAACGCGAACACTGGAAACCCTCTCAAATTCAATAGAAACTCGCATCAGAAAGTTACTCAAACGAGAATTAAAAAGATACAAAAATTGGAATAGTAAAGATACGCAAACGATAGAAAGATACTCAGTTTCAAAGAAACACACGACCACACTAGAAACACTCTCAAATTCAAAAGAAACTCGCATCAGAAAGATACCCAAACGAGAATTGAAAAGATACACAAATTGGAATAGTAAAGATACGCAAACGATAGAAAGATACTAAGTTTGGACAGAAACACACGCCCACACTGAAAACCCTCTCAAATTCAATAGACTCGCATCAGAGAGCTGTTTAGAAAGATACCCAAACGAGAGTTGAAAAGATACACAAATTGGAATAGTAAAGATACGCAAACGATAGAAAGATACTCAGTTTGAAACAAACAAACGCCCACACTGGAAACCCTCTCAAATTGAATAGAAACTCGCATCAGAAAGATACTTAAACGAGAATTAAAAAGATACACAAATTGGAATAGTAAAGATACGCAAACGATAGAAAGATACTCAGTTTGAAAGAAACACACGGCCACACTGGAAACCCTATTAATTCAATAGAAACTCGCATCAGAAAGATACTCAAACGAGAATTGAAAAAATACACAAATTGGAATAGTAAAGATACGCAAACGATAGAAAGATACTCAGTTTGAAAGAAACACACGACCACACTAGAAACCCTCTTAAATTCAATAGAAACTCGCATCAGAAAGATACTCAAACGAGAATTGAAAAGATACACATATTGGAATAGTAAAGATACGCAAACGATAGAAAGATACTCAGTTTAGACAGAAACACACGCCCACACTGAAAACCCTCTCAAATTGAATAGAAACTCGCATCAGAAAGATACTTAAACGAGAATTAAAAAGATACACAAAATGGAATAGTAAAGATACGCAAACGATAGAAAGATACTCAGTTTGAAACAAACAAACGCCCACACTGGAAACCCTCTCAAATTCAATAGAAACTCGCATCAAAAAGTTACTCAAACGATAATTGAAAAGATACACAAATTGGAATAGTAAAGATACGAAACGATAGAAAGATACTCAGTTTGAAAGAAACACAGGGCCACACTGCAAACACTCTCAAATTCAATAGAAAGTCACATCAGAAAGCCGTTCAGAAAGATACTCAAACGAGAATTGAAAAGATACACAAATTGGAATAGTAAAGATACGCAAACGATAGAAAGATACTCAGTTTGAAAGAAACACACGGCCACACTGGAAACCCTCTTAAATTCAATAGAAACTCGCATCAGAAAGATACTCAAACGAGGATTGAAAAGATACACAAATTGGAATAGTAAAGATACGCAAACGATAGAAAGATACTCAGTTTAGACAGAAACACACGCCCACACTGAAAACCCTCTCAAATTGAATAGAAACTCGCATCAGAAAGATACTTAAACGAGAATTAAAAAGATACACAAAATGGAATAGTAAAGATACGCAAACGACAGACTGATACTCAGTTTGAAACAAACAAACGCCCACACTGGAAACCCTCTCAAATTCAATAGAAACTCGCATCAGAAAGTTACTCAAACGATAATTGAAAAGATACACAAATTGGAATAGTAAAGATACGAAACGATAGAAAGATACTCAGTTTGAAAGAAACACAGGGCCACACTGCAAACACTCTCAAATTCAATAGAAAGTCACATCAGAAAGCCGTTCAGAAAGATACTCAAACGAGAATTGAAAAGATACACAAATTGGAATAGTAAAGATACGCAAACGATAGAAAGATACTCAGTTTGAAAGAAACACACGGCCACACTGGAAACCCTCTTAAATTCAATAGAAACTCGCATCAGAAAGATACTCAAACGAGGATTGAAAAGATACACAAATTGGAATATTAAAGATACGCAAACGATATAAAGATACTCAGTTTGGACAGAAACACACGCGCACACTGAAAACCCTCTCAAATTGAATAGAAACTCGCATCAGAAAGATACTTAAACGAGAATTAAAAAGATACACAAATTGGGATAGTAAAGATACGCAAACGATAGAAAGATACTCAGTTTGAAAGAAACACACGGACACACTGGAAACACACTCAAATTCTATAGAAACTCGCATCAGAAAGTCGTTCAGAAAGATACTCAAACGAGAGTTGAAAAGACACACAAATTAGAATAGTAAAGAGACGCAAACGATAGAAAGATACTCAGTTTGAAAGAAACACACGGCCACACTGGAAACCCTCTTAAATTCAATAGAAACTCGCATCAGAAAGCCGTTCAGAAAGATACTCAAACGAGAACTGAAAATATACACAAATTGGAATAGTAAATATACGCAACGTATAGAAAGATACTCAGTTTGAAAGAAACACACGCCCACACTGGAAACCCTCTTAAATTCAATAGAAACACGCATCAGAAAAATACTCAAACGAGAATTGAAAAAATACACAAATTGGAATAGTAAAGATATGCAAACGATAGAAAGATACTCAGTTTGGACAGAAACACACGCCCACACTGAAAACCCTCTCAAATTCAATAGACTCGCATCAGAGAGCTGTTTAGAAAGATACCCAAACGAGAATTGAAAAGATACAATAATTGGAATAGTAAAGATACGCAAACGATAGAAAGATACTCAGTTTGAAAGAAACACACGGCAACACTGGAAACCCTCTTAAATTCATTAGAAACTCGCATCAGAAAGATACTCAAACGAGAATTGAAAAGATACACAAATTGGAATAGTAAAGATACTCAAACGATAGAAAGATACTCAGTTTGAAAGAAACACAGGGCCACACTGGAAACACTCTCAAATTCAATAGAAACTCGCATCAGAAAGATACCCAAACGAGAATTGAAAAGATACACAAATTGGAATAGTAAAGATACGCAAACGATAGAAAGATACTCAGTTTGAAAGAAACACACGGCCACACTAGGAACCCTCTTAAATTCAATAGAAACTCGCATCAGAAAGATACTCAAACGAGAATTGAATAGATACACAAATTGGAATAGTAAAGATACGCAAACGACACGCCCACAATGAAAACCCTCTCAAATTGAATAGAAACTCGCATCAGAAAGATACTTAAACGAGAATTAAAAAGATACACAAATTGGAATAGTATAGATACGCAAACGATAAAAAGATACTCAGTTTGAAAGATACACACGGCTACACTGGAAACCGTCTCAAATTCAATAGAAACTCGCATCAGAAAGATACTTAAACGAGAATTGAAAAGATACACAAATTGGAATAGTAAAGATACGCAAACGATAGAAAGATACTCAGTTTGAAAGAAACACACGGCCACACTGGAAACCCTCTCAAATTCAATAGAAACTCTCATCAGAAAGCCGTTCAGAAAGATACTCAAACGAGAACTGAAAATATACACAAATTGGAATAGTAAATATACGCAACGTATAGAAAGATACTCAGTTTGAAAGAAACACACGCCCACACTTGCAAAACTCTCAAATTTAATAGAATCTCGCATCAGAGAGCCGTTCAGAAAAATACCCAAACGAGAATTGAAAAGATACAGAAATTGGAATAGTAAAGATACGCAAAAGATAGAAAGATACTCAGTTTGAAAGAAACACACGACAAAACTGGAAACCCTATTAAATTCAATAGAAACTCGCATCAGAAAGATATTCAAACGAGAATTGAAAAGATACACAAATTGGAATAGTAAAGATACGTAAACGATAGAAAGATACTCAGTTTGAAAGAAACACAGGGCCACACTGGAAACACTCTCAAATTCAATAGAAACTCGCATCAGAAAGATACCTAAACGAGAATTGAAAAGATACACAAATTGGAATAGTAAAGATACGCAAACGATAGAAAGATACTCAGTTTGAAAGAAACACACGGCCACACTAGAAACCCTCTTAAATTCAATAGAAACTCGCATCAGAAAGATACTCAAACGAGAATTGAATAGATACACAAATTGGAATAGTAAAGATACGCAAACGATAGAAAGATACTCAGTTTGGACAGAAACACACGCCCACAATGAAAACCCTCTCAAATTGAATAGAAACTCGCATAAGAAAGATACTTAAACGAGAATTAAAAAGATACACAAATTGGAATAGTATAGATACACAAACGATAGAAAGATACTCAGTTTGAAAGAAACACACGGCCACACTGGAAACCCTCTCAAATTCAATAGAAACTCGCATCAGAAAGATACTCAAACGAGAATTGAAAAGATACACAAATTGGAATAGTAAAGATACGCAAACGATAGAAAGATACTCAGTTTGGACAGAAACACACGCCCACACTGAAAACCCTCTCAAATTGAATAGAAACTCGCATCAGAAAGATACTTAAACGAGAATTAAAATGATTCACAAATTGGAATAGTAAAGATACGCAAACGATAGAAAGATACTCAGTTTGAAAGAAACACACGTCCACACTGGAAACACACTCAAATTCAATAGAAACTCGCATCAGAAAGCCGTTCAGAAAGATACTCAAACGAGAGTTGAAAAGACACACAAATTGGAATAGTAAAGATACGCAAACGATAGAAAGATACTCAGTTTGAAAGAAACACACGGCCACACTGGAAACCCTCTTAAATTCAATAGAAACTCGCATTAGAAAGCCGTTCAGAAAGATACTCAAACGAGAACTGAAAATATACACAAATTGGAATAGTAAATATACGCAAAGTATAGAAAGATACTCAGTTTGAAAGAAACACATGCCCACACTGGAAACCCCTTTAAATTCAATAGAAAATCGCATCAGAAAGATACTCAAACGAGAATTGAAAAAATACACAAATTGGAATAGTAAAGATATGCAAACGATAGAAAGATACTCAGTTTGGACAGAAACACACGCCCACACTGAAAACCCTCTCAAATTCAATAAAAACTCGCATCAGAGAGCCGTTCAGAAAGATACCCAAACGAGAATTGAAAAGACACACAAATTGGAATAGTAAAGATACGCAAACGATAGAAAGATACTCAGTTTGAAAGAAACACACGGCCACACTGGAAACCCTCTTAAATTCAATAGAAACTCGCATTAGAAAGCCGTTCAGAAAGATACTCAAACGAGAACTGAAAATATACACAAATTGGAATAGTAAATATACGCAACGTATAGAAAGATACTCAGTTTGAAAGAAACACATGCCCACACTGGAAACCCCCTTAAATTCAATAGAAAATCGCATCAGAAAGATACTCAAACGAGAATTGAAAAAATACACAAATTGGAATAGTAAAGATATGCAAACGATAGAAAGATACTCAGTTTGGACAGAAACACACGCCCACACTGAAAACCCTCTCAAATTCAATAAAAACTCGCATCAGAGAGCCGTTCAGAAAGATACCCAAACGAGAATTGAAAAGATACACAAATTGGAATAGT
The DNA here is from genome assembly GCF_933775445.1 of Argentina anserina. Taxonomy (NCBI): domain Eukaryota; kingdom Viridiplantae; phylum Streptophyta; class Magnoliopsida; order Rosales; family Rosaceae; genus Argentina; species Argentina anserina. The sequence continues at coordinate 18,869,792 of NC_065876.1, forward strand.
AAAGATACGTAAACGATACAAAGATACTCAGTTTGAAAGAAACACACGGCCACACTGGAAACCCTCTTAAATTCAATAGAAACTCGCATCAGAAAGATACTCAAACGAGAATTGAAAAGATACACAAATTGGAATAGTAAAGATACGCAAACGATAGAAAGATACTCAGTTTGAAAGAAACATAGGGCCACACTGGAAACACTCTCAAATTTAATAGAAACTCGCATCAGAAAGATACCCAAACGAGAATTGAAAAGATACACAAATTGGAATAGTAAAGATACGCAAACGATAGAAAGATACTCAGTTTGAAAGAAACACACGGCCACACTGGAAACCCTCTTAAATTCAATAGAAACTCGCATCAGAAAGCCGTTCAGAAAGATACTCAAACGAGAACTGAAAATATACACAAATTGGAATAGTAAAGATACGCAAATGATAGAAAGATACTCAGTTTGGACAGAAACACACGCCCACATTGAAAACCCTCTCAAATTGAATAGAAACTCGTATCAGAAAGATACTTAAACGAGAATTAAAAAGATGCACAAATTGGAATAGTAAAGATACGCTGACGATAGAAAGATACTCAGTTTGAAAGAAACACACGGCCACACTGGAAACTAATCGGTTCGATTACTCGAGATCAATATTAACCCTGTAAGCATCGTTAGTAGTATAAAGCAAGAGGGTATCGTTCACAAACCGGGGATCCAACCAGGGTAAAGAATCACAAACATTTAACCACGAATTCATAAGAGTTTAAGAGATTTGATATAGGATCGAAACAAGAACATAAAAGTAAATCCTAAACTAATATATACATGTGATCAACCAACCAACACATAAACATCACCAAACAAATCGTCACAAGTAGCTTCAAAATCATAATCTCATCCTATGCAAACACCGAGCCTTAGCGGACAAGTATTGAGTGAACAAACAACAACCTAATGCCGAACTAGGTTACTTAGCGCATCCCTAACTCGAAACATGGCCTTGTAATCCTATCTTAGCGCTTAGAAATTACAAGGTAACATGTCTTTCTCAATCTTACCACTTCATTGATTCATCTCTTATCTAATTACTTAGCGCATCTTAGATAATAAACGGATCATGGTTAATTCCTAGTGATTACTAACAAGTCAAGCATGTCACTTACTTTAACAAGTTATCAAAAACACTTAAGAATCCTATATGCAAAACTAACTTAGCGCCTTGAATGACATATAGTTAACGCCCAAGAAAGAGAATCATTAAATCATTGAATTATAAACTCACGATATCTACATAGAAATCATAGACAACAAAATCAGAACTACTTTATAACATCTTGAAAAATCGTAAACTACATGAGAGTATTCCACAAATTCGGAACTAGCCAAAAACATAAACACAACATCACACAAAGAATCAAAACCGAAAACATAAGTGAAGAAGTAACGAGTTACACTTTGTAAATCTCCTTAGCGGTATCAAAACAAGGCAGCACGGCTTCAACTTGAATGGCAATCCGAGGCGTAGCGCTTTGGATCGAATGGAATGAAGGGAAGATGGTGTTTTCGCCTTGAATGGATTTGAGGATGATGAGTAGTGTTTAAGGCAGAGCTTTGGCTAGTCTTGTGAGCAAGGTTGATGATCATTTTATGTGGAAATGAGGTGCTATATATAGAGGAAGAAACCCAAGGGAGGATGGCCACAAAGTCCACAAAGTTGAAATCAAATTGGTTGAGGTTTCCTAGATTCGGCAGATTTGACCTTTTTCCCTTGTTGTGGCCATAACTTTCTCTAGAAAATAGATATTGAGATGATTCCAACTGGCAATTTCAACTAGACTTCCGTGGATTTTCATCCATATATCATGCACTTTCTCAATCATTCTGAGCTGTCCAGTAGAACTCGTCAAAGTTGGATGATCTGCAGTGCCAGAATTATGATATCTATAAGGATTGCATATCTTTTGCATTAATTGCATATCTTCTTCATCCTTTAATGCTGATTTCTTTTGCACAAATTTCTTCCTTTGAATTAGGAGGTAGCAAAAGTCTTAATTGTTGCAGCCATGTTTGATATTTCTTACCTCTCCTCATTAAATTTGCTGCATGCCTTCTTTGACTTTCTTGCCTCTTCTCATTTAATTTGCTGCATGCCTTCTTTGACATTCTTTGGTGCAGGGATTGATGGAGATTCTGATCATATTTGTGCTCTATATGCAGGAGAAACAAGGTCCCATGTTTTCCTCATAGCCCTTGGATCAAAAGCAAATCAATGGCTGAGATAATTCCGTCGAGTTCACTGGACCTCCGATCAATGATTCGGTCATATCTCCCTGTAGGAATAAGATATTGATTTGATTTCAAATCCTACAGAAACTAGACTCAAAATCCTTTTTATCCATATAAGGTACGTCTTCTAACTCGATCGGAGCTATCTAGGGGAGCCCATCGAAGTTGGACTACAAATCATGACAGCATTTTCATTCTTGCATGGATTGGGCTTTTAAGTGTATCTTCTTCTCTTTCTTTGTGGAACTAGGATTGCTTTCCTTCTCCAACATGGATTTGTATTTCCTAATAAGAATAAGTATGTTAGAAACAAAGAAATACGAAAGGATGAATCCTACTCGAACAAGGAATCATATCTCAACAAGGATTATTAACACTTAGCATGATTTCATCATCAATTCATTCATAATTGATATAAGCTCTACCTAGACACTTATTCATACAAAAGAAACTTAAACATACTAAATAAGAGGTAACAAAGAGTAAGAATAGGGCATAAACGCATTAAGAACGTCACACTTTGTGCTCCTATCAACAACCCCACACTTAAGCTTTGCTAGTCCCTAGCAAACACTAGAAAAGGGAAACAAAAACTTAAAAAAAAATCAATACAACTAAACTAATGACTCAACTATAATGCCTTCAACATTTTGTCTTAGAGATCTTCAAACTCATAGCATCAAGAATAACACTTAATCGAAATAGATAGAATGAATTCAGTGGTTAATAAACATGAGAACTCGCATAACAAGTAAGACATGGCAGAAACATAAGTGATATTAAGCTCAACATGTTCAAAACAAGTTCAAATTCAACTCACAAGGGATATGCACTCCGAATCTTTTCTCTCAAGAACATGGCATATGCTTAAAATCTTTTCACACATAAGAGTTATGAACACATAGTGAATTCGAAATCCTCATGAGGGATACCAATCATATACACAAATGAACCCAAACCATATGCTTACTCATGAAACAAACTCCACAAATCAAGAGCTACTCATTTTAAGAATCATGCGGATCTTTATAAAAGGTAGGCTTAGGCTCGGTAAGGATATTATTTTCTTAGGTAAAAGGAATCACAAAGGTCATCCTCAAGACTTAGCAGAGCATTACTCATCCACCTTATGTCGCCATACTTCATAAAATAAGGGCTAATTTTCATCATGTTGAACCCATTCTTCATTCTAAACGTTGTGAAAATGGACAAAGGCTAAAGTATAACATCATTGAGCCTTCAACAAATAATACATCACAACTCCAGATTCACATAAACAACATGTATGCCGAGATCATCATTCAATCTTTTCTTCTTTTTTTTCAAGGCGTGCATATATACTTTTTCTTCTTCTTTTTCACACGGCATCATACAAATTCTTTTTCACACTCTTGTCACGGCATTCTTATATACAATAGCATAACCCCACACTTGAGTCGAATCATCACTCCATATTAACATCCAACAATCGGCTCGGCCAAGCCTCGAGAACAAGGTAGAGATATAACTATACTAAGCAAAGATATTAATATGTTGGTGATGAAAGAAAAGGTTTAACGTAGGCTCAAATGGGTTAATACTAAGGTGTCCCAAGTAGGGCACAAATAAGGCATACGGCTTTTTAGTTTAAGTGGTGGAATCCTAAAAAGATCCAACAATCCTTTTCAAAATCAGAGTATATTATGATAAAAGTTTTGAAAGTTTCACAAAGTAAGTTCTAGCATTCTCTAGTTCATTGCAATTCTATGGCATATGAATTGATCAAAATAGATGTAATGAGGTTATATAGCCAAGAAACGATAGATTAAACTCTCCAAAGAAAGGCACATATATGGCTCGAAACTCACAAAGGTTAGATGAATTCAAACAAGTTAGGAACATGCTCATTCTGTACTTAAGTTTCAAAATCCTCATCTGTTACATGTTCGTACAATCTCTATACATCGATTAACCATCAAATAGAAAATAAGTTCAATTCAATATTGTGATCATCTATCAACCATAAATTCAAAGATCAACTCATCATAGAAAGTTAAAGGCATACCTAAGACTCAAGACAAAATCAAAACAACAAAATAAAAATCAAAGCAACAAATACACCGAATGATGTATACCCCACCCCACACTTAAAACTTACATTGCCCTCAATGTACAATATGATAAGCAATGAAAATTAAAAAGAGATAAGGGATAAGAAAATGCAAACACTCATTGATGGCTCCTTCATTGGCTTAAATATATAGTCCAAAGCCTAGACTATCTCCAGAATTTCACTTGCTTGCCGTAGGTTCAAGGAGAGAAGTCTCCTCCACGTTATGCTCCATAAAGTTCTCATAGTATGGCTTCAAGCGATGTCCATTGACATGAAATTCCTTTCCATTTATTGCACTCGTAATCCTAATAGCACCAGAAGGAAAAATGTGAGTAATAAAAAATGGGCCAAGCCACCTTGAACGAAGCTTGCCTGGAAACAACTTAAGTCGAGAATGAAACAAAAGAACTTTCTGCCCAACGACAAAGTGTTTCTTCATAATCTTACGGTCATGGAACGATTTGGTCTTCTCCTTGTAAATCATAGCCGAATCATAGGCCTCATTTCGAATCTCTTCAAGCTCATGCAATTGCAATTTCCTATGCAATCCGGCCTCGTCAATGTCCATGTTAAGATTTTTCACAGCCCACCATGCACGATGCTCAAGCTCCACGGGTAGATGGCATGCCTTGCCATAAACTAATCGAAATGGTGACATTCCAAGAGGAGTCTTGTATGCGGTTCTATAAGCCCAAAGAGCATCATCCAATCTTTGAGACCAATCTTTGCGTGATGGTCCAACTGATTTCTCTAAAATTATCTTGATCTCTCGATTAGAAAGCTCAACTTGTCCACTTGTTTGGGGGTGATAAGGCGTAGCAACCTTATGCTTGATACCATACTTCCTCAACAACGCCTCAATGGTCCGGTTGCAAAAATGAGATCTTCCATCACTAATGATTGCTCTTGGCATACCAAACCTAGAGAAAATGTTAGAACGAAGGAAATCTGCAACAACTCGAGAATCATTAGTCCGGGTGGCTTTTGCTTCCACCCATTTCGAAACATAATCAACACAAACGAGTATGTACAAGAAACCATTTGAGCTAGGAAAAGGTCCCATGAAATCGATACCCCAACAATCAAATAGTTCAACAGTCAAGATAGGATGCATCGGCATTTGATCTCTAGAACCTATGTTTCCCATGCGTTGGCATCTATCACAAGTCATGCAAAACTGGTATGCATCTTTAAAGATCGTAGGCCAAAAGAAACCACATTCCATCACCTTAAGAGCAGTCCTACGTGAACCAAAATGTCCTCCACCAGACTCAGAATGGCAAAAAGTAAGTATAGAATGATGTTCAGATTCAGGGACACACCTCCGAATGATTTGATCAACACAAAGTTTCCACAAGTATGGTTCATCCCAAACATAATACTTAGCTAATGCCTTGAGTCTATTCTTTTGAGCATGCGATAAAGTATCCGGATATTGCTTAGAAACTAAATAATTCACAATATCAGCATACCATGGCTCACTTACCTCAACTCGAAAGAGTTTCTCATCCGGGAAACTCTCTTGGATAGCCAAGGGCTCGGCATCTCTCACCAAACGACTCAAATGATCCGCCACAACATTGTCACTGCCCTTCTTGTCCTTGATCTCGAGATCGAACTCTTGGAGTAAGACAATCCATCGAATCAATCTTGGTTTGGCATCGTTCTTCGTCATTAAGTACTTCAAAGCTGGATGGTCAGTGTAAACAATAACTTTGGATTGAAATAAGTAAGAACAAAACTTATCGAGAGCAAAGATCACAGCAAGAAGTTCTTTTTCAGTTGTGGTGTAGTTTTGTTGAGCATCATTGAGCGTTCGTGAGGCATAATAGATGGCATAGGGCTGCTTATCCTTCCTCTGCCCTAGCACGGCTCCAACTGCATAGTCGGAGGCATCACACATCAACTCAAATGGAAAGGACCAATCCGGCGGTGCCATGATTGGTGCCGAAGTTAAGAGCTTCTTCAAAGTCTCGAATGCAAGCTTGCAATCATCATCAAAGTGAAAGGGAACGTCTTTTTGAAGCAATGAACTCATTGGTCTCGCAATCTTGGAAAAGTCCTTGATAAACCTACGATAGAAACCTGCATGTCCAAGAAACGATCGAACATCCCTCACACTTGTGGGGAGGGGTAAGTGACGCACAAGATCTATTTTAGACTTATCAACCTCAATTCCTCTAGATGAAACAATATGGCCTAAGACAATGCCTTGAGTAACCATGAAATGACATTTTTCCCAATTCAAAACCAAGTTAGTTTCTTCACAACGTTTAAGCACAAGTTCCACATTCTCTAAACATGCATCGAAATTCTCACCATAAACAGAGAAATCATCCATGAAAACTTCAATTTTAGAACCAATATACTCAGAGAAAATGTGATACATACAACGTTGAAACGTACCTGGAGCGTTGCATAAACCAAAAGGCATGCGACGATACGCAAACGTACCAAAAGGGCATGTGAATGTCGTCTTTTCTTGATCTTCCTCCGCAACACTAATCTGATTGTATCCACTATATCCATCAAGGAAACAATAGAAAGAATGACCCACCAATCTCTCAAGCATTTGATCAATGAATGGCAATGGCATGTGGTCCTTCCTTGTTGTGGCGTTGAGCTTTCTATAGTCGATACACACACGGTGACCAGTCACCGTCCTTTGAGGCACTAACTCATTATCTTTGTTCTTTACCACCGTGATTCCTGACTTCTTTGGTACAACTTGAATGGGAGATATCCACCTACTATCCGAGATGGGGTAGATCACGCCACAATCGTGCAACTTAGTGATTTCATCCTTTATAACTTGCATCATTGGTGGATGAAGGCGTCTTTGACATTCCTTGGTTGGTTTGGCACCATCTTCAAGCAAAATTCGGTGCACACACATGGTAGGGCTGATTCCTTTGATGTCGGCTAGGATCCATCCTATTGCCGTCTTGTGTTTCTTTAACACTTCAATCAATCTCTCCTCTTGTTCCTCGTGGAGTGCAGATGAAATGATCACGGGCAATGTATCCTCATCTCCCAAAAATGCATACTTCAAGTGGTCCGGAAGAACCTTAAGATCAAGCTTTGGGGCTTGCACCACAGAAGGAAGATTCTTATTAGTGGTTAAGAGAATTGGACTAGGAGAGACATAACTTACCTCACGTGGCGAAAACTCAAAAGAGGCCACATTCTCTAGTGCAAATGATGGCACGGCATCATTGGCTTCCAACTCAGAAACGTTGGAGCCATCACTTGCAAATCCGGCCCCTTGGGCAATGGTGAGTGCCAACTCGTCATGTGCCAAGGTATCTAGATAGTTATCTGTAAGGGAATCAAGAATGTCAACTGAAAAACAATCACTTAATTCCGAAAGGGGATACCTCATAGCTTCAAAGATGTTGAAGCTAATCACTTTACCGTCGAACTCAAAGGTGAGTGATCCACTAAACACATCAATCTTCGTTCTTGCAGTCCTCATAAAGGGACGCCCCAACAGAATAGGGACCTCCTTGTCATCTGCTTCAGTTGGCTCCATGTCAAGGACATAGAAGTCCGCAGGGAATATCAAGCTCGAAACCTGCACAAGAACATCTTCAACATAGCCCAAAGGGACTTTGTTGGAACAATCTGCCAATCGAATCACAACATTATCTCGTTTCAAATCACCTAGACCTAGATCCTCATAAATATAGTAAGGCATTACATTGATCGATGCACCTAAGTCTAACATTATCTTTTCAAATGTCATGTTTCCGATTGTACAAGGGATAGAAAAACTCCCTGGATCCTTAAGCTTTGGTGGTAGCTTCCGTTGGAGCACGGCAGAAACCGTCTCACTCATTGTGACAACCTCCTTCTCTCGAGTCATCCTCTTATTAGTGCACAATTATTTCAAAAACTTAGCATACCTAGGATTCTGTTGTATGCATTCAATAAGAGGCATATTCACTTCCACCTTTTTGAAAATGTCGAGCATGACTTGATCAGAGTCATTCTTCTTTTGCTTTGCAAATCTATTGGGGAAGGGAACACGAGGAAGAGCATTAGTTGAAACTAAACCACTAGAGTTAGGATCCTTACCTTTGTCATGTGCGTCATGATCACTTGTGGGAAGAGGCACGACATCATTAGCTTTAGAGGAGGCAGGGTCTTTCTCTATGTCATTAGCATTGAAACTCTCGGCCTCTTTTCCTTTAGAAGGCACAGCCTTCTTGTTTTGCTGCAATTGAGCATCCAAGATCCTCCCACTTCTTGTCATCATGGCCTTCACGTTAGGATTTGGCTCAGTTTGGCTCGGCAACTTACCTCCTTCATGAATCTTTCCCATGAAGTCGATCACTTGTCCCATCTGCTTCTTAAGCTCGGTTATGTCTTTAGAATGAGCTTGTTGACCTGTAACTAAAGCTTGAATAGCAGAGTTTAAATTTTGTTGCCCTTGAGCAAGGGACTTCAAAAGTTCATCATAGTTAGGTGCAGATGCATTATTTGAACCATGAACGTTCGAGTTAAAGGGAACAGAACCTTGAGGTACCTGAGGCCTCACAAACAAACCTGAAGGACGAGGTCCTTGACCTTGAGCATTGGACGGTTGAGCATTGTTGTTCCAACGAAAATTTGGATGATCTCTAAGTCCAGGGTTGTATGTGTTCGAGTATGGATCGTACCTTGGCCTTTGTTGCCCCATGAAGTTCAACTCTTCTTCAGTCATTGCACCATTTGGACAAGTTTCGGTTATGTGATCTTTGAGTGAACAAATGCCACATGCTTGATTATTGATGCTGGAACCATTGAATGCCTTGACTAGAACGTCAAGCTTTCTTTCTAAAGTAGTCATCTGATTTCTTGCATCAACATCATACACCCCACGGCTCTTGCTTCCTCTCTTCTCCTTAGAACTAAATTGGCGATTGTTGTCGGCCAAGTCATCAATCAAGGTGTAGGCTTCTTGACTGGTCTTGTTCATGAATGTGCAGCCACATGCCGAGTCCACCATGCTCTTATTGGTGGTGTCGAGTCCTTCATAGAAGAATTGCACCAAGTCATCCAATGAAATACCATGGTGAGGGCACTTCCTTTGTAGTTCCTGAAATTCCTCCCATGCCTCATAGAGTGAATCACCATCCTTTTGAGTGAAGTTCTGAATTTCCCTCCTTAGTCTTTTCGTGAGTTGAGCAGGGAAGAATTGTTTCAAGAACTTCCTAGTCATTTCATCCCATGTGGTGATGATTCCCGGAGGCAGAGAGTACAACCAACGTTTAGCATCGTCCTTAAGGGTAAATGGAAACGAAAGCAACCTCAAGCCTTCTTGAGACAGATGATGAATCGATTGGAGCTTGCAAATGTCCAAGAACTCCCTAAGGTGAACATTAGGGTCTTCCATTGAGGAACCAGAATACTTAGGCAGCTGCCCAAGCAATTGAACCGGAATGGAGAAGTTGGCTTCATTAGGTGGAGTGAAAGCAATGCATGAAGGTGATTCAGGGGTGGTGGGGATGAAAGCATTCTTGAGTGCCATTGGAGCACCAACAAGAACTATATCACGGTCCGCAATTGTGTCTATCTCTGAATTGAAGATGAAGGGAAAGAAAGGATCCTCCTCTTCTTCTGATCTAGGTGAAGAGTTCAAGATTGAATTGCTTGGAGATGATTCGAAATCTAAGGGTCCACTTGTGAAAGAGTTGTTTAAATCTCTAAGTGCTTGAATTCGATCTTTGAGCTCTTGTGTTCTCTTAGATATTTCGGACATGCATAATTCCTGTAATACAAAAGTTAAAGGGTTAGCATTGAAGGATACAAAATGAAGACATGAATCGTGCCCTTCCTTGGTCATATACGCAGCACACTTATGGAAGAGGCACGACAACTATGTTGTCATGTTACAAAGTTAGTTCTTTACGTTTACAAAGTTCATACAATTTACAAGTTCTTTTTGCTATTTCAATGATTGAATGATCGATTGATTCTAAGTTGTAAACCGAGGTGGACGTGCGGCCTAAGTATGGATGTCTAGACAGAAGATCAAGTCTTTGTTTCAGAAGGCCGTATAGCTCAATTAGAGATAGTGAACATGGTAGGACTCATTTGTTGAACTACGGAGAGCGAACTCCCTATCGACTCCATCACCGAGATGTATGTCAGTCAATAGTTCTCTGAGATCCAATTTTGGTCCCATGCACCAGCGTAATAAGAGAGCGTGCCCCTTACTCAGCTGAACTTAAACTTGGGTGTTAGACAATTCTCCAAGTGTTAATAAAAGCCGCCCTCAACCTCATGCAAAAACTTTGGAAGAAAACATGAGGGGTTAAGGCTAATATTAAGAAAAGGGACTTTACCTATTCCGTTCGATTTACAACCTACAACAATCATTCACTCAATCACCAAAACAACAACCTAAGATATATTTACTATATGTTACAAAAAGAAAAAAAAATATATAAATATATATATATATATATACCAATTTACAATATGAACAGTGAATTCGAAATTAAAAGATTAGACATCCATAAAGATGGATCCCCGACAACGGCGCCATTTGATCGGTTCGATTACTCGAGATCAATATTAACCCTGTAAGCATCGTTAGTAGTATAAAGCAAGAGGGTATCGTTCACAAACCGGGGATCCAACCAGGGTAAAGAATCAAAAACATTTAACCACGAATTCATAAGATTTTAAGAGATTTGATATAGGATCAGAACAAGAACATAAAAAAGTAAATCCTAAACTAATATATACATGTGATCAACCAACCAACACATAAACATCACCAAACAAATCGTCACAAGTAGCTTCAAAATCATAATCTCATCCTATGCAAACAACGAGCCTTAGCGGACAAGTATTGAGTGAACAAACAACAACCTAATGCCGAACTAGGTTACTTAGCGCATCCCTAACTCGAAACATGGCCTTGTAATCCTATCTTAGCGCTTAGAAATTACAAGGTAACATGTCTTTCTCAATCTTACCACTTCATTGATTCATCTCTTATCTAATTACTTAGCGCATCTTAGATAATAAACGGATCATGGTTAATTCCTAGTGATTACTAACAAGTCAAGCATGTCACTTACTTTAACAAGTTATCAAAAACACTTAAGAATCCTATATGCAAAACTAACTTAGCGCCTTGAATGACATATAGTTAACGCCCAAGAAAGAGAATCATTAAATCATTGAATTATAAACTCACGATATCTACATAGAAATCATAGACAACAAAATCAGAACTACTTTATAACATCTTGAAAAATCGTAAACTACATGAGAGTATTCCACAAATTCGGAAATAGCCAAAAACATATACACAACATCACACAAAGAATCCAAACCGAAATCATAAGTGAAGAAGTAACGAGTTACACTTTGTAAATCTCCTTAGCGGTATCAAAACAAGGCAGCACGGCTTCAACTTGAATGGCAATCCGAGGCGTAGCGCTTTGGATCGAATGGAATGAAGGGAAGATGGTGTTTTCGCCTTGAATGGCTTTGAGGATGATGAGTAGTGTTTAAGGCAGAGCTTTGGCTAGTCTTGTGAGCAAGGTTGATGATCATTTTATGTGGAAATGAGGTGCTATATATAGAGGAAGAAACCCAAGGGAGGATGGCCACAAAGTCCACAAAGTTGAAACCAACTTGGTTGAGGTTTCCTAGATTCGGCAGATTTGACCTTCGTCCCTTGTTGTGGCCATAACTTTCTCTAGAAAATAGATATTGAGATGATTCCAACTGGCAATTTCAACTAGACTTCCGTGGATTTTCATCCATATATCATACACTTTCTCAATCATTCTGAGCTATCCAGTAGAACTCGTCAAAGTTGGATGATCTGCAGTGCCAGAATTATGATTTCTATAAGGATTGCATATCTTCTTCATCCTTTAATGCTGATTTCTTTTGCACAAATTTCTTCCTTTGAATTAGGGAGGCAGCAAAAGTCTTAATTGTTGCAGCCATGTTTGATTTTTCTTACCTCTCCTCATTAAATTTGCTGCATGCCTTCTTTGACATTCTTTGGTGCAGGGATTTATGGAGATTCTGATCATATTTGTGCTCTATATGCAGGAGAAACAAGGTCCCAAGTTTTCCTCATAGCCCTTGGATCAAAAGCAAATCAATGGCTGAGATAATTCCGTCGAGTTCACTGGACCTCCGATCAATGATTCGGTCATATCTCCCTGTAGGAATAAGATATTGATTTGATTTCAAATCCTACAGAAACTAGACTTAAAATCCTTTTTATCCATATAAGGTACGTCTTCTAACTCGATCGGAGCTATCCAGGGGAGCCCATCGAAGTTGGACTACAAATCATGACAGCATTTTCATTCTTGCATGGATTGGGCTTTTAAGTGTATCTTCTTCTCTTTCTTTGTGGAACTAGGATTGCTTTCCTTCTCCAACATGGATTTGTATTTCCTAATGAGAATAAATATGTTAGAAACAAAGAAATACGAAAAGATGAATCCTACTCGAACAAGGATTCATATCTCTACAAGGATTATTAACACTTAGCACGATTTCATCATCAATTCATTCATAATTGATATAAGCTCTACCTAGACACTTATTCATACAAAAGAAATTAAAACATACTAAATAAGAGGTAACAAAGAGTAAGAATAGGGCATAAACGCATTAAGAACGTCACACTTTGTGCTCCTATCAAAAACACACTTAAATTCAATAGAAACTCGCATCAGAAAGCCGTTCAGAAAGATACTCAAACGAGAGTTCAAAAGATACACAAATTGGAATAGTAAAAATACGCAAACGATAGAAAGATACTCAGTTTGAAAGAAACACATGGCCACACTGGAAACCCTCTTAAATTCAATAGAAACTCGCATCAGAAAGCCGTTCAGAAAGATACTCAAACGAGAACTGAAAATATACACAAATTGGAATAGTAAATATACGCAACGTATAAAAAGATACTCAGTTTGAAAGAAACACACCCCCACACTTGCAAAACTCTAAAATTCAATAGAATCTCGCATCAGAAAGCCGTTCAGAAGGATACCCAAACGAGAATTGAAAAGATACACAAATTGGAATAGTAAAGATACTCAGTTTGAAAAAACACACGGCCACACTGGAAACCCTCTTAAATTCAATAGAAACTCGCATCAGAAAGATACTCAAACGAGAATTGAAAAAATACACAAATTGGAATAGTAAATATACGCAAACGATAGAAAGATACTCAGTTTGAAAGAAACACACGCCCACACTGGAAACCCTCCTAAATTCAATAGAAACTCGCATCAGAAAGATACTCACACGAGAATTGAAAAGATACACAAATTGAAATAGTAAAGATACGCAAACGATAGAAAGATACTCAGTTTGGACAGAAACACACGCCCACACTGAAAACCCTATCAAATTGAATAGAAACTCGCATAAGAAAGATACTTAAACGAGAATTAAAAAGATGCACAAATTGGAATAGTAAAGATACGCAAACGATAGAAAGATACTCAGTTTGAAAGAAACACACGGCCACACTGGAAACACACTCAAATTCAATAGAAACTCGCATCAGAAAGCCGTTCAGAAAGATACTCAAACGAGAATTGAAATGATACTCAAAGTGCAATAGTAAACATACTCAAACGATAGAAAGACACTCAGTTTGAAAGAAACACACGCCCACACTGGAAACACTCTCAAATTCAAAAAAAACTCGCATCGAAAGCCGTTCAGAAAGATACTCAAACGAGAATTGAAAAGATACTCAAAGTGCAATAGTAAACAAACTCAAACGATAGAAAGATACTCAGTTTGAAAGAAACACACGCCTACACTTGAAACACTATCAAATTCAAGAAAGCCGTTCAGAAAGATACTCAAACGAGAATTGAAAAGATACTCAAATTGCAATTGTAAACATACTCAAACGATAGAAAGATACTCAGTTTGAAAGAAACACACGCCCACACTGGAAACACTCTCAAATTCAATAGAAACTCGCATCAGAAAGGCTTACAGAAAGATACACAAACGAGAATTGAAAAGATACTCAAAGTGCAATAGTAAACATACTCAAACGATAGAAAGATACTCAGTTTGAAAGAAACACACGCCCACACTGGAAACACTCTCAAATTCAATAGAAACTCGCATCAGAAAGGCCGTTCAGAACGATACTCAAACGAGAATTGAAAAGATACTCAAATTGCAATAGTAAACATACTCAAACGATAGAAAGATACTCAGTTTGAAAGAAACACAGGCCCACACTGGAAACACTCTCAAATTAAAGAAAAACTCGCATCGAAAGCCGTTCAGAAAGATACTCAAACGAGAATTGAAAACATACTCAAATTGCAATAGTAAACATACTCAAACGATAGAAAGATACTCAGTTTGAAAGAAACACACGCCCACACTGGAAACACTCTCAAATTCAAGAGAAACTCGCATCAGAAAGCTGTTTAGAAAGATACTCAAACGAGGATTGAAAAGTTACTCAAATTGCAATAGTAAACATACTCAAACGATAGAAAGATACTCAGTTTGAAAGAAACACACGCCCACACTGGAAACACTGTCAAATTCAATAGAAACTAGCATCAGAAAGGCTTACAGAAAGATACTCAAACGAGAATTGAAAAGATACTCAAAGTGCAATAATAAACATACTCAAACGATAGAAAGATACTCAGTTTGAAAGAAACACACGCCCACACTGGAAACACTCTCAAATTCAAGAAAAACTCGCATCGAAAGCCGTTCAGAAAGATACTCAAAAGAGAATTGAAAAGATACTCAAATTGCAATAGTAAACATACTCAAATGATAGAAAGATACTCAGTTTGAAAGAAACACACGCCCTCACTGGAAACACTCTCAAATTCAATAGAAACTCGCATCAGAAAGCCTTACAGAAAGATACTCAGTTTGAAAGAAACACACGCCCACACTGGAAACACTCTCAAATTAAAGAAAAACTCACATCGATAGCATTTCAAAAAGATACTAAAACGAGAATTGAAAAGATACTCAAAGTGCAATAGTAAACATACTCAAACGATAGAAAGATACTCAGTTTGAAAGAAACACACGCCCACACTGGAAACACTCTCAAATTCAAGAGAAACTCGCATCAGAAAACCCGTTCAGAAAGATACTCAAACGAGAATTGAAAAGATACTCAAATTGCAATAGTAAACATACTCAAACGATAGAAAGATACTTAGTTTGAAAGAAACACAGACCCACACTGGAAACACTCTCAAATTAAAGAAAAACTCGCATCCAAAGCCGTTCAGAAAGATACTCAAACGAGAATTGAAAAGATACTCAAATTACAATAGTAAACATACTCAAACGATAGAAAGATACTCAGTTTGAAAGAAACACACGCCCACACTGGAAACACTCTCAAATTCAAGAGAAACTCGCATCAGAAAACCCGTTCAGAAAGATAATCAAACGAGAATTGAAAAGATACTCAAATTGCAATAGTAAACATACTCAAACGATAGAAAGATACTCAGTTTGAAAGAAACACACGCCCACACTGGATACACTCTCAAATTCAAGAAAAACTCGCATCGAAAGCCGTTCAGAAAGATACTCAAACGAGAATTGAAAAGATACTCAAATTGCAATAGTAAATATACTCAAATGATAGAAAGATACTCAGTTTGAAAGAAACACACGCCCACACTGGAAACACTCTAAATTCAATAGAAACTCGCATCAGAAAGAAGTTCAGAAAGATACTCAAACGAGAATTGAAAAGATACTCAAATTGCAATAGTAAACATACTCAAACGATAGAAAGATACTCAGTTTGAAAGAAACACAAGCCCACACTGGAAACACTCTCAAATTCAATAGAAACTCGCATCAGAAAGACTTACAGAAAGATACTCAAACGAGAATTGAAAAGATACTCAAAGTGCAATAGTAAACATACTCAAACGATAGAAAGATACTCAGTTTGAAAGAAACACAGGCCCACACTGGAAACACTCTCAACTTCAAGAAAAACTCGCATCGACAGCCGTTCAGAAAGATTCTCAAACGAGAATTGAAAAGATACTCAAATTGCAATAGTAAACATACTCAAACGATAGAAAGATACTCAGTTTGAAAGAAACACACGCCCACACTGGAAACACTCTCAAATTCAAGAAAAACTCGCATCGAAAGCCGTTCAGAAAGATTCTCAAACGAGAATTGAAAAGATACTCAAATTGCAATAGTAAACATACTCAAACGATAGAAAGATACTCCGCTTGAAAGAAACACACGCCCACACTAGAAACACTCTCAAATTCAAGAAAAACTCACATCGATAGCCGTTCAAAAAGATACTCCAACGAGAATTGAAAAGATACTCAAAGTGCAATAGTAAACATACTCAAACGATAGAAAGATACTCAGTTTGAAAGAAACACACGCCCACACTGGAAACACTCTCAACTTCAAGAAAAACTCGCATCGACAGCCGTTCAGAAAGATTCTCAAACGAGAATTAAAAAGATACTCAAATTGCAATAGTAAACATACTCAAACGATAGAAAGATACTCAGTTTGAAAGAAACACACGCCCACACTGGAAACACTCTCAAATTCAAGAAAAACTCGCATCGAAAGCCGTTCAGAAAGATTCTCAAACGAGAATTGAAAAGATACTCAAATTGCAATAGTAAACATACTCAAACGATAGAAAGATACTCCGCTTGAAAGAAACACACGCCCACACTAGAAACACTCTCAAATTCAAGAAAAACTCACATCGATAGCCGTTCAAAAAGATACTCCAACGAGAATTGAAAAGATACTCAAATTGCAATAGTAAACATACTCAAACGATAGAAAGATACTCACTTTAAAAGAAACACACGCCCACACTGGATACACTCTCAAATTCAAGAAAAACTCGCATCGAAAGCCATTCAGAAAGATACTCAAACGAGAATTGAAAAGATACTCAAATTGCAATAGTAAACATACTCAAACGATAGAAAGATACTCAGATTGAAAGAAACACAAGCCCACACTGGAAACACTCTCAAATTTAAAAAAAACTCACATCGAAAGCCGTTCAGAAAGATACTCAAACGAGAATTGAAAAGATACTCAAAGTATAATAGTAAACATACTCAAACGATAGAAAGATTCTCAGTTTGAAAGAAACACACGCCCACACTGGAAACACTCTCAAATTCAAGAGAAACTCGCATCAGAAAAGCCGTTCAGAAAGATACTCAAACGAGGATTGAAAAGTTACTCAAATTGCAATAGTAAACATACTCAAACGATAGAAAGATACTCAGTTTGAAAGAAACACACGCCCACACTGGATACACTCTCAAATTCAAGAAAAACTCGCATCGAAAGCCGTTCAGAAAGATATTCAAACGAGAATTGAAAAGATACTCAAATTGCAATAGTAAATATACTCAAATGATAGAAAGATACTCAGTTTGAAAGAAACACACGCCCACACTGGAAACACTCTCAACTTCAATAGAAACTCGCATCAGAAAGGCTTACAGAAAGATACTCAAACGAGAATTGAAAAGATACTCAAATTGCAATAGTAAACATACTCAAACGATAGAAAGATACTCAGATTGAAAGAAACACAAGCCCACACTGGAAACACTCTCAAATTTAAAAAAAACTCACATCGAAAGCCGTTCAGAAAGATACTCAAACGAGAATTGAAAAGATACTCAAAGTATAATAGTAAACATACTCAAACGATAGAAAGATACTCAGTTTGAAAGAAACACACGCCCACACTGGAAACACACTCAAATTCAATAGAAACTCGCATTGAAAGCCGTTCGGAAAGATACTGAAACGAGAATTGAAAAGATACTCAAAATGCAATAGTAAACATACTCAAACGATAGAAAGATACTCAGTTTGAAAGAAACACACGCCCACACTGGAAACACTCTCAAATTCAATAGAAACTCGCATCAGAAAGGCTTACAGAAAAATACTCAAACGAGAATTGAAAAGATACTCAAAGTGCAATAGTAAACAAACTCAAACGATAGAAAGATACTCAGTTTGAAAGAAACACACGCCCACACTGGAAACACTTTCAAATTCAATAGAAACTCGCATCAGAAAGGCTTACAGAAAGTTACTCAAACGAGAATTGAAAAGATACTCAAAGTCCAATAGTAAACATACTCAAACGATAGAAAGATAATCAGTTTGAAAGAAACACACGCCCACACTGGAAAAACTCTCAAATTCAATAGAAAGTCGCATCAGAAAGGCTTATAGAAAGATACTCAAACGAGAATTGAAATGATACTCAAAGTGCAATAGTAAACATACTCAAACGATAGAAAGACACTCAGTTTGAAAGAAACACACGCCCACACTGGAAACACTCTCAAATTCAAAAAAAACTCGCATCGAAAGCCGTTCAGAAAGATACTCAAACGAGAATTGAAAAGATACTCAAAGTGCAATAGTAAACAAACTCAAACGATAGAAAGATACTCAGTTTGAAAGAAACACACGCCTACACTTGAAACACTATCAAATTCAAGAAAGCCGTTCAGAAAGATACTCAAACGAGAATTGAAAAGATACTCAAATTGCAATAGTAAACATACTCAAATGATTGAAAGATACTCAGTTTGAAAGAAACACACGCCCACACTAGAAACACTCTCAAATTCAAGAGAAACTCGCATCAGAAAAGCTTACAGAAAAATACTCAAACGAGAATCGAAAAGATACTCAAATTACAATAGTAAACATACTCAAACGATAGAAAGATACTCAGTTTGAAAGAAACACACTTCCACAGTGGAAACACACTCAAATTCAAGAGAAACTCGGATCAGAAAACCGTTCAGAAAGATACTCAAACGAGGATTGAAAAGTTACTCAAATTGCAATAGTAAACATACTCAAACGATAGAAAGATACTCAGTTTGAAAGAAACACACGCCTACACTGGAAACACTCTCAAATTCAAGAGAAACTCGCATCAGAAAGCCTTACAGAAAGATACTCAAACGAGAATTGAAAAGATACTCAAATTGCAATAGTAAACATACTCAAACGATAGAAAGATACTCAGATTGAAAGAAACACACGCCCACACTGGAAACACTCTCAAATTGAAGAAAAACTCGCATTGAAAGCCGTTCAGATAGATACTCAAACGAGAATTGAAAAGATACTCAAATTGCAATAGTAAACATACTCAAACGATAGAAAGATACTCAGTTTGAATGAAACACACGCCCGCACTGGAAACACTCTCAAATTCAAGAGAAACTCGCATCAGAAAAGCCGTTCAGAAAGATACTCAAACGAGAATTGAAAAGATACTCAAATTGCAATAGTAAACATACTCAAACGATAGAAAAGATACTCAGTTTGAAAGAAACACAGACCCACACTGGAAACACTCTCAAATTAAAGAAAAACTCGCATCGAAAGCCATTCAGAAAGATACTCAAACGAGAATTGAAAAGATACTGAAATTGCAATAGTAAACATACTCAAACGATAGAAAGATACTCAGTTTGAAAGAAACACACGCCCACACTGGAAACACACTCAAATTCAATAGAAACTCGCATTGAAAGCCGTTCAGAAAGATACTGAAACGAGAATTGAAAAGATACTCAAAATGCAATAGTAAACATACTCAAACGATAGAAAGATACTCAGTTTGAAAGAAACACACGCCCACACTGGAAACACTCTCAAATTCAATAGAAACTCGCATCAGAAAGGCTTACAGAAAAATACTCAAACGAGAATTGAAAAGATACTCAAAGTGCAATAGTAAACAAACTCAAACGATAGAAAGATACTCAGTTTGAAAGAAACACACGCCCACACTGGAAACACTTTCAAATTCAATAGAAACTCGCATCAGAAAGGCTTATAGAAAGATACTCAAACGAGAATTGAAAAGATACTCAAAGTCCAATAGTAAACATACTCAAACGATAGAAAGATAATCAGTTTGAAAGAAACACACGCCCACACTGGAAAAACTCTCAAATTCAATAGAAAGTCGCATCAGAAAGGCTTATAGAAAGATACTCAAACGAGAATTGAAATGATACTCAAAGTGCAATAGTAAACATACTCAAACGATAGAAAGACACTCAGTTTGAAAGAAACACACGCCCACACTGGAAACACTCTCAAATTCAAAAAAAACTCGCATCGAAAGCCGTTCAGAAAGATACTCAAACGAGAATTGAAAAGATACTCAAAGTGCAATAGTAAACAAACTCAAACGATAGAAAGATACTCAGTTTGAAAGAAACACACGCCTACACTTGAAACACTATCAAATTCAAGAAAGCCGTTCAGAAAGATACTCAAACGAGAATTGAAAAGATACTCAAATTGCAATTGTAAACATACTCAAACGATAGAAAGATACTCAGTTTGAAAGAAACACACGCCCACACTGGAAACACTCTCAAATTCAATAGAAACTCGCATCAGAAAGCCTTACAGAAAGATACTCAAACGAGAATTGAAAAGATACTCAAATTGCAATAGTAAACATACTCAAACGATAGAAAGATACTCAGATTGAAAGAAACACAAGCCCACACTGGAAACACTCTCAAATTTAAAAAAAACTCACATCGAAAGCCGTTCAGAAAGATACTCAAAAAAGAATTGAAAAGATACTCAAAGTATAATAGTAAACATACTCAAACGATAGAAAGATTCTCAGTTTGAAAGAAACACACGCCCACACTGGAAACACTCTCAAATTCAAGAGAAACTCGCATCAGAAAAGCCGTTCAGAAAGATACTCAAACGAGAATTGAAAAGATACTCAAATTGCAAAAGTAAACATACTCAAACGATAGAAAGATACTCAGATTGAAAGAAACACATGCCCACACTGGAAACACTCTCAAATTGAAGAAAAACTCGCATCGAAAGCCGTTCAGAAAGATAATGAAACGAGAATTGAAAATATACTCAAAATGCAATAGTAAACATACTCAAACGATAGAAAGATAATCAGTTTGAAAGAAACACACGCCCACACTGGAAAAACTCTCAAATTCAATAAAAACTCGCATCAGAAAGGCTTACAAAAAAATACTCAAACGAGAATTGAAAAGATACTCAAAGTGCAATAGTAAACATACTCAAACGATAGAAAGATACTCAGTTTGAAAGAAACACACGCCCACACTGGAAACACACTCAAATTCAATAGAAACTCGCATTGAAAGCCGTTCAGAAAGATACTGAAACAAGAATTGAAAAGATACTCAAAATGCAATAGTAAACATACTCAAACGATAGAAAGATACTCAGTTTGAAAGAAACACACGCCCACACTGGAAACACTCTCAAATTCAATAGAAACTCGCATCAGAAAGGCTTACAGAAAAATACTCAAACGAGAATTGAAAAGATACTCAAAGTGCAATAGTAAACAAACTCAAACGATAGAAAGATACTCAGTTTGAAAGAAACACACGCCCACACTGGAAACACTCTCAAATTCAATAGAAACTCGCATCAGAAAGGCTTACAGAAAGATACTCAAACGAGAATTGAAAAGATACTCAAAGTCCAATAGTAAACATACTCAAACGATAGAAAGATAATCAGTTTGAAAGAAACACACGCCCACACTGGAAAAACTCTCAAATTCAATAGAAAGTCGCATCAGAAAGGCTTATAGAAAGATACTCAAACGAGAATTGAAATGATACTCAAAGCGCAATAGTAAACATACTCAAACGATAGAAAGACACTCAGTTTGAAAGAAACACATGCCCACACTGGAAACACTCTCAAATTCAAAAAAAACTCGCATCGAAAGCCGTTCAGAAAGATACTCAAACGAGAATTAAAAAGATACTCAAAGTGCAATAGTAAACAAACTCAAACGATAGAAAGATACTCAGTTTGAAAGAAACACACGCCTACACTTGAAACACTATCAAATTCAAGAAAGCCGTTCAGAAAGATACTCAAACGAGAATTGAAAAGATACTCAAATTGCAATTGTAAACATACTCAAACGATAGAAAGATACTCAGTTTGAAAGAAACACACGCCCACACCGGAAACACTCTCAAATTCAATAGAAACTCGCATCAGAAAGCCTTACAGAAAGATACTCAAACGAGAATTGAAAAGATACTCAAAGTGCAATAGTAAACATACTCAAACGATAGAAAGATACTCAGTTTGAAAGAAACACAGGCCCACACTGGAAACACTCTCAAATTCAAGAGAAACTCGCATAAGAAAGCCGTTCAGAAAGATACTCAAACGAGAATTGAAAAGATACTCAAATTGCAATAGTAAACATACTCAAACGATAGAAAGATACTCAGTTTGAAAGAAACACACGCCCACACTGGAAAAACTCTCAAATTCAATAGAAAGTCGCATCAGAAAGGCTTATAGAAAGATACTCAAACGAGAATTGAAATGATACTCAAAGTGCAATAGTAAACATACTCAAACGATAGAAAGACACTCAGTTTGAAAGAAACACACGCCCACACTGGAAACACTCTCAAATTCAAAAAAAACTCGCATCGAAAGCCGTTCAGAAAGATACTCAAACGAGAATTGAAAAGATACTCAAAGTGCAATAGTAAACAAACTCAAACGATAGAAAGATACTCAGTTTGAAAGAAACACACGCCTACACTTGAAACACTATCAAATTCAAGAAAGCCGTTTAAAAAGATACTCAAACGAGAATTGAAAAGATACTCAAAATGCAATAGTAAACATACTCAAACGATAGAAAGATACTCAGTTTGAAAGAAACACACGCCCACACTGGAAACACTCTCAAATTCAATAGAAACTCGCATCAGAAAGCCTTACAGAAAGATACTCAAACGAGAATTGAAAAGATACTCAAATTGCAATAGTAAACATACTTAAACGATGGAAAGATACTCAGATTGAAAGAAACACAAGCCCACACTGGAAACACTCTCAAATTTAAAAAAAACTCACATCGAAAGCCGTTCAGAAAGATTCTCAAACGAGAATTGAAAAGATACTCAAATTGCAATAGTAAACATACTCAAACGATAGAAAGATACTCAGTTTGAAAGAAACACACGCCCACACTGGATACACTCTCAAATTCAAGAAAAACTCGCATCGAAAACCGTTCAGAAAGATACTCAAACGAGAATTGAAAAGATACTCAAAGTGCAATAGTAAACATACTCAAACGATAGAAAGATTCTCAGTTTGAAAGAAACACAGGCCCACACTCGAAACACTCTCAAATTCAATAGAAACTCGCATCAGAAAGCCTTACAGAAAGATACTCAAACGAGAATTGAAAAGATACTCAAAGTGCAATAGTAAACATACTCAAACGATAGAAAGATACTCAGTTTGAAAGAAACACACGCCCACACTGGAAACACTCTCAAATTCAATAGAAACTCGCATCAGAAAGGCTTACAGAAAGATACTCAAACGAGAATTGAAAAGATACTCAAAGTGCAATAGTAAACATACTCAAACGATAGAAAGATGCTCAGTTTGAAAGAAACACAGGCCCACACTGGAAACACTCTCAAATTCAAGAAAAACTCGCATCGAAAGCCGTTCAGAAAGATTCTCAAACGAGAATTGAAAAGATACTCAAATTGCAATAGTAAACATACTCAAACGATAGAAAGATACTCAGTTTGAAAGAAACACAGGCCCACACTGGAAACACTCTCAAATTCAATAGAAACTCGCATCAGAAAGCCTTACAGAAAGATACTCAAACGAGAATTGAAAAGATACTGAAATTGCACTAGTAAACATACTCAAACGATAGAAAGATACTCAGTTTGAAAGAAACACACGCCCACACTGGAAACACTCTCAACTTCAAGAAAAACTCGCATCGACAGCCGTTCAGAAAGATTCTCAAACGAGAATTGAAAAGATACTCAAATTGCAATAGTAAACATACTCAAACGATAGAAAGATACTCAGTTTGAAAGAAACACACGCCCACACTGGAACCACTCTCAAATTCAAGAGAAACTCGCATCAGAAAGCCGTTCAGAAAGATACTCAAACGAGGATTGAAAAGTTACTCAAATTGCAATAGTAAACATACTCAAACGATAGAAAGATACTCAGTTTGAAAGAAACACACGCCCACACTGGAAACACTCTCAAATTCAATAGAAACTCGCATCAGAAAGACTTACAGAAAGATACTCAAACGAGAATTGAAAAGATACTCAAAGTGCAATAGTAAACATACTCAAACGATAGAAAGATACTCAGTTTGAAAGAAACACAGGCCCACACTGGAAACACTCTGAACTTCAAGAAAAACTCGCATCGACAGCCGTTCAGAAAGATTCTCAAACGAGAATTGAAAAGATACTCAAATTGCAATAGTAAACATACTCAAACGATAGAAAGATACTCAGTTTGAAAGAAACACACGCCCACTCTGGAAACACTCTCAAATTCAATAGAAACTCGCATCAGAAAGACTTACAGAAAGATACTCAAACGAGAATTGAAAAGATACTCAAAGTGCAATAGTAAACATACTCAAACGATAGAAAGATACTCAGTTTGAAAAAAACACACGCCCACACTGGAAACACTCTCAAATTCAAGAAAAACTCGCATCGAAAGCCGTTCAGAAAGATTCTCAAACGAGAATTGAAAAGATACTCAAATTGCAATAGTAAACATACTCAAACGATACAAAGATACTCAGTTTGAAAGAAACACAGGCCCACACTGGAAACACTCTCAAATTCAATAGAAACTCGCATCAGAAAGCCTTACAGAAAGATACTCAAACGAGAATTGAAAAGATACTCAAATTGCAATAGTAAACATACTCAAACGATAGAAAGATACTCAGTTTGAAAGAAACACACGCCCACACTGGAAACACTCTCAAATTCAATAGAAACTCGCATAAGAAAGACTTACAGAAATATACTCAAACGAGAATTGAAAAGATACTCAAAGTGCAATAGTAAACATACTCAAACGATAGAAAGATACTCAGTTTGAAAGAAACACACGCCCACACTGGAAACACTCTCAACTTCAAGTAAAACTCGCATCGACAACCGTTCAGAAAGATTCTCAAAAGAGAATTGAAAAGATACTCAAATTGCAATAGTAAACATACTCGAATGATAGAAAGATACTCAGTTTGAAAGAAACACACGCCCACACTGGAAACACTCTCAAATTCAAGAAAAACTCGCATCGAAAGCCGTTCAGAAAGATACTCAAACGAGAATTGAAAAGATACTCAAATTGCAATAGTAAACATACTCAAAAGATAGAAAGATACTCAGTTTGAAAGAAACACACGCCCACACTAGAAACACTCTCAAATTCAAGAGAAACTCGCATCAGAAAGCCTTACAGAAAGATACTCAAACGAGAATTGAAAAGATACTCAAATTGCAATAGTAAACATACTCAAACGATAGAAAGATACTCAGTTTGAAAGAAACACACGCCCACACTGGAAACACTCTCAAATTCAATAGAAACTCGCATCAGAAAGGCTTACAGAAAGATACTCAAACGAGAATTGAAAAGATACTCAAAGTGCAATAGTAAACATACTCAAACGATAGAAAGATTCTCAGTTTGAAAGAAACACAGGCCCACACTGGAAACACTCTCAAATTCAAGAAAAACTCGCATCGAAAGCCGTTCAGAAAGATTCTCAAACGAGAATTGAAAAGATACTCAAATTGCAATAGTAAACATACTCAAACGATAGAAAGATACTCAGTTTGAAAGAAACACACGCCCACAATGGAAACACTCTCAAATTCAATAGAAACTCGCATCAGAAAGACTTACAGAAAGATACTCAAACGAGAATTGAAAAGATACTCAAAGTGCAATAGTAAACATACTCAAACGATAGAAAGATACTCAGTTTGAAAGAAACACAGGCCCACACTGGAAACACTCTCAACTTCAAGAAAAACTCGCATCGACAGCCGTTCAGAAAGATTCTCAAACGAGAATTGAAAAGATACTCAAAGTGCAATAGTAAACATACTCAAACGATAGAAAGATACTCAGTTTGAAAGAAACACACGCCCACACTGGAAACACTCTCAACTTCAAGAAAAACTCGCATCGACAACCGTTCAGAAAGATTCTCAAAAGAGAATTGAAAAGATACTCAAATTGCAATAGTAAACATACTCGAATGATAGAAAGATACTCAGTTTGAAAGAAACACACGCCCACACTGGAAACACTCTCAAATTCAAGAAAAACTCGCATCGAAAGCCGTTCAGAAAGATACTCAAACGAGAATTGAAAAGATACTCAAATTGCAATAGTAAACATACTCAAAAGATAGAAAGATACTCAGTTTGAAAGAAACACACGCCCACACTGGAAACACTCTCAAATTCAATAGAAATTCGCATCAGAAAGCCTTACAGAAAGATACTCAAACGAGAATTGAAAAGATACTCAAATTGCAATAGTAAACATACTCAAACGATAGAAAGATACTCAGTTTGAAAGAAACACACGCCCACACTGGAAACACTCTCAAATTCAATAGAAACTCGCATCAGAAAGGCTTACAGAAAGATACTCAAACGAGAATTGAAAAGATACTCAAAGTGCAATAGTAAACATACTCAAACGATAGAAAGATTCTCAGTTTGAAAGAAACACAGGCCCACACTGGAAACACTCTCAAATTCAAGAAAAACTCGCATCGAAAGCCGTTCAGAAAGATTCTCAAACGAGAATTGAAAAGATACTCAAATTGCAATAGTAAACATACTCAAACGATAGAAAGATACTCAGTTTGAAAGAAACACACGCCCACAATGGAAACACTCTCAAATTCAATAGAAACTCGCATCAGAAAGACTTACAGAAAGATACTCAAACGAGAATTGAAAAGATACTCAAAGTGCAATAGTAAACATACTCAAACGATAGAAAGATACTCAGTTTGAAAGAAACACAGGCCCACACTGGAAACACTCTCAACTTCAAGAAAAACTCGCATCGACAGCCGTTCAGAAAGATTCTCAAACGAGAATTGAAAAGATACTCAAATTGCAATAGTAAACATACTCAAACGATAGAAAGATACTCAGTTTGAAAGAAACACACGCCCACACTGGAAACACTCTCAAATTCAAGAAAAACTCGCATCGAAAGCCGTTCAGAAAGATTCTCAAACGAGAATTGAAAAGATACTCAAATTGCAATAGTAAACATACTCAAACGATAGAAAGATACTCAGTTTGAAAGAAACACACGCCCACACTGGAAACACTCTCAAATTCAAGAGAAACTCGCATCAGAAAGCCGTTCAGAAAGATACTCAAACGAGAATTGAAAAGATACTCAAAGTGCAATAGTAAACATACTCAAACGATAGAAAGATTCTCAGTTTGAAAGAAACACACGCCCACACTGGAAACACTCTCAAATTCAATAGAAACTCGCATCAGAAATGCTTACAGAAAGATACTCAAACGAGAATTGAAAAGATACTCAAAGTGCAATAGTAAACATACTCAAACGATAGAAAGATTCTCAGTTTGAAAGAAACACACGCCCACACTAGAAACACTCTCAAATTCAATAGAAACTCGCATCAGAAAGACTTACAGAAATATACTCAAACGAGAATTGAAAAGATACTCAAAGTGCAATAGTAAACATACTCAAACGATAGAAAGATACTCAGTTTGAAAGAAACACACGCCCACACTGGAAACACTCTCAAATTCAATAGAAACTCGCATCAGAAAGACTTACAGAAATATACTCAAACGAGAATTGAAAAGATACTCAAAGTGCAATAGTAAACATACTAAAACGATAGAAAGATTCTCAGTTTGAAAGAAACACAGGCCCACACTGGAAACACTCTCAAATTCAATAGAAACTCGCATCAGAAAGCCTTACAGAAAGATACTCAAACGAGAATTGAAAAGATACTCAAATTGCAATAGTAAACATACTCAAACGATAGAAAGATACTCAGTTTGAAAGAAACACACGCCCACACTGGAAACACTCTCAAATTCAATAGAAACTCGCATCAGAAAGACTTACAGAAATATACTCAAACAAGAATTGAAAAGATACTCAAAGTGCAATAGTAAACATACTCAAACGATAGAAAGATACTCAGTTTGAAAGAAACACAGGCCCACACTGGAAACACTCTCAACTTCAAGAAAAACTCGCATCGACAGCCGTTCAGAAAGATTCTCAAACGAGAATTGAAAAGATACTCAAATTGCAATAGTAAACATACTCAAACGATAGAAAGATACTCATTTTGAAAGAAACACACGCCCACACTGGAAACACTCTCAAATTCAAGAAAAACTCGCATCGAAAGCCGTTCAGAAAGATTCTCAAACGAGAATTGAAAAGATACTCAAATTGCAATAGTAAACATACTCAAACGATACAAAGATACTCAGTTTGAAAGAAACACAGGCCCACACTGGAAACACTCTCAAATTCAATAGAAACTCGCATCAGAAAGCCTTACAGAAAGATACTCAAACGAGAATTGAAAAGATACTCAAATTGCAATAGTAAACATACTCAAACGATAGAAAGATACTCAGTTTGAAAGAAACACACGCCCACACTGGAAACACTCTCAAATTCAATAGAAACTCGCATCAGAAAGACTTACAGAAATATACTCAAACGAGAATTGAAAAGATACTCAAAGTGCAATAGTAAACATACTCAAACGATAGAAAGATACTCAGTTTGAAAGAAACACAGGCCCACACTGGAAACACTCTCAACTTCAAGAAAAACTCGTATCGACAGCCGTTCAGAAAGATTCTCAAACGAGAATTGAAAAGATACTCAAATTGCAATAGTAAACATACTTAAACGATAGAAAGATACTCAGTTTGAAAGAAACACACGCCCACACTGGAAACACTCTCAAATTCAAGAAAAACTCGCATCGAAAGCCGTTCAGAAAGATTCTCAAACGAGAATTGAAAAGATACTCAAATTGCAATAGTAAACATACTCAAACGATACAAAGATACTCAGTTTGAAAGAAACACAGGCCCACACTGGAAACACTCTCAAATTCAATAGAAACTCGCATCAGAAAGCCTTACAGAAAGATACTCAAACGAGAATTGAAAAGATACTCAAAGTGCAATAGTAAACATACTAAAACGATAGAAAGATTCTCAGTTTGAAAGAAACACAGGCCCACACTGGAAACACTCTCAAATTCAATAGAAACTCGCATCAGAAAGCCTTACAGAAAGATACTCAAACGAGAATTGAAAAGATACTCAAATTGCAATAGTAAACATACTCAAACGATAGAAAGATACTCAGTTTGAAAGAAACACACGCCCACACTGGAAACACTCTCAAATTCAATAGAAACTCGCATCAGAAAGACTTACAGAAATATACTCAAACGAGAATTGAAAAGATACTCAAAGTGCAATAGTAAACATACTCAAACGATAGAAAGATACTCAGTTTGAAAGAAACACAGGCCCACACTGGAAACACTCTCAACTTCAAGAAAAACTCGCATCGACAGCCGTTCAGAAAGATTCTCAAACGAGAATTGAAAAGATACTCAAATTGCAATAGTAAACATACTCAAACGATAGAAAGATACTCAGTTTGAAAGAAACACACGCCCACACTGGAAACACTCTCAAATTCAAGAAAAACTCGCATCGAAAGCCGTTCAGAAAGATTCTCAAACGAGAATTGAAAAGATACTCAAATTGCAATAGTAAACATACTCAAACGATACAAAGATACTCAGTTTGAAAGAAACACAGGCCCACACTGGAAACACTCTCAAATTCAATAGAAACTCGCATCAGAAAGCCTTACAGAAAGATATTCAAATGAGAATTGAAAAGATACTCAAAGTGCAATAGTAAACATACTCAAACGATAGAAAGATTCTCAGTTTGAAAGAAACACACGCCCACACTGGAAACACTCTCAAATTCAATAGAAACTCGCATCAGAAAGGCTTACAGAAAGATACTCAAACGAGAATTGAAAAGATACTCAAAGTGCAATAGTAAACATACTCAAACGATAGAAAGATTCTCAGTTTGAAAGAAACACAGGCCCACACTGGAAACACTCTAAAATTCAATAGAAACTCGCATCAGAAAGCCTTACAGAAAGATACTCAAACGAGAATTGAAAAGATACTCAAATTGCAATAGTAAACATACTCAAACGATAGAAAGATACTCAGTTTGAAAGAAACACACGCCCACACTGGAAACACTCTCAAATTCAAGAGAAACTCGCATCAGAAAGCCGTTCAGAAAGATACTCAAACGAGAATTGAAAAGATACTCAAAGTGCAATAGTAAACATACTCAAACGATAGAAAGATTCTCAGTTTGAAAGAAACACACGCCCACACTGGAAACACTCTCAAATTCAATAGAAACTCGCATCAGAAATGCTTACAGAAAGATACTCAAACGAGAATTGAAAAGATACTCAAAGTGCAATAGTAAACATACTCAAACGATAGAAAGATTCTCAGTTTGAAAGAAACACACGCCCACACTGGAAACACTCTCAAATTCAATAGAAACTCGCATCAGAAAGACTTACAGAAATATACTCAAACGAGAATTGAAAAGATACTCAAAGTGCAATAGTAAACATACTCAAACGATAGAAAGATACTCAGTTTGAAAGAAACACACGCCCACACTGGAAACACTCTCAAATTCAATAGAAACTCGCATCAGAAAGACTTACAGAAATATACTCAAACGAGAATTGAAAAGATACTCAAAGTGCAATAGTAAACATACTAAAACGATAGAAAGATTCTCAGTTTGAAAGAAACACAGGCCCACACTGGAAACACTCTCAAATTCAATAGAAACTCGCATCAGAAAGCCTTACAGAAAGATACTCAAACGAGAATTGAAAAGATACTCAAATTGCAATAGTAAACATACTTAAACGATAGAAAGATACTCAGTTTGAAAGAAACACACGCCCACACTGGAAACACTCTCAAATTCAATAGAAACTCGCATCAGAAAGACTTACAGAAATATACTCAAACGAGAATTGAAAAGATACTCAAAGTGCAATAGTAAACATACTCAAACGATAGAAAGATACTCAGTTTGAAAGAAACACACGCCCACACTGGAAACACTCTCAACTTCAAGAAAAACTCGCATCGACAGCCGTTCAGAAAGATTCTCAAACGAGAATTGAAAAGATACTCAAATTGCAATAGTAAACATACTCAAACGATAGAAAGATACCCAGTTTGAAAGAAACACACGCCCACACTGGAAACACTCTCAAATTCAAGAAAAACTCGCATCGAAAGCCGTTCAGAAAGATTCTCAAACGAGAATTGAAAAGATACTCAAATTGCAATAGTAAACATACTCAAACGATACAAAGATACTCAGTTTGAAAGAAACACAGGCCCACACTGGAAACACTCTCAAATTCAATAGAAACTCGCATCAGAAAGCCTTACAGAAAGATACTCAAACGAGAATTGAAAAGATACTCAAATTGCAATAGTAAACATACTCAAACGATAGAAAGATACTCAGTTTGAAAGAAACACACGCCCACACTGGAAACACTCTCAAATTCAATAGAAAATCGCATCAGAAAGACTTACAGAAATATACTCAAACGAGAATTGAAAAGATACTCAAAGTGCAATAGTAAACATACTCAAACGATAGAAAGATACTCAGTTTGAAAGAAACACAGGCCCACACTGGAAACACTCTCAACTTCAAGAAAAACTCGCATCGACAGCCGTTCAGAAAGATTCTCAAACGAGAATTGAAAAGATACTCAAATTGCAATAGTAAACATACTTAAACGATAGAAAGATACTCAGTTTGAAAGAAACACACGCCCACACTGGAAACACTCTCAAATTCAAGAAAAACTCGCATCGAAAGCCGTTCAGAAAGATTCTCAAACGAGAATTGAAAAGATACTCAAATTGCAATAGTAAACATACTCAAACGATACAAAGATACTCAGTTTGAAAAAAACACAGGCCCACACTGGAAACACTCTCAAATTCAATAGAAACTCGCATCAGAAAGCCTTACAGAAAGATACTCAAACGAGAATTGAAAAGATACTCAAAGTGCAATAGTAAACATACTAAAACGATAGAAAGATTCTCAGTTTGAAAGAAACACAGGCCCACACTGGAAACACTCTCAAATTCAATAGAAACTCGCATCAGAAAGCCTTACAGAAAGATACTCAAACGAGAATTGAAAAGATACTCAAATTGCAATAGTAAACATACTCAAACGATAGAAAGATACTCAGTTTGAAAGAAACACACGCCCACACTGGAAACACTCTCAAATTCAATAGAAACTCGCATCAGAAAGACTTACAGAAATATACTCAAACGAGAATTGAAAAGATACTCAAAGTGCAATAGTAAACATACTCAAACGATAGAAAGATACTCAGTTTGAAAGAAACACAGGCCCACACTGGAAACACTCTCAACTTCAAGAAAAACTTGCATCGACAGCCGTTCAGAAAGATTCTCAAACGAGAATTGAAAAGATACTCAAATTGCAATAGTAAACATACTCAAACGATAGAAAGATACTCAGTTTGAAAGAAACACACGCCCACACTGGAAACACTCTCAAATTCAAGAAAAACTCGCATCGAAAGCCGTTCAGAAAGATTCTCAAACGAGAATTGAAAAGATACTCAAATTGCAATAGTAAACATACTCAAACGATACAAAGATACTCAGTTTGAAAGAAACACAGGCCCACACTGGAAACACTCTCAAATTCAATAGAAACTCGCATCAGAAAGCCTTACAGAAAGATACTCAAACGAGAATTGAAAAGATACTCAAAGTGCAATAGTAAACATACTCAAACGATAGAAAGATACTCAGTTTGAAAGAAACACAGGCCCACACTGGAAACACGCTCAACTTCAAGAAAAACTCGCATCGACAGCCGTTCAGAAAGATTCTCCAACGAGAATTGAAAAGATACTCAAATTGCAATAGTAAACATACTCAAACAATAGAAAGATACTCAGTTTGAAAGAAACACACGCCCACACTGGAAACACTCTCAAATTCAAGAGAAACTCGAATCAGAAAGACTTACAGAAAGATACTCAAACGAGAATTGAAAAGATACTCAAAGTGCAATAGTAAACATACTCAAACGATAGAAAGATTCTCAGTTTGAAAGAAACACACGCCCACACTGGAAACACTCTCAAATTCAATAGAAACTCGCATCAGAAAGGCTTACAGAAAGATACTCAAACGAGAATTGAAATGATACTCAAAGTGCAATAGTAAACATACTCAAACGATAGAAAGATTCTCAGTTTGAAAGAAACACAGGCCCACACTGGAAACACTCTCAAATTCAATAGAAACTCGCATCAGAAAGCCTTACAGAAAGATACTCAAACGAGAATTGAAAAGATACTCAAATTGCAATAGTAAACATACTCAAACGATAGAAAGATACTCAGTTTGAAAGAAACACAGGCCCACACTGGAAACACTCTCAAATTCAAGAGAAACTCGAATCAGAAAGCCTTACAGAAAGATACTCAAACGAGAATTGAAAAGATACTCAAAGTGCAATAGTAAACATACTCAAACGATAGAAAGATACTCAGTTTGAAAGAAACACAGGCCCACACTGGAAACACTCTCAAATTCAATAGAAACTCGCATCAGAAAGCCTTACAGAAAGATACTCAAACGAGAATTGAAAAGATACTCAAATTGCAATAGTAAACATACTCAAACGATAGAAAGATACTCAGTTTGAAAGAAACACACACCCACACTGGAAACACTCTCAAATTCAATAGAAACTCGAATCAGAAAGACTTACAGAAAGATATTCAAATGAGAATTGAAAAGATACTCAAAGTGCAATAGTAAACATACTCAAACGATAGAAAGATTCTCAGTTTGAAAGAAACACACGCCCACACTGGAAACACTCTCAAATTCAATAGAAACTCGCATCAGAAAGGCTTACAGAAAGATACTCAAACGAGAATTGAAAAGATACTCAAAGTGCAATAGTAAACATACTCAAACGATAGAAAGATTCTCAGTTTGAAAGAAACACAGGCCCACACTGGAAACACTCTAAAATTCAATAGAAACTCGCATCAGAAAGCCTTACAGAAAGATACTCAAACGAGAATTGAAAAGATACTCAAATTGCAATAGTAAACATACTCAAACGATAGAAAGATACTCAGTTTGAAAGAAACACACGCCCACACTGGAAACACTCTCAAATTCAAGAGAAACTCGCATCAGAAAGCCGTTCAGAAAGATACTCAAACGAGAATTGAAAAGATACTCAAAGTGCAATAGTTAACATACTCAAACGATAGAAAGATTCTCAGTTTGAAAGAAACACACGCCCACACTGGAAACACTCTCAAATTCAATAGAAACTCGCATCAGAAAGACTTACAGAAATATACTCAAACGAGAATTGAAAAGATACTCAAAGTGCAATAGTAAACATACTCAAACGATAGAAAGATACTCAGTTTGAAAGAAACACAGGCCCACACTGGAAACACTCTCAACTTCAAGAAAAACTCGCATCGACAGCCGTTCAGAAAGATTCTCAAACGAGAATTGAAAAGATACTCAAATTGCCATAGTAAACATACTCAAACGATAGAAAGATACTCAGTTTGAAAGAAACACACGCCCACACTGGAAACACTCTCAAATTCAATAGAAACTCGCATCAGAAAGACTTACAGAAATATACTCAAACGAGAATTGAAAAGATACTCAAAGTGCAATAGTAAACATACTCAAACGATAGAAAGATACTCAGTTTGAAAGAAACACAGGCCCACACTGGAAACACTCTCAACTTCAAGAAAAACTCGCATCGACAGCCGTTCAGAAAGATTCTCAAACGAGAATTGAAAAGATACTCAAATTGCAATAGTAAACATACTTAAACGATAGAAAGATACTCAGTTTGAAAGAAACACACGCCCACACTGGAAACACTCTCAAATTCAAGAAAAACTCGCATCAAAAGCCGTTCAGAAAGATTCTCAAACGAGAATTGAAAAGATACTCAAATTGCAATAGTAAACATACTCAAACGATACAAAGATACTCAGTTTGAAAGAAACACAGGCCCACACTGGAAACACTCTCAAATTCAATAGAAACTCGCATCAGAAAGCCTTACAGAAAGATACTCAAACGAGAATTGAAAAGATACTCAAAGTGCAATAGTAAACATACTAAAACGATAGAAAGATTCTCAGTTTGAAAGAAACACAGGCCCACACTGGAAACACTCTCAAATTCAATAGAAACTCGCATCAGAAAGCCTTACAGAAAGATACTCAAACGAGAATTGAAAAGATACTCAAATTGCAATAGTAAACATACTCAAACGATAGAAAGATACTCAGTTTGAAAGAAACACACGCCCACACTGGAAACACTCTCAAATTCAATAGAAACTCGCATCAGAAAGACTTACAGAAATATACTCAAACGAGAATTGAAAAGATACTCAAAGTGCAATAGTAAACATACTCAAACGATAGAAAGATACTCAGTTTGAAAGAAACACAGGCCCACACTGGAAACACTCTCAACTTCAAGAAAAACTCGCATCGACAGCCGTTCAGAAAGATTCTCAAACGAGAATTGAAAAGATACTCAAATTGCAATAGTAAACATACTTAAACGATAGAAAGATACTCAGTTTGAAAGAAACACACGCCCACACTGGAAACACTCTCAAATTCAAGAAAAACTCGCATCGAAAGCCGTTCAGAAAGATTCTCAAACGAGAATTGAAAAGATACTCAAATTGCAATAGTAAACATACTCAAACGATACAAAGATACTCAGTTTGAAAGAAACACAGGCCCACACTGGAAACACTCTCAAATTCAATAGAAACTCGCATCAGAAAGCCTTACAGAAAGATACTCAAACGAGAATTGAAAAGATACTCAAAGTGCAATAGTAAACATACTCAAACGATAGAAAGATTCTCAGTTTGAAAGAAACACAGGCCCACACTGGAAACACTCTCAAATTCAATAGAAACTCGCATCAGAAAGCCTTACAGAAAGATACTCAAACGAGAATTGAAAAGATACTCAAATTGCAATAGTAAACATACTCAAACGATAGAAAGATACTCAGTTTGAAAGAAACACACGCCCACACTGGAAACACTCTCAAATTCAATAGAAACTCGCATCAGAAAGACTTACAGAAATATACTCAAACGAGAATTGAAAAGATACTCAAAGTGCAATAGTAAACATACTCAAACGATAGAAAGATACTCAGTTTGAAAGAAACACAGGCCCACACTGGAAACACTCTCAACTTCAAGAAAAACTCGCATCGACAGCCGTTCAGAAAGATTCTCAAACGAGAATTGAAAATATACTCAAATTGCAATAGTAAACATACTCAAACGATAGAAAGATACTCAGTTTGAAAGAAACACACGCCCACACTGGAAACACTCTCAAATTCAAGAAAAACTCGCATCGAAAGCCGTTCAGAAAGATTCTCAAACGAGAATTGAAAAGATACTCAAATTGCAATAGTAAACATACTCAAACGATACAAAGATACTCAGTTTGAAAGAAACACAGGCCCACACTGGAAACACTCTCAAATTCAATAGAAACTCGCATCAGAAAGCCTTACAGAAAGATACTC
Source organism: Argentina anserina (assembly GCF_933775445.1). Taxonomy (NCBI): domain Eukaryota; kingdom Viridiplantae; phylum Streptophyta; class Magnoliopsida; order Rosales; family Rosaceae; genus Argentina; species Argentina anserina. The sequence continues at coordinate 18,906,945 of NC_065876.1, forward strand.
AAACGAGAATTGAAAAGATACTCAAAGTGCAATAGTAAACATACTCAAACGATAGAAAGATACTCAGTTTGAAAGAAACACAGGCCCACACTGGAAACACTCTCAACTTCAAGAAAAACTCGCATCGACAGCCGTTCAGAAAGATTCTCCAACGAGAATTGAAAAGATACTCAAATTGCAATAGTAAACATACTCAAACAATAGAAAGATACTCAGTTTGAAAGAAACACACGCCCACACTGGAAACACTCTCAAATTCAAGAGAAACTCGAATCAGAAAGACTTACAGAAAGATACTCAAACGAAAATTGAAAAGATACTCAAAGTGCAATAGTAAACATACTCAAACGATAGAAAGATTCTCAGTTTGAAAGAAACACACGCCCACACTGGAAACACTCTCAAATTCAATAGAAACTCGCATCAGAAAGGCTTACAGAAAGATACTCAAACGAGAATTGAAATGATACTCAAAGTGCAATAGTAAACATACTCAAACGATAGAAAGATTCTCAGTTTGAAAGAAACACAGGCCCACACTGGAAACACTCTCAAATTCAATAGAAACTCGCATCAGAAAGCCTTACAGAAAGATACTCAAACGAGAATTGAAAAGATACTCAAATTGCAATAGTAAACATACTCAAACGATAGAAAGATACTCAGTTTGAAAGAAACACACGCCCACACTGGAAACACTCTCAAATTCAATAGAAACTCGCATCAGAAAGACTTACAGAAATATACTCAAACGAGAATTGAAAAGATACTCAAAGTGCAATAGTAAACATACTCAAACGATAGAAAGATACTCAGTTTGAAAGAAACACAGGCCCACACTGGAAACACTCTCAACTTCAAGAAAAACTCGCATCGACAGCCGTTCAGAAAGATTCTCAAACGAGAATTGAAAAGATACTCAAATTGCAATAGTAAACATACTCAAACGATAGAAAGATACTCAGTTTGAAAGAAACACACGCCCACTCTGGAAACACTCTCAAATTCAATAGAAACTCGCATCAGAAAGACTTACAGAAAGATACTCAAACGAGAATTGAAAAGATACTCAAATTGCAATAGTAAACATACTCAAACGATAGAAAGATACTCAGTTTGAAAGAAACACAGGCCCACACTGGAAACACTCTCAAATTCAATAGAAACTCGCATCAGAAAGACTTACAGAAAGATACTCAAACGAGAATTGAAAAGATACTCAAAGTGCAATAGTAAACATACTCAAACGATAGAAAGATACTCAGTTTGAAAGAAACACAGGCCCACACTGGAAACACTCTCAACTTCAAGAAAAACTCGAATCAGAAAGACTTACAGAAAGATACTCAAACGAGAATTGAAAAGATACTCAAAGTGCAATAGTAAACATACTCAAACGATAGAAAGATTCTCAGTTTGAAAGAAACACACGCCCACACTGGAAACACTCTCAAATTCAATAGAAACTCGCATCAGAAAGGCTTACAGAAAGATACTCAAACGAGAATTGAAAAGATACTCAAATTGCAATAGTAAACATACTCAAACGATAGAAAGATACTCAGTTTGAAAGAAACACACGCCCACTCTGGAAACACTCTCAAATTCAATAGAAACTCGCATCAGAAAGACTTACAGAAAGATACTCAAACGAGAATTGAAAAGATACTCAAATTGCAATAGTAAACATACTCAAACGATAGAAAGATACTCAGTTTGAAAGAAACACAGGCCCACACTGGAAACACTCTCAACTTCAAGAAAAACTCGCATCGACAGCCGTTCAGAAAGATTCTCAAACGAGAATTGAAAAGATACTCAAATTGCAATAGTAAACATACTCAAACGATAGAAAGATACTCAGTTTGAAAGAAACACACGCCCACACTGGAAACACTCTCAAATTCAAGAAAAACTCGCATCGAAAGCCGTTCAGAAAGATTCTCAAACGAGAATTGAAAAGATACTCAAATTGCAATAGTAAACATACTCAAACGATAGAAAGATACTCAGTTTGAAAGAAACACACGCCCACACTGGAAACACTCTCAAATTCAAGAGAAACTCGCATCAGAAAGCCGTTCAGAAAGATACTCAAACGAGGATTGAAAAGTTACTCAAATTGCAATAGTAAACATACTCAAACGATAGAAAGATACTCAGTTTGAAAGAAACACACGCCCACACTGGAAACACTCTCAAATTCAATAGAAACTCGCATCAGAAAGACTTACAGAAAGATACTCAAACGAGAATTGAAAAGATACTCAAAGTGCAATAGTAAACATACTCAAACGATAGAAAGATACTCAGTTTGAAAGAAACACAGGCCCACACTGGAAACACTCTCAACTTCAAGAAAAACTCGAATCAGAAAGACTTACAGAAAGATACTCAAACGAGAATTGAAAAGATACTCAAAGTGCAATAGTAAACATACTCAAACGATAGAAAGATTCTCAGTTTGAAAGAAACACACGCCCACAATGGAAACACTCTCAAATTCAAGAAAAACTCGCATCGAAAGCCGTTCAGAAAGATTCTCAAACGAGAATTGAAAAGATACTCAAATTGCAATAGTAAACATACTCAAACGATAGAAAGATACTCAGTTTGAAAGAAACACAGGCCCACACTGGAAACACTCTCAAATTCAAGAGAAACTCGAATCAGAAAGCCTTACAGAAAGATACTCAAACGAGAATTGAAAAGATACTCAAAGTGCAATAGTAAACATACTCAAACGATAGAAAGATTCTCAGTTTGAAAGAAACACAGGCCCACACTGGAAACACTCTCAAATTCAATAGAAACTCGCATCAGAAAGCCTTACAGAAAGATACTCAAACGAGAATTGAAAAGATACTCAAATTGCAATAGTAAACATACTCAAACGATAGAAAGATACTCAGTTTGAAAGAAACACACGCCCACACTGGAAACACTCTCAAATTCAATAGAAACTCGCATCAGAAAGACTTACAGAAATATACTCAAACGAGAATTGAAAAGATACTCAAAGTGCAATAGTAAACATACTCAAACGATAGAAAGATACTCAGTTTGAAAGAAACACAGGCCCACACTGGAAACACTCTCAACTTCAAGAAAAACTCGCATCGACAGCCGTTCAGAAAGATTCTCAAACGAGAATTGAAAAGATACTCAAATTGCAATAGTAAACATACTCAAACGATAGAAAGATACTCAGTTTGAAAGAAACACACGCCCACTCTGGAAACACTCTCAAATTCAATAGAAACTCGCATCAGAAAGACTTACAGAAAGATACTCAAACGAGAATTGAAAAGATACTCAAATTGCAATAGTAAACATACTCAAACGATACAAAGATACTCAGTTTGAAAGAAACACAGGCCCACACTGGAAACACTCTCAACTTCAAGAAAAACTCGCATCGACAGCCGTTCAGAAAGATTCTCAAACGAGAATTGAAAAGATACTCAAATTGCAATAGTAAACATACTCAAACGATAGAAAGATACTCAGTTTGAAAGAAACACACGCCCACACTGGAAACACTCTCAAATTCAAGAAAAACTCGCATCGAAAGCCGTTCAGAAAGATTCTCAAACGAGAATTGAAAAGATACTCAAATTGCAATAGTAAACATACTCAAACGATAGAAAGATACTCAGTTTGAAAGAAACACAGGCCCACACTGGAAACACTCTCAAATTCAATAGAAACTCGAATCAGAAAGCCTTACAGAAAGATACTCAAACGAGAATTGAAAAGATACTCAAAGTGCAATAGTAAACATACTCAAACGATAGAAAGATACTCAGTTTGAAAGAAACACAGGCCCACACTGGAAACACTCTCAAATTCAATAGAAACTCGCATCAGAAAGCCTTACAGAAAGATACTCAAACGAGAATTGAAAAGATACTCAAATTGCAATAGTAAACATACTCAAACGATAGAAAGATACTCAGTTTGAAAGAAACACACGCCCACACTGGAAACACTCTCAAATTCAATAGAAACTCGAATCAGAAAGACTTACAGAAAGATATTCAAATGAGAATTGAAAAGATACTCAAAGTGCAATAGTAAACATACTCAAACGATAGAAAGATTCTCAGTTTGAAAGAAACACACGCCCACACTGGAAACACTCTCAAATTCAATAGAAACTCGCATCAGAAAGGCTTACAGAAAGATACTCAAACGAGAATTGAAAAGATACTCAAAGTGCAATAGTAAACATACTCAAACGATAGAAAGATTCTCAGTTTGAAAGAAACACAGGCCCACACTGGAAACACTCTAAAATTCAATAGAAACTCGCATCAGAAAGCCTTACAGAAAGATACTCAAACGAGAATTGAAAAGATACTCAAATTGCAATAGTAAACATACTCAAACGATAGAAAGATACTCAGTTTGAAAGAAACACACGCCCACACTGGAAACACTCTCAAATTCAATAGAAACTCGCATCAGAAAGACTTACAGAAAGATACTCAAACGAGAATTGAAAAGATACTCAAAGTGCAATAGTAAACATACTCAAACGATAGAAAGATACTCAGTTTGAAAGAAACACAGGCCCACACTGGAAACACTCTCAAATTCAAGAAAAACTCGAATCAGAAAGACTTACAGAAAGATACTCAAACGAGAATTGAAAAGATACTCAAAGTGCAATAGTAAACATACTCAAACGATAGAAAGATACTCAGTTTGAAAGAAACACACGCCCACACTGGAAACACTCTCAAATTCAATAGAAACTCGCATCAGAAAGACTTACAGAAAGATACTCAAACGAGAATTGAAAAGATACTCAAAGTGCAATAGTAAACATACTCAAACGATAGAAAGATACTTAGTTTGAAAGAAACACACGCCCACACTGGAAACACTCTCAACTTCAAGAAAAACTCGAATCAGAAAGACTTACAGAAAGATACTCAAACGAGAATTGAAAAGATACTCAAAGTGCAATAGTAAACATACTCAAACGATAGAAAGATTCTCAGTTTAAAAGAAACACACGCCCACACTGGAAACACTCTCAAATTCAATAGAAACTCGCATCAGAAAGGCTTACAGAAAGATACTCAAACGAGAATTGAAATGATACTCAAAGTGCAATAGTAAACATACTCAAACGATAGAAAGATTCTCAGTTTGAAAGAAACACAGGCCCACACTGGAAACACTCTCAAATTCAATAGAAACTCGCATCAGAAAGCCTTACAGAAAGATACTCAAACGAGAATTGAAAAGATACTCAAATTGCAATAGTAAACATACTCAAACGATAGAAAGATACTCAGTTTGAAAGAAACACACGCCCACACTAGAAACACTCTCAAATTCAATAGAAACTCGCATCAGAAAGACTTACAGAAATATACTCAAACGAGAATTGAAAAGATACTCAAAGTGCAATAGTAAACATACTCAAACGATAGAAAGATACTCAGTTTGAAAGAAACACAGGCCCACACTGGAAACACTCTCAACTTCAAGAAAAACTCGCATCGACAGCCGTTCAGAAAGATTCTCAAACGAGAATTGAAAAGATACTCAAATTGCAATAGTAAACATACTCAAACGATAGAAAGATACTCAGTTTGAAAGAAACACACGCCCACTCTGGAAACACTCTCAAATTCAATAGAAACTCGCATCAGAAAGACTTACAGAAAGATACTCAAACGAGAATTGAAAAGATACTCAAAGTGCAATAGTAAACATACTCAAACGATAGAAAGATACTCAGTTTGAAAGAAACACACGCCCACACTGGAAACACTCTCAAATTCAAGAAAAACTCGCATCAGAAAGCCGTTCAGAAAGATACTCAAACGAGGATTGAAAAGTTACTCAAATTGCAATAGTAAACATACTCAAACGATAGAAAGATACTCAGTTTGAAAGAAACACACGCCCACACGGGAAACACTCTCAAATTCAAGAGAAACTCGCATCAGACAGCCTTACAGAAAGATACTTAAACGAGGATTGAAAAGTTACTCAAATTGCAATAGTAAACATACTCAAACGATAGAAAGATACTCAGTTTGAAAGAAACACAGGCCCACACTGGAAACACTCTCAAATTCAATAGAAACTCGCATCAGAAAGCCTTACAGAAAGATACTCAAACGAGAATTGAAAAGATACTCAAATTGCAATAGTAAACATACTCAAACGATAGAAAGATACTCAGTTTGAAAGAAACACAGGCCCACACTGGAAACACTCTCAAATTCAAGAGAAACTCGCATCAGAAAGCCTTACAGAAAGATACTCAAACCAGAATTGAAAAGATACTCAAATTGCAATAGTAAACATACTCAAACGATAGAAAGATACTCAGTTTGAAAGAAACACACGCCCACACTGGAAACACTCTCAAATTCAAGAGAAACTCGCATCAGAAAGCCGTTCAGAAAGATACTCAAACGAGGATTGAAAAGTTACTCAAATTGCAATAGTAAACATACTCAAACGATAGAAAGATACTCAGTTTGAAAGAAACACAGGCCCACACTGGAAACACTCTCAAATTCAATAGAAACTCGCATCAGAAAGCCTTACAGAAAGATTCTCAAACGAGAATTGAAAAGATACTCAAATTGCAATAGTAAACATACTCAAACGATAGAAAGATACTCAGTTTGAAAGAAACACACGCCCACACTGGAAACACTCTCAAATTCAAGAAAAACTCGCATCGAAAGCCGTTCAGAAAGATTCTCAAACGAGAATTGAAAAGATACTCAAATTGCAATAGTAAACATACTCAAACGATAGAAAGATACTCAGTTTGAAAGAAACACAGGCCCACACTGGAAACACTCTCAACTTCAAGAGAAACTCGAATCAGAAAGCCTTACAGAAAGATACTCAAACGAGAATTGAAAAGATACTCAAAGTGCAATAGTAAACATACTCAAACGATAGAAAGATACTCAGTTTGAAAGAAACACAGGCCCACACTGGAAACACTCTCAACTTCAAGAAAAACTCGCATCGACAGCCGTTCAGAAAGATTCTCAAACGAGAATTGAAAAGATACTCAAATTGCAATAGTAAACATACTCAAACGATAGAAAGATACTCAGTTTGAAAGAAACACACGCCCACTCTGGAAACACTCTCAAATTCAATAGAAACTCGCATCAGAAAGACTTACAGAAAGATACTCAAACGAGAATTGAAAAGATACTCAAATTGCAATAGTAAACATACTCAAACGATAGAAAGATACTCAGTTTGAAAGAAACACAGGCCCACACTGGAAACACTCTCAACTTCAAGAAAAACTCGCATCGACAGCCGTTCAGAAAGATTCTCAAACGAGAATTGAAAAGATACTCAAATTGCAATAGTAAACATACTCAAACGATAGAAAGATACTCAGTTTGAAAGAAACACACGCCCACACTGGAAACACTCTCAAATTCAAGAAAAACTCGCATCGAAAGCCGTTCAGAAAGATTCTCAAACGAGAATTGAAAAGATACTCAAATTGCAATAGTAAACATACTCAAACGATAGAAAGATACTCAGTTTGAAAGAAACACAGGCCCACACTGGAAACACTCTCAAATTCAAGAGAAACTCGAATCAGAAAGCCTTACAGAAAGATACTCAAACGAGAATTGAAAAGATACTCAAAGTGCAATAGTAAACATACTCAAACGATAGAAAGATACTCAGTTTGAAAGAAACACAGGCCCACACTGGAAACACTCTCAAATTCAATAGAAACTCGCATCAGAAAGCCTTACAGAAAGATACTCAAACGAGAATTGAAAAGATACTCAAATTGCAATAGTAAACATACTCAAACGATAGAAAGATACTCAGTTTGAAAGAAACACACACCCACACTGGAAACACTCTCAAATTCAATAGAAACTCGAATCAGAAAGACTTACAGAAAGATATTCAAATGAGAATTGAAAAGATACTCAAAGTGCAATAGTAAACATACTCAAACGATAGAAAGATTCTCAGTTTGAAAGAAACACACGCCCACACTGGAAACACTCTCAAATTCAATAGAAACTCGCATCAGAAAGGCTTACAGAAAGATACTCAAACGAGAATTGAAAAGATACTCAAAGTGCAATAGTAAACATACTCAAACGATAGAAAGATACTCAGTTTGAAAGAAACACAGGCCCACACTGGAAACACTCTCAACTTCAAGAAAAACTCGCATCGACAGCCGTTCAGAAAGATTCTCAAACGAGAATTGAAAAGATACTCAAATTGCAATAGTAAACATACTCAAACGATAGAAAGATACTCAGTTTGAAAGAAACACACGCCCACTCTGGAAACACTCTCAAATTCAATAGAAACTCGCATCAGAAAGACTTACAGAAAGATACTCAAACGAGAATTGAAAAGATACTCAAAGTGCAATAGTAAACATACTCAAACGATAGAAAGATACTCAGTTTGAAAGAAACACACGCCCACACTGGAAACACTCTCAAATTCAAGAAAAACTCGCATCAGAAAGCCGTTCAGAAAGATACTCAAACGAGGATTGAAAAGTTACTCAAATTGCAATAGTAAACATACTCAAACGATAGAAAGATACTCAGTTTGAAAGAAACACACGCCCACACGGGAAACACTCTCAAATTCAAGAGAAACTCGCATCAGACAGCCGTTCAGAAAGATACTTAAACGAGGATTGAAAAGTTACTCAAATTGCAATAGTAAACATACTCAAACGATAGAAAGATACTCAGTTTGAAAGAAACACAGGCCCACACTGGAAACACTCTCAAATTCAATAGAAACTCGCATCAGAAAGCCTTACAGAAAGATACTCAAACGAGAATTGAAAAGATACTCAAATTGCAATAGTAAACATACTCAAACGATAGAAAGATACTCAGTTTGAAAGAAACACAGGCCCACACTGGAAACACTCTCAAATTCAAGAGAAACTCGCATCAGAAAGCCTTACAGAAAGATACTCAAACCAGAATTGAAAAGATACTCAAATTGCAATAGTAAACATACTCAAACGATAGAAAGATACTCAGTTTGAAAGAAACACACGCCCACACTGGAAACACTCTCAAATTCAAGAGAAACTCGCATCAGAAAGCCGTTCAGAAAGATACTCAAACGAGGATTGAAAAGTTACTCAAATTGCAATAGTAAACATACTCAAACGATAGAAAGATACTCAGTTTGAAAGAAACACAGGCCCACACTGGAAACACTCTCAAATTCAATAGAAACTCGCATCAGAAAGCCTTACAGAAAGATTCTCAAACGAGAATTGAAAAGATACTCAAATTGCAATAGTAAACATACTCAAACGATAGAAAGATACTCAGTTTGAAAGAAACACACGCCCACACTGGAAACACTCTCAAATTCAAGAAAAACTCGCATCGAAAGCCGTTCAGAAAGATTCTCAAACGAGAATTGAAAAGATACTCAAATTGCAATAGTAAACATACTCAAACGATAGAAAGATACTCAGTTTGAAAGAAACACAGGCCCACACTGGAAACACTCTCAACTTCAAGAGAAACTCGAATCAGAAAGCCTTACAGAAAGATACTCAAACGAGAATTGAAAAGATACTCAAAGTGCAATAGTAAACATACTCAAACGATAGAAAGATACTCAGTTTGAAAGAAACACAGGCCCACACTGGAAACACTCTCAACTTCAAGAAAAACTCGCATCGACAGCCGTTCAGAAAGATTCTCAAACGAGAATTGAAAAGATACTCAAATTGCAATAGTAAACATACTCAAACGATAGAAAGATACTCAGTTTGAAAGAAACACACGCCCACTCTGGAAACACTCTCAAATTCAATAGAAACTCGCATCAGAAAGACTTACAGAAAAATACTCAAACGAGAATTGAAAAGATACTCAAATTGCAATAGTAAACATACTCAAACGATAGAAAGATACTCAGTTTGAAAGAAACACAGGCCCACACTGGAAACACTCTCAACTTCAAGAAAAACTCGCATCGACAGCCGTTCAGAAAGATTCTCAAACGAGAATTGAAAAGATACTCAAATTGCAATAGTAAACATACTCAAACGATAGAAAGATACTCAGTTTGAAAGAAACACACGCCCACACTGGAAACACTCTCAAATTCAAGAAAAACTCGCATCGAAAGCCGTTCAGAAAGATTCTCAAACGAGAATTGAAAAGATACTCAAATTGCAATAGTAAACATACTCAAACGATAGAAAGATACTCAGTTTGAAAGAAACACAGGCCCACACTGGAAACACTCTCAAATTCAAGAGAAACTCGAATCAGAAAGCCTTACAGAAAGATACTCAAACGAGAATTGAAAAGATACTCAAAGTGCAATAGTAAACATACTCAAACGATAGAAAGATACTCAGTTTGAAAGAAACACAGGCCCACACTGGAAACACTCTCAAATTCAATAGAAACTCGCATCAGAAAGCCTTACAGAAAGATACTCAAACGAGAATTGAAAAGATACTCAAATTGCAATAGTAAACATACTCAAACGATAGAAAGATACTCAGTTTGAAAGAAACACACACCCACACTGGAAACACTCTCAAATTCAATAGAAACTCGAATCAGAAAGACTTACAGAAAGATATTCAAATGAGAATTGAAAAGATACTCAAAGTGCAATAGTAAACATACTCAAACGATAGAAAGATTCTCAGTTTGAAAGAAACACACGCCCACACTGGAAACACTCTCAAATTCAATAGAAACTCGCATCAGAAATGCTTACAGAAAGATACTCAAACGAGAATTGAAAAGATACTCAAAGTGCAATAGTAAACATACTCAAACGATAGAAAGATTCTCAGTTTGAAAGAAACACAGGCCCACACTGGAAACACTCTAAAATTCAATAGAAACTCGCATCAGAAAGCCTTACAGAAAGATACTCAAACGAGAATTGAAAAGATACTCAAATTGCAATAGTAAACATACTCAAACGATAGAAAGATACTCAGTTTGAAAGAAACACACGCCCACACTGGAAACACTCTCAAATTCAATAGAAACTCGCATCAGAAAGACTTACAGAAAGATACTCAAACGAGAATTGAAAAGATACTCAAAGTGCAATAGTAAACATACTCAAACGATAGAAAGATACTCAGTTTGAAAGAAACACAGGCCCACACTGGAAACACTCTCAACTTCAAGAAAAACTCGCATCGACAGCCGTTCAGAAAGATTCTCAAACGAGAATTGAAAAGATACTCAAATTGCAATAGTAAACATACTCAAACGATAGAAAGATACTCAGTTTGAAAGAAACACACGCCCACACTGGAAACACTCTCAAATTCAAGAAAAACTCGCATCGAAAGCCGTTCAGAAAGATTCTCAAACGAGAATTGAAAAGATACTCAAATTGCAATAGTAAACATACTCAAACGATAGAAAGATACTCAGTTTGAAAGAAACACAGGCCCACACTGGAAACACTCTCAAATTCAAGAGAAACTCGAATCAGAAAGCCTTACAGAAAGATACTCAAACGAGAATTGAAAAGATACTCAAAGTGCAATAGTAAACATACTCAAACGATAGAAAGATACTCAGTTTGAAAGAAACACAGGCCCACACTGGAAACACTCTCAAATTCAATAGAAACTCGCATCAGAAAGCCTTACAGAAAGATACTCAAACGAGAATTGAAAAGATACTCAAATTGCAATAGTAAACATACTCAAACGATAGAAAGATACTCAGTTTGAAAGAAACACACACCCACACTGGAAACACTCTCAAATTCAATAGAAACTCGAATCAGAAAGCCTTACAGAAAGATACTCAAACGAGAATTGAAAAGATACTCAAAGTGCAATAGTAAACATACTCAAACGATAGAAAGATACTCAGTTTGAAAGAAACACAGGCCCACACTGGAAACACTCTCAACTTCAAGAAAAACTCGCATCGACAGCCGTTCAGAAAGATTCTCAAACGAGAATTGAAAAGATACTCAAATTGCAATAGTAAACATACTCAAACGATAGAAAGATACTCAGTTTGAAAGAAACACACGCCCACTCTGGAAACACTCTCAAATTCAATAGAAACTCGCATGAGAAAGACTTACAGAAAGATACTCAAACGAGAATTGAAAAGATACTCAAATTGCAATAGTAAACATACTCAAACGATAGAAAGATACTCAGTTTGAAAGAAACACAGGCCCACACTGGAAACACTCTCAACTTCAAGAAAAACTCGCATCGACAGCCGTTCAGAAAGATTCTCAAACGAGAATTGAAAAGATACTCAAATTGCAATAGTAAACATACTCAAACGATAGAAAGATACTCAGTTTGAAAGAAACACACGCCCACACTGGAAACACTCTCAAATTCAAGAAAAACTCGCATCGAAAGCCGTTCAGAAAGATTCTCAAACGAGAATTGAAAAGATACTCAAATTGCAATAGTAAACATACTCAAACGATAGAAAGATACTCAGTTTGAAAGAAACACAGGCCCACACTGGAAACACTCTCAAATTCAAGAGAAACTCGAATCAGAAAGCCTTACAGAAAGATACTCAAACGAGAATTGAAAAGATACTCAAAGTGCAATAGTAAACATACTCAAACGATAGAAAGATACTCAGTTTGAAAGAAACACAGGCCCACACTGGAAACACTCTCAAATTCAATAGAAACTCGCATCAGAAAGCCTTACAGAAAGATACTCAAACGAGAATTGAAAAGATACTCAAATTGCAATAGTAAACATACTCAAACGATAGAAAGATACTCAGTTTGAAAGAAACACACACCCACACTGGAAACACTCTCAAATTCAATAGAAACTCGAATCAGAAAGACTTACAGAAAGATATTCAAATGAGAATTGAAAAGATACTCAAAGTGCAATAGTAAACATACTCAAACGATAGAAAGATTCTCAGTTTGAAAGAAACACACGCCCACACTGGAAACACTCTCAAATTCAATAGAAACTCGCATCAGAAAGGCTTACAGAAAGATACTCAAACGAGAATTGAAAAGATACTCAAAGTGCAATAGTAAACATACTCAAACGATAGAAAGATTCTCAGTTTGAAAGAAACACAGGCCCACACTGGAAACACTCTAAAATTCAATAGAAACTCGCATCAGAAAGCCTTACAGAAAGATACTCAAACGAGAATTGAAAAGATACTCAAAGTGCAATAGTAAACATACTCAAACGATAGAAAGATACTCAGTTTGAAAGAAACACACGCCCACACTGGAAACACTCTCAAATTCAATAGAAACTCGCATCAGAAAGACTTACAGAAAGATACTCAAACGAGAATTGAAAAGATACTCAAAGTGCAATAGTAAACATACTCAAACGATAGAAAGATACTCAGTTTGAAAGAAACACAGGCCCACACTGGAAACACTCTCAACTTCAAGAAAAACTCGCATCGACAGCCGTTCAGAAAGATTCTCAAACGAGAATTGAAAAGATACTCAAATTGCAATAGTAAACATACTCAAACGATAGAAAGATACTCAGTTTGAAAGAAACACACGCCCACACTGGAAACACTCTCAAATTCAAGAAAAACTCGCATCGAAAGCCGTTCAGAAAGATTCTCAAACGAGAATTGAAAAGATACTCAAATTGCAATAGTAAACATACTCAAACGATAGAAAGATACTCAGTTTGAAAGAAACACAGGCCCACACTGGAAACACTCTCAAATTCAAGAGAAACTCGAATCAGAAAGCCTTACAGAAAGATACTCAAACGAGAATTGAAAAGATACTCAAAGTGCAATAGTAAACATACTCAAACGATAGAAAGATACTCAGTTTGAAAGAAACACAGGCCCACACTGGAAACACTCTCAAATTCAATAGAAACTCGCATCAGAAAGCCTTACAGAAAGATACTCAAACGAGAATTGAAAAGATACTCAAATTGCAATAGTAAACATACTCAAACGATAGAAAGATACTCAGTTTGAAAGAAACACACACCCACACTGGAAACACTCTCAAATTCAATAGAAACTCGAATCAGAAAGACTTACAGAAAGATATTCAAATGAGAATTGAAAAGATACTCAAAGTGCAATAGTAAACATACTCAAACGATAGAAAGATTCTCAGTTTGAAAGAAACACACGCCCACACTGGAAACACTCTCAAATTCAATAGAAACTCGCATCAGAAAGGCTTACAGAAAGATACTCAAACGAGAATTGAAAAGATACTCAAATTGCAATAGTAAACATACTCAAACGATAGAAAGATTCTCAGTTTGAAAGAAACACAGGCCCACACTGGAAACACTCTAAAATTCAATAGAAACTCGCATCAGAAAGCCTTACAGAAAGATACTCAAACGAGAATTGAAAAGATACTCAAATTGCAATAGTAAACATACTCAAACGATAGAAAGATACTCAGTTTGAAAGAAACACACGCCCACACTGGAAACACTCTCAAATTCAATAGAAACTCGCATCAGAAAGACTTACAGAAAGATTCTCAAACGAGAATTGAAAAGATACTCAAATTGCAATAGTAAACATACTCAAACGATAGAAAGATACTCAGTTTGAAAGAAACACAGGCCCACACTGGAAACACTCTCAACTTCAAGAAAAACTCGAATCAGAAAGACTTACAGAAAGATACTCAAACGAGAATTGAAAAGATACTCAAAGTGCAATAGTAAACATACTCAAACGATAGAAAAATACTCAGTTTGAAAGAAACACACGCCCACACTGGAAACACTCTCAAATTCAATAGAAACTCGCATCAGAAAGACTTACAGAAAGATACTCAAACGAGAATTGAAAAGATACTCAAAGTGCAATAGTAAACATACTCAAACGATAGAAAGATACTGAGTTTGAAAGAAACACACGCCCACACTGGAAACACTCTCAACTTCAAGAAAAACTCGAATCAGAAAGACTTACAGAAAGATACTCAAACGAGAATTGAAAAGATACTCAAAGTGCAATAGTAAACATACTCAAACGATAGAAAGATTCTCAGTTTGAAAGAAACACACGCCCACACTGGAAACACTCTCAAATTCAATAGAAACTCGCATCAGAAAGGCTTACAGAAAGATACTCAAACGAGAATTGAAAAGATACTCAAAGTGCAATAGTAAACATACTCAAACGATAGAAAGATTCTCAGTTTGAAAGAAACACAGGCCCACACTGGAAACACTCTAAAATTCAATAGAAACTCGCATCAGAAAGCCTTACAGAAAGATACTCAAACGAGAATTGAAAAGATACTCAAATTGCAATAGTAAACATACTCAAACGATAGAAAGATACTCAGTTTGAAAGAAACACACGCCCACACTGGAAACACTCTCAAATTCAATAGAAACTCGCATCAGAAAGACTTATAGAAAGATACTCAAACGAGAATTGAAAAGATACTCAAAGTGCAATAGTAAACATACTCAAACGATAGAAAGATACTCAGTTTGAAAGAAACACAGGCCCACACTGGAAACACTCTCAACTTCAAGAAAAACTCGCATCGACAGCCGTTCAGAAAGATTCTCAAACGAGAATTGAAAAGATACTCAAATTGCAATAGTAAACATACTCAAACGATAGAAAGATACTCAGTTTGAAAGAAACACAGGCCCACACTGGAAACACTCTCAACTTCAAGAAAAACTCGAATCAGAAAGACTTACAGAAAGATACTCAAACGAGAATTGAAAAGATACTCAAAGTGCAATAGTAAACATACTCAAACGATAGAAAAATACTCAGTTTGAAAGAAACACACGCCCACACTGGAAACACTCTCAAATTCAATAGAAACTCGCATCAGAAAGACTTACAGAAAGATACTCAAACGAGAATTGAAAAGATACTCAAAGTGCAATAGTAAACATACTCAAACGATAGAAAGATACTGAGTTTGAAAGAAACACACGCCCACACTGGAAACACTCTCAACTTCAAGAAAAACTCGAATCAGAAAGACTTACAGAAAGATACTCAAACGAGAATTGAAAAGATACTCAAAGTGCAATAGTAAACATACTCAAACGATAGAAAGATTCTCAGTTTGAAAGAAACACACGCCCACACTGGAAACACTCTCAAATTCAATAGAAACTCGCATCAGAAAGGCTTACAGAAAGATACTCAAACGAGAATTGAAATGATACTCAAAGTGCAATAGTAAACATACTCAAACGATAGAAAGATTCTCAGTTTGAAAGAAACACAGGCCCACACTGGAAACACTCTAAAATTCAATAGAAACTCGCATCAGAAAGCCTTACAGAAAGATACTCAAACGAGAATTGAAAAGATACTCAAATTGCAATAGTAAACATACTCAAACGATAGAAAGATACTCAGTTTGAAAGAAACACACGCCCACACTGGAAACACTCTCAAATTCAATAGAAACTCGCATCAGAAAGACTTACAGAAAGATACTCAAACGAGAATTGAAAAGATACTCAAAGTGCAATAGTAAACATACTCAAACGATAGAAAGATACTCAGTTTGAAAGAAACACAGGCCCACACTGGAAACACTCTCAACTTCAAGAAAAACTCGCATCGACAGCCGTTCAGAAAGATTCTCAAACGAGAATTGAAAAGATACTCAAATTGCAATAGTAAACATACTCAAACGATAGAAAGATTCTCAGTTTGAAAGAAACACACGCCCACACTGGAAACACTCTCAAATTCAATAGAAACTCGCATCAGAAAGGCTTACAGAAAGATACTCAAACGAGAATTGAAATGATACTCAAAGTGCAATAGTAAACATACTCAAACGATAGAAAGATTCTCAGTTTGAAAGAAACACAGGCCCACTCTGGGAACACTCTCAAATTCAATAGAAACTCGCATCAGAAAGCCTTACAGAAAGATACTCAAACGAGAATTGAAAAGATACTCAAATTGCAATAGTAAACATACTCAAACGATAGAAAGATACTCAGTTTGAAAGAAACACACGCCCACACTGGAAACACTCTCAAATTCAATAGAAACTCGCATCAGAAAGACTTACAGAAATATACTCAAACGAGAATTGAAAAGATACTCAAAGTGCAATAGTAAACATACTCAAACGATAGAAAGATACTCAGTTTGAAAGAAACACAGGCCCACACTGGAAACACTCTCAACTTCAAGAAAAACTCGCATCGACAGCCGTTCAGAAAGATTCTCAAACGAGAATTGAAAAGATACTCAAATTGCAATAGTAAACATACTCAAACGATAGAAAGATACTCAGTTTGAAAGAAACACACGCCCACTCTGGGAACACTCTCAAATTCAATAGAAACTCGCATCAGAAAGACTTACAGAAAGATACTCAAACGAGAATTGAAAAGATACTCAAAGTGCAATAGTAAACATACTCAAACGATAGAAAGATACTCAGTTTGAAAGAAACACACGCCCACACTGGAAACACTCTCAAATTCAAGAAAAACTCGCATCAGAAAGCCGTTCAGAAAGATACTCAAACGAGGATTGAAAAGTTACTCAAATTGCAATAGTAAACATACTCAAACGATAGAAAGATACTCAGTTTGAAAGAAACACACGCCCACACGGGAAACACTCTCAAATTCAAGAGAAACTCGCATCAGAAAGCCGTTCAGAAAGATACTTAAACGAGGATTGAAAAGTTACTCAAATTGCAATAGTAAACATACTCAAACGATAGAAAGATACTCAGTTTGAAAGAAACACAGGCCCACACTGGAAACACTCTCAAATTTAATAGAAACTCGCATCAGAAAGCCTTACAGAAAGATACTCAAACGAGAATTGAAAAGATACTCAAATTGCAATAGTAAACATACTCAAACGATAGAAAGATACTCAGTTTGAAAGAAACACAGGCCCACACTGGAAACACTCTCAAATTCAAGAGAAACTCGCATCAGAAAGCCTTACAGAAAGATACTCAAACGAGAATTGAAAAGATACTCAAATTGCAATAGTAAACATACTCAAACGATAGAAAGATACTCAGTTTGAAAGAAACACACGCCCACACTGGAAACACTCTCAAATTCAAGAGAAACTCGCATCAGAAAGCCATTCAGAAAGATACTCAAACGAGGATTGAAAAGTTACTCAAATTGCAATAGTAAACATACTCAAACGATAGAAAGATACTCAGTTTGAAAGAAACACACGCCCACACTGGAAACACTCTCAAATTCAATCGAAACTCGCATCAGAAAGCCTTACAGAAAGATTCTCAAACGAGAATTGAAAAGATACTCAAATTGCAATAGTAAACATACTCAAACGATAGAAAGATACTCAGTTTGAAAGAAACACACGCCCACACTGGAAACACTCTCAAATTCAAGAAAAACTAGCATCGAAAGCCGTTCAGAAAGATTCTCAAACGAGAATTGAAAAGATACTCAAATTGCAATAGTAAACATACTCAAACGATAGAAAGATACTCAGTTTGAAAGAAACACAGGCCCACACTGGAAACACTCTCAACTTCAATAGAAACTCGCATCAGAAAGCCTTACAGAAAGATACTCAAACGAGAATTGAAAAGATACTCAAATTGCAATAGTAAACATACTCAAACGATAGAAAGATACTCAGTTTGAAAGAAACACACACCCACACTGGAAACACTCTCAAATTCAATAGAAACTCGAATCAGAAAGACTTACAGAAAGATATTCAAATGAGAATTGAAAAGATACTCAAAGTGCAATAGTAAACATACTCAAACGATAGAAAGATTCTCAGTTTGAAAGAAACACACGCCCACACTGGAAACACTCTCAAATTCAATAGAAACTCGCATCAGAAAGGCTTACAGAAAGATACTCAAACGAGAATTGAAAAGATACTCAAAGTGCAATAGTAAACATACTCAAACGATAGAAAGATTCTCAGTTTGAAAGAAACACAGGCCCACACTGGAAACACTCTAAAATTCAATAGAAACTCGCATCAGAAAGCCTTACAGAAAGATACTCAAACGAGAATTGAAAAGATACTCAAATTGCAATAGTAAACATACTCAAACGATAGAAAGATACTCAGTTTGAAAGAAACACACGCCCACACTGGAAACACTCTCAAATTCAATAGAAACTCGCATCAGAAAGACTTACAGAAAGATACTCAAACGAGAATTGAAAAGATACTCAAAGTGCAATAGTAAACATACTCAAACGATAGAAAGATACTCAGTTTGAAAGAAACACAGGCCCACACTGGAAACACTCTCAACTTCAAGAAAAACTCGCATCGACAGCCGTTCAGAAAGATTCTCAAACGAGAATTGAAAAGATACTCAAATTGCAATAGTAAACATACTCAAACGATAGAAAGATACTCAGTTTGAAAGAAACACACGCCCACTCTGGAAACACTCTCAAATTCAATAGAAACTCGCATCAGAAAGACTTACAGAAAGATACTCAAACGAGAATTGAAAAGATACTCAAATTGCAATAGTAAACATACTCAAACGATAGAAAGATACTCAGTTTGAAAGAAACACAGGCCCACACTGGAAACACTCTCAACTTCAAGAAAAACTCGCATCGACAGCCGTTCAGAAAGATTCTCAAACGAGAATTGAAAAGATACTCAAATTGCAATAGTAAACATACTCAAACGATAGAAAGATACTCAGTTTGAAAGAAACACACGCCCACACTGGAAACACTCTCAAATTCAAGAAAAACTCGCATCGAAAGCCGTTCAGAAAGATTCTCAAACGAGAATTGAAAAGATACTCAAATTGCAATAGTAAACATACTCAAACGATAGAAAGATACTCAGTTTGAAAGAAACACAGGCCCACACTGGAAACACTCTCAAATTCAAGAGAAACTCGAATCAGAAAGCCTTACAGAAAGATACTCAAACGAGAATTGAAAAGATACTCAAAGTGCAATAGTAAACATACTCAAACGATAGAAAGATACTCAGTTTGAAAGAAACACAGGCCCACACTGGAAACACTCTCAAATTCAATAGAAACTCGCATCAGAAAGCCTTACAGAAAGATACTCAAACGAGAATTGAAAAGATACTCAAATTGCAATAGTAAACATACTCAAACGATAGAAAGATACTCAGTTTGAAAGAAACACACACCCACACTGGAAACACTCTCAAATTCAATAGAAACTCGAATCAGAAAGACTTACAGAAAGATATTCAAATGAGAATTGAAAAGATACTCAAAGTGCAATAGTAAACATACTCAAACGATAGAAAGATTCTCAGTTTGAAAGAAACACACGCCCACACTGGAAACACTCTCAAATTCAATAGAAACTCGCATCAGAAAGGCTTACAGAAAGATACTCAAACGAGAATTGAAAAGATACTCAAAGTGCAATAGTAAACATACTCAAACGATAGAAAGATTCTCAGTTTGAAAGAAACACAGGCCCACACTGGAAACACTCTAAAATTCAATAGAAACTCGCATCAGAAAGCCTTACAGAAAGATACTCAAACGAGAATTGAAAAGATACTCAAATTGCAATAGTAAACATACTCAAACGATAGAAAGATACTCAGTTTGAAAGAAACACACGCCCACACTGGAAACACTCTCAAATTCAATAGAAACTCGCATCAGAAAGACTTACAGAAAGATACTCAAACGAGAATTGAAAAGATACTCAAAGTGCAATAGTAAACATACTCAAACGATAGAAAGATACTCAGTTTGAAAGAAACACACGCCCACACTGGAAACACTCTCAAATTCAAGAAAAACTCGCATCGAAAGCCGTTCAGAAAGATTCTCAAACGAGAATTGAAAAGATACTCAAATTGCAATAGTAAACATACTCAAACGATAGAAAGATACTCAGTTTGAAAGAAACACAGGCCCACACTGGAAACACTCTCAACTTCAATAGAAACTCGCATCAGAAAGCCTTACAGAAAGATACTCAAACGAGAATTGAAAAGATACTCAAATTGCAATAGTAAACATACTCAAACGATAGAAAGATACTCAGTTTGAAAGAAACACACACCCACACTGGAAACACTCTCAAATTCAATAGAAACTCGAATCAGAAAGACTTACAGAAAGATATTCAAATGAGAATTGAAAAGATACTCAAAGTGCAATAGTAAACATACTCAAACGATAGAAAGATTCTCAGTTTGAAAGAAACACACGCCCACACTGGAAACACTCTCAAATTCAATAGAAACTCGCATCAGAAAGGCTTACAGAAAGATACTCAAACGAGAATTGAAAAGATACTCAAAGTGCAATAGTAAACATACTCAAACGATAGAAAGATTCTCAGTTTGAAAGAAACACAGGCCCACACTGGAAACACTCTCAAATTCAATAGAAACTCGAATCAGAAAGACTTACAGAAAGATATTCAAATGAGAATTGAAAAGATACTCAAAGTGCAATAGTAAATATACTCAAACGATAGAAAGATTCTCAGTTTGAAAGAAACACACGCCCACACTGGAAACACTCTCAAATTCAATAGAAACTCGCATCAGAAAGGCTTACAGAAAGATACTCAAACGAGAATTGAAAAGATACTCAAAGTGCAATAGTAAACATACTCAAACGATAGAAAGATTCTCAGTTTGAAAGAAACACAGGCCCACACTGGAAACACTCTCAAATTCAATAGAAACTCGCATCAGAAAGCCTTACAGAAAGATACTCAAACGAGAATTGAAAAGATACTCAAATTGCAATAGTAAACATACTCAAACGATAGAAAGATACTCAGTTTGAAAGAAACACACGCCCACACTGGAAACACTCTCAAATTCAATAGAAACTCGCATCAGAAAGACTTACAGAAAGATACTCAAACGAGAATTGAAAAGATACTCAAAGTGCAATAGTAAACATACTCAAACGATAGAAAGATACTCAGTTTGAAAGAAACACACGCCCACACTGGAAACACTCTCAAATTCAAGAAAAACTCGCATCGAAAGCCGTTCAGAAAGATTCTCAAACGAGAATTGAAAAGATACTCAAATTGCAATAGTAAACATACTCAAACGATAGAAAGATACTCAGTTTGAAAGAAACACAGGCCCACACTGGAAACACTCTCAACTTCAATAGAAACTCGCATCAGAAAGCCTTACAGAAAGATACTCAAACGAGAATTGAAAAGATACTCAAATTGCAATAGTAAACATACTCAAACGATAGAAAGATACTCAGTTTGAAAGAAACACACACCCACACTGGAAACACTCTCAAATTCTATAGAAACTCGAATCAGAAAGACTTACAGAAAGATATTCAAATGAGAATTGAAAAGATACTCAAAGTGCAATAGTAAACATACTCAAACGATAGAAAGATTCTCAGTTTGAAAGAAACACACGCCCACACTGGAAACACTCTCAAATTCAATAGAAACTCGCATCAGAAAGGCTTACAGAAAGATACTCAAACGAGAATTGAAAAGATACTCAAAGTGCAATAGTAAACATACTCAAACGATAGAAAGATTCTCAGTTTGAAAGAAACACATGCCCACACTGGAAACACTCTAAAATTCAATAGAAACTCGCATCAGAAAGCCTTACAGAAAGATACTCAAACGAGAATTGAAAAGATACTCAAATTGCAATAGTAAACATACTCAAACGATAGAAAGATACTCAGTTTGAAAGAAACACACGCCCACACTGGAAACACTCTCAAATTCAATAGAAACTCGCATCAGAAAGACTTACAGAAAGATACTCAAACGAGAATTGAAAAGATACTCAAAGTGCAATAGTAAACATACTCAAACGATAGAAAGATACTCAGTTTGAAAGAAACACAGGCCCACACTGGAAACACTCTCAACTTCAAGAAAAACTCGCATCGACAGCCGTTCAGAAAGATTCTCAAACGAGAATTGAAAAGATACTCAAATTGCAATAGTAAACATACTCAAACGATAGAAAGATACTCAGTTTGAAAGAAACACACGCCCACTCTGGAAACACTCTCAAATTCAATAGAAACTCGCATCAGAAAGACTTACAGAAAGATACTCAAACGAGAATTGAAAAGATACTCAAATTGCAATAGTAAACATACTCAAACGATAGAAAGATACTCAGTTTGAAAGAAACACAGGCCCACACTGGAAACACTCTCAACTTCAAGAAAAACTCGCATCGACAGCCGTTCAGAAAGATTCTCAAACGAGAATTGAAAAGATACTCAAATTGCAATAGTAAACATACTCAAACGATAGAAAGATACTCAGTTTGAAAGAAACACACGCCCACACTGGAAACACTCTCAAATTCAAGAAAAACTCGCATCGAAAGCCGTTCAGAAAGATTCTCAAACGAGAATTGAAAAGATACTCAAATTGCAATAGTAAACATACTCAAACGATAGAAAGATACTCAGTTTGAAAGAAACACAGGCCCACACTGGAAACACTCTCAAATTCAAGAGAAACTCGAATCAGAAAGCCTTACAGAAAGATACTCAAACGAGAATTGAAAAGATACTCAAAGTGCAATAGTAAACATACTCAAACGATAGAAAGATACTCAGTTTGAAAGAAACACAGGCCCACACTGGAAACACTCTCAAATTCAATAGAAACTCGCATCAGAAAGCCTTACAGAAAGATACTCAAACGAGAATTGAAAAGATACTCAAATTGCAATAGTAAACATACTCAAACGATAGAAAGATACTCAGTTTGAAAGAAACACACACCCACACTGGAAACACTCTCAAATTCAATAGAAACTCGAATCAGAAAGACTTACAGAAAGATACTCAAATGAGAATTGAAAAGATACTCAAAGTGCAATAGTAAACATACTCAAACGATAGAAAGATTCTCAGTTTGAAAGAAACACACGCCCACACTGGAAACACTCTCAAATTCAAGAAAAACTCGCATCAGAAAGCCGTTCAGAAAGATACTCAAACGAGGATTGAAAAGTTACTCAAATTGCAATAGTAAACATACTCAAACGATAGAAAGATACTCAGTTTGAAAGAAACACACGCCCACACGGGAAACACTCTCAAATTCAAGAGAAACTCGCATCAGAAAGCCGTTCAGAAAGATACTTAAACGAGGATTGAAAAGTTACTCAAATTGCAATAGTAAACATACTCAAACGATAGAAAGATACTCAGTTTGAAAGAAACACAGGCCCACACTGGAAACACTCTCAAATTTAATAGAAACTCGCATCAGTAAGCCTTACAGAAAGATACTCAAACGAGAATTGAAAAGATACTCAAATTGCAATAGTAAACATACTCAAACGATAGAAAGATACTCAGTTTGAAAGAAACACAGGCCCACACTGGAAACACTCTCAAATTCAAGAGAAACTCGCATCAGAAAGCCTTACAGAAAGATACTCAAACCAGAATTGAAAAGATACTCAAATTGCAATAGTAAACATACTCAAACGATAGAAAGATACTCAGTTTGAAAGAAACACACGCCCACACTGGAAACACTCTCAAATTCAATAGAAACTCGCATCAGAAAGACTTACAGAAAGATACTCAAACGAGAATTGAAAAGATACTCAAAGTGCAATAGTAAACATACTCAAACGATAGAAAGATACTCAGTTTGAAAGAAACACAGGCCCACACTGGAAACACTCTCAACTTCAAGAAAAACTCGCATCGACAGCCGTTCA
Source organism: Argentina anserina (assembly GCF_933775445.1). Lineage (NCBI taxonomy): Eukaryota > Viridiplantae > Streptophyta > Magnoliopsida > Rosales > Rosaceae > Argentina > Argentina anserina. The sequence continues at coordinate 18,931,646 of NC_065876.1, forward strand.
GAAAGATTCTCAAACGAGAATTGAAAAGATACTCAAATTGCAATAGTAAACATACTCAAACGATAGAAAGATACTCAGTTTGAAAGAAACACACGCCCACACTGGAAACACTCTCAAATTCAAGAAAAACTCGCATCGAAAGCCGTTCAGAAAGATTCTCAAACGAGAATTGAAAAGATACTCAAATTGCAATAGTAAACATACTCAAACGATAGAAAGATACTCAGTTTGAAAGAAACACAGGCCCACACTGGAAACACTCTCAAATTCAATAGAAACTCGCATCAGAAAGGCTTACAGAAAGATACTCAAACGAGAATTGAAAAGATACTCAAAGTGCAATAGTAAACATACTCAAACGATAGAAAGATTCTCAGTTTGAAAGAAACACAGGCCCACACTGGAAACACTCTAAAATTCAATAGAAACTCGCATCAGAAAGCCTTACAGAAAGATACTCAAACGAGAATTGAAAAGATACTCAAATTGCAATAGTAAACATACTCAAACGATAGAAAGATACTCAGTTTGAAAGAAACACACGCCCACACTGGAAACACTCTCAAATTCAATAGAAACTCGCATCAGAAAGACTTACAGAAAGATACTCAAACGAGAATTGAAAAGATACTCAAAGTGCAATAGTAAACATACTCAAACGATAGAAAGATACTCAGTTTGAAAGAAACACAGGCCCACACTGGAAACACTCTCAACTTCAAGAAAAACTCGCATCGACAGCCGTTCAGAAAGATTCTCAAACGAGAATTGAAAAGATACTCAAATTGCAATAGTAAACATACTCAAACGATAGAAAGATACTCAGTTTGAAAGAAACACACGCCCACACTGGAAACACTCTCAAATTCAAGAAAAACTCGCATCGAAAGCCGTTCAGAAAGATTCTCAAACGAGAATTGAAAAGATACTCAAATTGCAATAGTAAACATACTCAAACGATAGAAAGATACTCAGTTTGAAAGAAACACAGGCCCACACTGGAAACACTCTCAAATTTAATAGAAACTCGAATCAGAAAGCCTTACAGAAAGATACTTAAACGAGGATTGAAAAGATACTCAAAGTGCAATAGTAAACATACTCAAACGATAGAAAGATACTCAGTTTGAAAGAAACACACGCCCACACTGGAAACACTCTCAAATTCAATAGAAACTCGCATCAGAAAGCCTTACAGAAAGATACTCAAACGAGAATTGAAAAGATACTCAAATTGCAATAGTAAACATACTCAAACGATAGAAAGATACTCAGTTTGAAAGAAACACACACCCACACTGGAAACACTCTCAAATTCAATAGAAACTCGAATCAGAAAGACTTACAGAAAGATATTCAAATGAGAATTGAAAAGATACTCAAAGTGCAATAGTAAACATACTCAAACGATAGAAAGATTCTCAGTTTGAAAGAAACACACGCCCACACTGGAAACACTCTCAAATTCAATAGAAACTCGCATCAGAAAGGCTTACAGAAAGATACTCAAACGAGAATTGAAAAGATACTCAAAGTGCAATAGTAAACATACTCAAACGATAGAAAGATTCTCAGTTTGAAAGAAACACAGGCCCACACTGGAAACACTCTCAAATTCAATAGAAACTCGCATCAGAAAGCCTTACAGAAAGATACTCAAACGAGAATTGAAAAGATACTCAAATTGCAATAGTAAACATACTCAAACGATAGAAAGATACTCAGTTTGAAAGAAACACACGCCCACACTGGAAACACTCTCAAATTCAATAGAAACTCGCATCAGAAAGACTTACAGAAAGATACTCAAACGAGAATTGAAAAGATACTCAAAGTGCAATAGTAAACATACTCAAACGATAGAAAGATACTCAGTTTGAAAGAAACACAGGCCCACACTGGAAACACTCTCAACTTCAAGAAAAACTCGCATCAGAAAGACTTACAGAAAGATACTCAAACGAGAATTGAAAAGATACTCAAAGTGCAATAGTAAACATACTCAAACGATAGAAAAATACTCAGTTTGAAAGAAACACACGCCCACACTGGAAACACTCTCAAATTCAATAGAAACTCGCATCAGAAAGACTTACAGAAAGATACTCAAACGAGAATTGAAAAGATACTCAAAGTGCAATAGTAAACATACTCAAACGATAGAAAGATACTGAGTTTGAAAGAAACACACGCCCACACTGGAAACACTCTCAAATTCAAGAAAAACTCGAATCAGAAAGACTTACAGAAAGATACTCAAACGAGAATTGAAAAGATACTCAAAGTGCAATAGTAAACATACTCAAACGATAGAAAGATTCTCAGTTTGAAAGAAACACACGCCCACACTGGAAACACTCTCAAATTCAATAGAAACTCGCATCAGAAAGGCTTACAGAAAGATACTCAAACGAGAATTGAAATGATACTCAAAGTGCAATAGTAAACATACTCAAACGATAGAAAGATTCTCAGTTTGAAAGAAACACAGGCCCACACTGGAAACACTCTCAAATTCAATAGAAACTCGCATCAGAAAGCCTTACAGAAAGATACTCAAACGAGAATTGAAAAGATACTCAAATTGCAATAGTAAACATACTCAAACGATAGAAAGATACTCAGTTTGAAAGAAACACACGCCCACACTGGAAACACTCTCAAATTCAATAGAAACTCGCATCAGAAAGACTTACAGAAATATACTCAAACGAGAATTGAAAAGATACTCAAAGTGCAATAGTAAACATACTCAAACGATAGAAAGATACTCAGTTTGAAAGAAACACAGGCCCACACTGGAAACACTCTCAACTTCAAGAAAAACTCGCATCGACAGCCGTTCAGAAAGATTCTCAAACGAGAATTGAAAAGATACTCAAATTGCAATAGTAAACATACTCAAACGATAGAAAGATACTCAGTTTGAAAGAAACACACGCCCACTCTGGAAACACTCTCAAATTCAATAGAAACTCGCATCAGAAAGACTTACAGAAAGATACTCAAACGAGAATTGAAAAGATACTCAAAGTGCAATAGTAAACATACTCAAACGATAGAAAAATACTCAGTTTGAAAGAAACACACGCCCACACTGGAAACACTCTCAAATTCAATAGAAACTCGCATCAGAAAGACTTACAGAAAGATACTCAAACGAGAATTGAAAAGATACTCAAAGTGCAATAGTAAACATACTCAAACGATAGAAAGATACTGAGTTTGAAAGAAACACACGCCCACACTGGAAACACTCTCAACTTCAAGAAAAACTCGAATCAGAAAGACTTACAGAAAGATACTCAAACGAGAATTGAAAAGATACTCAAAGTGCAATAGTAAACATACTCAAACGATAGAAAGATTCTCAGTTTGAAAGAAACACACGCCCACACTGGAAACACTCTCAAATTCAATAGAAACTCGCATCAGAAAGGCTTACAGAAAGATACTCAAACGAGAATTGAAATGATACTCAAAGTGCAATAGTAAACATACTCAAACGATAGAAAGATTCTCAGTTTGAAAGAAACACAGGCCCACACTGGAAACACTCTCAAATTCAATAGAAACTCGCATCAGAAAGCCTTACAGAAAGATACTCAAACGAGAATTGAAAAGATACTCAAATTGCAATAGTAAACATACTCAAACGATAGAAAGATACTCAGTTTGAAAGAAACACACGCCCACACTGGAAACACTCTCAAATTCAATAGAAACTCGCATCAGAAAGACTTACAGAAATATACTCAAACGAGAATTGAAAAGATACTCAAAGTGCAATAGTAAACATACTCAAACGATAGAAAGATACTCAGTTTGAAAGAAACACAGGCCCACACTGGAAACACTCTCAACTTCAAGAAAAACTCGCATCGACAGCCGTTCAGAAAGATTCTCAAACGAGAATTGAAAAGATACTCAAATTGCAATAGTAAACATACTCAAACGATAGAAAGATACTCAGTTTGAAAGAAACACACGCCCACTCTGGAAACACTCTCAAATTCAATAGAAACTCGCATCAGAAAGACTTACAGAAAGATACTCAAACGAGAATTGAAAAGATACTCAAATTGCAATAGTAAACATACTCAAACGATAGAAAGATACTCAGTTTGAAAGAAACACAGGCCCACACTGGAAACACTCTCAACTTCAAGAAAAACTCGCATCGACAGCCGTTCAGAAAGATTCTCAAACGAGAATTGAAAAGATACTCAAATTGCAATAGTAAACATACTCAAACGATAGAAAGATACTCAGTTTGAAAGAAACACACGCCCACACTGGAAACACTCTCAAATTCAAGAAAAACTCGCATCGAAAGCCGTTCAGAAAGATTCTCAAACGAGAATTGAAAAGATACTCAAATTGCAATAGTAAACATACTCAAACGATAGAAAGATACTCAGTTTGAAAGAAACACAGGCCCACACTGGAAACACTCTCAAATTCAAGAGAAACTCGAATCAGAAAGCCTTACAGAAAGATACTCAAACGAGAATTGAAAAGATACTCAAAGTGCAATAGTAAACATACTCAAACGATAGAAAGATACTCAGTTTGAAAGAAACACAGGCCCACACTGGAAACACTCTCAAATTCAATAGAAACTCGCATCGGAAAGCCTTACAGAAAGATACTCAAACGAGAATTGAAAAGATACTCAAATTGCAATAGTAAACATACTCAAACGATAGAAAGATACTCAGTTTGAAAGAAACACACACCCACACTGGAAACACTCTCAAATTCAATAGAAACTCGAATCAGAAAGACTTACAGAAAGATATTCAAATGAGAATTGAAAAGATACTCAAAGTGCAATAGTAAACATACTCAAACGATAGAAAGATTCTCAGTTTGAAAGAAACACACGCCCACACTGGAAACACTCTCAAATTCAATAGAAACTCGCATCAGAAAGGCTTACAGAAAGATACTCAAACGAGAATTGAAAAGATACTCAAAGTGCAATAGTAAACATACTCAAACGATAGAAAGATTCTCAGTTTGAAAGAAACACAGGCCCACACTGGAAACACTCTAAAATTCAATAGAAACTCGCATCAGAAAGCCTTACAGAAAGATACTCAAACGAGAATTGAAAAGATACTCAAAGTGCAATAGTAAACATACTCAAACGATAGAAAGATACTCAGTTTGAAAGAAACACACGCCCACACTGGAAACACTCTCAAATTCAATAGAAACTCGCATCAGAAAGACTTACAGAAAGATACTCAAACGAGAATTGAAAAGATACTCAAAGTGCAATAGTAAACATACTCAAACGATAGAAAGATACTCAGTTTGAAAGAAACACACGCCCACACTGGAAACACTCTCAAATTCAAGAAAAACTCGCATCGAAAGCCGTTCAGAAAGATTCTCAAACGAGAATTGAAAAGATACTCAAATTGCAATAGTAAACATACTCAAACGATAGAAAGATACTCAGTTTGAAAGAAACACAGGCCCACACTGGAAACACTCTCAACTTCAATAGAAACTCGCATCAGAAAGCCTTACAGAAAGATACTCAAACGAGAATTGAAAAGATACTCAAATTGCAATAGTAAACATACTCAAACGATAGAAAGATACTCAGTTTGAAAGAAACACACACCCACACTGGAAACACTCTCAAATTCAATAGAAACTCGAATCAGAAAGACTTACAGAAAGATATTCAAATGAGAATTGAAAAGATACTCAAAGTGCAATAGTAAACATACTCAAACGATAGAAAGATTCTCAGTTTGAAAGAAACACACGCCCACACTGGAAACACTCTCAAATTCAATAGAAACTCGCATCAGAAAGGCTTACAGAAAGATACTCAAACGAGAATTGAAAAGATACTCAAAGTGCAATAGTAAACATACTCAAACGATAGAAAGATTCTCAGTTTGAAAGAAACACAGGCCCACACTGGAAACACTCTCAAATTCAATAGAAACTCGAATCAGAAAGACTTACAGAAAGATATTCAAATGAGAATTGAAAAGATACTCAAAGTGCAATAGTAAACATACTCAAACGATAGAAAGATTCTCAGTTTGAAAGAAACACACGCCCACACTGGAAACACTCTCAAATTCAATAGAAACTCGCATCAGAAAGGCTTACAGAAAGATACTCAAACGAGAATTGAAAAGATACTCAAAGTGCAATAGTAAACATACTCAAACGATAGAAAGATTCTCAGTTTGAAAGAAACACAGGCCCACACTGGAAACACTCTAAAATTCAATAGAAACTCGCATCAGAAAGCCTTACAGAAAGATACTCAAACGAGAATTGAAAAGATACTCAAATTGCAATAGTAAACATACTCAAACGATAGAAAGATACTCAGTTTGAAAGAAACACACGCCCACACTGGAAACACTCTCAAATTCAATAGAAACTCGCATCAGAAAGGCTTACAGAAAGATACTCAAACGAGAATTGAAAAGATACTCAAAGTGCAATAGTAAACATACTCAAACGATAGAAAGATACTCAGTTTGAAAGAAACACACGCCCACACTGGAAACACTCTCAAATTCAAGAAAAACTCGCATCGAAAGCCGTTCAGAAAGATTCTCAAACGAGAATTGAAAAGATACTCAAATTGCAATAGTAAACATACTCAAACGATAGAAAGATACTCAGTTTGAAAGAAACACAGGCCCACACTGGAAACACTCTCAAATTCAATAGAAACTCGCATCAGAAAGCCTTACAGAAAGATACTCAAACGAGAATTGAAAAGATACTCAAATTGCAATAGTAAACATACTCAAACGATAGAAAGATACTCAGTTTGAAAGAAACACACACCCACACTGGAAACACTCTCAAATTCAATAGAAACTCGAATCAGAAAGACTTACAGAAAGATATTCAAATGAGAATTGAAAAGATACTCAAAGTGCAATAGTAAACATACTCAAACGATAGAAAGATTCTCAGTTTGAAAGAAACACACGCCCACACTGGAAACACTCTCAAATTCAATAGAAACTCGCATCAGAAAGGCTTACAGAAAGATACTCAAACGAGAATTGAAAAGATACTCAAAGTGCAATAGTAAACATACTCAAACGATAGAAAGATTCTCAGTTTGAAAGAAACACAGGCCCACACTGGAAACACTCTAAAATTCAATAGAAACTCGCATCAGAAAGCCTTACAGAAAGATACTCAAACGAGAATTGAAAAGATACTCAAATTGCAATAGTAAACATACTCAAACGATAGAAAGATACTCAGTTTGAAAGAAACACACGCCCACACTGGAAACACTCTCAAATTCAATAGAAACTCGCATCAGAAAGACTTACAGAAAGATACTCAAACGAGAATTGAAAAGATACTCAAAGTGCAATAGTAAACATACTCAAACGATAGAAAGATACTCAGTTTGAAAGAAACACAGGCCCACACTGGAAACACTCTCAACTTCAAGAAAAACTCGCATCGACAGCCGTTCAGAAAGATTCTCAAACGAGAATTGAAAAGATACTCAAATTGCAATAGTAAACATACTCAAACGATAGAAAGATACTCAGTTTGAAAGAAACACACGCCCACTCTGGAAACACTCTCAAATTCAATAGAAACTCGCATCAGAAAGACTTACAGAAAGATACTCAAACGAGAATTGAAAAGATACTCAAATTGCAATAGTAAACATACTCAAACGATAGAAAGATACTCAGTTTGAAAGAAACACACGCCCACACTGGAAACACTCTCAACTTCAAGAAAAACTCGCATCGACAGCCGTTCAGAAAGATTCTCAAACGAGAATTGAAAAGATACTCAAATTGCAATAGTAAACATACTCAAACGATAGAAAGATACTCAGTTTGAAAGAAACACACGCCCACACTGGAAACACTCTCAAATTCAAGAAAAACTCGCATCGAAAGCCGTTCAGAAAGATTCTCAAACGAGAATTGAAAAGATACTCAAATTGCAATAGTAAACATACTCAAACGATAGAAAGATACTCAGTTTGAAAGAAACACAGGCCCACACTGGAAACACTCTCAAATTCAAGAGAAACTCGAATCAGAAAGACTTACAGAAAGATACTCAAACGAGAATTGAAAAGATACTCAAAGTGCAATAGTAAACATACTCAAACGATAGAAAGATACTCAGTTTGAAAGAAACACAGGCCCACACTGGAAACACTCTCAAATTCAATAGAAACTCGCATCAGAAAGCCTTACAGAAAGATACTCAAACGAGAATTGAAAAGATACTCAAAGTGCAATAGTAAACATACTCAAACGATAGAAAGATACTCAGTTTGAAAGAAACACACACCCACACTGGAAACACTCTCAAATTCAATAGAAACTCGAATCAGAAAGACTTACAGAAAGATATTCAAATGAGAATTGAAAAGATACTCAAAGTGCAATAGTAAACATACTCAAACGATAGAAAGATTCTCAGTTTGAAAGAAACACACGCCCACACTGGAAACACTCTCAAATTCAAGAAAAACTCGCATCAGAAAGCCGTTCAGAAAGATACTCAAACGAGGATTGAAAAGTTACTCAAATTGCAATAGTAAACATACTCAAACGATAGAAAGATACTCAGTTTGAAAGAAACACACGCCCACACGGGAAACACTCTCAAATTCAAGAGAAACTCGCATCAGAAAGCCGTTCAGAAAGATACTTAAACGAGGATTGAAAAGTTACTCAAATTGCAATAGTAAACATACTCAAACGATAGAAAGATACTCAGTTTGAAAGAAACACAGGCCCACACTGGAAACACTCTCAAATTTAATAGAAACTCGCATCAGTAAGCCTTACAGAAAGATACTCAAACGAGAATTGAAAAGATACTCAAATTGCAATAGTAAACATACTCAAACGATAGAAAGATACTCAGTTTGAAAGAAACACAGGCCCACACTGGAAACACTCTCAAATTCAAGAGAAACTCGCATCAGAAAGCCTTACAGAAAGATACTCAAACCAGAATTGAAAAGATACTCAAATTGCAATAGTAAACATACTCAAACGATAGAAAGATACTCAGTTTGAAAGAAACACACGCCCACACTGGAAACACTCTCAAATTCAATAGAAACTCGCATCAGAAAGACTTACAGAAAGATACTCAAACGAGAATTGAAAAGATACTCAAAGTGCAATAGTAAACATACTCAAACGATAGAAAGATACTCAGTTTGAAAGAAACACAGGCCCACACTGGAAACACTCTCAACTTCAAGAAAAACTCGCATCGACAGCCGTTCAGAAAGATTCTCAAACGAGAATTGAAAAGATACTCAAATTGCAATAGTAAACATACTCAAACGATAGAAAGATACTCAGTTTGAAAGAAACACACGCCCACACTGGAAACACTCTCAAATTCAAGAAAAACTCGCATCGAAAGCCGTTCAGAAAGATTCTCAAACGAGAATTGAAAAGATACTCAAATTGCAATAGTAAACATACTCAAACGATAGAAAGATACTCAGTTTGAAAGAAACACAGGCCCACACTGGAAACACTCTCAAATTCAATAGAAACTCGCATCAGAAAGGCTTACAGAAAGATACTCAAACGAGAATTGAAAAGATACTCAAAGTGCAATAGTAAACATACTCAAACGATAGAAAGATTCTCATTTTGAAAGAAACACAGGCCCACACTGGAAACACTCTAAAATTCAATAGAAACTCGCATCAGAAAGCCTTACAGAAAGATACTCAAACGAGAATTGAAAAGATACTCAAATTGTAATAGTAAACATACTCAAACGATAGAAAGATACTCAGTTTGAAAGAAACACACGCCCACACTGGAAACACTCTCAAATTCAATAGAAACTCGCATCAGAAAGACTTACAGAAAGATACTCAAACGAGAATTGAAAAGATACTCAAAGTGCAATAGTAAACATACTCAAACGATAGAAAGATACTCAGTTTGAAAGAAACACAGGCCCACACTGGAAACACTCTCAACTTCAAGAAAAACTCGCATCGACAGCCGTTCAGAAAGATTCTCAAACGAGAATTGAAAAGATACTCAAATTGCAATAGTAAACATACTCAAACGATAGAAAGATACTCAGTTTGAAAGAAACACACGCCCACACTGGAAACACTCTCAAATTCAAGAAAAACTCGCATCGAAAGCCGTTCAGAAAGATTCTCAAACGAGAATTGAAAAGATACTCAAATTGCAATAGTAAACATACTCAAACGATAGAAAGATACTCAGTTTGAAAGAAACACAGGCCCACACTGGAAACACTCTCAAATTCAAGAGAAACTCGAATCAGAAAGCCTTACAGAAAGATACTCAAACGAGAATTGAAAAGATACTCAAAGTGCAATAGTAAACATACTCAAACGATAGAAAGATACTCAGTTTGAAAGAAACACAGGCCCACACTGGAAACACTCTCAAATTCAATAGAAACTCGCATCAGAAAGCCTTACAGAAAGATACTCAAACGAGAATTGAAAAGATACTCAAATTGCAATAGTAAACATACTCAAACGATAGAAAGATACTCAGTTTGAAAGAAACACACACCCACACTGGAAACACTCTCAAATTCAATAGAAACTCGAATCAGAAAGACTTACAGAAAGATATTCAAATGAGAATTGAAAAGATACTCAAAGTGCAATAGTAAACATACTCAAACGATAGAAAGATTCTCAGTTTGAAAGAAACACACGCCCACACTGGAAACACTCTCAAATTCAATAGAAACTCGCATCAGAAAGGCTTACAGAAAGATACTCAAACGAGAATTGAAAAGATACTCAAAGTGCAATAGTAAACATACTCAAACGATAGAAAGATTCTCAGTTTGAAAGAAACACAGGCCCACACTGGAAACACTCTAAAATTCAATAGAAACTCGCATCAGAAAGCCTTACAGAAAGATACTCAAACGAGAATTGAAAAGATACTCAAATTGCAATAGTAAACATACTCAAACGATAGAAAGATACTCAGTTTGAAAGAAACACACGCCCACACTGGAAACACTCTCAAATTCAATAGAAACTCGCATCAGAAAGACTTACAGAAAGATACTCAAACGAGAATTGAAAAGATACTCAAAGTGCAATAGTAAACATACTCAAACGATAGAAAGATACTCAGTTTGAAAGAAACACAGGCCCACACTGGAAACACTCTCAACTTCAAGAAAAACTCGCATCGACAGCCGTTCAGAAAGATTCTCAAACGAGAATTGAAAAGATACTCAAATTGCAATAGTAAACATACTCAAACGATAGAAAGATACTCAGTTTGAAAGAAACACACGCCCACACTGGAAACACTCTCAAATTCAAGAAAAACTCGCATCGAAAGCCGTTCAGAAAGATTCTCAAACGAGAATTGAAAAGATACTCAAATTGCAATAGTAAACATACTCAAACGATAGAAAGATACTCAGTTTGAAAGAAACACAGGCCCACACTGGAAACACTCTCAAATTCAAGAGAAACTCGAATCAGAAAGCCTTACAGAAAGATACTCAAACGAGAATTGAAAAGATACTCAAAGTGCAATAGTAAACATACTCAAACGATAGAAAGATACTCAGTTTGAAAGAAACACAGGCCCACACTGGAAACACTCTCAAATTCAATAGAAACTCGCATCAGAAAGCCTTACAGAAAGATACTCAAACGAGAATTGAAAAGATACTCAAATTGCAATAGTAAACATACTCAAACGATAGAAAGATACTCAGTTTGAAAGAAACACACACCCACACTGGAAACACTCTCAAATTCAATAGAAACTCGAATCAGAAAGACTTACAGAAAGATATTCAAATGAGAATTGAAAAGATACTCAAAGTGCAATAGTAAACATACTCAAACGATAGAAAGATTCTCAGTTTGAAAGAAACACACGCCCACACTGGAAACACTCTCAAATTCAATAGAAACTCGCATCAGAAAGGCTTACAGAAAGATACTCAAACGAGAATTGAAAAGATACTCAAAGTGCAATAGTAAACATACTCAAACGATAGAAAGATTCTCAGTTTGAAAGAAACACAGGCCCACACTGGAAACACTCTAAAATTCAATAGAAACTCGCATCAGAAAGCCTTACAGAAAGATACTCAAACGAGAATTGAAAAGATACTCAAATTGCAATAGTAAACATACTCAAACGATAGAAAGATACTCAGTTTGAAAGAAACACACGCCCACACTGGAAACACTCTCAAATTCAATAGAAACTCGCATCAGAAAGACTTACAGAAAGATACTCAAACGAGAATTGAAAAGATACTCAAAGTGCAATAGTAAACATACTCAAACGATAGAAAGATACTCAGTTTGAAAGAAACACAGGCCCACACTGGAAACACTCTCAACTTCAAGAAAAACTCGAATCAGAAAGACTTACAGAAAGATACTCAAACGAGAATTGAAAAGATACTCAAAGTGCAATAGTAAACATACTCAAACGATAGAAAAATACTCAGTTTGAAAGAAACACACGCCCACACTGGAAACACTCTCAAATTCAATAGAAACTCGCATCAGAAAGACTTACAGAAAGATACTCAAACGAGAATTGAAAAGATACTCAAAGTGCAATAGTAAACATACTCAAACGATAGAAAGATACTGAGTTTGAAAGAAACACACGCCCACACTGGAAACACTCTCAACTTCAAGAAAAACTCGAATCAGAAAGACTTACAGAAAGATACTCAAACGAGAATTGAAAAGATACTCAAAGTGCAATAGTAAACATACTCAAACGATAGAAAGATTCTCAGTTTGAAAGAAACACACGCCCACACTGGAAACACTCTCAAATTCAATAGAAACTCGCATCAGAAAGGCTTACAGAAAGATACTCAAACGAGAATTGAAATGATACTCAAAGTGCAATAGTAAACATACTCAAACGATAGAAAGATTCTCAGTTTGAAAGAAACACAGGCCCACACTGGAAACACTCTCAAATTCAATAGAAACTCGCATCAGAAAGCCTTACAGAAAGATACTCAAACGAGAATTGAAAAGATACTCAAATTGCAATAGTAAACATACTCAAACGATAGAAAGATACTCAGTTTGAAAGAAACACACGCCCACACTGGAAACACTCTCAAATTCAATAGAAACTCGCATCAGAAAGACTTACAGAAATATACTCAAACGAGAATTGAAAAGATACTCAAAGTGCAATAGTAAACATACTCAAACGATAGAAAGATACTCAGTTTGAAAGAAACACAGGCCCACACTGGAAACACTCTCAACTTCAAGAAAAACTCGCATCGACAGCCGTTCAGAAAGATTCTCAAACGAGAATTGAAAAGATACTCAAATTGCAATAGTAAACATACTCAAACGATAGAAAGATACTCAGTTTGAAAGAAACACACGCCCACTCTGGAAACACTCTCAAATTCAATAGAAACTCGCATCAGAAAGACTTACAGAAAGATACTCAAACGAGAATTGAAAAGATACTCAAAGTGCAATAGTAAACATACTCAAACGATAGAAAGATACTCAGTTTGAAAGAAACACACGCCCACACTGGAAACACTCTCAAATTCAAGAAAAACTCGCATCAGAAAGCCGTTCAGAAAGATACTCAAACGAGGATTGAAAAGTTACTCAAATTGCAATAGTAAACATACTCAAACGATAGAAAGATACTCAGTTTGAAAGAAACACACGCCCACACTGGAAACACTCTCAAATTCAAGAGAAACTCGCATCAGAAAGCCGTTCAGAAAGATACTTAAACGAGGATTGAAAAGTTACTCAAATTGCAATAGTAAACATACTCAAACGATAGAAAGATACTCAGTTTGAAAGAAACACAGGCCCACACTGGAAACACTCTCAAATTTAATAGAAACTCGCATCAGAAAGCCTTACAGAAAGATACTCAAACGAGAATTGAAAAGATACTCAAATTGCAATAGTAAACATACTCAAACGATAGAAAGATACTCAGTTTGAAAGAAACACAGGCCCACACTGGAAACACTCTCAAATTCAAGAGAAACTCGCATCAGAAAGCCTTACAGAAAGATACTCAAACCAGAATTGAAAAGATACTCAAATTGCAATAGTAAACATACTCAAACGATAGAAAGATACTCAGTTTGAAAGAAACACACGCCCACACTGGAAACACTCTCAAATTCAAGAGAAACTCGCATCAGAAAGCCATTCAGAAAGATACTCAAACGAGGATTGAAAAGTTACTCAAATTGCAATAGTAAACATACTCAAACGATAGAAAGATACTCAGTTTGAAAGAAACACACGCCCACACTGGAAACACTCTCAAATTCAATCGAAACTCGCATCAGAAAGCCTTACAGAAAGATTCTCAAACGAGAATTGAAAAGATACTCAAATTGCAATAGTAAACATACTCAAACGATAGAAAGATACTCAGTTTGAAAGAAACACACGCCCACACTGGAAACACTCTCAAATTCAAGAAAAACTCGCATCGAAAGCCGTTCAGAAAGATTCTCAAACGAGAATTGAAAAGATACTCAAATTGCAATAGTAAACATACTCAAACGATAGAAAGATACTCAGTTTGAAAGAAACACAGGCCCACACTGGAAACACTCTCAACTTCAATAGAAACTCGCATCAGAAAGCCTTACAGAAAGATACTCAAACGAGAATTGAAAAGATACTCAAATTGCAATAGTAAACATACTCAAACGATAGAAAGATACTCAGTTTGAAAGAAACACAGGCCCACACTGGAAACACTCTCAAATTCAATAGAAACTCGCATCAGAAAGCCTTACAGAAAGATACTCAAACGAGAATTGAAAAGATACTCAAATTGCAATAGTAAACATACTCAAACGATAGAAAGATACTCAGTTTGAAAGAAACACACACCCACACTGGAAACACTCTCAAATTCAATAGAAACTCGAATCAGAAAGACTTACAGAAAGATATTCAAATGAGAATTGAAAAGATACTCAAAGTGCAATAGTAAACATACTCAAACGATAGAAAGATTCTCAGTTTGAAAGAAACACACGCCCACACTGGAAACACTCTCAAATTCAATAGAAACTCGCATCAGAAAGGCTTACAGAAAGATACTCAAACGAGAATTGAAAAGATACTCAAAGTGCAATAGTAAACATACTCAAACGATAGAAAGATTCTCAGTTTGAAAGAAACACAGGCCCACACTGGAAACACTCTAAAATTCAATAGAAACTCGCATCAGAAAGCCTTACAGAAAGATACTCAAACGAGAATTGAAAAGATACTCAAATTGCAATAGTAAACATACTCAAACGATAGAAAGATACTCAGTCTGAAAGAAACACACGCCCACACTGGAAACACTCTCAAATTCAATAGAAACTCGCATCAGAAAGACTTACAGAAAGATACTCAAACGAGAATTGAAAAGATACTCAAAGTGCAATAGTAAACATACTCAAACGATAGAAAGATACTCAGTTTGAAAGAAACACAGGCCCACACTGGAAACACTCTCAACTTCAAGAAAAACTCGAATCAGAAAGACTTACAGAAAGATACTCAAACGAGAATTGAAAAGATACTCAAAGTGCAATAGTAAACATACTCAAACGATAGAAAGATACTCAGTTTGAAAGAAACACACGCCCACACTGGAAACACTCTCAAATTCAATAGAAACTCGCATCAGAAAGACTTACAGAAAGATACTCAAACGAGAATTGAAAAGATACTCAAAGTGCAATAGTAAACATACTCAAACGATAGAAAGATACTGAGTTTGAAAGAAACACACGCCCACACTGGAAACACTCTCAACTTCAAGAAAAACTCGAATCAGAAAGACTTACAGAAAGATACTCAAACGAGAATTGAAAAGATACTCAAAGTGCAATAGTAAACATACTCAAACGATAGAAAGATTCTCAGTTTGAAAGAAACACACGCCCACACTGGAAACACTCTCAAATTCAATAGAAACTCGCATCAGAAAGGCTTACAGAAAGATACTCAAACGAGAATTGAAATGATACTCAAAGTGCAATAGTAAACATACTCAAACGATAGAAAGATTCTCAGTTTGAAAGAAACACAGGCCCACACTGGAAACACTCTCAAATTCAATAGAAACTCGCATCAGAAAGCCTTACAGAAAGATACTCAAACGAGAATTGAAAAGATACTCAAATTGCAATAGTAAACATACTCAAACGATAGAAAGATACTCAGTTTGAAAGAAACACACGCCCACACTGGAAACACTCTCAAATTCAATAGAAACTCGCATCAGAAAGACTTACAGAAATATACTCAAACGAGAATTGAAAAGATACTCAAAGTGCAATAGTAAACATACTCAAACGATAGAAAGATACTCAGTTTGAAAGAAACACAGGCCCACACTGGAAACACTCTCAACTTCAAGAAAAACTCGCATCGACAGCCGTTCAGAAAGATTCTCAAACGAGAATTGAAAAGATACTCAAATTGCAATAGTAAACATACTCAAACGATAGAAAGATACTCAGTTTGAAAGAAACACACGCCCACTCTGGAAACACTCTCAAATTCAATAGAAACTCGCATCAGAAAGACTTACAGAAAGATACTCAAACGAGAATTGAAAAGATACTCAAAGTGCAATAGTAAACATACTCAAACGATAGAAAGATACTCAGTTTGAAAGAAACACACGCCCACACTGGAAACACTCTCAAATTCAAGAAAAACTCGCATCAGAAAGCCGTTCAGAAAGATACTCAAACGAGGATTGAAAAGTTACTCAAATTGCAATAGTAAACATACTCAAACGATAGAAAGATACTCAGTTTGAAAGAAACACACGCCCACACGGGAAACACTCTCAAATTCAAGAGAAACTCGCATCAGAAAGCCGTTCAGAAAGATACTTAAACGAGGATTGAAAAGTTACTCAAATTGCAATAGTAAACATACTCAAACGATAGAAAGATACTCAGTTTGAAAGAAACACAGGCCCACACTGGAAACACTCTCAAATTTAATAGAAACTCGCATCAGAAAGCCTTACAGAAAGATACTCAAACGAGAATTGAAAAGATACTCAAATTGCAATAGTAAACATACTCAAACGATAGAAAGATACTCAGTTTGAAAGAAACACAGGCCCACACTGGAAACACTCTCAAATTCAAGAGAAACTCGCATCAGAAAGCCTTACAGAAAGATACTCAAACCAGAATTGAAAAGATACTCAAATTGCAATAGTAAACATACTCAAACGATAGAAAGATACTCAGTTTGAAAGAAACACACGCCCACACTGGAAACACTCTCAAATTCAAGAGAAACTCGCATCAGAAAGCCATTCAGAAAGATACTCAAACGAGGATTGAAAAGTTACTCAAATTGCAATAGTAAACATACTCAAACGATAGAAAGATACTCAGTTTGAAAGAAACACAGGCCCACACTGGAAACACTCTCAAATTCAATCGAAACTCGCATCAGAAAGCCTTACAGAAAGATTCTCAAACGAGAATTGAAAAGATACTCAAATTGCAATAGTAAACATACTCAAACGATAGAAAGATACTCAGTTTGAAAGAAACACACGCCCACACTGGAAACACTCTCAAATTCAAGAAAAACTCGCATCGAAAGCCGTTCAGAAAGATTCTCAAACGAGAATTGAAAAGATACTCAAATTGCAATAGTAAACATACTCAAACGATAGAAAGATACTCAGTTTGAAAGAAACACAGGCCCACACTGGAAACACTCTCAACTTCAAGAGAAACTCGAATCAGAAAGCCTTACAGAAAGATACTCAAACGAGAATTGAAAAGATACTCAAAGTGCAATAGTAAACATACTCAAACGATAGAAAGATACTCAGTTTGAAAGAAACACACGCCCACACAGGAAACACTCTCAAATTCAATAGAAACTCGCATCAGAAAGACTTACAGAAAGATACTCAAACGAGAATTGAAAAGATACTCAAAGTGCAATAGTAAACATACTCAAACGATAGAAAGATACTCAGTTTGAAAGAAACACAGGCCCACACAGGAAACACTCTCAAATTCAATAGAAACTCGCATCAGAAAGACTTACAGAAAGATACTCAAACGAGAATTGAAAAGATACTCAAAGTGCAATAGTAAACATACTCAAACGATAGAAAGATACTCAGTTTGAAAGAAACACAGGCCCACACTGGAAACACTCTCAACTTCAAGAAAAACTCGAATCAGAAAGACTTACAGAAAGATACTCAAACGAGAATTGAAAAGATACTCAAAGTGCAATAGTAAACATACTCAAACGATAGAAAGATTCTCAGTTTGAAAGAAACACACGCCCACACTGGAAACACTCTCAAATTCAATAGAAACTCGCATCAGAAAGGCTTACAGAAAGATACTCAAACGAGAATTGAAATGATACTCAAAGTGCAATAGTAAACATACTCAAACGATAGAAAGATTCTCAGTTTGAAAGAAACACAGGCCCACACTGGAAACACTCTCAAATTCAATAGAAACTCGCATCAGAAAGCCTTACAGAAAGATACTCAAACGAGAATTGAAAAGATACTCAAATTGCAATAGTAAACATACTCAAACGATAGAAAGATACTCAGTTTGAAAGAAACACACGCCCACACTGGAAACACTCTCAAATTCAATAGAAACTCGCATCAGAAAGACTTACAGAAATATACTCAAACGAGAATTGAAAAGATACTCAAAGTGCAATAGTAAACATACTCAAACGATAGAAAGATACTCAGTTTGAAAGAAACACAGGCCCACACTGGAAACACTCTCAACTTCAAGAAAAACTCGCATCGACAGCCGTTCAGAAAGATTCTCAAACGAGAATTGAAAAGATACTCAAATTGCAATAGTAAACATACTCAAACGATAGAAAGATACTCAGTTTGAAAGAAACACACGCCCACTCTGGAAACACTCTCAAATTCAATAGAAACTCGCATCAGAAAGACTTACAGAAAGATACTCAAACGAGAATTGAAAAGATACTCAAAGTGCAATAGTAAACATACTCAAACGATAGAAAGATACTCAGTTTGAAAGAAACACAGGCCCACACTGGAAACACTCTCAACTTCAAGAAAAACTCGCATCGACAGCCGTTCAGAAAGATTCTCAAACGAGAATTGAAAAGATACTCAAATTGCAATAGTAAACATACTCAAACGATAGAAAGATACTCAGTTTGAAAGAAACACACGCCCACACTGGAAACACTCTCAAATTCAAGAAAAACTCGCATCGAAAGCCGTTCAGAAAGATTCTCAAACGAGAATTGAAAAGATACTCAAATTGCAATATTAAACATACTCAAACGATACAAAGATACTCAGTTTGAAAGAAACACAGGCCCACACTGGAAACACTCTCAAATTCAATAGAAACTCGCATCAGAAAGCCTTACAGAAAGATACTCAAACGAGAATTGAAAAGATACTCAAAGTGCAATAGTAAACATACTAAAACGATAGAAAGATTCTCAGTTTGAAAGAAACACAGGCCCACACTGGAAACACTCTCAAATTCAATAGAAACTCGCATCAGAAAGCCTTACAGAAAGATACTCAAACGAGAATTGAAAAGATACTCAAATTGCAATAGTAAACATACTCAAACGATAGAAAGATACTCAGTTTGAAAGAAACACACGCCCACACTGGAAACACTCTCAAATTCAATAGAAACTCGCATCAGAAAGACTTACAGAAATATACTCAAACGAGAATTGAAAAGATACTCAAAGTGCAATAGTAAACATACTCAAACGATAGAAAGATACTCAGTTTGAAAGAAACACAGGCCCACACTGGAAACACTCTCAACTTCAAGAAAAACTCGCATCGACAGCCGTTCAGAAAGATTCTCAAACGAGAATTGAAAAGATACTCAAATTGCAATAGTAAACATACTCAAACGATAGAAAGATACTCAGTTTGAAAGAAACACACGCCCACACTGGAAACACTCTCAAATTCAAGAAAAACTCGCATCGAAAGCCGTTCAGAAAGATTCTCAAACGAGAATTGAAAAGATACTCAAATTGCAATAGTAAACATACTCAAACGATACAAAGATACTCAGTTTGAAAGAAACACAGGCCCACACTGGAAACACTCTCAAATTCAATAGAAACTCGCATCAGAAAGCCTTACAGAAAGATACTCAAACGAGAATTGAAAAGATACTCAAAGTGCAATAGTAAACATACTCAAACGATAGAAAGATACTCAGTTTGAAAGAAACACAGGCCCACACTGGAAACACTCTCAACTTCAAGAAAAACTCGCATCGACAGCCGTTCAGAAAGATTCTCCAACGAGAATTGAAAAGATACTCAAATTGCAATAGTAAACATACTCAAACAATAGAAAGATACTCAGTTTGAAAGAAACACACGCCCACACTGGAAACACTCTGAAATTCAAGAGAAACTCGAATCAGAAAGACTTACAGAAAGATACTCAAACGAGAATTGAAAAGATACTCAAAGTGCAATAGTAAACATACTCAAATGATAGAAAGATTCTCAGTTTGAAAGAAACACACGCCCACACTGGAAACACTCTCAAATTCAATAGAAACTCGCATCAGAAAGGCTTACAGAAAGATACTCAAACGAGAATTGAAATGATACTCAAAGTGCAATAGTAAACATACTCAAACGATAGAAAGATTCTCAGTTTGAAAGAAACACAGGCCCACACTGGAAACACTCTCAAATTCAATAGAAACTCGCATCAGAAAGCGTTACAGAAAGATACTCAAACGAGAATTGAAAAGATACTCAAATTGCAATAGTAAACATACTCAAACGATAGAAAGATACTCAGTTTGAAAGAAACACACGCCCACACTGGAAACACTCTCAAATTCAATAGAAACTCGCATCAGAAAGACTTACAGAAATATACTCAAACGAGAATTGAAAAGATACTCAAAGTGCAATAGTAAACATACTCAAACGATAGAAAGATACTCAGTTTGAAAGAAACACAGGCCCACACTGGAAACACTCTCAACTTCAAGAAAAACTCGCATCGACAGCCGTTCAGAAAGATTCTCAAACGAGAATTGAAAAGATACTCAAATTGCAATAGTAAACATACTCAAACGATAGAAAGATACTCAGTTTGAAAGAAACACACGCCCACTCTGGAAACACTCTCAAATTCAATAGAAACTCGCATCAGAAAGACTTACAGAAAGATACTCAAACGAGAATTGAAAAGATACTCAAATTGCAATAGTAAACATACTCAAACGATAGAAAGATACTCAGTTTGAAAGAAACACACGCCCACACTGGAAACACTCTCAAATTCAAGAGAAACTCGCATCAGAAAGCCGTTCAGAAAGATACTCAAACGAGGATTGAAAAGTTACTCAAATTGCAATAGTAAACATACTCAAACGATAGAAAGATACTCAGTTTGAAAGAAACACAGGCCCACACTGGAAACACTCTCAACTTCAAGAAAAACTCGCATCGACAGCCGTTCAGAAAGATTCTCAAACGAGAATTGAAAAGATACTCAAATTGCAATAGTAAACATACTCAAACGATAGAAAGATACTCAGTTTGAAAGAAACACACCCCCACACTGGAAACACTCTCAAATTCAAGAAAAACTCGCATCGAAAGCCGTTCAGAAAGATTCTCAAACGAGAATTGAAAAGATACTCAAATTGCAATAGTAAACATACTCAAACGATAGAAAGATACTCAGTTTGAAAGAAACACAGGCCCACACTTGAAACACTCTCAACTTCAAGAGAAACTCGAATCAGAAAGCCTTACAGAAAGATACTCAAACGAGAATTGAAAAGATACTCAAAGTGCAATAGTAAACATACTCAAACGATAGAAAGATACTCAGTTTGAAAGAAACACACGCCCACACTGGAAACACTCTCAAATTCAATAGAAACTCGCATCAGAAAGACTTACAGAAAGATACTCAAACGAGAATTGAAAAGATACTCAAAGTGCAATAGTAAACATACTCAAACGATAGAAAGATACTCAGTTTGAAAGAAACACAGGCCCACACTGGAAACACTCTCAACTTCAAGAAAAACTCGAATCAGAAAGACTTACAGAAAGATACTCAAACGAGAATTGAAAAGATACTCAAAGTGCAATAGTAAACATACTCAAACGATAGAAAGATACTCAGTTTGAAAGAAACACACGCCCACACTGGAAACACTTTCAAATTCAATAGAAACTCGCATCAGAAAAGCTTACAGAAAGATACTCAAACGAGAATTGAAATGATACTCAAAGTGCAATAGTAAACATACTCAAACGATAGAAAGATACTCAGTTTGAAAGAAACACACGCCCACACTGGAAACACTCTCAAATTCAAGAGAAACTCGCATCAGAAAGCCGTTCAGAAAGATACTCAAACGAGAATTGAAAAGATACTCAAATTGCAATAGTAAACATACTCAAACGATAGAAAGATACTCAGTTTGAAAGAAACACACGCCCACACTGGAAACACTCTCAAATTCAATAGAAACTCGCATCAGAAAGACTTACAGAAATATACTCAAACGAGAATTGAAAAGATACTCAAAGTGCAATAGTAAACATACTCAAACGATAGAAAGATACTCAGTTTGAAAGAAACACAGGCCCACACTGGAAACACTCTCAACTTCAAGAAAAAATCGCATCGACAGCCGTTCAGAAAGATTCTCAAACGAGAATTGAAAAGATACTCAAATTGCAATAGTAAACATACTCAAACGATAGAAAGATACTCAGTTTGAAAGAAACACACGCCCACACTGGAAACACTCTCAAATTCAAGAAAAACTCGCATCGAAAGCCGTTCAGAAAGATTCTCAAACGAGAATTGAAAAGATACTCAAATTGCAATAGTAAACATACTCAAACGATACAAAGATACTCAGTTTGAAAGAAACACAGGCCCACAATGGAAACACTCTTAAATTCAATAGAAACTCGCATCAGAAAGCCTTACAGAAAGATACTCAAACGAGAATTGAAAAGATACTCAAAGTGCAATAGTAAACATACTCAAACGATAGAAAGATACTCAGTTTGAAAGAAACACAGGCCCACACTGGAAACACTCTCAACTTCAAGAAAAACTCGCATCGACAGCCGTTCAGAAAGATTCTCCAACGAGAATTGAAAAGATACTCAAATTGCAATAGTAAACATACTCAAACAATAGAAAGATACTCAGTTTGAAAGAAACACACGCCCACACTGGAAACACTCTCAAATTCAAGAGAAACTCGAATCAGAAAGACTTACAGAAAGATACTCAAACGAGAATTGAAAAGATACTCAAAGTGCAATAGTAAACATACTCAAACGATAGAAAGATTCTCAGTTTGAAAGAAACACACGCCCACACTGGAAACACTCTCAAATTCAATAGAAACTCGCATCAGAAAGGCTTACAGAAAGATACTCAAACGAGAATTGAAATGATACTCAAAGTGCAATAGTAAACATACTCAAACGATAGAAAGATTCTCAGTTTGAAAGAAACACAGGCCCACACTGGAAACACTCTCAACTTCAAGAAAAAATCGCATCGACAGCCGTTCAGAAAGATTCTCAAACGAGAATTGAAAAGATACTCAAATTGCAATAGTAAACATACTCAAACGATAGAAAGATACTCAGTTTGAAAGAAACACACGCCCACACTGGAAACACTCTCAAATTCAAGAAAAACTCGCATCGAAAGCCGTTCAGAAAGATTCTCAAACGAGAATTGAAAAGATACTCAAATTGCAATAGTAAACATACTCAAACGATACAAAGATACTCAGTTTGAAAGAAACACAGGCCCACACTGGAAACACTCTTAAATTCAATAGAAACTCGCATCAGAAAGCCTTACAGAAAGATACTCAAACGAGAATTGAAAAGATACTCAAAGTGCAATAGTAAACATACTCAAACGATAGAAAGATACTCAGTTTGAAAGAAACACAGGCCCACACTGGAAACACTCTCAACTTCAAGAAAAACTCGCATCGACAGCCGTTCAGAAAGATTCTCCAACGAGAATTGAAAAGATACTCAAATTGCAATAGTAAACATACTCAAACAATAGAAAGATACTCAGTTTGAAAGAAACACACGCCCACACTGGAAACACTCTCAAATTCAAGAGAAACTCGAATCAGAAAGACTTACAGAAAGATACTCAAACGAGAATTGAAAAGATACTCAAAGTGCAATAGTAAACATACTCAAACGATAGAAAGATTCTCAGTTTGAAAGAAACACACGCCCACACTGGAAACACTCTCAAATTCAATAGAAACTCGCATCAGAAAGGCTTACAGAAAGATACTCAAACGAGAATTGAAATGATACTCAAAGTGCAATAGTAAACATACTCAAACGATAGAAAGATTCTCAGTTTGAAAGAAACACAGGCCCACACTGGAAACACTCTCAAATTCAAGAGAAACTCGCATCAGAAAGCCGTTCAGAAAGATACTCAAACGAGAATTGAAAAGATACTCAAATTGCAATAGTAAACATACTCAAACGATAGAAAGATACTCAGTTTGAAAGAAACACACGCCCACACTGGAAACACTCTCAAATTCAATAGAAACTCGCATCAGAAAGACTTACAGAAATATACTCAAACGAGAATTGAAAAGATACTCAAAGTGCAATAGTAAACATACTCAAACGATAGAAAGATACTCAGTTTGAAAGAAACACAGGCCCACACTGGAAACACTCTCAACTTCAAGAAAAAATCGCATCGACAGCCGTTCAGAAAGATTCTCAAACGAGAATTGAAAAGATACACAAATTGCAATAGTAAACATACTCAAACGATAGAAAGATACTCAGTTTGAAAGAAACACACGCCCACACTGGAAACACTCTCAAATTCAAGAAAAACTCGCATCGAAAGCCGTTCAGAAAGATTCTCAAACGAGAATTGAAAAGATACTCAAATTGCAATAGTAAACATACTCAAACGATACAAAGATACTCAGTTTGAAAGAAACACAGGCCCACACTGGAAACACTCTCAAATTCAATAGAAACTCGCATCAGAAAGCCTTACAGAAAGATACTCAAACGAGAATTGAAAAGATACTCAAAGTGCAATAGTAAACATACTCAAACGATAGAAAGATACTCAGTTTGAAAGAAACACAGGCCCACACTGGAAACACTCTCAACTTCAAGAAAAACTCGCATCGACAGCCGTTCAGAAAGATTCTCCAACGAGAATTGAAAAGATACTCAAATTGCAATAGTAAACATACTCAAACAATAGAAAGATACTCAGTTTGAAAGAAACACACGCCCACACTGGAAACACTCTCAAATTCAAGAGAAACTCGAATCAGAAAGACTTACAGAAAGATACTCAAACGAGAATTGAAAAGATACTCAAAGTGCAATAGTAAACATACTCAAACGATAGAAAGATTCTCAGTTTGAAAGAAACACACGCCCACACTGGAAACACTCTCAAATTCAATAGAAACTCGCATCAGAAAGGCTTACAGAAAGATACTCAAACGAGAATTGAAATGATACTCAAAGTGCAATAGTAAACATACTCAAACGATAGAAAGATTCTCAGTTTGAAAGAAACACAGGCCCACACTGGAAACACTCTCAAATTCAATAGAAACTCGCATCAGAAAGCCTTACAGAAAGATACTCAAACGAGAATTGAAAAGATACTCAAAGTGCAATAGTAAACATACTCAAACGATAGAAAGATACTCAGTTTGAAAGAAACACACGCCCACACTGGAAACACTCTCAAATTCAATAGAAACTCGCATCAGAAAGACTTACAGAAATATACTCAAACGAGAATTGAAAAGATACTCAAAGTGCAATAGTAAACATACTCAAACGATAGAAAGATACTCAGTTTGAAAGAAACACAGGCCCACACTGGAAACACTCTCAACTTCAAGAAAAACTCGCATCGACAGCCGTTCAGAAAGATTCTCAAACGAGAATTGAAAAGATACTCAAATTGCAATAGTAAACATACTCAAACGATAGAAAGATACTCAGTTTGAAAGAAACACACGCCCACTCTGGAAACACTCTCAAATTCAATAGAAACTCGCATCAGAAAGACTTACAGAAAGATACTCAAACGAGAATTGAAAAGATACTCAAATTGCAATAGTAAACATACTCAAACGATAGAAAGATACTCAGTTTGAAAGAAACACACGCCCACACTGGAAACACTCTCAAATTCAAGAGAAACTCGCATCAGAAAGCCGTTCAGAAAGATACTCAAACGAGGATTGAAAAGTTACTCAAATTGCAATAGTAAACATACTCAAACGATAGAAAGATACTCAGTTTGAAAGAAACACAGGCCCACACTGGAAACACTCTCAACTTCAAGAAAAACTCGCATCGACAGCCGTTCAGAAAGATTCTCAAACGAGAATTGAAAAGATACTCAAATTGCAATAGTAAACATACTCAAACGATAGAAAGATACTCAGTTTGAAAGAAACACACGCCCACACTGGAAACACTCTCAAATTCAAGAAAAACTCGCATCGAAAGACGTTCAGAAAGATTCTCAAACGAGAATTGAAAAGATACTCAAATTGCAATAGTAAACATACTCAAACGATAGAAAGATACTCAGTTTGAAAGAAACACAGGCCCACACTGGAAACACTCTCAACTTCAAGAGAAACTCGAATCAGAAAGCCTTACAGAAAGATACTCAAACGAGAATTGAAAAGATACTCAAAGTGCAATAGTAAACATACTCAAACGATAGAAAGATACTCAGTTTGAAAGAAACACACGCCCACACTGGAAACACTCTCAAATTCAATAGAAACTCGCATCAGAAAGACTTACAGAAAGATACTCAAACGAGAATTGAAAAGATACTCAAAGTGCAATAGTAAACATACTCAAACGATAGAAAGATACTCAGTTTGAAAGAAACACAGGCCCACACTGGAAACACTCTCAACTTCAAGAAAAACTCGAATCAGAAAGACTTACAGAAAGATACTCAAACGAGAATTGAAAAGATACTCAAAGTGCAATAGTAAACATACTCAAACGATAGAAAGATACTCAGTTTGAAAGAAACACACGCCCACACTGGAAACACTGTCAAATTCAATAGAAACTCGCATCAGAAAAGCTTACAGAAAGATACTCAAACGAGAATTGAAATGATACTCAAAGTGCAATAGTAAACATACTCAAACGATAGAAAGATACTCAGTTTGAAAGAAACACACGCCCACACTGGAAACACTCTCAAATTCAAGAGAAACTCGCATCAGAAAGCCGTTCAGAAAGATACTCAAACGAGAATTGAAAAGATACTCAAATTGCAATAGTAAACATACTCAAACGATAGAAAGATACTCAGTTTGAAAGAAACACACGCCCACACTGGAAACACTCTCAAATTCAATAGAAACTCGCATCAGAAAGACTTACAGAAATATACTCAAACGAGAATTGAAAAGATACTCAAAGTGCAATAGTAAACATACTCAAACGATAGAAAGATACTCAGTTTGAAAGAAACACAGGCCCACACTGGAAACACTCTCAACTTCAAGAAAAACTCGCATCGACAGCCGTTCAGAAAGATTCTCAAACGAGAATTGAAAAGATACTCAAATTGCAATAGTAAACATACTCAAACGATAGAAAGATACTCAGTTTGAAAGAAACACACGCCCACACTGGAAACACTCTCAAATTCAAGAAAAACTCGCATCGAAAGCCGTTCAGAAAGATTCTCAAACGAGAATTGAAAAGATACTCAAATTGCAATAGTAAACATACTCAAACGATAGAAAGATACTCAGTTTGAAAGAAACACACGCCCACACTGGAAACACTCTCAAATTCAATAGAAACTCGCATCAGAAAGCCTTACTGAAAGATACACAAACGAGAATTGAAAAGATACTCAAAGTGCAATAGTAAACATACTCAAACGATAGAAAGATACTCAGTTTGAAAGAAACACAGGCCCACACTGGAAACACTCTCAACTTCAAGAAAAACTCGCATCGACAGCCGTTCAGAAAGATTCTCCAACGAGAATTGAAAAGATACTCAAATTACAATAGTAAACATACTCAAACAATAGAAAGATACTCAGTTTGAAAGAAACACACGCCCACACTGGAAACACTCTCAAATTCAAGAGAAACTCGAATCAGAAAGACTTACAGAAAGATACTCAAACGAGAATTGAAAAGATACTCAAAGTGCAATAGTAAACATACTCAAACGATAGAAAGATTCTCAGTTTGAAAGAAACACACGCCCACACTGGAAACACTCTCAAATTCAATAGAAACTCGCATCAGAAAGGCTTACAGAAAGATACTCAAACGAGAATTGAAATGATACTCAAAGTGCAATAGTAAACATACTCAAACGATAGAAAGATTCTCAGTTTGAAAGAAACACAGGCCCACACTGGAAACACTCTCAAATTCAATAGAAACTCGCATCAGAAAGCCTTACAGAAAGATACTCAAACGAGAATTGAAAAGATACTCAAATTGCAATAGTAAACATACTCAAACGATAGAAAGATACTCAGTTTGAAAGAAACACACGCCCACACTGGAAACACTCTCAAATTCAAGAAAAACTCGCATCGAAAGACGTTCAGAAAGATTCTCAAACGAGAATTGAAAAGATACTCAAATTGCAATAGTAAACATACTCAAACGATAGAAAGATACTCAGTTTGAAAGAAACACAGGCCCACACTGGAAACACTCTCAACTTCAAGAGAAACTCGAATCAGAAAGCCTTACAGAAAGATACTCAAACGAGAATTGAAAAGATACTCAAAGTGCAATAGTAAACATACTCAAACGATAGAAAGATACTCAGTTTGAAAGAAACACACGCCCACACTGGAAACACTCTCAAATTCAATAGAAACTCGCATCAGAAAGACTTACAGAAAGATACTCAAACGAGAATTGAAAAGATACTCAAAGTGCAATAGTAAACATACTCAAACGATAGAAAGATACTCAGTTTGAAAGAAACACAGGCCCACACTGGAAACACTCTCAACTTCAAGAAAAACTCGAATCAGAAAGACTTACAGAAAGATACTCAAACGAGAATTGAAAAGATACTCAAAGTGCAATAGTAAACATACTCAAACGATAGAAAGATACTCAGTTTGAAAGAAACACACGCCCACACTGGAAACACTGTCAAATTCAATAGAAACTCGCATCAGAAAAGCTTACAGAAAGATACTCAAACGAGAATTGAAATGATACTCAAAGTGCAATAGTAAACATACTCAAACGATAGAAAGATACTCAGTTTGAAAGAAACACACGCCCACACTGGAAACACTCTCAAATTCAAGAGAAACTCGCATCAGAAAGCCGTTCAGAAAGATACTCAAACGAGAATTGAAAAGATACTCAAATTGCAATAGTAAACATACTCAAACGATAGAAAGATACTCAGTTTGAAAGAAACACACGCCCACACTGGAAACACTCTCAAATTCAATAGAAACTCGCATCAGAAAGACTTACAGAAATATACTCAAACGAGAATTGAAAAGATACTCAAAGTGCAATAGTAAACATACTCAAACGATAGAAAGATACTCAGTTTGAAAGAAACACAGGCCCACACTGGAAACACTCTCAACTTCAAGAAAAACTCGCATCGACAGCCGTTCAGAAAGATTCTCAAACGAGAATTGAAAAGATACTCAAATTGCAATAGTAAACATACTCAAACGATAGAAAGATACTCAGTTTGAAAGAAACACACGCCCACACTGGAAACACTCTCAAATTCAAGAAAAACTCGCATCGAAAGCCGTTCAGAAAGATTCTCAAACGAGAATTGAAAAGATACTCAAATTGCAATAGTAAACATACTCAAACGATACAAAGATACTCAGTTTGAAAGAAACACAGGCCCACACTGGAAACACTCTCAAATTCAATAGAAACTCGCATCAGAAAGCCTTACTGAAAGATACACAAACGAGAATTGAAAAGATACTCAAAGTGCAATAGTAAACATACTCAAACGATAGAAAGATACTCAGTTTGAAAGAAACACAGGCCCACACTGGAAACACTCTCAACTTCAAGAAAAACTCGCATCGACAGCCGTTCAGAAAGATTCTCCAACGAGAATTGAAAAGATACTCAAATTACAATAGTAAACATACTCAAACAATAGAAAGATACTCAGTTTGAAAGAAACACACGCCCACACTGGAAACACTCTCAAATTCAAGAGAAACTCGAATCAGAAAGACTTACAGAAAGATACTCAAACGAGAATTGAAAAGATACTCAAAGTGCAATAGTAAACATACTCAAACGATAGAAAGATTCTCAGTTTGAAAGAAACACACGCCCACACTGGAAACACTCTCAAATTCAATAGAAACTCGCATCAGAAAGGCTTACAGAAAGATACTCAAACGAGAATTGAAATGATACTCAAAGTGCAATAGTAAACATACTCAAACGATAGAAAGATTCTCAGTTTGAAAGAAACACAGGCCCACACTGGAAACACTCTCAAATTCAATAGAAACTCGCATCAGAAAGCCTTACAGAAAGATACTCAAACGAGAATTGAAAAGATACTCAAATTGCAATAGTAAACATACTCAAACGATAGAAAGATACTCAGTTTGAAAGAAACACACGCCCACACTGGAAACACTCTCAAATTCAATAGAAACTCGCATCAGAAAGACTTACAGAAATATACTCAAACGAGAATTGAAAAGATACTCAAAGTGCAATAGTAAACATACTCAAACGATAGAAAGATACTCAGTTTGAAAGAAACACAGGCCCACACTGGAAACACTCTCAACTTCAAGAAAAACTCGCATCGACAGCCGTTCAGAAAGATTCTCAAACGAGAATTGAAAAGATACTCAAATTGCAATAGTAAACATACTCAAACGATAGAAAGATACTCAGTTTGAAAGAAACACACGCCCACTCTGGAAACACTCTCAAATTCAATAGAAACTCGCATCAGAAAGACTTACAGAAAGATACTCAAACGAGAATTGAAAAGATACTCAAATTGCAATAGTAAACATACTCAAACGATAGAAAGATACTCAGTTTGAAAGAAACACACGCCCACACTGGAAACACTCTCAAATTCAAGAGAAACTCGCATCAGAAAGCCGTTCAGAAAGATACTCAAACGAGGATTGAAAAGTTACTCAAATTGCAATAGTAAACATACTCAAACGATACAAAGATACTCAGTTTGAAAGAAACACAGGCCCACACTGGAAACACTCTCAACTTCAAGAAAAACTCGCATCGACAGCCGTTCAGAAAGATTCTCAAACGAGAATTGAAAAGATACTCAAATTGCAATAGTAAACATACTCAAACGATAGAAAGATACTCAGTTTGAAAGAAACACACGCCCACACTGGAAACACTCTCAAATTCAAGAAAAACTCGCATCGAAAGCCGTTCAGAAAGATTCTCAAACGAGAATTGAAAAGATACTCAAATTGCAATAGTAAACATACTCAAACGATACAAAGATACTCAGTTTGAAAGAAACACAGGCCCACACTGGAAACACTCTCAAATTCAATAGAAACTCGCATCAGAAAGCCTTACAGAAAGATACTCAAACGAGAATTGAAAAGATACTCAAAGTGCAATAGTAAACATACTCAAACGATAGAAAGATACTCAGTTTGAAAGAAACACAGGCCCACACTGGAAACACTCTCAACTTCAAGAATAACTCGCATCGACAGCCGTTCAGAAAGATTCTCCAACGAGAATTGAAAAGATAACAAATTGCAATAGTAAACATACTCAAACAATAGAAAGATACTCAGTTTGAAAGAAACACACGCCCACACTGGAAACACTCTCAAATTCAAGAGAAACTCGAATCAGAAAGACTTACAGAAAGATACTCAAACGAGAATTGAAAAGATACTCAAAGTGCAATAGTAAACATACTCAAACGATAGAAAGATTCTCAGTTTGAAAGAAACACACGCCCACACTGGAAACACTCTCAAATTCAATAGAAACTCGCATCAGAAAGGCTTACAGAAAGATACTCAAACGAGAATTGAAATGATACTCAAAGTGCAATAGTAAACATACTCAAACGATAGAAAGATTCTCAGTTTGAAAGAAACACAGGCCCACACTGGAAACACTCTCAAATTCAATACAAACTCGCATCAGAAAGCCTTACAGAAAGATACTCAAACGAGAATTGAAAAGATACTCAAATTGCAATAGTAAACATACTCAAACGATAGAAAGATACTCAGTTTGAAAGAAACACACGCCCACACTGGAAACACTCTCAACTTCAAGAAAAACTCGCATCAGAAAGACTTACAGAAATATACTCAAACGAGAATTGAAAAGATACTCAAAGTGCAATAGTAAACATACTCAAACGATAGAAAGATACTCAGTTTGAAAGAAACACAGGCCCACACTGGAAACACTCTCAACTTCAAGAAAAACTCGCATCGACAGCCGTTCAGAAAGATTCTCAAACGAGAATTGAAAAGATACTCAAATTGCAATAGTAAACATACTCAAACGATAGAAAGATACTCAGTTTGAAAGAAACACACGCCCACACTGGAAACACTCTCAAATTCAATAGAAACTCGCATCAGAAAGACTTACAGAAAGATACTCAAACGAGAATTGAAAAGATACTCAAATTGCAATAGTAAACATACTCAAACGATAGAAAGATACTCAGTTTGAAAGAAACACACGCCCACACTGGAAACACTCTCAAATTCAAGAGAAACTCGCATCAGAAAGCCGTTCAGAAAGATACTCAAACGAGGATTGAAAAGTTACTCAAATTGCAATAGTAAACATACTCAAACGATAGAAAGATACTCAGTTTGAAAGAAACACAGGCCCACACTGCAAACACTCTCAACTTCAAGAAAAACTCGCATCGACAGCCGTTCAGAAAGATTCTCAAACGAGAATTGAAAAGATACTCAAATTGCAATAGTAAACATACTCAAACGATAGAAAGATACTCAGTTTGAAAGAAACACACGCCCACACTGGAAACACTCTCAAATTCAAGAAAAACTCGCATCGAAAGCCGTTCAGAAAGATTCTCAAACGAGAATTGAAAAGATACTCAAATTGCAATAGTAAACATACTCAAACGATAGAAAGATACTCAGTTTGAAAGAAACACAGGCCCACACTGGAAACACTCTCAACTTCAAGAGAAACTCGAATCAGAAAGCCTTACAGAAAGATACTCAAACGAGAATTGAAAAGATACTCAAAGTGCAATAGTAAACATACTCAAACGATAGAAAGATACTCAGTTTGAAAGAAACACACGCCCACACTGGAAACACTCTCAAATTCAATAGAAACTCGCATCAGAAAGACTTACAGAAAGATACTCAAACGAGAATTGAAAAGATACTCAAAGTGCAATAGTAAACATACTCAAACGATAGAAAGATACTCAGTTTGAAAGAAACACAGGCCCACACTGGAAACACTCTCAACTTCAAGAAAAACTCGAATCAGAAAGACTTACAGAAAGATACTCAAACGAGAATTGAAAAGATACTCAAAGTGCAATAGTAAACATACTCAAACGATAGAAAGATACTCAGTTTGAAAGAAACACACGCCCTCACTGGAAACACTTTCAAATTCAATAGAAACTCGCATCAGAAAGGCTTACAGAAAGATACTCAAACGAGAATTGAAATGATACTCAAAGTGCAATAGTAAACATACTCAAACGATAGAAAGATACTCAGTTTGAAAGAAACACACGCCCACACTGGAAACACTCTCAAATTCAAGAGAAACTCGCATCAGAAAGCCGTTCAGAAAGATACTCAAACGAGAATTCAAAAGATACTCAAATTGCAATAGTAAACATACTCAAACGATAGAAAGATACTCAGTTTGAAAGAAACACACGCCCACACTGGAAACACTCTCAAATTCAATAAAAACTCGAATAAGAAAGACTTACAGAAAGATACTCAAACGAGGATTGAAAAGATACTCAAAGTGCAATAGTAAACATACTCAAACGATAGAAAGATACTCAGTTTGAAAGAAACACACGCCCACACTGGAAACACTCTCAAATTCAATAGAAACTCGCATTAGAAAGGCGTTCAGAAAGATACTCAAACGAGGATTGAAAAGATACTCAAATTGCAATAGTAAACATACTCAAACGATAGAAAGATACTCAGTTTGAAAGAAACACACGCCCACACTGGAAACACTCTCAAATTCAATAAAAACTCGAATCAGAAAGACTTACAGAAAGATACTCAAACGAGGATTGAAAAGATACTCAAACTGCAATAGTAAACATACTCAAACGATAGAAAGATACTCAGTTTGAAAGAAACACACGCCCACACTGGAAACACTCTCAAATTCAATAGAAACTCGCATCAGAAAGCCTTACAGAAAGATACTCAAACGAGAATTGAAAAGATAATCAAATTGCAATAGTAAACATACTCAAACGATAGAAAGATACTCAGTTTGAAAGAAACACACGCC
This sequence comes from Argentina anserina, assembly GCF_933775445.1. Taxonomy (NCBI): domain Eukaryota; kingdom Viridiplantae; phylum Streptophyta; class Magnoliopsida; order Rosales; family Rosaceae; genus Argentina; species Argentina anserina. The sequence continues at coordinate 18,966,335 of NC_065876.1, forward strand.
CACACTGGAAACACTCTCAAATTCAAGAGAAACTCGCATCAGAAAGCCGTTCAGAAAGATACTCAAACGAGGATTGAAAAGTTACTCAAATTGCAATAGTAAACATACTCAAACGATAGAAAGATACTCAGTTTGAAAGAAACACAGGCCCACACTGGAAACACTCTCAACTTCAAGAGAAACTCGAATCAGAAAGCCTTACAGAAAGATACTCAAACGAGAATTGAAAAGATACTCAAAGTGCAATAGTAAACATACTCAAACGATAGAAAGATACTCAGTTTGAAAGAAACACACGCCCACACTGGAAACACTCTCAAATTCAATAGAAACTCGCATCAGAAAGACTTACAGAAAGATACTCAAACGAGAATTGAAAAAATACTCAAAGTGCAATAGTAAACATACTCAAACGATAGAAAGATACTCAGTTTGAAAGAAACACAGGCCCACACTGGAAACACTCTCAACTTCAAGAAAAACTCGAATCAGAAAGACTTACAGAAAGATACTCAAACGAGAATTGAAAAGATACTCAAAGTGCAATAGTAAACATACTCAAACGATAGAAAGATACTCAGTTTGAAAGAAACACACGCCCACACTGGAAACACTTTCAAATTCAATAGAAACTCGCATCAGAAAGGCTTACAGAAAGATACTCAAACGAGAATTGAAATGATACTCAAAGTGCAATAGTAAACATACTCAAACGATAGAAAGATACTCAGTTTGAAAGAAACACACGCCCACACTGGAAACACTCTCAAATTCAAGAGAAACTCGCATCAGAAAGCCGTTCAGAAAGATACTCAAACGAGAATTGAAAAGATACTCAAATTGCAATAGTAAACATACTCAAACGATAGAAAGATACTCAGTTTGAAAGAAACACACGCCCACACTGGAAACACTCTCAAATTCAATAAAAACTCGAATCAGAAAGACTTACAGAAAGATACTCAAACGAGGATTGAAAAGATACTCAAAGTGCAATAGTAAACATACTCAAACGATAGAAAGATACTCAGTTTGAAAGAAACACACGCCCACACTGGAAACACTCTCAAATTCAATAGAAACTCGCATTAGAAAGGCGTTCAGAAAGATACTCAAACGAGGATTGAAAAGATACTCAAATTGCAATAGTAAACATACTCAAACGATAGAAAGATACTCAGTTTGAAAGAAACACACGCCCACACTGGAACCACTCTCAAATTCAATAAAAACTCGAATCAGAAAGACTTACAGAAAGATACTCAAACGAGGATTGAAAAGATACTCAAAGTGCAATAGTAAACATACTCAAACGATAGAAAGATACTCAGTTTGAAAGAAACACACGCCCACACTGGAAACACTCTCAAATTCAATAGAAACTCGCATCAGAAAGCCTTACAGAAAGATACTCAAACGAAAATTGAAAAGATAATCAAATTGCAATAGTAAACATACTCAAACGATAGAAAGATACTCAGTTTGAAAGAAACACACGCCCACACTGGAAACACTCTCAAATTCAAGAGAAACTCGCATCAGAAAGCCGTTCAGAAAGATACTCAAACGAGGATTGAAAAGTTACTCAAATTGCAATAGTAAACATACTCAAACGATAGAAAGATACTCAGTTTGAAAGAAACACACGCCCACACTGGAAACACTCTCAAATTCAATAGAAACTCGCATCAGAAAGCCTTACAGAAAGATACTCAAACGAGAATTGAAAAGATACTCAAATTGCAATAGTAAACATACTCAAACGATAGAAAGATACTCAGTTTGAAAGAAACACACGCCCACACTGGAAACACTCTCAAATTCAAGAGAAACTCGCATCAGAACACCGTTCAGAAAGATACTCAAACGAGAATTGAAAAGATACTCAAATTGCAATAGTAAACATACTCAAACGATAGAAAGATACTCAGTTTGAAAGAAACACACGCCCACACTGGAAACACTCTCAAATTCAATACAAACTCGCATCAGAAAGGCTTACAGAAAGATACTCAAACGAGAATTGAAAAGATACTCAAAGTGCAATAGTAAACATACTCAAACGATAGAAAGATACTCAGTTTGAAAGAAACACACGCCCACACTGGAAACACTCTCAAATTCAAGAAAAACTCGCATCAGAAAGCCGTTCAGAAAGATACTCAAACGAGGATTGAAAAGTTACTCAAATTGCAATAGTAAACATACTCAAACGATAGAAAGATACTCAGTTTGAAAGAAACACACGCCCACACTGGAAACACTCTCAAGTTCAATAGAAACTCGCATCAGAAAGCCTTACAGAAAGATACTCAAACGAGAATTGAAAAGATACTCAAATTGCAATAGTAAACATACTCAAACGATAGAAAGATACTCAGTTTGAAAGAAACACACGCCCACACTGGAAACACTCTCAAATTCAAGAGAAACTCGCATCAGAACACCGTTCAGAAAGATACTCAAACGAGAATTGAAAAGATACTCAAATTGCAATAGTAAACATACTCAAACGATAGAAAGATACTCAGTTTGAAAGAAACACACGCCCACACTGGAAACACTCTCAAATTCAATAGAAACTCGCATCAGAAAGGCTTACAGAAAGATACTCAAACGAGAATTGAAAAGATACTCAAAGTGCAATAGTAAACATACTCAAACGATAGAAAGATACTCAGTTTGAAAGAAACACACGCCCACACTGGAAACACTCTCAAATTCAAGAAAAACTCGCATCAGATAGCCGTTCAGAAAGATACTCCAACGAGGATTGAAAAGTTACTCAAATTGCAATAGTAAACATACTCAAACGATAGAAAGGTACTCAATTTGAAAGAAACACACGCCCACACTGGAAACACTCTCAAATTCAAGAAAAACTCGCATCGAAAGCCGTTCAGAAAGATTCTCAAACGAGAATTGAAAAGATACTCAAAGTGCAATAGTAAACATACTCAAACGATAGAAAGATACTCAGTTTGAAAGAAACACACGCCCACACTGGAAACACTTTCAAATTCAATAGAAACTCGCATCAGAAAGGCTTACAGAAAGATACTCAAACGAGAATTGAAATGATACTCAAAGTGCAATAGTAAACATACTCAAACGATAGAAAGATACTCAGTGTGAAAGAAACACACGCCCACACTGGAAACACTCTCAAATTCAAGAGAAACTCGCATCAGAAAGCCGTTCAGAAAGATACTCAAACGAGAATTGAAAAGATACTCAAATTGCAATAGTAAACATACTCAAACGATAGAAAGATACTCAGTTTGAAAGAAACACACGCCCACACTGGAAACACTCTCAAATTCAATAAAAACTCGAATCAGAAAGACTTACAGAAAGATACTCAAACGAGAATTGAAAAGATACTCAAAGTGCAATAGTAAACATACTCAAACGATAGAAAGATACTCAAACGAGGATTGAAAAGATACTCAAAGTGCAATAGTAAACATACTCAAACGATAGAAAGATACTCAGTTTGAAAGAAACACACGCCCACACTGGAAACACTCTCAAATTCAATAGAAACTCGCATTAGAAAGGCGTTCAGAAAGATACTCAAACGAGGATTGAAAAGATACTCAAATTGCAATAGTAAACATACTCAAACGATAGAAAGATACTCAGTTTGAAAGAAACACACGCCCACACTGGAAACACTCTCAAATTCAATAGAAACTCGCATCAGAAAGCCTTACAGAAAGATACTCAAACGAGAATTGAAAAGATACTCAAATTGCAATAGTAAACATACTCAAACGATAGAAAGATACTCAGTTTCAAAGAAACACACGCCCACACTGGAAACACTCTCAAATTCAAGAGAAACTCGCATCAGAACACCGTTCAGAAAGATACTCAAACGAGAATTGAAAAGATACTCAAATTGCAATAGTAAACATACTCAAACGATAGAAAGATACTCAGTTTGAAAGAAACACACGCCCACACTGGAAACACTCTCAAATTCAATAGAAAGTCGCATCAGAAAGGCTTACAGAAAGATACTCAAACGAGAATTGAAAAGATACTCAAAGTGCAATAGTAAACATACTCAAACGATAGAAAGATACTCAGTTTGAAAGAAACACACGCCCACACTGGAAACACTCTCAAATTCAAGAAAAAACTCGCATCAGAAAGCCGTTCAGAAAGATACTCCAACGAGGATTGAAAAGTTACTCAAATTGCAATAGTAAACATACTCAAACGATAGAAAGGTACTCAATTTGAAAGAAACACACGCCCACACTGGAAACACTCTCAAATTCAAGAAAAACTCGCATCGAAAGCCGTTCAGAAAGATTCTCAAACGAGAATTGAAAAGATACTCAAAGTGCAATAGTAAACATACTCAAACGATAGAAAGATACTCAGTTTGAAAGAAACACACGCCCACACTGGAAACACTTTCAAATTCAATAGAAACTCGCATCAGAAAGGCTTACAGAAAGATACTCAAACGAGAATTGAAATGATACTCAAAGTGCAATAGTAAACATACTCAAACGATAGAAAGATACTCAGTGTGAAAGAAACACACGCCCACACTGGAAACACTCTCAAATTCAAGAGAAACTCGCATCAGAAAGCCGTTCAGAAAGATACTCAAACGAGAATTGAAAAGATACTCAAATTGCAATAGTAAACATACTCAAACGATAGAAAGATACTCAGTTTGAAAGAAACACACGCCCACACTGGAAACACTCTCAAATTCAATAAAAACTCGAATCAGAAAGACTTACAGAAAGATACTCAAACGAGAATTGAAAAGATACTCAAAGTGCAATAGTAAACATACTCAAACGATAGAAAGATACTCAAACGAGGATTGAAAAGATACTCAAAGTGCAATAGTAAACATACTCAAACGATAGAAAGATACTCAGTTTGAAAGAAACACACGCCCACACTGGAAACACTCTCAAATTCAATAGAAACTCGCATTAGAAAGGCGTTCAGAAAGATACTCAAACGAGGATTGAAAAGATACTCAAATTGCAATAGTAAACATACTCAAACGATAGAAAGATACTCAGTTTGAAAGAAACACACGCCCACACTGGAAACACTCTCAAATTCAATAGAAACTCGCATCAGAAAGCCTTACAGAAAGATACTCAAACGAGAATTGAAAAGATACTCAAATTGCAATAGTAAACATACTCAAACGATAGAAAGATACTCAGTTTGAAAGAAACACACGCCCACACTGGAAACACTCTCAAATTCAAGAGAAACTCGCATCAGAACACCGTTCAGAAAGATACTCAAACGAGAATTGAAAAGATACTCAAATTGCAATAGTAAACATACTCAAACGATAGAAAGATACTCAGTTTGAAAGAAACACACGCCCACACTGGAAACACTCTCAAATTCAATAGAAAGTCGCATCAGAAAGGCTTACAGAAAGATACTCAAACGAGAATTGAAAAGATACTCAAAGTGCAATAGTAAACATACTCAAACGATAGAAAGATACTCAGTTTGAAAGAAACACACGCCCACACTGGAAACACTCTCAAATTCAAGAAAAACTCGCATCAGAAAGCCGTTCAGAAAGATACTCCAACGAGGATTGAAAAGTTACTCAAATTGCAATAGTAAACATACTCAAACGATAGAAAGGTACTCAATTTGAAAGAAACACACGCCCACACTGGAAACACTCTCAAATTCAAGAAAAACTCGCATCGAAAGCCGTTCAGAAACATTCTCAAACGAGAATTGAAAAGATACTCAAAGTGCAATAGTAAACATACTCAAACGATAGAAAGATACTCAGTTTGAAAGAAACACACGCCCACACTGGAAACACTTTCAAATTCAATAGAAACTCGCATCAGAAAGGCTTACAGAAAGATACTCAAACGAGAATTGAAATGATACTCAAAGTGCAATAGTAAACATACTCAAACGATAGAAAGATACTCAGTGTGAAAGAAACACACGCCCACACTGGAAACACTCTCAAATTCAAGAGAAACTCGCATCAGAAAGCCGTTCAGAAAGATACTCAAACGAGAATTGAAAAGATACTCAAATTGCAATAGTAAACATACTCAAACGATAGAAAGATACTCAGTTTGAAAGAAACACACGCCCACACTGGAAACACTCTCAAATTCAATAAAAACTCGAATCAGAAAGACTTACAGAAAGATACTCAAACGAGGATTGAAAAGATACTCAAAGTGCAATAGTAAACATACTCAAACGATAGAAAGATACTCAAACGAGGATTGAAAAGATACTCAAAGTGCAATAGTAAACATACTCAAACGATAGAAAGATACTCAGTTTGAAAGAAACACACGCCCACACTGGAAACACTCTCAAATTCAATAGAAACTCGCATTAGAAAGGCGTTCAGAAAGATACTCAAACGAGGATTGAAAAGATACTCAAATTGCAATAGTAAACATACTCAAACGATAGAAAGATACTCTGTTTGAAAGAAACACACGCCCACACTGGAACCACTCTCAAATTCAATAAAAACTCGAATCAGAAAGACTTACAGAAAGATACTCAAACGAGGATTGAAAAGATACTCAAAGTGCAATAGTAAACATACTCAAACGATAGAAAGATACTCAGTTTGAAAGAAACACACGCCCACACTGGAAACACTCTCAAATTCAATAGAAACTCGCATCAGAAAGCCTTACAGAAAGATACTCAAACGAGAATTGAAAAGATACTCAAATTGCAATAGTAAACATACTGAAACGATAGAAAGATACTCAGTTTGAAAGAAACACACGCCCACACTGGAAACACTCTCAAATTCAAGAGAAACTCGCATCAGAAAGCCGTTCAGAAAGATACTCAAACGAGGATTGAAAAGTTACTCAAATTGCAATAGTAAACATACTCAAACGATAGAAAGATACTCAGTTTGAAAGAAACACACGCCCACACTGGAAACACTCTCAAATTCAATAGAAACTCGCATCAGAAAGCCTTACAGAAAGATACTCAAACGAGAATTGAAAAGATACTCAAATTGCAATAGTAAACATACTCAAACGATAGAAAGATACTCAGTTTGAAAGAAACACACGCCCACACTGGAAACACTCTCAAATTCAAGAGAAACTCGCATCAGAACCCCGTTCAGAAAGATACTCAAACGAGAATTGAAAAGATACTCAAATTGCAATAGTAAACATACTCAAACGATAGAAAGATACTCAGTTTGAAAGAAACACACGCCCACACTGGAAACACTCTCAAATTCAATAGAAACTCGCATCAGAAAGGCTTACAGAAAGATACTCAAACGAGAATTGAAAAGATACTCAAAGTGCAATAGTAAACATACTCAAACGATAGAAAGATACTCAGTTTGAAAGAAACACACGCCCACACTGGAAACACTCTCAAATTCAAGAAAAACTCGCATCAGAAAGCCGTTCAGAAAGATACTCAAACGAGGATTGAAAAGTTACTCAAATTGCAATAGTAAACATACTCAAACGATAGAAAGATACTCAATTTGAAAGAAACACAGGCCCACACTGGAAACACTCTCAACTTCAAGAAAAACTCGCATCGACAGCCGTTCAGAAAGATTCTCAAACGAGAATTGAAAAGATACTCAAAGTGCAATAGTAAACATACTCAAAAGATAGAAAGATTCTCAGTTTGAAAAAAACACAGGCCCACACTGGAAACACTCTCAAATTCAATAGAAACTCGCATCAGAAAGCCTTACAGAAAGATACTCAAACGAGAATTGAAAAGATACTCAAATTGCAATAGTAAACATACTCAAACGAGAATTGAAAAGATACTCAAATTGCAATAGTAAACATACTCAAACGATAGAAAGATACTCAGTTTGAAAGAAACACACGCCCACACTGGAAACACTCTCAAATTCAAGAGAAACTCGCATCAGAAAGCCGTTCAGAAAGATACTCAAACGAGGATTGAAAAGTTACTCAAATTGCAATAGTAAACATACTCAAACGATAGAAAGATACTCAGTTTGAAAGAAACACAGGCCCACACTGGAAACACTCTCAAATTCAATAGAAACTCGCATCAGAAAGCCTTACAGAAAGATACTCAAACCAGAATTGAAAAGATACTCAAATTGCAATAGTAAACATACTCAAACGATAGAAAGACACTCAGTTTGAAAGAAACACACGCCCACACTGGAAACACTCTCAAATTCAAGAGAAACTCGCATCAGAAAGCCGTTCAGAAAGATACTTAAACGAGGATTGAAAAGTTACTCAAATTGCAATAGTAAACATACTCAAACGATAGAAAGATACTCAGTTTGAAAGAAACACAGGCCCACACTGGAAACACTCTCAAATTCAATAGAAACTCGCATCAGAAAGCCTTACAGAAAGATACTCAAACGAGAATTGAAAAGATACTCAAATTGCAATAGTAAACATACTCAAACGATAGAAAGATACTCAGTTTGAAAGAAACACACGCCCACACTGGAAACACTCTCAAATTCAAGAAAAACTCGCATCGAAAGCCGTTCAGAAAGATTCTCAAACGAGAATTGAAAAGATACTCAAATTGCAATAGTAAACATACTCAAACGATACAAAGATACTCAGTTTGAAAGAAACACAGGCCCACACTGGAAACACTCTCAACTTCAAGAAAAACTCGCATCGACAGCCGTTCAGAAAGATTCTCAAACGAGAATTGAAAAGATACTCAAATTGCAATAGTAAACATACTCAAACGATACAAAGATACTCAGTTTGAAAGAAACACAGGCCCACACTGGAAACACTCTCAACTTCAAGAAAAACTCGCATCGACAGCCGTTCAGAAAGATTCTCAAACGAGAATTGAAAAGATACTCAAATTGCAATAGTAAACATACTCAAACGATAGAAAGATACTCAGTTTGAAAGAAACACACGCCCACTCTGGAAACACTCTCAAATTCAATAGAAACTCGCATCAGAAAGACTTACAGAAAGATACTCAAACGAGAATTGAAAAGATACTCAAATTGCAATAGTAAACATACTCAAACGATAGAAAGATACTCAGTTTGAAAGAAACACACGCCCACACTGGAAACACTCTCAAATTCAAGAGAAACTCGCATCAGAAAGCCGTTCAGAAAGATACTCAAACGAGGATTGAAAAGTTACTCAAATTGCAATAGTAAACATACTCAAACGATAGAAAGATACTCAGTTTGAAAGAAACACAGGCCCACACTGGAAACACTCTCAACTTCAAGAAAAACTCGCATCGACAGCCGTTCAGAAAGATTCTCAAACGAGAATTGAAAAGATACTCAAATTGCAATAGTAAACATACTCAAACGATAGAAAGATACTCAGTTTGAAAGAAACACACGCCCACACTGGAAACACTCTCAAATTCAAGAAAAACTCGCATCGAAAGCCGTTCAGAAAGATTCTCAAACGAGAATTGAAAAGATACTCAAATTGCAATAGTAAACATACTCAAACGATACAAAGATACTCAGTTTGAAAGAAACACAGGCCCACACTGGAAACACTCTCAACTTCAAGAAAAACTCGAATCAGAAAGCCTTACAGAAAGATACTCAAACGAGAATTGAAAAGATACTCAAAGTGCAATAGTAAACATACTCAAACGATAGAAAGATACTCAGTTTGAAAGAAACACAGGCCCACACTGGAAACACTCTCAACTTCAAGAGAAACTCGAATCAGAAAGCCTTACAGAAAGATACTCAAACGAGAATTGAAAAGATACTCAAAGTGCAATAGTAAACATACTCAAACGATAGAAAGATACTCAGTTTGAAAGAAACACAGGCCCACACTGGAAACACTCTCAACTTCAAGAGAAACTCGAATCAGAAAGCCTTACAGAAAGATACTCAAACGAGAATTGAAAAGATACTCAAATTGCAATAGTAAACATACTCAAACGATAGAAAGATACTCAGTTTGAAAGAAACACACGCCCACACTGGAAACACTCTCAAATTCAATAGAAACTCGCATCAGAAAGACTTACAGAAAGATACTCAAACGAGAATTGAAAAGATACTCAAAGTGCAATAGTAAACATACTCAAACGATAGAAAGATACTCAGTTTGAAAGAAACACAGGCCCACACTGGAAACACTCTCAACTTCAAGAAAAACTCGAATCAGAAAGACTTACAGAAAGATACTCAAACGAGAATTGAAAAGATACTCAAAGTGCAATAGTAAACATACTCAAACGATAGAAAGATACTCAGTTTGAAAGAAACACAGGCCCACACTGGAAACACTCTCAACTTCAAGAGAAACTCGAATCAGAAAGCCTTACAGAAAGATACTCAAACGAGAATTGAAAAGATACTCAAAGTGCAATAGTAAACATACTCAAACGATAGAAAGATACTCAGTTTGAAAGAAACACAGGCCCACACTGGAAACACTCTCAACTTCAAGAGAAACTCGAATCAGAAAGCCTTACAGAAAGATACTCAAACGAGAATTGAAAAGATACTCAAAGTGCAATAGTAAACATACTCAAACGATAGAAAGATACTCAGTTTGAAAGAAACACACGCCCACACTGGAAACACTCTCAAATTCAATAGAAACTCGCATCAGAAAGACTTACAGAAAGATACTCAAACGAGAATTGAAAAGATACTCAAAGTGCAATAGTAAACATACTCAAACGATAGAAAGATACTCAGTTTGAAAGAAACACAGGCCCACACTGGAAACACTCTCAACTTCAAGAGAAACTCGAATCAGAAAGCCTTACAGAAAGATACTCAAACGAGAATTGAAAAGATACTCAAAGTGCAATAGTAAACATACTCAAACGATAGAAAGATACTCAGTTTGAAAGAAACACACGCCCACACTGGAAACACTCTCAAATTCAATAGAAACTCGCATCAGAAAGACTTACAGAAAGATACTCAAACGAGAATTGAAAAGATACTCAAAGTGCAATAGTAAACATACTCAAACGATAGAAAGATACTCAGTTTGAAAGAAACACAGGCCCACACTGGAAACACTCTCAACTTCAAGAAAAACTCGAATCAGAAAGACTTACAGAAAGATACTCAAACGAGAATTGAAAAGATACTCAAAGTGCAATAGTAAACATACTCAAACGATAGAAAGATACTCAGTTTGAAAGAAACACAGGCCCACACTGGAAACACTCTCAACTTCAAGAAAAACTCGAATCAGAAAGACTTACAGAAAGATACTCAAACGAGAATTGAAAAGATACTCAAAGTGCAATAGTAAACATACTCAAACGATAGAAAGATACTCAGTTTGAAAGAAACACAGGCCCACACTGGAAACACTCTCAACTTCAAGAGAAACTCGAATCAGAAAGCCTTACAGAAAGATACTCAAACGAGAATTGAAAAGATACTCAAAGTGCAATAGTAAACATACTCAAACGATAGAAAGATACTCAGTTTGAAAGAAACACAGGCCCACACTGGAAACACTCTCAACTTCAAGAGAAACTCGAATCAGAAAGCCTTACAGAAAGATACTCAAACGAGAATTGAAAAGATACTCAAAGTGCAATAGTAAACATACTCAAACGATAGAAAGATACTCAGTTTGAAAGAAACACACGCCCACACTGGAAACACTCTCAAATTCAATACAAACTCGCATCAGAAAGACTTACAGAAAGATACTCAAACGAGAATTGAAAAGATACTCAAAGTGCAATAGTAAACATACTCAAACGATAGAAAGATACTCAGTTTGAAAGAAACACAGGCCCACACTGGAAACACTCTCAACTTCAAGAAAAACTCGAATCAGAAAGACTTACAGAAAGATACTCAAACGAGAATTGAAAAGATACTCAAAGTGCAATAGTAAACATACTCAAACGATAGAAGGATACTCAGTTTGAAAGAAACACACGCCCACACTGGAAACACTTTCAAATTCAATAGAAACTCGCATCAGAAAAGCTTACAAAAAGATACTCAAACGAGAATTGAAATGATACTCAAAGTGCAATAGTAAACATACTCAAACGATAGAAAGATACTCAGTTTGAAAGAAACACACGCCCACACTGGAAACACTCTCAAATTCAAGAGAAACTCGCATCAGAAAGCCGTTCAGAAAGATACTCAAACGAGAATTGAAAAGATACTCAAATTGCAATAGTAAACATACTCAAACGATAGAAAGATACTCAGTTTGAAAGAAACACACGCCCACACTGGAAACACTCTCAAATTCAATAGAAACTCGCATCAGAAAGACTTACAGAAATATACTCAAACGAGAATTGAAAAGATACTCAAAGTGCAATAGTAAACATACTCAAACGATAGAAAGATACTCAGTTTGAAAGAAACACAGGCCCACACTGGAAACACTCTCAACTTCAAGAAAAAATCGCATCGACAGCCGTTCAGAAAGATTCTCAAACGAGAATTGAAAAGATACTCAAATTGCAATAGTAAACATACTCAAACGATAGAAAGATACTCAGTTTGAAAGAAACACACGCCCACACTGGAAACACTCTCAAATTCAAGAAAAACTCGCATCGAAAGCCGTTCAGAAAGATTCTCAAACGAGAATTGAAAAGATACTCAAATTGCAATAGTAAACATACTCAAACGATACAAAGATACTCAGTTTGAAAGAAACACAGGCCCACACTGGAAACACTCTCAAATTCAATAGAAACTCGCATCAGAAAGCCTTACAGAAAGATACTCAAACGAGAATTGAAAAGATACTCAAAGTGCAAAAGTAAACATACTCAAACGATAGAAAGATACTCAGTTTGAAAGAAACACAGGCCCACACTGGAAACACTCTCAACTTCAAGAAAAACTCGCATCGACAGCCGTTCAGAAAGATTCTCCAACGAGAATTGAAAAGATACTCAAATTGCAATAGTAAACATACTCAAACAATAGAAAGATACTCAGTTTGAAAGAAACACACGCCCACACTGGAAACACTCTCAAATTCAAGAGAAACTCGAATCAGAAAGACTTACAGAAAGATACTCAAACGAGAATTGAAAAGATACTCAAAGTGCAATAGTAACATACTCAAACGATAGAAAGATTCTCAGTTTTGAAAGAAACACACGCCCACACTGGAAACACTCTCAAATTCAATAGAAACTCGCATCAGAAAGGCTTACAGAAAGATACTCAAACGAGAATTGAAATGATACTCAAAGTGCAATAGTAAACATACTCAAACGATAGAAAGATTCTCAGTTTGAAAGAAACACAGGCCCACACTGGAAACACTCTCAAATTCAATAGAAACTCGCATCAGAAAGCCTTACAGAAAGATACTCAAACGAGAATTGAAAAGATACTCAAATTGCAATAGTAAACATACTCAAACGATAGAAAGATACTCAGTTTGAAAGAAACACACGCCCACACTGGAAACACTCTCAAATTCAATAGAAACTCGCATCAGAAAGACTTACAGAAATATACTCAAACGAGAATTGAAAAGATACTCAAAGTGCAATAGTAAACATACTCAAACGATAGAAAGATACTCAGTTTGAAAGAAACACAGGCCCACACTGGAAACACTCTCAACTTCAAGAAAAACTCGCATCGACAGCCGTTCAGAAAGATTCTCAAACGAGAATTGAAAAGATACTCAAATTGCAATAGTAAACATACTCAAACGATAGAAAGATACTCAGTTTGAAAGAAACACACGCCCACTCTGGAAACACTCTCAAATTCAATAGAAACTCGCATCAGAAAGACTTACAGAAAGATACTCAAACGAGAATTGAAAAGATACTCAAATTGCAATAGTAAACATACTCAAACGATAGAAAGATACTCAGTTTGAAAGAAACACACGCCCACACTGGAAACACTCTCAAATTCAAGAGAAACTCGCATCAGAAAGCCGGTCAGAAAGATACTCAAACGAGGATTGAAAAGTTACTCAAATTGCAATAGTAAACATACTCAAACGATAGAAAGATACTCAGTTTGAAAGAAACACAGGCCCACACTGGAAACACTCTCAACTTCAAGAAAAACTCGCATCGACAGCCGTTCAGAAAGATTCTCAAACGAGAATTGAAAAGATACTCAAATTGCAATAGTAAACATACTCAAACGATAGAAAGATACTCAGTTTGAAAGAAACACACGCCCACACTGGAAACACTCTCAAATTCAAGAAAAACTCGCATCGAAAGCCGTTCAGAAAGATTCTCAAACGAGAATTGAAAAGATACTCAAATTGCAATAGTAAACATACTCAAACGATAGAAAGATACTCAGTTTGAAAGAAACACAGGCCCACACTGGAAACACTCTCAACTTCAAGAGAAACTCGAATCAGAAAGCCTTACAGAAAGATACTCAAACGAGAATTGAAAAGATACTCAAAGTGCAATAGTAAACATACTCAAACGATAGAAAGATACTCAGTTTGAAAGAAACACACGCCCACACTGGAAACACTCTCAAATTCAATAGAAACTCGCATCAGAAAGACTTACAGAAAGATACTCAAACGAGAATTGAAAAGATACTCAAAGTGCAATAGTAAACATACTCAAACGATAGAAAGATACTCAGTTTGAAAGAAACACAGGCCCACACTGGAAACACTCTCAACTTCAAGAAAAACTCGAATCAGAAAGACTTACAGAAAGATACTCAAACGAGAATTGAAAAGATACTCAAAGTGCAATAGTAAACATACTCAAACGATAGAAAGATACTCAGTTTGAAAGAAACACACGCCCACACTGGAAACACTGTCAAATTCAATAGAAACTCGCATCAGAAAAGCTTACAGAAAGATACTCAAACGAGAATTGAAATGATACTCAAAGTGCAATAGTAAACATACTCAAACGATAGAAAGATACTCAGTTTGAAAGAAACACACGCCCACACTGGAAACACTCTCAAATTCAAGAGAAACTCGCATCAGAAAGCCGTTCAGAAAGATACTCAAACGAGAATTGAAAAGATACTCAAATTGCAATAGTAAACATACTCAAACGATAGAAAGATACTCAGTTTGAAAGAAACACACGCCCACACTGGAAACACTCTCAAATTCAATAGAAACTCGCATCAGAAAGACTTACAGAAATATACTCAAACGAGAATTGAAAAGATACTCAAAGTGCAATAGTAAACATACTCAAACGATAGAAAGATACTCAGTTTGAAAGAAACACAGGCCCACACTGGAAACACTCTCAACTTCAAGAAAAACTCGCATCGACAGCCGTTCAGAAAGATTCTCAAACGAGAATTGAAAAGATACTCAAATTGCAATAGTAAACATAATCAAACGATAGAAAGATACTCAGTTTGAAAGAAACACACGCCCACACTGGAAACACTCTCAAATTCAAGAAAAACTCGCATCGAAAGCCGTTCAGAAAGATTCTCAAACGAGAATTGAAAAGATACTCAAATTGCAATAGTAAACATACTCAAACGATACAAAGATACTCAGTTTGAAAGAAACACAGGCCCACACTGGAAACACTCTCAAATTCAATAGAAACTCGCATCAGAAAGCCTTACTGAAAGATACACAAACGAGAATTGAAAAGATACTCAAAGTGCAATAGTAAACATACTCAAACGATAGAAAGATACTCAGTTTGAAAGAAACACAGGCCCACACTGGAAACACTCTCAACTTCAAGAAAAACTCGCATCGACAGCCGTTCAGAAAGATTCTCCAACGAGAATTGAAAAGATACTCAAATTACAATAGTAAACATACTCAAACAATAGAAAGATACTCAGTTTGAAAGAAACACACGCCCACACTGGAAACACTCTCAAATTCAAGAGAAACTCGAATCAGAAAGACTTACAGAAAGATACTCAAACGAGAATTGAAAAGATACTCAAAGTGCAATAGTAAACATACTCAAACGATAGAAAGATTCTCAGTTTGAAAGAAACACACGCCCACACTGGAAACACTCTCAAATTCAATAGAAACTCGCATCAGAAAGGCTTACAGAAAGATACTCAAACGAGAATTGAAATGATACTCAAAGTGCAATAGTAAACATACTCAAACGATAGAAAGATTCTCAGTTTGAAAGAAACACAGGCCCACACTGGAAACACTCTCAAATTCAATAGAAACTCGCATCAGAAAGCCTTACAGAAAGATACTCAAACGAGAATTGAAAAGATACTCAAATTGCAATAGTAAACATACTCAAACGATAGAAAGATACTCAGTTTGAAAGAAACACACGCCCACACTGGAAACACTCTCAAATTCAATAGAAACTCGCATCAGAAAGACTTACAGAAATATACTCAAACGAGAATTGAAAAGATATTCAAAGTGCAATAGTAAACATACTCAAACGATAGAAAGATACTCAGTTTGAAAGAAACACAGGCCCACACTGGAAACACTCTCAACTTCAAGAAAAACTCGCATCGACAGCCGTTCAGAAAGATTCTCAAACGAGAATTGAAAAGATACTCAAATTGCAATAGTAAACATACTCAAACGATAGAAAGATACTCAGTTTGAAAGAAACACACGCCCACACTGGAAACACTCTCAACTTCAAGAAAAAATCGCATCGACAGCCGTTCAGAAAGATTCTCAAACGAGAATTGAAAAGATACTCAAATTGCAATAGTAAACATACTCAAACGATAGAAAGATACTCAGTTTGAAAGAAACACACGCCCACACTGGAAACACTCTCAAATTCAAGAAAAACTCGCATCGAAAGCCGTTCAGAAAGATTCTCAAACGAGAATTGAAAAGATACTCAAATTGCAATAGTAAACATACTCAAACGATACAAAGATACTCAGTTTGAAAGAAACACAGGCCCACACTGGAAACACTCTCAAATTCAATAGAAACTCGCATCAGAAAGCCTTACAGAAAGATACTCAAACGAGAATTGAAAAGATACTCAAAGTGCAATAGTAAACATACTCAAACGATAGAAAGATACTCAGTTTGAAAGAAACACAGGCCCACACTGGAAACACTCTCAACTTCAAGAAAAACTCGCATCGACAGCCGTTCAGAAAGATTCTCCAACGAGAATTGAAAAGATACTCAAATTGCAATAGTAAACATACTCAAACAATAGAAAGATACTCAGTTTGAAAGAAACACACGCCCACACTGGAAACACTCTCAAATTCAAGAGAAACTCGAATCAGAAAGACTTACAGAAAGATACTCAAACGAGAATTGAAAAGATACTCAAAGTGCAATAGTAAACATACTCAAACGATAGAAAGATTCTCAGTTTGAAAGAAACACACGCCCACACTGGAAACACTCTCAAATTCAATAGAAACTCGCATCAGAAAGGCTTACAGAAAGATACTCAAACGAGAATTGAAAAGATACTCAAAGTGCAATAGTAAACATACTCAAACGATAGAAAGATTCTCAGTTTGAAAGAAACACAGGCCCACACTGGAAACACTCTCAAATTCAATAGAAACTCGCATCAGAAAGCCTTACAGAAAGATACTCAAACGAGAATTGAAAAGATACTCAAATTGCAATAGTAAACATACTCAAACGATAGAAAGATACTCAGTTTGAAAGAAACACACGCCCACACTGGAAACACTCTCAAATTCAATAGAAACTCGCATCAGAAAGACTTACAGAAATATACTCAAACGAGAATTGAAAAGATACTCAAAGTGCAATAGTAAACATACTCAAACGATAGAAAGATTCTCAGTTTGAAAGAAACACACGCCCACACTGGAAACACTCTCAAATTCAAGAAAAACTCGCATCAGAAAGCCGTTCAGAAAGATACTCAAACGAGGATTGAAAAGTTACTCAAATTGCAATAGTAAACATACTCAAACGATAGAAAGATACTCAGTTTGAAAGAAACACACGCCCACACGGGAAACACTCTCAAATTCAAGAGAAACTCGCATCAGAAAGCCGTTCAGAAAGATACTTAAACGAGGATTGAAAAGTTACTCAAATTGCAATAGTAAACATACTCAAACGATAGAAAGATACTCAGTTTGAAAGAAACACAGGCCCACACTGGAAACACTCTCAAATTTAATAGAAACTCGAATCAGAAAGCCTTACAGAAAGATACTTAAACGAGGATTGAAAAGATACTCAAAGTGCAATAGTAAACATACTCAAACGATAGAAAGATACTCAGTTTGAAAGAAACACAGGCCCACACTGGAAACACTCTCAAATTCAAGAGAAACTCGCATCAGAAAGCCTTACAGAAAGATACTCAAACCAGAATTGAAAAGATACTCAAATTGCAATAGTAAACATACTCAAACGATAGAAAGATACTCAGTTTGAAAGAAACACAGGCCCACACTGGAAACACTCTCAAATTCAATAGAAACTCGCATCAGAAAGCCTTACAGAAAGATACTCAAACGAGAATTGAAAAGATACTCAAATTGCAATAGTAAACATACTCAAACGATAGAAAGATACTCAGTTTGAAAGAAACACACGCCCACACTGGAAACACTCTCAAATTCAATAGAAACTCGCATCAGAAAGACTTACAGAAATATACTCAAACGAGAATTGAAAAGATACTCAAAGTGCAATAGTAAACATACTCAAACGATAGAAAGATACTCAGTTTGAAAGAAACACAGGCCCACACTGGAAACACTCTCAACTTCAAGAAAAAATCGCATCGACAGCCGTTCAGAAAGATTCTCAAACGAGAATTGAAAAGATACTCAAATTGCAATAGTAAACATACTCAAACGATAGAAAGATACTCAGTTTGAAAGAAACACACGCCCACACTGGAAACACTCTCAAATTCAAGAAAAACTCGCATCGAAAGCCGTTCAGAAAGATTCTCAAACGAGAATTGAAAAGATACTCAAATTGCAATAGTAAACATACTCAAACGATAGAAAGATACTCAGTTTGAAAGAAACACAGGCCCACACTGGAAACACTCTCAAATTCAATAGAAACTCGCATCAGAAAGCCTTACAGAAAGATACTCAAACGAGAATTGAAAAGATACTCAAAGTGCAAAAGTAAACATACTCAAACGATAGAAAGATACTCAGTTTGAAAGAAACACAGGCCCACACTGGAAACACTCTCAACTTCAAGAAAAACTCGCATCGACAGCCGTTCAGAAAGATTCTCCAACGAGAATTGAAAAGATACTCAAATTGCAATAGTAAACATACTCAAACAATAGAAAGATACTCAGTTTGAAAGAAACACACGCCCACACTGGAAACACTCTCAAATTCAAGAGAAACTCGAATCAGAAAGACTTACAGAAAGATACTCAAACGAGAATTGAAAAGATACTCAAAGTGCAATAGTAAACATACTCAAACGATAGAAAGATTCTCAGTTTGAAAGAAACACACGCCCACACTGGAAACACTCTCAAATTCAATAGAAACTCGCATCAGAAAGGCTTACAGAAAGATACTCAAACGAGAATTGAAATGATACTCAAAGTGCAATAGTAAACATACTCAAACGATAGAAAGATTCTCAGTTTGAAAGAAACACAGGCCCACACTGGAAACACTCTCAAATTCAATAGAAACTCGCATCAGAAAGCCTTACAGAAAGATACTCAAACGAGAATTGAAAAGATACTCAAATTGCAATAGTAAACATACTCAAACGATAGAAAGATACTCAGTTTGAAAGAAACACACGCCCACACTGGAAACACTCTCAAATTCAATAGAAACTCGCATCAGAAAGACTTACAGAAATATACTCAAACGAGAATTGAAAAGATACTCAAAGTGCAATAGTAAACATACTCAAACGATAGAAAGATACTCAGTTTGAAAGAAACACAGGCCCACACTGGAAACACTCTCAACTTCAAGAAAAACTCGCATCGACAGCCGTTCAGAAAGATTCTCAAACGAGAATTGAAAAGATACTCAAATTGCAATAGTAAACATACTCAAACGATAGAAAGATACTCAGTTTGAAAGAAACACACGCCCACTCTGGAAACACTCTCAAATTCAATAGAAACTCGCATCAGAAAGACTTACAGAAAGATACTCAAACGAGAATTGAAAAGATACTCAAATTGCAATAGTAAACATACTCAAACGATAGAAAGATACTCAGTTTGAAAGAAACACACGCCCACACTGGAAACACTCTCAAATTCAAGAGAAACTCGCATCAGAAAGCCGTTCAGAAAGATACTCAAACGAGGATTGAAAAGTTACTCAAATTGCAATAGTAAACATACTCAAACGATAGAAAGATACTCAGTTTGAAAGAAACACAGGCCCACACTGGAAACACTCTCAACTTCAAGAAAAACTCGCATCGACAGCCGTTCAGAATGATTCTCAAACGAGAATTGAAAAGATACTCAAATTGCAATAGTAAACATACTCAAACGATAGAAAGATACTCAGTTTGAAAGAAACACACGCCCACACTGGAAACACTCTCAAATTCAAGAAAAACTCGCATCGAAAGCCGTTCAGAATGATTCTCAAACGAGAATTGAAAAGATACTCAAATTGCAATAGTAAACATACTCAAACGATAGAAAGATACTCAGTTTGAAAGAAACACAGGCCCACACTGGAAACACTCTCAACTTCAAGAGAAACTCGAATCAGAAAGCCTTACAGAAAGATACTCAAACGAGAATTGAAAAGATACTCAAAGTGCAATAGTAAACATACTCAAACGATAGAAAGATACTCAGTTTGAAAGAAACACACGCCCACACTGGAAACACTCTCAAATTCAATAGAAACTCGCATCAGAAAGACTTACAGAAAGATACTCAAACGAGAATTGAAAAGATACTCAAAGTGCAATAGTAAACATACTCAAACGATAGAAAGATACTCAGTTTGAAAGAAACACAGGCCCACACTGGAAACACTCTCAACTTCAAGAAAAACTCGAATCAGAAAGACTTACAGAAAGATACTCAAACGAGAATTGAAAAGATACTCAAAGTGCAATAGTAAACATACTCAAACGATAGAAAGATACTCAGTTTGAAAGAAACACACGCCCACACTGGAAACACTGTCAAATTCAATAGAAACTCGCATCAGAAAAGCTTACAGAAAGATACTCAAACGAGAATTGAAAAGATACTCAAAGTGCAATAGTAAACATACTCAAACGATAGAAAGATACTCAGTTTGAAAGAAACACACGCCCACACTGGAAACACTCTCAAATTCAAGAGAAACTCGCATCAGAAAGCCGTTCAGAAAGATACTCAAACGAGAATTGAAAAGATACTCAAATTGCAATAGTAAACATACTCAAACGATAGAAAGATACTCAGTTTGAAAGAAACACACGCCCACACTGGAAACACTCTCAAATTCAATAGAAACTCGCATCAGAAAGACTTACAGAAATATACTCAAACGAGAATTGAAAAGATACTCAAAGTGCAATAGTAAACATACTCAAACGATAGAAAGATACTCAGTTTGAAAGAAACACAGGCCCACACTGGAAACACTCTCAACTTCAAGAAAAACTCGCATCGACAGCCGTTCAGAAAGATTCTCAAACGAGAATTGAAAAGATACTCAAATTGCAATAGTAAACATACTCAAACGATAGAAAGATACTCAGTTTGAAAGAAACACACGCCCACACTGGAAACACTCTCAAATTCAAGAAAAACTCGCATCGAAAGCCGTTCAGAAAGATTCTCAAACGAGAATTGAAAAGATACTCAAATTGCAATAGTAAACATACTCAAACGATACAAAGATACTCAGTTTGAAAGAAACACAGGCCCACACTGGAAACACTCTCAAATTCAATAGAAACTCGCATCAGAAAGCCTTACTGAAAGATACACAAACGAGAATTGAAAAGATACTCAAAGTGCAATAGTAAACATACTCAAACGATAGAAAGATACTCAGTTTGAAAGAAACACAGGCCCACACTGGAAACACTCTCAACTTCAAGAAAAACTCGCATCGACAGCCGTTCAGAAAGATTCTCCAACGAGAATTGAAAAGATACTCAAATTACAATAGTAAACATACTCAAACGATACAAAGATACTCAGTTTGAAAGAAACACAGGCCCACACTGGAAACACTCTCAAATTCAATAGAAACTCGCATCAGAAAGCCTTACAGAAAGATACTCAAACGAGAATTGAAAAGATACTCAAAGTGCAATAGTAAACATACTCAAACGATAGAAAGATACTCAGTTTGAAAGAAACACAGGCCCACACTGGAAACACTCTCAACTTCAAGAAAAACTCGCATCGACAGCCGTTCAGAAAGATTCTCCAACGAGAATTGAAAAGATACTCAAATTGCAATAGTAAACATACTCAAACAATAGAAAGATACTCAGTTTGAAAGAAACACACGCCCACACTGGAAACACTCTCAAATTCAAGAGAAACTCGAATCAGAAAGACTTACAGAAAGATACTCAAACGAGAATTGAAAAGATACTCAAAGTGCAATAGTAAACATACTCAAACGATAGAAAGATTCTCAGTTTGAAAGAAACACACGCCCACACTGGAAACACTCTCAAATTCAATAGAAACTCGCATCAGAAAGGCTTACAGAAAGATACTCAAACGAGAATTGAAATGATACTCAAAGTGCAATAGTAAACATACTCAAACGATAGAAAGATTCTCAGTTTGAAAGAAACACAGGCCCACACTGGAAACACTCTCAAATTCAATAGAAACTCGCATCAGAAAGCCTTACAGAAAGATACTCAAACGAGAATTGAAAAGATACTCAAATTGCAATAGTAAACATACTCAAACGATAGAAAGATACTCAGTTTGAAAGAAACACACGCCCACACTGGAAACACTCTCAAATTCAATAGAAACTCGCATCAGAAAGACTTACAGAAATATACTCAAACGAGAATTGAAAAGATACTCAAAGTGCAATAGTAAACATACTCAAACGATAGAAAGATTCTCAGTTTGAAAGAAACACACGCCCACACTGGAAACACTCTCAAATTCAAGAAAAACTCGCATCAGAAAGCCGTTCAGAAAGATACTCAAACGAGGATTGAAAAGTTACTCAAATTGCAATAGTAAACATACTCAAACGATAGAAAGATGCTCAGTTTGAAAGAAACACACGCCCACACGGGAAACACTCTCAAATTCAAGAGAAACTCGCATCAGAAAGCCGTTCAGAAAGATACTTAAACGAGGATTGAAAAGTTACTCAAATTGCAATAGTAAACATACTCAAACGATAGAAAGATACTCAGTTTGAAAGAAACACAGGCCCACACTGGAAACACTCTCAAATTTAATAGAAACTCGCATCAGAAAGCCTTACAGAAAGATACTCAAACGAGAATTGAAAAGATACTCAAATTGCAATAGTAAACATACTCAAACGATAGAAAGATACTCAGTTTGAAAGAAACACAGGCCCACACTGGAAACACTCTCAAATTCAAGAGAAACTCGCATCAGAAAGCCTTACAGAAAGATACTCAAACCAGAATTGAAAAGATACTCAAATTGCAATAGTAAACATACTCAAACGATAGAAAGATACTCAGTTTGAAAGAAACACAGGCCCACACTGGAAACACTCTCAAATTCAATAGAAACTCGCATCAGAAAGCCTTACAGAAAGATACTCAAACGAGAATTGAAAAGATACTCAAATTGCAATAGTAAACATACTCAAACGATAGAAAGATACTCAGTTTGAAAGAAACACACGCCCACACTGGAAACACTCTCAAATTCAATAGAAACTCGCATCAGAAAGACTTACAGAAATATACTCAAACGAGAATTGAAAAGATACTCAAAGTGCAATAGTAAACATACTCAAACGATAGAAAGATACTCAGTTTGAAAGAAACACAGGCCCACACTGGAAACACTCTCAACTTCAAGAAAAAATCGCATCGACAGCCGTTCAGAAAGATTCTCAAACGAGAATTGAAAAGATACTCAAATTGCAATAGTAAACATACTCAAACGATAGAAAGATACTCAGTTTGAAAGAAACACACGCCCACACTGGAAACACTCTCAAATTCAAGAAAAACTCGCATCGAAAGCCGTTCAGAAAGATTCTCAAACGAGAATTGAAAAGATACTCAAATTGCAATAGTAAACATACTCAAACGATACAAAGATACTCAGTTTGAAAGAAACACAGGCCCACACTGGAAACACTCTCAAATTCAATAGAAACTCGCATCAGAAAGCCTTACAGAAAGATACTCAAACGAGAATTGAAAAGATACTCAAAGTGCAATAGTAAACATACTCAAACGATAGAAAGATACTCAGTTTGAAAGAAACACAGGCCCACACTGGAAACACTCTCAACTTCAAGAAAAACTCGCATCGACAGCCGTTCAGAAAGATTCTCCAACGAGAATTGAAAAGATACTCAAATTGCAATAGTAAACATACTCAAACAATAGAAAGATACTCAGTTTGAAAGAAACACACGCCCACACTGGAAACACTCTCAAATTCAAGAGAAACTCGAATCAGAAAGACTTACAGAAAGATACTCAAACGAGAATTGAAAAGATACTCAAAGTGCAATAGTAAACATACTCAAACGATAGAAAGATTCTCAGTTTGAAAGAAACACACGCCCACACTGGAAACACTCTCAAATTCAATAGAAACTCGCATCAGAAAGGCTTACAGAAAGATACTCAAACGAGAATTGAAATGATACTCAAAGTGCAATAGTAAACATACTCAAACGATAGAAAGATTCTCAGTTTGAAAGAAACACAGGCCCACACTGGAAACACTCTCAAATTCAATAGAAACTCGCATCAGAAAGCCTTACAGAAAGATACTCAAACGAGAATTGAAAAGATACTCAAATTGCAATAGTAAACATACTCAAACGATAGAAAGATACTCAGTTTGAAAGAAACACACGCCCACACTGGAAACACTCTCAAATTCAATAGAAACTCGCATCAGAAAGACTTACAGAAATATACTCAAACGAGAATTGAAAAGATACTCAAAGTGCAATAGTAAACATACTCAAACGATAGAAAGATACTCAGTTTGAAAGAAACACAGGCCCACACTGGAAACACTCTCAACTTCAAGAAAAACTCGCATCGACAGCCGTTCAGAAAGATTCTCAAACGAGAATTGAAAAGATACTCAAATTGCAATAGTAAACATACTCAAACGATAGAAAGATACTCAGTTTGAAAGAAACACACGCCCACTCTGGAAACACTCTCAAATTCAATAGAAACTCGCATCAGAAAGACTTACAGAAAGATTCTCAAACGAGAATTGAAAAGATACTCAAATTGCAATAGTAAACATACTCAAACGATAGAAAGATACTCAGTTTGAAAGAAACACACGCCCACACTGGAAACACTCTCAAATTCAAGAGAAACTCGCATCAGAAAGCCGTTCAGAAAGATACTCAAACGAGGATTGAAAAGTTACTCAAATTGCAATAGTAAACATACTCAAACGATAGAAAGATACTCAGTTTGAAAGAAACACAGGCCCACACTGGAAACACTCTCAACTTCAAGAAAAACTCGCATCGACAGCCGTTCAGAATGATTCTCAAACGAGAATTGAAAAGATACTCAAATTGCAATAGTAAACATACTCAAACGATAGAAAGATACTCAGTTTGAAAGAAACACACGCCCACACTGGAAACACTCTCAAATTCAAGAAAAACTCGCATCGAAAGCCGTTCAGAAAGATTCTCAAACGAGAATTGAAAAGATACTCAAATTGCAATAGTAAACATACTCAAACGATAGAAAGATACTCAGTTTGAAAGAAACACAGGCCCACACTGGAAACACTCTCAACTTCAAGAGGAAACTCGAATCAGAAAGCCTTACAGAAAGATACTCAAACGAGAATTGAAAAGATACTCAAAGTGCAATAGTAAACATACTCAAACGATAGAAAGATACTCAGTTTGAAAGAAACACACGCCCACACTGGAAACACTCTCAAATTCAATAGAAACTCGCATCAGAAAGACTTACAGAAAGATACTCAAACGAGAATTGAAAAGATACTCAAAGTGCAATAGTAAACATACTCAAACGATAGAAAGATACTCAGTTTGAAAGAAACACAGGCCCACACTGGAAACACTCTCAACTTCAAGAAAAACTCGAATCAGAAAGACTTACAGAAAGATACTCAAACGAGAATTGAAAAGATACTCAAAGTGCAATAGTAAACATACTCAAACGATAGAAAGATACTCAGTTTGAAAGAAACACACGCCCACACTGGAAACACTGTCAAATTCAATAGAAACTCGCATCAGAAAAGCTTACAGAAAGATACTCAAACGAGAATTGAAATGATACTCATAGTGCAATAGTAAACATACTCAAACGATAGAAAGATACTCAGTTTGAAAGAAACACACGCCCACACTGGAAACACTCTCAAATTCAAGAGAAACTCGCATCAGAAAGCCGTTCAGAAAGATACTCAAACGAGAATTGAAAAGATACTCAAATTGCAATAGTAAACATACTCAAACGATAGAAAGATACTCAGTTTGAAAGAAACACACGCCCACACTGGAAACACTCTCAAATTCAATAGAAACTCGCATCAGAAAGACTTACAGAAATATACTCAAACGAGAATTGAAAAGATACTCAAAGTGCAATAGTAAACATACTCAAACGATAGAAAGATACTCAGTTTGAAAGAAACACAGGCCCACACTGGAAACACTCTCAACTTCAAGAAAAACTCGCATCGACAGCCGTTCAGAAAGATTCTCAAACGAGAATTGAAAAGATACTCAAATTGCAATAGTAAACATACTCAAACGATAGAAAGATACTCAGTTTGAAAGAAACACACGCCCACACTGGAAACACTCTCAAATTCAAGAAAAACTCGCATCGAAAGCCGTTCAGAAAGATTCTCAAACGAGAATTGAAAAGATACTCAAATTGCAATAGTAAACATACTCAAACGATACAAAGATACTCAGTTTGAAAGAAACACAGGCCCACACTGGAAACACTCTCAAATTCAATAGAAACTCGCATCAGAAAGCCTTACTGAAAGATACACAAACGAGAATTGAAAAGATACTCAAAGTGCAATAGTAAACATACTCAAACGATAGAAAGATACTCAGTTTGAAAGAAACACAGGCCCACACTGGAAACACTCTCAACTTCAAGAAAAACTCGCATCGACAGCCGTTCAGAAAGATTCTCCAACGAGAATTGAAAAGATACTCAAATTACAATAGTAAACATACTCAAACAATAGAAAGATACTCAGTTTGAAAGAAACACACGCCCACACTGGAAACACTCTCAAATTCAAGAGAAACTCGAATCAGAAAGACTTACAGAAAGATACTCAAACGAGAATTGAAAAGATACTCAAAGTGCAATAGTAAACATACTCAAACGATAGAAAGATTCTCAGTTTGAAAGAAACACACGCCCACACTGGAAACACTCTCAAATTCAATAGAAACTCGCATCAGAAAGGCTTACAGAAAGATACTCAAACGAGAATTGAAATGATACTCAAAGTGCAATAGTAAACATACTCAAACGATAGAAAGATTCTCAGTTTGAAAGAAACACAGGCCCACACTGGAAACACTCTCAAATTCAATAGAAACTCGCATCAGAAAGCCTTACAGAAAGATACTCAAACGAGAATTGAAAAGATACTCAAATTGCAATAGTAAACATACTCAAACGATAGAAAGATACTCAGTTTGAAAGAAACACACGCCCACACTGGAAACACTCTCAAATTCAATAGAAACTCGCATCAGAAAGACTTACAGAAATATACTCAAACGAGAATTGAAAAGATACTCAAAGTGCAATAGTAAACATACTCAAACGATAGAAAGATACTCAGTTTGAAAGAAACACAGGCCCACACTGGAAACACTCTCAACTTCAAGAAAAACTCGCATCGACAGCCGTTCAGAAAGATTCTCAAACGAGAATTGAAAAGATACTCAAATTGCAATAGTAAACATACTCAAACGATAGAAAGATACTCAGTTTGAAAGAAACACACGCCCACTCTGGAAACACTCTCAAATTCAATAGAAACTCGCATCAGAAAGACTTACAGAAAGATACTCAAACGAGAATTGAAAAGATACTCAAATTGCAATAGTAAACATACTCAAACGATAGAAAGATACTCAGTTTGAAAGAAACACACGCCCACACTGGAAACACTCTCAAATTCAAGAGAAACTCGCATCAGAAAGCCGTTCAGAAAGATACTCAAACGAGGATTGAAAAGTTACTCAAATTGCAATAGTAAACATACTCAAACGATAGAAAGATACTCAGTTTGAAAGAAACACAGGCCCACACTGGAAACACTCTCAACTTCAAGAAAAACTCGCATCGACAGCCGTTCAGAAAGATTCTCAAACGAGAATTGAAAAGATACTCAAATTGCAATAGTAAACATACTCAAACGATACAAAGATACTCAGTTTGAAAGAAACACAGGCCCACACTGGAAACACTCTCAAATTCAATAGAAACTCGCATCAGAAAGCCTTACAGAAAGATACTCAAACGAGAATTGAAAAGATACTCAAAGTGCAATAGTAAACATACTCAAACGATAGAAAGATACTCAGTTTGAAAGAAACACAGGCCCACACTGGAAACACTCTCAACTTCAAGAAAAACTCGCATCGACAGCCGTTCAGAAAGATTCTCCAACGAGAATTGAAAAGATACTCAAATTGCAATAGTAAACATACTCAAACAATAGAAAGATACTCAGTTTGAAAGAAACACACGCCCACACTGGAAACACTCTCAAATTCAAGAGAAACTCGAATCAGAAAGACTTACAGAAAGATACTCAAACGAGAATTGAAAAGATACTCAAAGTGCAATAGTAAACATACTCAAACGATAGAAAGATTCTCAGTTTGAAAGAAACACACGCCCACACTGGAAACACTCTCAAATTCAATAGAAACTCGCATCAGAAAGGCTTACAGAAAGATACTCAAACGAGAATTGAAATGATACTCAAAGTGCAATAGTAAACATACTCAAACGATAGAAAGATTCTCAGTTTGAAAGAAACACAGGCCCACACTGGAAACACTCTCAAATTCAATACAAACTCGCATCAGAAAGCCTTACAGAAAGATACTCAAACGAGAATTGAAAAGATACTCAAATTGCAATAGTAAACATACTCAAACGATAGAAAGATACTCAGTTTGAAAGAAACACACGCCCACACTGGAAACACTCTCAACTTCAAGAAAAACTCGCATCAGAAAGACTTACAGAAATATACTCAAACGAGAATTGAAAAGATACTCAAAGTGCAATAGTAAACATACTCAAACGATAGAAAGATACTCAGTTTGAAAGAAACACAGGCCCACACTGGAAACACTCTCAACTTCAAGAAAAACTCGCATCGACAGCCGTTCAGAAAGATTCTCAAACGAGAATTGAAAAGATACTCAAATTGCAATAGTAAACATACTCAAACGATAGAAAGATACTCAGTTTGAAAGAAACACACGCCCACTCTGGAAACACTCTCAAATTCAATAGAAACTCGCATCAGAAAGACTTACAGAAAGATACTCAAACGAGAATTGAAAAGATACTCAAATTGCAATAGTAAACATACTCAAACGATAGAAAGATACTCAGTTTGAAAGAAACACACGCCCACACTGGAAACACTCTCAAATTCAAGAGAAACTCGCATCAGAAAGCCGTTCAGAAAGATACTCAAACGAGGATTGAAAAGTTACTCAAATTGCAATAGTAAACATACTCAAACGATAGAAAGATACTCAGTTTGAAAGAAACACAGGCCCACACTGGAAACACTCTCAACTTCAAGAAAAACTCGCATCGACAGCCGTTCAGAAAGATTCTCAAACGAGAATTGAAAAGATACTCAAATTGCAATAGTAAACATACTCAAACGATAGAAAGATACTCAGTTTGAAAGAAACACACGCCCACACTGGAAACACTCTCAAATTCAATAGAAACTAGCATCAGAAAGCCTTACAGAAAGATACTCAAACGAGAATTGAAAAGATACTCAAATTGCAATAGTAAACATACTCAAACGATAGAAAGATACTCAGTTTGAAAGAAACACAGGCCCACACTGGAAACACTCTCAACTTCAAGAAAAACTCGCATCGACAGCCGTTCAGAAAGATTCTCAAACGAGAATTGAAAAGATACTCAAATTGCAATAGTAAACATACTCAAACGATAGAAAGATACTCAGTTTGAAAGAAACACACGCCCACTCTGGAAACACTCTCAAATTCAATAGAAACTCGCATCAGAAAGACTTACAGAAAGATACTCAAACGAGAATTGAAAAGATACTCAAATTGCAATAGTAAACATACTCAAACGATAGAAAGATACTCAGTTTGAAAGAAACACACGCCCACACTGGAAACACTCTCAAATTCAAGAGAAACTCGCATCAGAAAGCCGTTCAGAAAGATACTCAAACGAGGATTGAAAAGTTACTCAAATTGCAATAGTAAACATACTCAAACGATAGAAAGATACTCAGTTTGAAAGAAACACAGGCCCACACTGGAAACACTCTCAACTTCAAGAAAAACTCGCATCGACAGCCGTTCAGAAAGATTCTCAAACGAGAATTGAAAAGATACTCAAATTGCAATAGTAAACATACTCAAACGATAGAAAGATACTCAGTTTGAAAGAAACACACGCCCACACTGGAAACACTCTCAAATTCAAGAAAAACTCGCATCGAAAGCCGTTCAGAAAGATTCTCAAACGAGAATTGAAAAGATACTCAAATTGCAATAGTAAACATACTCAAACGATAGAAAGATACTCAGTTTGAAAGAAACACAGGCCCACACTGGAAACACTCTCAACTTCAAGAGAAACTCGAATCAGAAAGCCTTACAGAAAGATACTCAAACGAGAATTGAAAAGATACTCAAAGTGCAATAGTAAACATACTCAAACGATAGAAAGATACTCAGTTTGAAAGAAACACACGCCCACACTGGAAACACTCTCAAATTCAATAGAAACTCGCATCAGAAAGACTTACAGAAAGATACTCAAACGAGAATTGAAAAGATACTCAAAGTGCAATAGTAAACATACTCAAACGATAGAAAGATACTCAGTTTGAAAGAAACACAGGCCCACACTGGAAACACTCTCAACTTCAAGAAAAACTCGAATCAGAAAGACTTACAGAAAGATACTCAAACGAGAATTGAAAAGATACTCAAAGTGCAATAGTAAACATACTCAAACGATAGAAAGATACTCAGTTTGAAAGAAACACACGCCCTCACTGGAAACACTTTCAAATTCAATAGAAACTCGCATCAGAAAGGCTTACAGAAAGATACTCAAACGAGAATTGAAATGATACTCAAAGTGCAATAGTAAACATACTCAAACGATAGAAAGATACTCAGTTTGAAAGAAACACACGCCCACACTGGAAACACTCTCAAATTCAAGAGAAACTCGCATCAGAAAGCCGTTCAGAAAGATACTCAAACGAGAATTGAAAAGATACTCAAATTGCAATAGTAAACATACTCAAACGATAGAAAGATACTCAGTTTGAAAGAAACACACGCCCACACTGGAAACACTCTCAAATTCAATAAAAACTCGAATCAGAAAGACTTACAGAAAGATACTCAAACGAGGATTGAAAAGATACTCAAAGTGCAATAGTAAACATACTCAAACGATAGAAAGATACTCAGTTTGAAAGAAACACACGCCCACACTGGAAACACTCTCAAATTCAATAGAAACTCGCATTAGAAAGGCGTTCAGAAAGATACTCAAACGAGGATTGAAAAGATACTCAAATTGCAATAGTAAACATACTCAAACGATAGAAAGATACTCAGTTTGAAAGAAACACACGCCCACACTGGAACCACTCTCAAATTCAATAAAAACTCGAATCAGAAAGACTTACAGAAAGATACTCAAACGAGGATTGAAAAGATACTCAAAGTGCAATAGTAAACATACTCAAACGATAGAAAGATACTCAGTTTGAAAGAAACACACGCCCACACTGGAAACACTCTCAAATTCAATAGAAACTCGCATCAGAAAGCCTTACAGAAAGATACTCAAACGAGAATTGAAAAGATAATCAAATTGCAATAGTAAACATACTCAAACGATAGAAAGATACTCAGTTTGAAAGAAACACACGCCCACACTGGAAACACTCTCAAATTCAAGAGAAACTCGCATCAGAAAGCCGTTCAGAAAGATACTCAAACGAGGATTGAAAAGTTACTCAAATTGCAATAGTAAACATACTCAAACGATAGAAAGATACTCAGTTTGAAAGAAACACAGGCCCACACTGGAAACACTCTCAACTTCAAGAGAAACTCGAATCAGAAAGCCTTACAGAAAGATACTCAAACGAGAATTGAAAAGATACTCAAAGTGCAATAGTAAACATACTCAAACGATAGAAAGATACTCAGTTTGAAAGAAACACACGCCCACACTGGAAACACTCTCAAATTCAATAGAAACTCGCATCAGAAAGACTTACAGAAAGATACTCAAACGAGAATTGAAAAGATACTCAAAGTGCAATAGTAAACATACTCAAACGATAGAAAGATACTCAGTTTGAAAGAAACACAGGCCCACACTGGAAACACTCTCAACTTCAAGAAAAACTCGAATCAGAAAGACTTACAGAAAGATACTCAAACGAGAATTGAAAAGATACTCAAAGTGCAATAGTAAACATACTCAAACGATAGAAAGATACTCAGTTTGAAAGAAACACACGCCCACACTGGAAACACTTTCAAATTCAATAGAAACTCGCATCAGAAAGGCTTACAGAAAGATACTCAAACGAGAATTGAAATGATACTCAAAGTGCAATAGTAAACATACTCAAACGATAGAAAGATACTCAGTTTGAAAGAAACACACGCCCACACTGGAAACACTCTCAAATTCAAGAGAAACTCGCATCAGAAAGCCGTTCAGAAAGATACTCAAACGAGAATTGAAAAGATACTCAAATTGCAATAGTAAACATACTCAAACGATAGAAAGATACTCAGTTTGAAAGAAACACACGCCCACACTGGAAACACTCTCAAATTCAATAAAAGTTTGAAAGAAACACACGCCCACACTGGAAACACTCTCAAATTCAATAGAAACTCGCATCAGAAAGCCTTACAGAAAGATACTCAAACGAGAGTTAAAAAGATACTCAAAGTGCAATAGTAAACATACTCAAACGATAGAAAGATACTCAGTTTGAAAGAAACACAGGCCCACACTGGAAACACTCTCAAATTCAATAGAAACTCGCATCAGAAAGCCTTACAGAAAGATACTCAAACGAGAATTGAGAAGATACTCAAATTGGAATAGTAAACATACTCAAACGATAGAAAGATACTCAGTTTGAAAGAAACACACGCCCACACTGGAAACACTCTCAAATTCAAGAGAAACTCGCATCAGAAAGCCGTTCAGAAAGATACTCAAACGAGGATTGAAAAGATACTCAAATTGCAATAGTAAACATACTCAAACGATAGAAAGATACTCAGTTTGAAAGAAACACACGCCCACACTGGAAACACTCTCAAATTCAATAAAAACTCGAATCAGAAAGACTTACAGAAAGATATTCAAACGAGGATTGAAAAGATACTCAAAGTGCAATAGTAAACATACTCAAACGATAGAAAGATACTCAGTTTGAAAGAAACACAGGCCCACACTGGAAACACTCTCAAATTCAATAGAAACTCGCATCGGAAAGCCTTACAGAAAGATACTCAAACGAGAATTGAAAAGATACTCAAATTGCAAAAGTAAACATACTCAAACGATAGAAAGATACTCAGTTTGAAAGAAACACAGGCCCACACTGGAAACACTCTCAAATTCAATAGAAACTCGCATCGGAAAGCCTTACAGAAAGATACTCAAACGAGAATTGAAAAGATACTCAAAGTGCAATAGTAAACATACTCAAACGATAGAAAGATACTCAGTTTGAAAGAAACACACGCCCACACTGGAAACACTCTCAAATTCAATAGAAACTCGCATCAGAAAGCCTTACAGAAAGATACTCAAACGAGAGTTAAAAAGATACTCAAAGTGCAATAGTAAACATACTCAAACGATAGAAAGATACTCAGTTTGAAAGAAACACAGGCCCACACTGGAAACACTCTCAAATTCAATAGAAACTCGCATCAGAAAGCCTTACAGAAAGATACTCAAACGAGAATTGAGAAGATACTCAAATTGGAATAGTAAACATACTCAAACGATAGAAAGATACTCAGTTTGAAAGAAACACACGCCCACACTGGAAACACTCTCAAATTCAAGAGAAACTCGCATCAGAAAGCCGTTCAGAAAGATACTCAAACGAGGATTGAAAAGATACTCAAATTGCAATAGTAAACATACTCAAACGATAGAAAGATACTCAGTTTGAAAGAAACACACGCCCACACTGGAAACACTCTCAAATTCAATAAAAACTCGAATCAGAAAGACTTACAGAAAGATACTCAAACGAGGATTGAAAAGATACTCAAAGTGCAATAGTAAACATACTCAAACGATAGAAAGATACTCAGTTTGAAAGAAACACACGCCCACACTGGAAACACTCTCAAATTCAATAGAAACTCGCATCAGAAAGCCTTACAGAAAGATACTCAAACGAGAATTGAAAAGATACTCAAAGTGCAATAGTAAACATACTCAAACGATAGAAAGATACTCAGTTTGAAAGACACACAGGCCCACACTGGAAACACTCTCAAATTCAAGAGAAACTCGCATCAGAAAGCCGTTCAAAAAGATAGTCAAACGAGAATTGAAAAGATACTCAAATTGCAATAGTAAACATACTCAAACGATAGAAAGATACTCAGTTTGAAAGAAACACACGCCCACACTGGAAACACTCTCAAATTCAAGAGAAACTCGCATCAGAAAAGCTTACAAAAAAATACTCAAACGAGAATTGAAAAGATACTCAAATTGCAATAGTAAACATACGCAAACGATAGAGAGATACTCAGTTTGAAAGAAAAACACGCCCACACTGGAAACACTCTCAAATTCAATAGAAACTCGCATCAGAAAGCCTTACAGAAAGATACTCAAACGAGAATTGAAAAGATACTCAAATTGCAATAGTAAACATACTCAAACGATAGAGAGATACTCAGTTTGAAAGAAAAACACGCCCACACTGGAAACACTCTCAAATTCAATAGAAACTCGCATCGAAAGCCGTTCAAAAAGATACTCGAACGAGAATTGAAAAGATACTCAAATTGGAATAGCAAACATACTCAAACGATAGAAAGATACTCAGTTTGAAAGAAACACACGCCCACACTAGAAACTCGCATCAGAAAGCCTTACAGAATGATACTCATACGATAATTGAAAAGATACTCAAATTGGAATAGTAAACATACTCAAACGATAGAAAGATACTCAGTTTGAAAGAAACACACGCCCACACTGGAAACACTCTCAAATTCAATAGAAACTCGCATTAGAAAGGCTTACAGAAAGATACTCAACCGAGAATTGAAAACATACTCAAAGTGCAATAGTAAACATACTCAAACGATAGAAAGATACTCAGTTTGAAAGAAACACAGGCCCACACTAGAAACACTCTCAAATTCAATAGAAACTCGCATCGGAAAGCCTTACAGAAAGATACTCAAACGAGAATTGAAAAGATACTCAAATTGCACAAGTAAACATACTCAAACGATAGAAAGATACTCAGTTTGAAAGAAACACAGGCCCACACTGGAAACACTCTCAAATTCAATAGAAACTCGCATCAGAAAGCCTTACAGAAAGATACTCAAACGAGAATTGAAAAGATACTCAAATTGCAATAGTAAACATACTCAAACGATAGAAAGATACTCAGTTTGAAAGAAACACACGCCCACACTGGAAACACTCTCAAATTCAAGAGAAACTCGCATCAGAAAGCCTTACAGAAAGATACTCAAACGAGAATAGAAAAGATACTCAAATTGCAATAGTAAACATACTCAAACGATAGAAAGATACTCAGTTTGAAAGAAACACACGCCCACACTGGAAACACTCTCAAATTCAATAGAAACTCGCATTAGAAAGGCTTACAGAAAGATACTCAACCGAGAATTGAAAACATACTCAAAGTGCAATAGTAAACATACTCAAACGATAGAAAGATACTCAGTTTGAAAGAAACACAGGCCCACACTGGAAACACTCTCAAATTCAATAGAAACTCGCATCAGAAAGCCTTACAGAAAGATACTCAAACGAGAATTGAAAAGATACTCAAATTGCAAAAGTAAACATACTTAAACGATAGAAAGATACTCAGTTTGAAAGAAACACACGCCCACACTGGAAACACTCTCAAATTCAATAGAAACTCGCATCAGAAAGCCTTACAGAAAGATACTCAAACGAGAATTGAAAAGATACT
The DNA here is from genome assembly GCF_933775445.1 of Argentina anserina. Classification (NCBI taxonomy): domain Eukaryota; kingdom Viridiplantae; phylum Streptophyta; class Magnoliopsida; order Rosales; family Rosaceae; genus Argentina; species Argentina anserina. The sequence continues at coordinate 19,002,944 of NC_065876.1, forward strand.
CAAAGTGCAAAAGTAAACATACTCAAACGATAGAAAGATACTCAGTTTGAAAGAAACACAGGCCCACACTGGAAACACTCTCAAATTCAATAGAAACTCGAATCAGAAAAACTTACAGAAAGATACTCAAACGAGAATTGAAAAGTTACTCAAATTGCAATAGTAAACATACTCAAACGATAGAAAGATACTCAGTTTGAAAGAAACACACGCCCACACTGGAAACACTCTCAAATTCAATAGAAAATCGCATCAGAAAGCCTTACAGAAAGATACTCAAACGAGAATTGAAAAGATACTCAAATTGCAAAAGTAAACATACTCAAACGATAGAAAGATACTCAGTTTGAAAGAAACACACGCCCACACTGGAAACACTCTCAAATTCAATAGAAACTCGCATCAGAAAGCCTTACAGAAAGATACTCAAACGAGAATTGAAAAGATACTCAAATTGCAATAGTAAACATACTCAAACGATAGAAAGATACTCAGTTTGAAAGAAACACACGCCCACACTGGAAACACTGTCAAATTCAAGAGAAACTCGCATCAGAAAGCCGTTCAGAAAGTTACTCAAACGAGGATTGAAAAGTTACTCAAATTGCAATAGTAAACATACTCAAAGGATAAAAAGATACTCAGTTTGAAAGAAACACAGGCCCACACTGGAAACACTCTCAAATTCAATAGAAACTCGCATCAGAAAGTCTTACAGAAAGATACTCAAACGAGAATTGAAAAGATACTCAAAGTGTAATAGTAAACATACTCAAACGATAGAAAGATACTCAGTTTGAAAGAAACACAGGCCCACACTAGAAACACTCTCAAATTCAATAGAAACTCGCATCGGAAAGCCTTACAGAAAGATACTCAAACGAGAATTGAAAAGATACTCAAATTGGAATAGTAAACATACTCAAACGATAGAAAGATACTCAGTTTGAAAGAAACACACGCCCACACTGGAAACACTCTCAAATTCAAGAGAAACTCGCATCAGAAAGCCGTTCAGAAAGATACTCAAACGAGGATTGAAAAGATATTCAAATTGCAATAGTAAACATACTCAAACGATAGAAAGATACTCAGTTTGAAAGAAACACACGCCCACACTGGAAACACTCTCAAATTCAATAAAAACTCGAATCAGAAAGCCTTACAGAAAGATACTCAAACGAGGATTGAAAAGATACTCAAAGTGCAATAGTAAACATACTCAAACGATAGAAAGATACTCAGTTTGAAAGAAACACACGCCCACACTGGAAACACTCTCAAATTCAATAAAAACTCGAATCAGAAAGCCTTACAGAAAGATAATCAAACGAGGATTGAAAAGATATTCAAATTGCAATAGTAAACATACTCAAACGATAGAAAGATACTCAGTTTGAAAGAAACACACGCCCACACTGGAAACACTCTCAAATTCAATAAAAACTAGAATCAGAAAGCCTTACAGAAAGATAGTCAAACGAGGATTGAAAAGATACTCAAAGTGCAATAGTAAACATACTCAAACGATAGAAAGATACTCAGTTTGAAAGAAACACAGGCCCACACTGGAAACACTCTCAAATTCAAGAGAAACTCGCATCAGAAAGCCGTTCAGAAAGATACTCAAACGAGGATTGAAAAGTTACTCAAATTGCAATAGTAAACATACTCAAACGATAGAAAGATACTCCGTTTGAAAGAAACACACGCCCACACTGGAAACACTCTCAAATTCAATAGAAACTCGCATCAGAAAGCCTTACAGAAAGATACTCAAACGAGAATTGAAAAGATACTCAAATTGCAAAAGTAAACATACTCAAACGATAGAAAGATACTCAGTTTGAAAGAAACACACGCCCACACTGGAAACACTCTCAAATTCAATAGAAACTCGCATCAGAAAGCCTTACAGAAAGATACTCAAACGAGAATTGAAAAGATACTCAAACTGCAATAGTAAACATACTCAAACGATAGAAAGATACTCAGTTTGAAAGAAACACACGCCCACACTGGAAACACTCTCAAATTCAATAGAAACTCGCATCAGAAAGCCTTACAGAAAGATACTCAAACGAGAATTGAAAAGATACTCAAATTGCAATAGTAAACATACTCAAACGATAGAAAGATACTCAATTTGAAAGAAACACACGCCCACACTGGAAACACTGTCAAATTCAAGAGAAACTCGCATCAGAAAGCCGTTCAGAAAGTTACTCAAACGAGGATTGAAAAGTTACTCAAATTGGAATAGTAAACATACTCAAACGATAGAAAGATACTCAGTTTGAAAGAAACACAGGCCCACACTGGAAACACTCTCAAATTCAAGAGAAACTCGCATCAGAAAGCCGTTCAGAAAGATACTCAAACGAGGATTGTAAAGTTACTCAAATTGCAATAGTAAACATACTCAAACGATAGAAAGATACTCAGTTTGAAAGAAACACACGGCCACACTGGAAACACTATCAAATTCAATAGAAACTCGAATCAGAAAGACTTACAGAAAGATACTCAAACGAGAATTGAAATGATATTCAAAGTGCAATAGTAAACATACTCAAACGATAGAAAGATACTCAGTTTGAAAGAAACACATGCCCACACTGGAAACACTCTCAAATTCAATAGAAACTCGCATCAGAAAGCCTTACAGAAAGATACTCAAACGAGAATTGAAAAGATACTCAAATTGCAAAAGTAAACATACTCAAACGATAGAAAGATACTCAGTTTGAAAGAAACAAACGCCCACACTGGAAACACGCATCAGAAAGCCGTTCAGAAAGATACTCAAACGAGAATTGAAAAGATACTCAAATTGCAATAGTAAATATACTCAAACGATAGAAAGATACTCAGTTTGAAAGAAACACACGCCCACACTGGAAACACTCTCAAATTCAATAGAAACTCGCATCAGAAAACCTTACAGAAAGATACTCAAACGAGAATTGAAAAGATACTCAAACGAGAATTGAAAAGATACTCAAATTGGAATAGTAAACATACTCAAACGATAGAAAGATACTCAGTTGGAAAGAAACACACGCCCACACTGGAAACACTCTCAATTTCAAGAGAAACTCGCATCAGAAAGCCGTTCAGAAAGATACTCAAACGAGGATTGAAAAGATATTCAAATAGCAATAGTAAACATACTCAAACGATAGAAAGATACTCAGTTTGAAAGAAACACACGCCCACACTGGAAACACTCTCAAATTCAATAAAAACTCGAATCAGAAAGCCTTAGAGAAAGATACTCAAACGAGGATTGAAAAGATACTCAAAGTGCAATAGTAAACATACTCAAACGATAGAAAGATACTCAGTTTGAAAGAAACACACGCCCACACTGGAAACACTCTCAAATTCAATAGAAACTCGCATTAGAAAGGCTTACAGAAAGATACTCAACCGAGAATTGAAAAGATACTCAAAGTGCAATAGTAAACATACTCAAACGATAGAAAGATACTCAGTTTGAAAGAAACACAGGCCCACACTGGAAACACTCTCAAATTCAAGATAAACTCGCATTAGAAAAGCTTACAGAAAAATACTCAAACGAGAATTGAAAAGATACTCAAAGTGCAATAGTAAACATACTCAAACGATAGAAAGATACTCAGTTTGAAAGACACACAGGCCCACACTGGAAACACTCTCAAATTCAATAGAAACTCGCATCAGAAAGCCTTACAGAAAGATACTCAAACGAGAATTGAAAAGATACTCAAAGTGCAAAAGTAAACATACTCAAACGATAGAAAGATACTCAGTTTGAAAGAAACACAGGCCCACACTGGAAACACTCTCAAATTCAATAGAAACTCGCATCGGAAAGCCTTACAGAAAGATACTCAAACGAGAATTGAAAAGATACTCAAATTGCAAAAGTAAACATACTCAAACGATAGAAAGATACTCAGTTTGAAAGAAACACAGGCCCACACTGGAAACACTCTCAAATTCAATAGAAACTCGCATCAGAAAGCCTTATAGAAAGATACTCAAACGAGAATTGAAAAGATACTCAAAGTGTAATAGTAAACATACTCAAACGATAGAAAGATACTCAGTTTGAAAGACACACAGGCCCATACTGGAAACACTCTCAAATTCAAGAGAAACTCCATCAGAAAACCGTTCAGAAAGATACTCAAACGAGAATTGAAAAGATACTCAAAGTGCAATAGTAAACATACTCAAACGATAGAAAGATACTCAGTTTGAAAGAAACACACGCCCACACTGGAAATACTCTCAAATTCAAGAGAAACTCGCATCAGAAAGCCGTTCAGAAAGATAGTCAAACGAGAATTGAAAAGATACTCAAATTGCAATAGTAAACATACTCAAACGATAGAAAGATACTCAGTTTGAAAGAAAAACAGGCCCACACTGGAAACACTCTCAAATTCAATAGAAACTCGCATCAGAAAGGCTTACAGAAAGATACTCAACCGAGAATTGAAAAGATACTCAAAGTGCAATAGTAAACATACTCAAACGATAGAAAGATACTCAGTTTGAAAGACACACAGGCCCATACTGGAAACACTCTCAAATTCAAGAGAAACTCGCATCAGAAAACCGTTCAGAAAGATACTCAAACGAGAATTGAAAAGATACTCAAATTGCAATAGTAAACATACTCAAACCATAGAAAGATACTCAGTATGAAAGAAACACACGCCCACACTGGAAACACTCTCAAATTCAATAGAAACTCGCATCAGAAAGCCTTACAGAAAGATACTAAAACGAGAATTGAAAAGATACTCAAATTGGAATAGTAAACATACTCAAACGATAGAAAGATACTCAGTTTGAAAGAAACACACGCCCACACTGGAAACACTCTCAAATTCAAGAGAAACTCGCATCAGAAAGCCGTTCAGAAAGATACTCAAACGGGGATTGAAAAGATACTCAAATTGCAATAGTAAACATACTCAAACGATAGAAAGATACTCAGTTTGAAAGAAACACACGCCCACACTGGAAATACTCTCAAATTCAAGAGAAACTCGCATCAGAAAGCCGTTCAGAAAGATAGTCAAACGAGAATTGAAAAGATACTCAAATTGCAATAGTAAACATACTCAAACGATAGAAAGATACTCAGTTTGAAAGAAAAACGGGCCCACACTGGAAACACTCTCAAATTCAAGAGAAACTCGCATCAGAAAGGCTTACAGAAAGATACTCAACCGAGAATTGAAAAGATACTCAAAGTGCAATAGTAAACATACTCAAACGATAGAAAGATACTCAGTTTGAAAGAAACACTGGCCCACACTGGAAACACTCTCAAATTCAAGAGAAACTCGCATCAGAAAGCCGTTCAGAAAGATACTCAAACGAGAATTGAAAAGATACTCAAATTGCAATAGTAAACATACTGAAACGATAGAAAGATACTCAGTTTGAAAGAAACACACGCCCACACTGGAAACACTCTCAAATTCAAGAGAAACTCGCATTAGAAAAGCTTACAGAAAAATACTCAAACGAGAATTGAAAAGATACTCAAATTGCAATAGTAAACATACTCAAACGATAGAAAAATACTCAGTTTGAAAGAAACACACGCCCACACTGGAAACACTCTCAAATTCAATAGAAACTCGAATCAGAAAGACTTACAGAAAGATACTCAAACAAGAATTGAAATGATACTCAAAGTGCAATATTAAACATACTCAAACGATAGAAAGATACTCAGTTTGAAAGAAACACACGCCCACACTGGAAACACTGTCAAATTCAAGAGAAACTCGCATCAGAAAGCCGTTCAGAAAGTTACTCAAACGAGGATTGAAAAGTTACTCAAATTGCAATAGTAAACATACTCAAAGGATAAAAAGATACTCAGTTTGAAAGAAACACAGGCCCACACTGGAAACACTCTCAAATTCAATAGAAACTCGCATCAGAAAGCCTTACAGAAAGATACTCAAACGAGAATTGAAAAGATACTCAAAGTGTAATAGTAAACATACTCAAACGATAGAAAGATACTCAGTTTGAAAGAAACACAGGCCCACACTAGAAACACTCTCAAATTCAATAGAAACTCGCATCGGAAAGCCTTACAGAAAGATACTCAAACGAGAATTGAAAAGATACTCAAATTGGAATAGTAAACATACTCAAACGATAGAAAGATACTCAGTTGGAAAGAAACACACGCCCACACTGGAAACACTCTCAAATTCAAGAGAAACTCGCATCAGAAAGCCGTTCAGAAAGATACTCAAACGAGGATTGAAAAGATATTCAAATTGCAATAGTAAACATACTCAAACGATAGAAAGATACTCAGTTTGAAAGAAACACACGCCCACACTGGAAACACTCTCAAATTCAATAAAAACTCGAATCAGAAAGCCTTACAGAAAGATACTCAAACGAGGATTGAAAAGATACTCAAAGTGCAATAGTAAACATACTCAAACGATAGAAAGATACTCAGTTTGAAAGAAACACACGCCCACACTGGAAACACTCTCAAATTCAATAAAAACTCGAATCAGAAAGCCTTACAGAAAGATACTCAAACGAGGATTGAAAAGATATTCAAATTGCAATAGTAAACATACTCAAACGATAGAAAGATACTCAGTTTGAAAGAAACACACGCCCACACTGGAAACACTCTCAAATTCAATAAAAACTCGAATCAGAAAGCCTTACAGAAAGATAGTCAAACGAGGATTGAAAAGATACTCAAAGTGCAATAGTAAACATACTCAAACGATAGAAAGATACTCAGTTTGAAAGAAACACACGCCCACACTGGAAACACTCTCAAATTCAAGAGAAACTCGCATCAGAAAGCCGTTCAGAAAGATACTCAAACGAGGATTGAAAAGTTACTCAAATTGCAATAGTAAACATACTCAAACGATAGAAAGATACTCAGTTTGAAAGAAACACACGCCCACACTGGAAACACTCTCAAATTCAATAGAAACTCGCATCAGAAAGCCTTACAGAAAGATACTCAAACGAGAATTGAAAAGATACTCAAATTGCAAAAGTAAACATACTCAAACGATAGAAAGATACTCAGTTTGAAAGAAACACACGCCCACACTGGAAACACTCTCAAATTCAATAGAAACTCGCATCAGAAAGCCTTACAGAAAGATACTCAAACGAGAATTGAAAAGATACTCAAACTGCAATAGTAAACATACTCAAACGATAGAAAGATACTCAGTTTGAAAGAAACACACGCCCACACTGGAAACACTCTCAAATTCAATAGAAACTCGCATCAGAAAGCCTTACAGAAAGATACTCAAACGAGAATTGAAAAGATACTCAAATTGCAATAGTAAACATACTCAAACGATAGAAAGATACTCAGTTTGAAAGAAACACACGCCCACACTGGAAACACTGTCAAATTCAAGAGAAACTCGCATCAGAAAGCCGTTCAGAAAGTTACTCAAACGAGGATTGAAAAGTTACTCAAATTGGAATAGTAAATATACTCAAACGATAGAAAGATACTCAGTTTGAAAGAAACACACGCCCACACTGGAAATACTCTCAAATTCAAGAGAAACTCGCATCAGAAAGCCGTTCAGAAAGATAGTCAAACGAGAATTGAAAAGATACTCAAATTGCAATAGTAAACATACTCAAACGATAGAAAGATACTCAGTTTGAAAGAAACACAGGCCCACACTGGAAACACTCTAAAATTCAATAGAAACTCTAATCGGAAAGCCTTACAGAAAGATACTCAAACGAGAATTGAAAAGATACTCAAATTGCAAAAGTAAACATACTCAAACGATAGAAAGATACTCAGTTTGAAAGAAACACAGGCCCACACTGGAAACACTCTCAAATTCAATAGAAACTCGCATCAGAAAGCCTTATAGAAAGATACTCAAACGAGAATTGAAAAGATACTCAAAGTGTAATAGTAAACATACTCAAACGATAGAAAGATACTCAGTTTGAAAGAAACACACGCCCACACTGGAAATACTCTCAAATTCAAGAGAAACTCGCATCAGAAAGCCGTTCAGAAAGATAGTCAAACGAGAATTGAAAAGATACTCAAATTGCAATAGTAAACATACTCAAACGATAGAAAGATACTCAGTTTGAAAGAAAAACAGGCCCACACTGGAAACACTCTCAAATTCAAGAGAAACTCGCATCAGAAAGCCGTTCAGAAAGATACTCAAACGAGGATTGAAAAGATACTCAAATTGCAATAGTAAACATACTCAAACGATAGAAAGATACTCAGTTTGAAAGAAACACACGCCCACACTGGAAACACTCTCAAATTCAATAGAAACTCGCATCAGAAAACCTTACAGAAAGATACTCAGTTTGAAAGAAACAAACGCCCACACTGGAAACACGCATCAGAAAGCCGTTCAGAAAGATACTCAAACGAGAATTGAAAAGATACTCAAATTGCAATAGTAAATATACTCAAACGATAGAAAGATACTCAGTTTGAAAGAAACACACGCCCACACTGGAAACACTCTCAAATTCAATAGAAACTCGCATCAGAAAACCTTACAGAAAGATACTCAAACGAGAATTGAAAAGATACTCAAATTGCAATAGTAAACATACTCAAACGATAGAAAGATACTCAGTTGGAAAGAAACACACGCCCACACTGGAAACACTCTCAATTTCAAGAGAAACTCGCATCAGAAAGCCGTTCAGAAAGATACTCAAACGAGGATTGAAAAGATATTCAAATTGCAATAGTAAACATACTCAAACGATAGAAAGATACTCAGTTTGAAAGAAACACACGCCCACACTGGAAACACTCTCAAATTCAATAAAAACTCGAATCAGAAAGCCTTAGAGAAAGATACTCAAACGAGGATTGAAAAGATACTCAAAGTGCAATAGTAAACATACTCAAACGATAGAAAGATACTCAGTTTGAAAGAAACACACGCCCACACTGGAAACACTCTCAAATTCAATAGAAACTCGCATTAGAAAGGCTTACAAAAAGATACTCAACCGAGAATTGAAAAGATACTCAAAGTGCAATAGTAAACATACTCAAACGATAGAAAGATACTCAGTTTGAAAGAAACACAGCCCCACACTGGAAACACTCTCAAATTCAAGATAAACTCGCATTAGAAAAGCTTACAGAAAAATACTCAAACGAGAATTGAAAAGATACTCAAAGTGCAATAGTAAACATACTCAAACGATAGAAAGATACTCAGTTTGAAAGACACACAGGCCCACACTGGAAACACTCTCAAATTCAATAGAAACTCGCATCAGAAAGCCTTACAGAAAGATACTCAAACGAGAATTGAAAAGATACTCAAATTGCAAAAGTAAACATACTCAAACGATAGAAAGATACTCAGTTTGAAAGAAACACAGGCCCACACTGGAAACACTCTAAAATTCAATAGAAACTCTAATCGGAAAGCCTTACAGAAAGATACTCAAACGAGAATTGAAAAGATACTCAAATTGCAAAAGTAAACATACTCAAACGATAGAAAGATACTCAGTTTGAAAGAAACACAGGCCCACACTGGAAACACTCTCAAATTCAATAGAAACTCGCATCAGAAAGCCTTATAGAAAGATACTCAAACGAGAATTGAAAAGATACTCAAAGTGTAATAGTAAACATACTCAAACGATAGAAAGATACTCAGTTTGAAAGAAACACACGCCCACACTGGAAATACTCTCAAATTCAAGAGAAACTCGCATCAGAAAGCCGTTCAGAAAGATAGTCAAACGAGAATTGAAAAGATACTCAAATTGCAATAGTAAACATACTCAAACGATAGAAAGATACTCAGTTTGAAAGAAAAACAGGCCCACACTGGAAACACTCTCAAATTCAAGAGAAACTCGCATCAGAAAGCCGTTCAGAAAGATACTCAAACGAGGATTGAAAAGATACTCAAATTGCAATAGTAAACATACTCAAACGATAGAAAGATACTCAGTTTGAAAGAAACACACGCCCACACTGGAAATACTCTCAAATTCAAGAGAAACTCGCATCAGAAAGCCGTTCAGAAAGATAGTCAAACGAGAATTGAAAAGATACTCAAATTGCAATAGTAAACATACTCAAACGATAGAAAGATACTCAGTTTGAAAGAAAAACAGGCCCACACTGGAAACACTCTCAAATTCAAGAGAAACTCGCATCAGAAAGGCTTACAGAAAGATACTCAACCGAGAATTGAAAAGATACTCAAAGTGCAATAGTAAACATACTCAAACGATAGAAAGATACTCAGTTTGAAAGAAACACTGGCTCACACTGGAAACACTCTCAAATTCAAGAGAAACTCGCATCAGAAAGCCGTTCAGAAAGATACTCAAACGAGAATTGAAAAGATACTCAAATTGCAATAGTAAACATACTCAAACGATAGAAAGATACTCAGTTTGAAAGAAACACACGCCCACACTGGAAACACTCTCAAATTCAAGAGAAACTCGCATTAGAAAAGCTTACAGAAAAATACTCAAACGAGAATTGAAAAGATACTCAAAGTGCAATAGTAAACATACTCAAACGATAGAAAGATACTCAGTTTGAAAGAAACACACGCCCACACTGGAAACACTCTCAAATTCAATAGAAACTCGAATCAGAAAAGCTTACAGAAAGATACTCAAACGAGAATTGAAAAGATACTCAAAGTGTAATAGTAAACATACTCAAACGATAGAAAGATACTCAGTTTGAAAGAAACACACGCCCACACTGGAAATACTCTCAAATTCAAGAGAAACTCGCATCAGAAAGCCGTTCAGAAAGATAGTCAAACGAGAATTGAAAAGATACTCAAATTGCAATAGTAAACATACTCAAACGATAGAAAGATACTCAGTTTGAAAGAAAAACAGGCCCACACTGGAAACACTCTCAAATTCAAGAGAAACTCGCATCAGAAAGCCGTTCAGAAAGATACTCAAACGAGGATTGAAAAGATACTCAAATTGCAATAGTAAACATACTCAAACGATAGAAAGATACTCAGTTTGAAAGAAACACACGCCCACACTGGAAATACTCTCAAATTCAAGAGAAACTCGCATCAGAAAGCCGTTCAGAAAGATAGTCAAACGAGAATTGAAAAGATACTCAAATTGCAATAGTAAACATACTCAAACGATAGAAAGATACTCAGTTTGAAAGAAAAACAGGCCCACACTGGAAACACTCTCAAATTCAAGAGAAACTCGCATCAGAAAGGCTTACAGAAAGATACTCAACCGAGAATTGAAAAGATACTCAAAGTGCAATAGTAAACATACTCAAACGATAGAAAGATACTCAGTTTGAAAGAAACACTGGCTCACACTGGAAACACTCTCAAATTCAAGAGAAACTCGCATCAGAAAGCCGTTCAGAAAGATACTCAAACGAGAATTGAAAAGATACTCAAATTGCAATAGTAAACATACTCAAACGATAGAAAGATACTCAGTTTGAAAGAAACACACGCCCACACTGGAAACACTCTCAAATTCAAGAGAAACTCGCATTAGAAAAGCTTACAGAAAAATACTCAAACGAGAATTGAAAAGATACTCAAATTGCAATAGTAAACATACTCAAACGATAGAAAAATACTCAGTTTGAAAGAAACACACGCCCACACTGGAAACACTCTCAAATTCAATAGAAACTCGAATCAGAAAGACTTACAGAAAGATACTCAAACAAGAATTGAAATGATACTCAAAGTGCAATATTAAACATACTCAAACGATAGAAAGATACTCAGTTTGAAAGAAACACACGCCCACACTGGAAACACTCTCAAATTCAATAGAAACTCGAATCAGAAAAGCTTACAGAAAGATACTAAAACGAGAATTGAAAAGATACTCAAAGTGCAATAGTAAACATACTCAAACGATAGAAAGATTCTCAGTTTGAAAGAAACACAGGCCCACACTGGAAACACTCTCAAATTCAATAGAAACTCGCATCAGAAAGCCGTACAGAAAGATACTAAAACGAGAATTGAAAAGATACTCAAATTGCAATAGTAAACATACTCAAACGATAGAAAGATACTCAGTTTGAAAGAAACACACGCCCACACTGGAAACACTCTCAAATTCATTAGAAACTCGAATCAGAAAGACTTACAGAAAGATACTAAAACGAGAATTGAAAAGATACTCAAATTGGAATAGTAAACATACTCAAACGATAGAAAGATACTCAGTTTGAAAGAAACACACGCCCACACTGGAAACACTCTCAAATTCAAGAGAAACTCGCATCAGAAAGCCGTTCAGAAAGATACTCAAACGAGGATTGAAAAGATACTCAAATTGCAATAGTAAACATACTCAAACGATAGAAAGATACTCAGTTTGAAAGAAACACACGCCCACACTGGAAATACTCTCAAATTCAAGAGAAACTCGCATCAGAAAGCCGTTCAGAAAGATAGTCAAACGAGAATTGAAAAGATACTCAAATTGCAATAGTAAACATACTCAAACGATAGAAAGATACTCAGTTTGAAAGAAAAACAGGCCCACACTGGAAACACTCTCAAATTCAATAGAAACTCGCATCAGAAAGGCTTACAGAAAGATACTCAACCGAGAATTGAAAAGATACTCAAAGTGCAATAGTAAACATACTCAAATGATAGAAAGATACTCAGTTTGAAAGACACACAGGCCCATACTGGAAACACTCTCAAATTCAAGAGAAACTCGCATCAGGAAGCCGTTCAGAAAGATACTCAAACGAGAATTGAAAAGATACTCAAATTGCAATAGTAAACATACTCAAACGATAGAAAGATACTCAGTTTGAAAGAAACACAGGCCCACACTGGAAACACTCTCAAATTCAAGAGAAACTCGCATCAGAAAAGCTTACAGAAAAATACTCAAACGAGAATTGAAAAGATACTCAAATTGCAATAGTAAACATACTCAAACGATAGAAAGATACTCAGTTTGAAAGACACACAGGCCCACACTGGAAACACTCTCAAATTCAATAGAAACTCGCATCAGAAAGCCTTACAGAAAGATACTCAAACGAGAATTGAAAAGATACTCAAATTGCAAAAGTAAACATACTCAAACGATAGAAAGATACTCAGTTTGAAAGAAACACAGGCCCACACTGGAAACACTCTCAAATTCAATAGAAACTCGCATCGGAAAGCCTTACAGAAAGATACTCAAACGAGAATTGAAAAGATACTCAAATTGCAAAAGTAAACATACTCAAACGATAGAAAGATACTCAGTTTGAAAGAAACACAGGCCCACACTGGAAACACTCTCAAATTCAATAGAAACTCGCATCAGAAAGCCTTATAGAAAGATACTCAAACGAGAATTGAAAAGATACTCAAAGTGTAATAGTAAACATACTCAAACGATAGAAAGATACTCAGTTTGAAAGACACACAGGCCCATACTGGAAACACTCTCAAATTCAAGAGAAACTCGCATCAGAAAACCGTTCAGAAAGATACTCAAACGAGAATTGAAAAGATACTCAAAGTGCAATAGTAAACATACTCAAACGATAGAAAGATACTCAGTTTGAAAAAAACACACGCCCACACTGCAAACACTCTCAAATTCAAGAGAAACTCGCATCAGAAAGCCGTTCAGAAAGATACTCAAACGAGGATTGAAAAGTTACTCAAATTGCAATAGTAAACATACTCAAACGATAGAAAGATACTCAGTTTGAAAGAAACACACGCCCACACTGGAAACACTCTCAAATTAAAGAGAAACTCGCATCAGAAAAGCTTACAGAAAAATACTCAAATGAGAATTGAAAAGATACTCAAATTGCAATAGTAAACATACTCAAACGATAGAAAGATACTCAGTTTGAAAGAAACACACGCCCACAATGGAAACACTATCAAATTCAATAGAAACTCGCATCAGAAAGACTTACAGAAAGATACTCAAACGAGAATTGAAAAGATACTCAAAGTGCAATAGTAAACATACTCAAACGATAGAAAGATACTCAGTTTGAAAGACACACAGGCCCATACTGGAAACACTCTCAAATTCAAGAGAAACTCGCATCAGGAAGCCGTTCACAAAGATACTCAAACGAGAATTGAAAAGATACTCAAATTGCAATAGTAAACATACTCAAACGATAGAAAGATACTCAGTTTGAAAGAAACACACGCCCACACTGGAAACACTCTCAAATTCAATAGAAACTCGAATCAGAAAGACTTACAGAAAGATACTAAAACGAGAATTGAAAAGATACTCAAATTGGAATAGTAAACATACTCAAACGATAGAAAGATACTCAGTTTGAAAGAAACACACGCCCACACTGGAAACACTCTCAAATTCAAGAGAAACTCGCATCAGAAAGCCGTTCAGAAAGATACTCAAACGAGGATTGAAAAGATACTCAAATTGCAATAGTAAACATACTCAAACGATAGAAAGATACTCAGTTTGAAAGAAACACACGCCCACACTGGAAATACTCTCAAATTCAAGAGAAACTCGCATCAGAAAGCCGTTCAGAAAGATAGTCAAACGAGAATTGAAAAGATACTCAAATTTCAATAGTAAACATACTCAAACGATAGAAAGATACTCAGTTTGAAAGAAAAACAGGCCCACACTGGAAACACTCTCAAATTCAATAGAAACTCGCATCAGAAAGGCTTACAGAAAGATACTCAACCGAGAATTGAAAAGATACTCAAAGTGCAATAGTAAACATACTCAAATGATAGAAAGATACTCAGTTTGAAAGACACACAGGCCCATACTGGAAACACTCTCAAATTCAAGAGAAACTCGCATCAGGAAGCCGTTCAGAAAGATACTCAAACGAGAATTGAAAAGATACTCAAATTGCAATAGTAAACATACTCAAACGATAGAAAGATACTCAGTTTGAAAGAAACACAGGCCCACACTGGAAACACTCTCAAATTCAAGAGAAACTCGCATCAGAAAAGCTTACAGAAAAATACTCAAACGAGAATTGAAAAGATACTCAAATTGCAATAGTAAACATACTCAAACGATAGAAAGATACTCAGTTTGAAAGAAACACACGCCCACACTGGAAACACTCTCAAATTCAAGAGAAACTCGCATCAGAAAACCGTTCAGAAAGATACTCAAACGAGAATTGAAAAGATCCTCAAATTGCAATAGTAAACAAACTCAAACCATAGAAAGATACTCAGTTTGAAAGAAACACACGCCCACACTGGAAACACTCTCAAATTCAAGAGAAACTCGCATCAGAAAAGCTTACAGAAAAATACTCAAACGAGAATTGAAAAGATACTCAAATTGCAATAGTAAACATACTCAAACGATAGAAAAATACTCAGTTTGAAAGAAACACACGCCCACACTGGAAACACTCTCAAATTCAATAGAAACTCGAATCAGAAAGACTTACAGAAAAATACTCAAACAAGAATTGAAATGATACTCAAAGTGCGATATTAAACATACTCAAACGATAGAAAGATACTCAGTTTGAAAGAAACACACGCCCACACTGGAAACACTCTCAAATTCAATAGAAACTCGAATCAGAAAAGCTTACAGAAAGATACTCAAACGAGAATTGAAAAGATACTCAAAGTGCAATAGTAAACATACTCAAACGATAGAAAGATTCTCAGTTTGAAAGAAACACAGGCCCACACTGGAAACACTCTCAAATTCAATAGAAACTCGCATCAGAAAGCCGTACAGAAAGATACTCAAACGAGAATTGAAAAGATACTCAAATTGCAATAGTAAACATACTCAAACGATAGAAAGATACTCAGTTTGAAAGAAACACACGCCCACACTGGAAACACTCTCAAATTCAATAGAAACTCGAATCAGAAAAGCTTACAGAAAGATACTCAAACGAGAATTGAAAAGATACTCAAAGTGCAATAGTAAACATACTCAAACGATAGAAAGATTCTCAGTTTGAAAGAAACACACGCCCACACTGGAAACACTCTCAAATTCAAGAGAAACTCGCATCAGAAAGTCTTACAGAAAGATACTCAAACGAGAATTGAAAAGATACTCAAAGTGCAATAGTAAACATACTCAAACGATAGAAAGATACTCAGTTTGAAAGAAACACAGGCCCACACTGGAAACACTCTCAAATTCAATAGAAACTCGCATCAGAAAGCCTTACAGAAAGATACTCAAACGAGAATTGAAAAGATACTCAAATTGCAAAAGTAAACATACTCAAACGATAGAAAGATACTCAGTTTGAAAAAAACACACGCCCACACTGCAAACACTCTCAAATTCAAGAGAAACTCGCATCAGAAAGCCGTTCAGAAAGATACTCAAACGAGGATTGAAAAGTTACTCAAATTGCAATAGTAAACATACTCAAACGATAGAAAGATACTCAGTTTGAAAGAAACACACGCCCACACTGGAAACACTCTCAAATTAAAGAGAAACTCGCATCAGAAAAGCTTACAGAAAAATACTCAAACGAGAATTGAAAAGATACTCAAATTGCAATAGTAAACATACTCAAACGATAGAAAGATACTCAGTTTGAAAGAAACACACGCCCACAATGGAAACACTATCAAATTCAATAGAAACTCGCATCAGAAAGACTTACAGAAAGATACTCAAACGAGAATTGAAAAGATACTCAAAGTGCAATAGTAAACATACTCAAACGATAGAAAGATACTCAGTTTGAAAGACACACAGGCCCATACTGGAAACACTCTCAAATTCAAGAGAAACTCGCATCAGGAAGCCGTTCACAAAGATACTCAAACGAGAATTGAAAAGATACTCAAATTGCAATAGTAAACATACTCAAACGATAGAAAGATACTCAGTTTGAAAGAAACACAGGCCCACACTGGAAACACTCTCAAATTCAAGAGAAACTCGCATCAGAAAAGCTTACAGAAAAATACTCAAACGAGAATTGAAAAGATACTCAAATTGCAATACTAAACATACTCAAACGATAGAAAGATACTCAGTTTGAAAGAAACACACGCCCACACTGGAAACACTCTCAAATTCAATAGAAACTCGAATCAGAAAGACTTACAGAAAGATACTAAAACGAGAATTGAAAAGATACTCAAATTGGAATAGTAAACATACTCAAACGATAGAAAGATACTCAGTTTGAAAGAAACACACGCCCACACTGGAAACACTCTCAAATTCAAGAGAAACTCGCATCAGAAAGCCGTTCAGAAAGATACTCAAACGAGGATTGAAAAGATACTCAAATTGCAATAGTAAACATACTCAAACGATAGAAAGATACTCAGTTTGAAAGAAACACACGCCCACACTGGAAACACTCTCAAATTCAAGAGAAACTCGCATCAGAAAGCCGTTCAGAAAGATAGTCAAACGAGAATTGAAAAGATACTCAAATTGCAATAGTAAACATACTCAAACGATAGAAAGATACTCAGTTTGAAAGAAAAACAGGCCCACACTGGAAACACTCTCAAATTCAATAGAAACTCGCATCAGAAAGGCTTACAGAAAGATACTCAACCGAGAATTGAAAAGATACTCAAATTGCAATAGTAAACATACTCAAACGATAGAAAGATACTCAGTTTGAAAGAAACACAGGCCCACACTGGAAACACTCTCAAATTCAAGAGAAACTCGCATCAGAAAGCCTTACAGAAAGATACTAAAACGAGAATTGAAAAGATACTCAAATTGGAATAGTAAACATACTCAAACGATAGAAAAATACTCAGTTTGAAAGAAACACACGCCCACACTGGAAACACTCTCAAATTCAATAGAAACTCGAATCAGAAAGACTTACAGAAAGATACTCAAACGAGAATTGAAATGATACTCAAAGTGCAATATTAAACATACTCAAACGATAGAAAGATACTCAGTTTGAAAGAAACACACGCCCACACTGGAAACACTCTCAAATTTAATAGAAACTCGCATCAGAAAGCCGTACAGAAAGATACTCAAACGAGAATTGAAAAGATACTCAAATTGCAATAGTAAACATACTCAAACGATAGAAAGATACTCAGTTTGAAAGAAACACACGCCCACACTGGAAACACTCTCAAATTCAATAGAAACTCGAATCAGAAAGACTTACAGAAAGTTACTCAAACGAGAATTGAAAAGATACTCAAATTGCAATAGTAAACATACTCAAACGATAGAAAGATACTCAGTTTGAAAGAAACACACGCCCACACTGGAAACACTCTTAAATTCAATAGAAACTCGAATCAGAAAGACTTACAGAAAGATACTCAAACGAGGATTGAAAAGTTACTCAAACTGCAATAGTAAACATACTCAAACGATAGAAAGATACTCAGTTTGAAAGAAACACAGGCCCACACTGGAAACACTCTCAAATTCAATAGAAACTCGCATCAGAAAGCCTTACAGAAAGATACTCAAACCAGAATTGAAAAGATACTCAAATTGCAATAGTAAACATACTCAAACGATAGAAAGATACTCAGTTTGAAAGAAAAACAGGCCCACACTGGAAACACTCTCAAATTCAATAGAAACTCGCATCAGAAAGGCTTACAGAAAGATACTCAACCGAGAATTGAAAAGATACTCAAAGTGCAATAGTAAACATACTCAAACGATAGAAAGATACTCAGTTTGAAAGACACACAGGCCCATACTGGAAACACTCTCAAATTCAAGAGAAACTCGCATCAGAAAACCGTTCAGAAAGATACTCAAACGAGAATTGAAAAGATACTCAAATTGCAATAGTAAACATACTCAAACCATAGAAAGATACACAGTATGAAAGAAACACACGCCCACACTGGAAACACTCTCAAATTCAATAGAAACTCGCATCAGAAAGCCTTACAGAAAGATACTAAAACGAGAATTGAAAAGATACTCAAATTGGAATAGTAAACATACTCAAACGATAGAAAGATACTCAGTTTGAAAGAAACACACGCCCACACTGGAAACACTCTCAAATTCAAGAGAAACTCGCATCAGAAAGCCGTTCAGAAAGATACTCAAACGAGGATTGAAAAGTTACTCAAATTGCAATAGTAAACATACTCAAACGATAGAAAGATACTCAGTTTGAAAGAAACACACGCCCACACTGGAAACACTCTCAAATTAAAGAGAAACTCGCATCAGAAAAGCTTACAGAAAAATACTCAAACGAGAATTGAAAAGATACTCAAATTGCAATAGTAAACATACTCAAACGATAGAAAGATACTCAGTTTGAAAGAAACACACGCCCACACTGGAAACACTCTCAAATTCAATAGAAACTCGAATCAGAAAGACTTACAGAAAGATACTAAAACGAGAATTGAAAAGATACTCAAATTGGAATAGTAAACATACTCAAACGATAGAAAGATACTCAGTTTGAAAGAAACACACGCCCACACTGGAAACACTCTCAAATTCAAGAGAAACTCGCATCAGAAAGCCGTTCAGAAAGATACTCAAACGAGGATTGAAAAGATACTCAAATTGCAATAGTAAACATACTCAAACGATAGAAAGATACTCAGTTTGAAAGAAACACACGCCCACACTGGAAATACTCTCAAATTCAAGAGAAACTCGCATCAGAAAGCCGTTCAGAAAGATAGTCAAACGAGAATTGAAAAGATACTCAAATTGCAATAGTAAACATACTCAAACGATAGAAAGATACTCAGTTTGAAAGAAAAACAGGCCCACACTGGAAACACTCTCAAATTCAATAGAAACTCGCATCAGAAAGGCTTACAGAAAGATACTCAACCGAGAATTGAAAAGATACTCAAAGTGCAATAGTAAACATACTCAAATGATAGAAAGATACTCAGTTTGAAAGACACACAGGCCCATACTGGAAACACTCTCAAATTCAAGAGAAACTCGCATCAGGAAGCCGTTCACAAAGATACTCAAACGAGAATTGAAAAGATACTCAAATTGCAATAGTAAACATACTCAAACGATAGAAAGATACTCAGTTTGAAAGAAACACAGGCCCACACTGGAAACACTCTCAAATTCAAGAGAAACTCGCATCAGAAAGCCTTACAGAAAGATACTAAAACGAGAATTGAAAAGATACTCAAATTGGAATAGTAAACATACTCAAACGATAGAAAAATACTCAGTTTGAAAGAAACACACGCCCACACTGGAAACACTCTCAAATTCAATAGAAACTCGAATCAGAAAGACTTACAGAAAGATACTCAAACGAGAATTGAAATGATACTCAAAGTGCAATATTAAACATACTCAAACGATAGAAAGATACTCAGTTTGAAAGAAACACACGCCCACACTGGAAACACTCTCAAATTCAATAGAAACTCGCATCAGAAAGCCGTACATAAAGATACTCAAACGAGAATTGAAAAGATACTCAAATTGCAATAGTAAACATACTCAAACGATAGAAAGATACTCAGTTTGAAAGAAACACACGCCCACACTGGAAACACTCTCAAATTCAATAGAAACTCGAATCAGAAAGACTTACAGAAAGTTACTCAAACGAGAATTGAAAAGATACTCAAATTGCAATAGTAAACATACTCAAACGATAGAAAGATACTCAGTTTGAAAGAAACACACGCCTACACTGGAAACACTCTCAAATTCAATAGAAACTCGAATCAGAAAGACTTACAGAAAGATACTCAAACGAGGATTGAAAAGTTACTCAAACTGCAATAGTAAACATACTCAAACGATAGAAAGATACTCAGTTTGAAAGAAACACAGGCCCACACTGGAAACACTCTCAAATTCAATAGAAACTCGCATCAGAAAGCCTTACAGAAAGATACTCAAACCAGAATTGAAAAGATACTCAAATTGCAATAGTAAACATACTCAAACGATAGAAAGATACTCAGTTTGAAAGAAACACACGCCCACACTGGAAACACTCTCAAATTCAAGAGAAACTCGCATCAGAAAGCCGTTCAGAAAGATACTTAAACGAGGATTGAAAAGTTACTCAAATTGCAATAGTAAACATACTCAAACGATAGAAAGATACTCAGTTTGAAAGAAAAACAGGCCCACACTGGAAACACTCTCAAATTCAATAGAAACTCGCATCAGAAAGGCTTACAGAAAGATACTCAACCGAGAATTGAAAAGATACTCAAAGTGCAATAGTAAACATACTCAAACGATAGAAAGATACTCAGTTTGAAAGAAACACAGGCCCACACTGGAAACACTCTCAAATTCAATAGAACTCGAATCAGAAAAGCTTACAGAAAGATACTCAAACGAGAATTGAAAAGATACTCAAATTGCAATAGTAAACATACTCAAACGATAGAAAGATACTCAGTTTGAAAGAAACACACGCCCACACTGGAAACACTCTCAAATTCAAGAGAAACTCGCATCAGAAAGCCGTTCAGAAAGATACTCAAACGAGGATTGAAAAGTTACTCAAATTGCAATAGTAAACATACTCAAACGATAGAAAGATACTCAGTTTGAAAGAAACACACGCCCACACTGGAAACACTCTCAAATTCAAGAGAAACTCGCATCAGAAAAGCTTACAGAAAAATGCTCAAACGAGAATTGAAAAGATACTCAAAGTGCAATAGTAAACATACTCAAACGATAGAAAGATACTCAGTTTGAAAGACACACAGGCCCACACTGGAAACACTCTCAAATTCAAGAGAAACTCGCATCAGGAAGCCGTTCAGAAAGATACTCAAACGAGAATTGAAAAGATACTCAATTTGCAATAGTAAACATACTCAAACGATAGAAAGATACTCAGTTTGAAAGAAACACAGGCCCACACTGGAAACACTCTCAAAGTCAAGAGAAACTCGCATCAGAAAAGCTTACAGAAAAATACTCAAACGAGAATTGAAAAGATACTCAAATTGCAATAGTAAACATACTCAAACAATAGAAAGATACTCAGTTTGAAAGAAACACACGCCCACACTGGAAACACTCTCAAATTCAAGAGAAACTCGCATCAGAAAGCCGTTCAGAAAGATAGTCAAACGAGAATTGAAAAGATACTCAAATTGCAATAGTAAACATACTCAAATGATAGAAAGATACTCAGTTTGGAAGAAAAACAGGCCCACACTGGAAACACTCTCAAATTCAATAGAAACTCGCATTAGAAAGGCTTACAGAAAGATACTCAACCGAGAATTGAAAAGATACTCAAAGTGCAATAGTAAACATACTCAAACGATAGAAAGATACTCAGTTTGAAAGAAACACTGGCCCACACTGGAAACACTCTCAAATTCAAGAGAAACTCGCATCAGAAAGCCGTTCAGAAAGATACTCAAACGAGAATTGAAAAGATACTCAAATTGCAATAGTAAACATACTCAAACGATAGAAAGATACTCAGTTTGAAAGAAACACAGGCCCACACTGGAAACACTCTCAAATTCAAGAGAAACTCGCATCAGAAAAGCTTACAGAAAAATACTCAAACGAGAATTGAAAAGATACTCAAATTGCAATAGTAAACATACTCAAACAATAGAAAGATACTCAGTTTGAAAAAAACACACGCCCACACTGGAAACACTCTCAAATTCAAGAGAAACTCGCATCAGAAAGCCGTTCAGAAAGATAGTCAAACGAGAATTGAAAAGATACTCAAATTGCAATAGTAAACACACTCAAATGATAGAAAGATACTCAGTTTGGAAGAAAAACAGGCCCACACTGGAAACACTCTCAAATTCAATAGAAACTCGCATCAGAAAGGCTTACAGAAAGATACTCAACCGAGAATTGAAAAGATACTCAAAGTGCAATAGTAAACATACTCAAACGATAGAAAGATACTCAGTTTGAAAGAAACACTGGCCCACACTGGAAACACTCTCAAATTCAAGAGAAACTCACATCAGAAAGCCGTTCAGAAAGATACTCAAACGAGAATTGAAAAGATACTCAAATTGCAATAGTAAACATACTCAAACGATAGAAAGATACTCAGTTTGAAAGAAACACACGCCCACACTGGAAACACTCTCAAATTCAAGAGAAACTCGCATCAGAAAGCCGTTCAGAAAGATACTCAAACGAGAATTGAAAAGATACTCAAATTGCAATAGTAAACATACTCAAACGATAGAAAGATACTCAGTTTGAAAGAAACACACGCCCACACTGGAAACACTCTCAAATTCAATAGAAACTCGAATCAGAAAAGCTTACAGAAAGATACTCAAACGAGAATTGAAAAGATACTCAAAGTGCAATAGTAAACATACTCAAACGATAGAAAGATTCTCAGTTTGAAAGAAACACAGGCCCACACTGGAAACACTCTCAAATTCAATAGAAACTCGAATCAGAAAGCCGTACAGAAAGATACTCAAACGAGAATTGAAAAGATACTCAAATTGCAATAGTAAACATACTCAAACGATAGAAAGATACTCAGTTTGAAAGAAACACACGCCCACACTGGAAACACTCTCAAATTCAATAGAAACTCGAATCAGAAAGACTTACAGAAAGATACTCAAACGAGAATTGAAAAGATACTCAAATTGCAATAGTAAACATACTCAAACGATAGAAAGATACTCAGTTTGAAAGAAACACAGGCCCACACTGGAAACACTCTCAAATTCAATAGAAACTCGAATCAGAAAGACTTACAGAAAGATACTCAAACAAGAATTGAAATGATACTCAAAGTGCAATAGTAAACATACTCAAACGATAGAAAGATACTCAGTTTGAAAGAAACACACGCCCACACTGGAAACACTCTCAAATTCAAGAGAAACTCGCATCAGAAAGCCGTTCAGAAAGATACTCAAACGAGAATTGAAAAGATACTCAAATTGCAAAAGTAAACATACTCAAACGATAGAAAGATACTCAGTTTGAAAGAAACACAGGCCCACACTGGAAACACTCTCAAATTCAAGAGAAACTCACATCAGGAAGCCGTTCAGAAAGATACTCAAACGAGAATTGAAAAGATACTCAAATTGCAATAGTAAACATACTCAAACGATAGAAAGATACTCAGTTTGAAAGAAACACAGGCCCACACTGGAAACACTCTCAAATTCAAGAGAAACTCGCATCAGAAAGCCTTACAGAAAGATACTCAAACCAGAATTGAAAAGATACTCAAATTGCAATAGTAAACATACTCAAACGATAGAAAGATACTCAGTTTGAAAGAAACACACGCCCACACTGGAAACACTCTCAAATTCAAGAGAAACTCGCATCAGAAAGCCGTTCAGAAAGATACTTAAACGAGGATTGAAAAGTTACTCAAATTGCAATAGTAAACATACTCAAACGATAGAAAGATACTCAGTTTGAAAGAAAAACAGGCCCACACTGGAAACACTCTCAAATTCAATAGAAACTCGCATCAGAAAGGCTTACAGAAAGATACTCAACCGAGAATTGAAAAGATACTCAAAGTGCAATAGTAAACATACTCAAACGATAGAAAGATACTCAGTTTGAAAGAAACACAGGCCCACACTGGAAACACTCTCAAATTCAATAGAACTCGAATCAGAAAAGCTTACAGAAAGATACTCAAACGAGAATTGAAAAGATACTCAAATTGCAATAGTAAACATACTCAAACGATAGAAAGATACTCAGTTTGAAAGAAACACACGCCCACACTGGAAACACTCTCAAATTCAAGAGAAACTCGCATCAGAAAGCCGTTCAGAAAGATACTCAAACGAGGATTGAAAAGATACTCAAATTGCAATAGTAAACATACTCAAACGATAGAAAGATACTCAGTTTGAAAGAAACACACGCCCACACAGGAAACACTCTCAAATTCAAGAGAAACTCGCATCAGAAAAGCTTACAGAAAAATGCTCAAACGAGAATTGAAAAGATACTCAAAGTGCAATAGTAAACATACTCAAACGATAGAAAGATACTCAGTTTGAAAGACACACAGGCCCACACTGGAAACACTCTCAAATTCAAGAGAAACTCGCATCAGGAAGCCGTTCAGAAAGATACTCAAACGAGAATTGAAAAGATACTCAATTTGCAATAGTAAACATACTCAAACGATAGAAAGATACTCAGTTTGAAAGAAACACAGGCCCACACTGGAAACACTCTCAAATTCAAGAGAAACTCGCATCAGAAAAGCTTACAGAAAAATACTCAAACGAGAATTGAAAAGATACTCAAATTGCAATAGTAAACATACTCAAACAATAGAAAGATACTCAGTTTGAAAGAAACACACGCCCACACTGGAAACACTCTCAAATTCAAGAGAAACTCGCATCAGAAAGCCGTTCAGAAAGATAGTCAAACGAGAATTGAAAAGATACTCAAATTGCAATAGTAAACATACTCAAATGATAGAAAGATACTCAGTTTGGAAGAAAAACAGGCCCACACTGGAAACACTCTCAAATTCAATAGAAACTCGCATCAGAAAGGCTTACAGAAAGATACTCAACCGAGAATTGAAAAGATACTCAAAGTGCAATAGTAAACATACTCAAACGATAGAAAGATACTCAGTTTGAAAGAAACACTGGCCCACACTGGAAACACTCTCAAATTCAAGAGAAACTCGCATCAGAAAGCCGTTCAGAAAGATACTCAAACGAGAATTGAAAAGATACTCAAATTGCAATAGTAAACATACTCAAACGATAGAAAGATACTCAGTTTGAAAGAAACACAGGCCCACACTGGAAACACTCTCAAATTCAAGAGAAACTCGCATCAGAAAAGCTTACAGAAAAATACTCAAACGAGAATTGAAAAGATACTCAAATTGCAATAGTAAACATACTCAAACAATAGAAAGATACTCAGTTTGAAAAAAACACACGCCCACACTGGAAACACTCTCAAATTCAAGAGAAACTCGCATCAGAAAGCCGTTCAGAAAGATAGTCAAACGAGAATTGAAAAGATACTCAAATTGCAATAGTAAACATACTCAAATGATAGAAAGATACTCAGTTTGGAAGAAAAACAGGCCCACACTGGAAACACTCTCAAATTCAATAGAAACTCGCATCAGAAAGGCTTACAGAAAGATACTCAACCGAGAATTGAAAAGATACTCAAAGTGCAATAGTAAACATACTCAAACGATAGAAAGATACTCAGTTTGAAAGAAACACTGGCCCACACTGGAAACACTCTCAAATTCAAGAGAAACTCACATCAGAAAGCCGTTCAGAAAGATACTCAAACGAGAATTGAAAAGATACTCAAATTGCAATAGTAAACATACTCAAACGATAGAAAGATACTCAGTTTGAAAGAAACACACGCCCACACTGGAAACACTCTAAAATTCAAGAGAAACTCGCATCAGAAAGCCGTTCAGAAAGATACTCAAACGAGAATTGAAAAGATACTCAAATTGCAATAGTAAACATACTCAAACGATAGAAAGATACTCAGTTTGAAAGAAACACACGCCCACACTGGAAACACTCTCAAATTCAATAGAAACTCGAATCAGAAAGACTTACAGAAAGATACTTAAACGAGAATTGAAATGATACTCAAAGTGCAATATTAAACATACTCAAACGATAGAAAGATTCTCAGTTTGAAAGAAACACAGGCCCACACTGGAAACACTCTCAAATTCAATAGAAACTCGCATCAGAAAGCCGTACAGAAAGATACTCAAACGAGAATTGAAAAGATACTCAAATTGCAATAGTAAACATACTCAAACGATAGAAAGATACTCAGTTTGAAAGAAACACACGCCCACACTGGAAACACTCTCAAATTCAAGAGAAACTCGCATCAGAAAGCCGTTCAGAAAGATACTCAAACGAGAATTGAAAAGATACTCAAATTGCAATAGTAAACATACTCAAACGATAGAAAGATACTCAGTTTGAAAGAAACACAGGCCCACACTGGAAACACTCTTAAATTCAATAGAAACTCGCATCAGAAAGCCTTACAGAAAGATATTCAAACGAGAATTGAAAAGATACTCAAATTGCAATAGTAAACATACTCAAACGATAGAAAAATACTCAGTTTGAAAGAAACACACGCCCACACTGGAAACACTCTCAAATTCAAGAGAAACTCGCATCAGAAAGCCGTTCAGAAAGATACTCAAACGAGAATTGAAAAGATACTCAAATTGCAATAGTAAACATACTCAAACGATAGAAAGATACTCAGTTTGAAAGAAACACAGGCCCACACTGTAAACACTCTCAAATTCAATAGAAACTCGAATCAGAAAAGCTTACAGAAAGATACTCAAACGAGAATTGAAAAGATACTCAAAGTGCAATAGTAAACATACTCAAACGATAGAAAGATTCTCAGTTTGAAAGAAACACAGGCCCACACTGGAAACACTCTCAAATTCAATAGAAACTCGAATCAGAAAAGCTTACAGAAAGATACTTAAACGAGAATTGAAAAGATACTCAAAGTGCAATAGTAAACATACTCAAACGATAGAAAGATTCTCAGTTTGAAAGAAACACACGCCCACACTGGAAACACTCTCAAATTCAAGAGAAACTCGCATCAGAAAGTCTTACAGAAAGATACTCAAACGAGAATTGAAAAGATACTCAAAGTGCAATAGTAAACATACTCAAACGATAGAAAGATACTCAGTTTGAAAGAAACACAGGCCCACACTGGAAACACTCTCAAATTCAAGAGAAACTCGCATCAGGAAGCCGTTCAGAAAAATACTCAAACGAGAATTGAAAAGATACTCAAAGTGCAATAGTAAACATACTCAAACGATAGAAAGATACTCAGTTTGAAAGACACACAGGCCCACACTGGAAACACTCTCAAATTCAAGAGAAACTCGCATCAGGAAGCCGTTCAGAAAGATACTCAAACGAGAATTGAAAAGATACTCAAATTGCAATAGTAAACATACTCAAACGATAGAAAGATACTCAGTTTGAAAGAAACACACGCCCACACTGGAAACACTCTCAAATTCAAGAGAAACTCGCATCAGAAAAGCTTACAGAAAAATACTCAAACGAGAATTGAAAAGATACTCAAATTGCAATAGTAAACATACTCAAACAATAGAAAGATTCTCAGTTTGAAAGAAACACACGCCCACACTGGAAACACTCTCAAATTCAAGAGAAACTCGCATCAGAAAGCCGTACAGAAAGATAGTCAAACGAGAATTGAAAAGATACTCAAATTGCAATAGTAAACGTACTCAAATGATAGAAAGATACTCAGTTTGGAAGAAAAACAGGCCTACACTGGAAACACTCTCAAATTCAATAGAAACTCGCATCAGAAAGGCTTACAGAAAGATACTCAACCGAGAATTGAAAAGATACTCAAAGTGCAATAGTAAACATACTCAAACGATAGAAATATTCTCAGTTTGAAAGAAACACTGGCCCACACTGGAAATACTCTCAAATTCAAGAGAAATTCACATCAGAAAGCCGTTCAGAAAGATACTCAAACGAGAATTGAAAAGATACTCAAATTGCAATAGTAAACATACTCAAACGATAGAAAGATACTCAGTTTGAAAGAAACACACGCCCCACACTGGAAACACTCTCAAATTCAAGAGAAACTCGCATCAGAAAAGCTTACAGAAAAATACTCAAACGAGAATTGAAAAGATACTCAAATTGCAATAGTAAACATACTGAAACGATAGAAAGATACTCAGTTTGAAAGAAACACAGGCCCACACTGGAAACACTCTCAAATTCAATAGAAACTCGTATCAGAAAAGCTTACAGAAAAATACTCAAACGAGAATTGAAAAGATACTCAAAGTGCAATAGTAAACATACTCAAACGATAGAAAGATACTCAGTTTGAAAGACACACAGGCCCACACTGGAAACACTCTCAAATTCAAGAGAAACTCGCATCAGGAAGCCGTTCAGAAAGATACTCAAACGAGAATTGAAAAGATACTCAAATTGCAATAGTAAACATACTCAAACGATAGAAAGATACTCAGTTTGAAAGAAACACATGCCCACACTGTAAACACTCTCAAATTCAATAGAAACTCGAATCAGAAAAGCTTACAGAAAGATACTCAAACGAGAATTGAAAAGATACTCAAAGTGCAATAGTAAACATACTCAAACGATAGAAAGATTCTCAGTTTGAAAGAAACACAGGCCCACACTGGAAACACTCTCAAATTCAATAGAAACTCGAATCAGAAAAGCTTACAGAAAGATACTTAAACGAGAATTGAAAAGATACTCAAAGTGCAATAGTAAACATACTCAAACGATAGAAAGATTCTCAGTTTGAAAGAAACCACACGCCCACACTGGAAACACTCTCAAATTCAAGAGAAACTCGCATCAGAAAGTCTTACAGAAAGATACTCAAACGAGAATTGAAAAGATACTCAAAGTGCAATAGTAAACATACTCAAACGATAGAAAGATACTCAGTTTGAAAGAAACACAGGCCCACACTGGAAACACTCTCAAATTCAAGAGAAACTCGCATCAGGAAGCCGTTCAGAAAAATACTCAAACGAGAATTGAAAAGATACTCAAAGTGCAATAGTAAACATACTCAAACGATAGAAAGATACTCAGTTTGAAAGACACACAGGCCCACACTGGAAACACTCTCAAATTCAAGAGAAACTCGCATCAGAAAGCCGTTCAGAAAGATACTCAAACGAGAATTGAAAAGATACTCAAATTGCAATAGTAAACATACTCAAACGATAGAAAGATACTCAGTTTGAAAGAAACACAGGCCCACACTGGAAACACTCTCAAATTCAAGAGAAACTCGCATCAGAAAAGCTTACAGAAAAATACTCAAACGAGAATTGAAAAGATACTCAAATTGCAATAGTAAACATACTCAAACAATAGAAAGATTCTCAGTTTGAAAGAAACACACGCCCACACTGGAAACACTCTCAAATTCAAGAGAAACTCGCATCAGAAAGCCGTACAGAAAGATAGTCAAACGAGAATTGAAAAGATACTCAAATTGCAATAGTAAACGTACTCAAATGATAGAAAGATACTCAGTTTGGAAGAAAAACAGGCCTACACTGGAAACACTCTCAAATTCAATAGAAACTCGCATCAGAAAGGCTTACAGAAAGATACTCAACCGAGAATTGAAAAGATACTCAAAGTGCAATAGTAAACATACTCAAACGATAGAAATATTCTCAGTTTGAAAGAAACACTGGCCCACACTGGAAACACTCTCAAATTCAAGAGAAATTCACATCAGAAAGCCGTTCAGAAAGATACTCAAACGAGAATTGAAAAGATACTCAAATTGCAATAGTAAACATACTCAAACGATAGAAAGATACTCAGTTTGAAAGAAACACACGCCCACACTGGAAACACTCTCAAATTCAAGAGAAACTCGCATCAGAAAAGCTTACAGAAAAATACTCAAACGAGAATTGAAAAGATACTCAAATTGCAATAGTAAACATACTGAAACGATAGAAAGATACTCAGTTTGAAAGAAACACAGGCCCACACTGGAAACACTCTCAAATTCAATAGAAACTCGTATCAGAAAAGCTTACAGAAAAATACTCAAACGAGAATTGAAAAGATACTCAAAGTGCAATAGTAAAACATACTCAAACGATAGAAAGATACTCAGTTTGAAAGACACACAGGCCCACACTGGAAACACTCTCAAATTCAAGAGAAACTCGCATCAGGAAGCCGTTCAGAAAGATACTCAAACGAGAATTGAAAAGATACTCAAATTGCAATAGTAAACATACTCAAACGATAGAAAGATACTCAGTTTGAAAGAAACACAGGCCCACACTGTAAACACTCTCAAATTCAATAGAAACTCGAATCAGAAAAGCTTACAGAAAGATACTCAAACGAGAATTGAAAAGATACTCAAAGTGCAATAGTAAACATACTCAAACGATAGAAAGATTCTCAGTTTGAAAGAAACACAGGCCCACACTGGAAACACTCTCAAATTCAAGAGAAACTCGCATCAGAAAGCCGTTCAGAAAGATACTCAAACGAGGATTGAAAAGATACTCAAATTGCAATCGTAAACATACTCAAACGATAGAAAGATACTCAGTTTGAAAGAAACACACGCCCACACTGGAAACACTCTCAAATTCAATAGAAACTCGAATCAGAAAGACTTACAGAAAGATACTCAAACGAGAATTGAAAAGATACTCAAATTGCAATAGTAAACATACTCAAACGATAGAAAAATACTCAGTTTGAAAGAAACACACGCCCACACTGGAAACACTCTCAAATTCAAGAGAAACTCGCATCAGAAAGCCGTTCAGAAAGATACTCAAACGAGAATTGAAAAGATACTCAAATTGCAATAGTAAACATACTCAAACGATAGAAAGATACTCAGTTTGAAAGAAACACAGGCCCACACTGTAAACACTCTCAAATTCAATAGAAACTCGAATCAGAAAAGCTTACAGAAAGATACTCAAACGAGAATTGAAAAGATACTCAAAGTGCAATAGTAAACATACTCAAACGATAGAAAGATTCTCAGTTTGAAAGAAACACAGGCCCACACTGGAAACACTCTCAAATTCAAGAGAAACTCGCATCAGAAAGTCTTACAGAAAGATACTCAAACGAGAATTGAAAAGATACTCAAAGTGCAATAGTAAACATACTCAAACGATAGAAAGATACTCAGTTTGAAAGAAACACAGGCCCACACTGGAAACACTCTCAAATTCAATAGAAACTCGCATCAGAAAGCCTTACAGAAAGATACTCAAACGAGAATTGAAAAGATACTCAAATTGCAAAAGTAAACATACTCAAACGATAGAAAGATACTCAGTTTGAAAAAAACACACGCCCACACTGGAAACACTCTCAAATTCAAGAGAAACTCGCATCAGAAAGCCGTTCAGAAAGATACTCAAACGAGGATTGAAAAGTTACTCAAATTGCAATAGTAAACATACTCAAACGATAGAAAGATACTCAGTTTGAAAGAAACACAGGCCCACACTGGAAACACTCTCAAATTAAAGAGAAACTCGCATCAGAAAAGCTTACAGAAAAATACTCAAACGAGAATTGAAAAGATACTCAAAGTGCAATAGTAAACATACTCAAACGATAGAAAGATACTCAGTTTGAAAGACACACAGGCCCACACTGGAAACACTCTCAAATTCAAGAGAAACTCGCATCAGGAAGCCGTTCAGAAAGATACTCAAACGAGAATTGAAAAGATACTCAAATTGCAATAGTAAACATACTCAAACGATAGAAAGATACTCAGTTTGAAAGAAACACAGGCCCACACTGGAAACACTCTCAAATTCAAGAGAAACTCGCATCAGAAAAGCTTACAGAAAAATACTCAAACGAGAATTGAAAAGATACTCAAATTGCAATAGTAAACATACTCAAACAATAGAAAGATTCTCAGTTTGAAAGAAACACACGCCCACACTGGCAACACTCTCAAATTCAAGAGAAACTCGCATCAGAAAGCCATACAGAAAGATAGTCAAACGAGAATTGAAAAGATACTCAAATTGCAATAGTAAACGTACTCAAATGATAGAAAGATACTCAGTTTGGAAGAAAAACAGGCCTACACTGGAAACACTCTCAAATTCAATAGAAACTCGCATCAGAAAGGCTTACAGAAAGATACTCAACCGAGAATTGAAAAGATACTCAAAGTGCAATAGTAAACATACTCAAACGATAGAAATATTCTCAGTTTGAAAGAAACACTGGCCCACACTGGAAACACTCTCAAATTCAAGAGAAATTCACATCAGAAAGCCGTTCAGAAAGATACTCAAACGAGAATTGAAAAGATACTCAAATTGCAATAGTAAACATACTCAAACGATAGAAAGATACTCAGTTTGAAAGAAACACACGCCCACACTGGAAACACTCTCAAATTCAAGAGAAACTCGCATCAGAAAAGCTTACAGAAAAATACTCAAACGAGAATTGAAAAGATACTCAAATTGCAATAGTAAACATACTCAAACGATAGAAAGATACTCAGTTTGAAAGAAACACAGGCCCATACTGGAAACACTCTCAAATTCAATAGAAACTCGTATCAGAAAAGCTTACAGAAAAATACTCAAACGAGAATTGAAAAGATACTCAAAGTGCAATAGTAAACATACTCAAACGATAGAAAGATACTCAGTTTGAAAGACACACAAGCCCACACTGGAAACACTCTCAAATTCAAGAGAAACTCGCATCAGGAAGCCGTTCAGAAAGATACTCAAACGAGAATTGAAAAGATACTCAAATTGCAATAGTAAACATACTCAAACGATAGAAAGATACTCAGTTAGAAAGAAACACAGGCCCACACTGTAAACACTCTCAAATTCAATAGAAACTCGAATCAGAAAAGCTTACAGAAAGATACTCAAACGAGAATTGAAAAGATACTCAAAGTGCAATAGTAAACATACTCAAACGATAGAAAGATTCTCAGTTTGAAAGAAACACAGGCCCACACTGGAAACACTCTCAAATTCAAGAGAAACTCGCATCAGAAAGCCGTTCAGAAAGATACTCAAACGAGGATTGAAAAGATACTCAAATTGCAATCGTAAACATACTCAAACGATAGAAAGATACTCAGTTTGAAAGAAACACACGCCCACACTGGAAACACTGTCAAATTCAATAGAAACTCGAATCAGAAAGACTTACAGAAAGATACTCAAACGAGAATTGAAATGATACTCAAAGTGCAATAGTAAACATACTCAAACGATAGAAAGATACTCAGTTTGAAAGAAAAACAGGCCCACACTGGAAACACTCTCAAATTCAATAGAAACTCGCATCAAAACGGCTTACAGAAAAATACTCAAACGAGAATTGAAAAGATACTCAAATTGCAATAGTAAACATACTCAAACGATAGAAAGATACTGAGTTTGAAAGAGACACAGGCCCACACTGGAAACACTCTCAAATTCAATAGAAACTCGCATCAGAAAGCCGTACAGAAAGATACTCAAACGAGAATTGAAAAGAAACTCAAATTGCAAAAGTAAACATACTCAAACGATAGAAAGATACTCAGTTTGAAAGAAACACACGCCCACACTGGAAACACTCTCAAATTCAAGTGAAACTCGCATCAGAAAAGCTTACAGAAAAATACTCAAACGAGAATTGAAAAGATACTCAAATTGCAATAGTAAACATACTCAAACGATAGAAAAATACTCAGTTTGAAAGAAACACACGCCCACACTGGAAACACTCTCAAATTCAATAGAAACTCGAATCAGAAAGACTTACAGAAAGATACTCAAACGAGAATTGAAAAGATACTCAAAGTGCAATAGTAAACATACTCAAACGATAGAAAGATTCTCAGTTTGAAAGAAACACAGGCCCACACTGGAAACACTCTCAAATTCAATAGAAACTCGCATCAGAAAGCCGTACAGAAAGATACTCAAACGAGAATTGAAAAGATACTCAAATTGCAATAGTAAACATACTCAAACGATAGAAAGATACTCAGTTTGAAAGAAACACACGCCCACACTGGAAACACTCTCAAATTCAAGAGAAACTCGCATCAGAAAGCCGTTCAGAAAGATACTCAAACGAGAATTGAAAAGATACTCAAATTGCAATAGTAAACATACTCAAACGATAGAAAGATACTCAGTTTGAAAGAAACACAGGCCCACACTGGAAACACTCTTAAATTCAATAGAAACTCGCATCAGAAAGCCTTACAGAAAGATATTCAAACGAGAATTGAAAAGATACTCAAATTACAATAGTAATCATACTCAAACGATAGAAAAATACTCAGTTTGAAAGAAACACACGCCCACACTGGAAACACTCTCAAATTCAATAGAACTCGAATCAGAAAAGCTTACAGAAAGATACTCAAACGAGAATTGAAAAGATACTCAAATTGCAATAGTAAACATACTCAAACGATAGAAAGATACTCAGTTTGAAAGAAACACACGCCCACACTGGAAACACTCTCAAATTCAAGAGAAACTCGCATCAGAAAGCCTTACAGAAAGATACTCAAACGAGAATTGAAAAGATACTCAAATTGCAATAGTAAACATACTCAAACGATAGAAAGATACTCAGTTTGAAAAAAACACACGCCCACACTGGAAACACTCTCAAATTCAAGAGAAACTCGCATCAGAAAGTCTTACAGAAAGATACTCAAACGAGAATTGAAAAGATACTCAAAGTGCAATAGTAAACATACTCAAACGATAGAAAGATACTCAGTTTGAAAGAAACACAGGCCCACACTGGAAACACTCTCAAATTCAATAGAAACTCGCATCAGAAAGCCTTACAGAAAGATACTCAAACGAGAATTGAAAAGATACTCAAATTGCAAAAGTAAACATACTCAAACGATAGAAAGATACTCAGTTTGAAAAAAACACACGCCCACACTGGAAACACTCTCAAATTCAATAGAAACTCGCATCAGAAAGCCGTACAGAAAGATACTCAAACGAGAATTGAAAAGAAACTCAAATTGCAAAAGTAAACATACTCAAACGATAGAAAGATACTCAGTTTGAAAGAAACACACGCCCACACTGGAAACACTCTCAAATTCAAGAGAAACTCGCATCAGAAAAGCTTACAGAAAAATACTCAAACGAGAATTGAAAAGATACTCAAATTGCAATAGTAAACATACTCAAACGATAGAAAAATACTCAGTTTGAAAGAAACACACGCCCACACTGGAAACACTCTCAAATTCAATAGAAACTCGAATCAGAAAGACTTACAGAAAGATACTCAAACGAGAATTGAAAAGATACTCAAAGTGCAATAGTAAACATACTCAAACGATAGAAAGATTCTCAGTTTGAAAGAAACACAGGCCCACACTGGAAACACTCTCAAATTCAATAGAAACTCGCATCAGAAAGCCGTACAGAAAGATACTCAAACGAGAATTGAAAAGATACTCAAATTGCAATAGTAAACATACTCAAACGATAGAAAGATACTCAGTTTGAAAGAAACACACGCCCACACTGGAAACACTCTCAAATTCAAGAGAAACTCGCATCAGAAAGCCGTTCAGAAAGATACTCAAACGAGAATTGAAAAGATACTCAAATTGCAATAGTAAACATACTCAAACGATAGAAAGATACTCAGTTTGAAAGAAACACAGGCCCACACTGGAAACACTCTTAAATTCAATAGAAACTCGCATCAGAAAGCCTTACAGAAAGATATTCAAACGAGAATTGAAAAGATACTCAAATTGCAATAGTAATCATACTCAAACGATAGAAAAATACTCAGTTTGAAAGAAACACACGCCCACACTGGAAACACTCTCAAATTCAATAGAACTCGAATCAGAAAAGCTTACAGAAAGATACTCAAACGAGAATTGAAAAGATACTCAAATTGCAATAGTAAACATACTCAAACGATAGAAAGATACTCAGTTTGAAAGAAACACACGCCCACACTGGAAACACTCTCAAATTCAAGAGAAACTCGCATCAGAAAGCCGTTCAGAAAGATACTCAAACGAGGATTGAAAAGTTACTCAAATTGCAATAGTAAACATACTCAAACGATAGAAAGATACTCAGTTTGAAAGAAACACACGCCCACACTGGAAACACTCTCAAATTCAATAGAAACTCGCATCAGAAAGCGTTACAGAAAGATACTCAAACGAGAATTGAAATGATACTCAAAGTGCAATATTAAACATACTCAAACGATAGAAAGATACTCAGTTTGAAAGAAACACACGCCCACACTGGAAACACTCTCAAATTCAATAGAAACTAGCATCAGAAAGCCGTTCAGAAAGATACTCAAACAAGAATAGAAAAGATACTCAAATTGCAATAGTAAACATACTCAAACGATAGAAAGATACTCAGTTTGAAAGAAACACACGCCCACACTGGAAACTCTCTCAAATTCAATAGAAACTCGCATCAGAAAGACTTACAGAAAGATACTCAAACGAGAATTGTAATGATACTCAAAGTGCAATATTAAACATACTCAAACGAAAGAAAGATACTCAGTTTGAAAGAAACACAGGCCCACACTGGAAACACTCTTAAATTCAATAGAAACTCGCATCAGAAAGCCTTACAGAAAGATATTCAAACGAGAATTGAAAAGATACTCAAATTGCAATAGTAATCATACTCAAACGATAGAAAAATACTCAGTTTGAAAGAAACACACGCCCACACTGGAAACACTCTCAAATTCAATAGAACTCGAATCAGAAAAGCTTACAGAAAGATACTCAAACGAGAATTGAAAAGATACTCAAATTGCAATAGTAAACATACTCAAACGATAGAAAGATACTCAGTTTGAAAGAAACACACGCCCACACTGGAAACACTCTCAAATTCAAGAGAAACTCGCATCAGAAAGCCGTTCAGAAAGATACTCAAACGAGGATTGAAAAGTTACTCAAATTGCAATAGTAAACATACTCAAACGATAGAAAGATACTCAGTTTGAAAGAAACACACGCCCACACTGGAAACACTCTCAAATTCAATAGAAACTCGCATCAGAAAGCGTTACAGAAAGATACTCAAACGAGAATTGAAATGATACTCAAAGTGCAATATTAAACATACTCAAACGATAGAAA
This sequence comes from Argentina anserina, assembly GCF_933775445.1. NCBI lineage: Eukaryota > Viridiplantae > Streptophyta > Magnoliopsida > Rosales > Rosaceae > Argentina > Argentina anserina. The sequence goes on from NC_065876.1 coordinate 19,040,693, forward strand.
GATACTCAGTTTGAAAGAAACACACGCCCACACTGGAAACACTCTCAAATTCAATAGAAACTCGCATCAGAAAGCCGTTCAGAAAGATACTCAAACGAGAATTGAAAAGAAACTCAAATTGCAAAAGTAAACATACTCAAACGATAGAAAGATACTCAGTTTGAAAGAAACACACGCCCACACTGGAAACACTCTCAAATTCAATAGAAACTCGCATCAGAAAGACTTACAGAAAGATACTCAAACGAGAATTGAAAAGATACTCAAATTGCAATAGTAAACATACTCAAACGATAGAAAGATACTCAGTTTGAAAGAAACACACGCCCACACTGGAAACACTCTCAAATTCAATAGAAACTCGAATCAGAAAGACTTACAGAAAGATACTCAAACGAGAATTGAAAAGATACTCAAATTGCAATAGTAAACATACTCAAACGATAGAAAGATACTCAGTTTGAAAGAAACACACGCCCACACTGGAAACACTCTCAAATTCAAGAGAAACTCGCATCAGAAAAACGTTCAGAAAGATACTCAAAGGAGGATTGAAAAGTTACTCAAATTGCAATAGTAAACATACTCAAACGATAGAAAGATACTCAGTTTGAAAGAAACACACGCCCACACTGGAAACACTCTCAAATTAAAGAGAAACTCGCATCAGAAAAGCTTACAGAAAAATACTCAAACGAGAATTGAAAAGATACTCAAAGTGCAATAGTAAACATACTCAAACGATAGAAAGATACTCAGTTTGAAAGACACACAGGCCCACACTGGAAACACTCTCAAATTCAAGAGAAACTCGCATCAGGAAGCCGTTCAGAAAGATACTCAAACGAGAATTGAAAAGTTACTCAAATTGCAATAGTAAACATACTCAAACGATAGAAAGATACTCAGTTTGAAAGAAACACAGGCCCACACTGGAAACACTCTCAAATTCAATAGAAACTCGCATCAGAAAGCGTTACAGAAAGATACTCAAACGAGAATTGAAAAGATACTCAAATTGCAAAAGTAAACATACTCAAACGATAGAAAGATACTCAGTTTGAAAGAAACACAGGCCCACACTGGAAACACTCTCAAATTCAATAGAAACTCGCATCAGAAAGCCTTACAGAAAGATACTCAAACGAGAATTGAAAAGATACTCAAATTGCAATAGTAAACATACTCAAACGATAGAAAGATACTCAGTTTGAAAGAAACACACGCCCACACTGGAAACACTCTCAAATTCAATAGAAACTCGAATCAGAAAGACTTACAGAAAGATACTCAAACGAGAATTGAAAAGATACTCAAATTGCAAAAGTAAACATACTCAAACGATAGAAAGATACTCAGTTTGAAAGAAACACACGCCCACACTGGAAACACTCTCAAATTCAAGAGAAACTCGCATCAGAAAGCCTTACAGAAAGATACTCAAACGAGAATTGAAAAGATACTCAGAGTGCAATAGTAAACATACTCAAACGATAGAAAGATACTCAGTTTGAAAGAAACACACGCCCACACTGGAAACACTCTCAAATTCAAGAGAAACTCGCATCAGAAAGACTTACAGAAAGATACTCAAACGAGAATTGAAAAGATACTCAAATTGCAAAAGTAAACATACTCAAACGATAGAAAGATACTCAGTTTGAAAGAAACACACGCCCACACTGGAAACACTCTAAAATTCAATAGAAACTCGCATCAGAAAGCCTTACAGAAAGATACTCAAACGAGAATTGAAAAGTTACTCAAATTGCAATAGTAAACATACTCAAACGATAGAAAGATACTCAGTTTGAAAGAAACACACGCCCACACTGGAAACACTCTCAAATTCAATAGAAACTCGCATCAGAAAGCCTTACAGAAAGATACTCAAACGAGAATTGAAAAGATACTCAAATTGTAATAGTAAACATACTCAAACGATAGAAAGATACTCAGTTTGAAAGAAACACACGCCCACACTGGAAACACTCTCAAATTCAATAGAAACTCGAATCAGAAAGACTTACAGAAAGATACTCAAACGAGAATTGAAAAGATACTCAAATTGCAAAAGTAAACATACTCAAACGATAGAAAGATACTCAGTTTGAAAGAAACACACGCCCACACTGGAAACACTCTAAAATTCAATAGAAACTCGCATCAGAAAGCCTTACAGAAAGATACTCAAACGAGAATTGAAAAGTTACTCAAATTGCAATAGTAAACATACTCAAACGATAGAAAGATACTCAGTTTGAAAGAAACACAGGCCCACACTGGAAACACTCTCAAATTCAATAGAAACTCGCATCAGAAAGCGTTACAGAAAGATACTCAAACGAGAATTGAAAAGATACTCAAATTGCAAAAGTAAACATACTTAAACGATAGAAAGATACTCAGTTTGAAAGAAACACACGCCCATACTGGAAACACTCTCAAATTCAAGAGAAACTCGCATCAGAAAGCCGTTCAGAAAGATACTCAAACGAGAATTGAAATGATACTCAGAGTGCAATAGTAAACATACTCAAACGATAGAAAGATACTCAGTTTGAAAGAAACACACGCCCATACTGGAAACACTCTCAAATTCAAGAGAAACTCGCATCAGAAAGCCGTTCAGAAAGATACTCAAACGAGAATTGAAATGATACTCAGAGTGCAATAGTAAACATACTCAAACGATTGAAAGATACTCAGTTTGAAAGAAACACACGCCCACACTGGAAACACTCTCAAATTCAATAGAAACTCGCATCAGAAAGCCTTACAGAAAGATACTCAAACGAGAATTGAAAAGATACTCAAATTGCAATAGTAAACATACTCAAACGATAGAAAGATACTCAGTTTGAAAGAAACACACGCCCACACTGGAAACACTCTCAAATTCAAGAGAAACTCGCATCAGAAAAACGTTCAGAAAGATACTCAAAGGAGGATTGAAAAGTTACTCAAATTGCAATAGTAAACATACTCAAACGATAGAAAGATACTCAGTTTGAAAGAAACACACGCCCACACTGGAAACACTCTCAAATTCAAGAGAAACACGCATCAGAAAGCCGTTCAGAAAGATACTCAAACGAGGATTGAAAAGTTACTCAAATTGCAATAGTAAACATACTCAAACGATAGAAAGATACTCAGTTTGAAAGAAACACACGCCCACACTGGAAACACTCTCAAATTCAATAGAAACTCGCATCAGAAAGCCTTACAGAAAGATACTCAAACGAGAATTGAAAAGATACTCAAATTGCAATAGTAAACATACTCAACGATAGAAAGATACTCAGTTTGAAAGAAACACACGCCCACACTGGAAACACTCTCAAATTCAAGAGAAACTCGCATCAGAAATACGTTCAGAAAGATACTCAAAGGAGGATTGAAAAGTTACTCAAATTGCAATAGTAAACATACTCAAACGATAGAAAGATACTCAGTTTGAAAGAAACACACGCCCACACTGGAAACACTCTCAAATTCAATAGAAACTCGAATCAGAAAGACTTACAGAAAGATACTGAAACGAGAATTGAAATGATACTCAAAGTGCAATATTAAACATACTCAAACGATAGAAAGATACTCAGTTTGAAAGAAACACACGCCCAGACTGGAAACACTCTCAAATTCAAGAGAAACTCGCATCAGAAAGCCGTTCAGAAAGATACTCAAACGAGGATTGAAAAGTTACTCAAATTGCAATAGTAAACATACTCAAACGATAGAAAGATACTCAGTTTGAAAGAAACACACGCCCACACTGGAAACACTCTCAAATTCAATAGAAACTCGAATCAGAAAGACTTACAGAAAGATACTCAAACGAGAATTGAAATGATACTCAAAGTGCAATATTAAACATACTCAAACGATAGAAAGATACTCAGTTTGAAAGAAACACACGCCCACACTGGAAACACTCTCAAATTCAAAAGAAACACGCATCAGAAAGCCGTTCAGAAAGATACTCAAACGAGGATTGAAAAGTTACTCAAATTGCAATAGTAAACATACTCAAACGATAGAAAGATACTCAGTTTGAAAGAAACACAGGCCCACACTGGAAACACTCTCAAATTCAATAGAAACTCGCATCAGAAAGCGTTACAGAAAGATACTCAAACGAGAATTGAAAAGATACTCAAATTGCAAAAGTAAACATACTCAAACGATAGAAAGATACTCAGTTTGAAAGAAACACAGGCCCACACTGGAAACACTCTCAAATTCAAGAGAAACACGCATCAGAAAGCCGTTCAGAAAGATACTCAAACGAGGATTGAAAAGTTACTCAAATTGCAATAGTAAACATACTCAAACGATAGAAAGATACTCAGTTTGAAAGAAACACAGGCCCACACTGGAAACACTCTCAAATTCAATAGAAACTCGCATCAGAAAGCGTTACAGAAAGATACTCAAACGAGAATTGAAAAGATACTCAAATTGCAAAAGTAAACATACTCAAACGATAGAAAGATACTCAGTTTGAAAGAAACAAACGCCCATACTGGAAACACTCTCAAATTCAAGAGAAACTCGCATCAGAAAGCCGTTCAGAAAGATACTCAAACGAGAATTGAAATGATACTCAGAGTGCAATAGTAAACATACTCAAACGATAGAAAGATACTCAGTTTGAAAGAAACACACGCCCATACTGGAAACACTCTCAAATTCAAGAGAAACTCGCATCAGAAAGCCGTTCAGAAAGATACTCAAACGAGAATTGAAATGATACTCAGAGTGCAATAGTAAACATACTCAAACGATAGAAAGATACTCAGTTTGAAAGAAACACACGCCCACACTGGAAACACTCTCAAATTCAATAGAAACTCGAACCAGAAAGACTTACAGAAAGATACTCAAACGAGAATTGAAATGATACTCAAAGTGCAATATTAAACATACTCAAACGATAGAAAGATACTCAGTTTGAAAGAAACACACGCCCACACTGGAAACACTCTCAAATTCAATAGAAACTCGCATCAGAAAGCCTTACAGAAAGATACTCAAACGAGAATTGAAAAGATACTCAAATTGCAATAGTAAACATACTCAAACGATAGAAAGATACTCAGTTTGAAAGAAACACAGGCCCACACTGGAAACACTCTCAAATTCAATAGAAACTCGCATCAGAAAGCGTTACAGAAAGATACTCAAACGAGAATTGAAAAGATACTCAAATTGCAAAAGTAAATACTCAAACGATAGAAAGATACTCAGTTTGAAAGAAACACAGGCCCACACTGGAAACACTCTCAAATTCAAGAGAAACACGCATCAGAAAGCCGTTCAGAAAGATACTCAAACGAGGATTGAAAAGTTACTCAAATTGCAATAGTAAACATACTCAAACGATAGAAAGATACTCAGTTTGAAAGAAACACAGGCCCACACTGGAAACACTCTCAAATTCAATAGAAACTCGCATCAGAAAGCGTTACAGAAAGATACTCAAACGAGAATTGAAAAGATACTCAAATTGCAAAAGTAAACATACTCAAACGATAGAAAGATACTCAGTTTGAAAGAAACACACGCCCATACTGGAAACACTCTCAAATTCAAGAGAAACTCGCATCAGAAAGCCGTTCAGAAAGATACTCAAACGAGAATTGAAATGATACTCAGAGTGCAATAGTAAACATACTCAAACGATAGAAAGATACTCAGTTTGAAAGAAACACACGCCCATACTGGAAACACTCTCAAATTCAAGAGAAACTCGCATCAGAAAGCCGTTCAGAAAGATACTCAAACGAGAATTGAAATGATACTCAGAGTGCAATAGTAAACATACTCAAACGATTGAAAGATACTCAGTTTGAAAGAAACACACGCCCACACTGGAAACACTCTCAAATTCAATAGAAACTCGCATCAGAAAGCCTTACAGAAAGATACTCAAACGAGAATTGAAAAGATACTCAAATTGCAATAGTAAACATACTCAAACGATAGAAAGATACTCAGTTTGAAAGAAACACACGCCCACACTGGAAACACTCTCAAATTCAATAGAAACTCGCATCAGAAAGCCGTACATAAAGATACTCAAACGAGAATTGAAAAGATACTCAAATTGCAATAGTAAACATACTCAAACGATAGAAAGATACTCAGTTTGAAAGAAACACACGCCCACACTGGAAACACTCTCAAATTCAAGATAAACTCGCATCAGAAAAACGTTCAGAAAGATACTCAAACGAGAATTGAAAAGATACTCAAATTGCAATATTAAACATACTCAAACGATAGAAAGATACTCAGTTTGAAAGAAACACACGCCCACACTGGAAACACTCTCAAATTCAATAGAAACTCGCATCAGAAAGCCTTACAGAAAGATACTCAAACGAGAATTGAAAAGATACTCAAATTGCAATAGTAAACATACTCAAATGATAGAAAGATACTCAGTTTGAAAGAAACACACGCCCACACTGGAAACACTCTCAAATTCAAGAGAAACTCGCATCAGAAAAACGTTCAGAAAGATACTCAAAGGAGGATTGAAAAGTTACTCAAATTGCAATAGTAAACATACTCAAACGATAGAAAGATACTCAGTTTGAAAGAAACACATGCCCACACTGGAAACACTCTCAAATTCAATAGAAACTCGAATCAGAAAGACTTACAGAAAGATACTCAAACGAGAATTGAAATGATACTCAAAGTGCAATAATAAACATACTCAAACGATAGAAAGATACTCAGTTTGAAAGAAACACACGCCCACACTGGAAACACTCTCAAATTCAATAGAAACTCGCATCAGAAAGCCTTACAGAAAGATACTCAAACGAGAATTGAAAAGATACTCAAATTGCAATAGTAAACATACTCAAACGATAGAAAGATACTCAGTTTGAAAGAAACACACGCCCACACTGGAAACACTCTCAAATTCAAGAGAAACTCGCATCAGAAAAACGTTCAGAAAGATACTCAAACGAGAATTGAATAGATACTCAAATTGCAATAGTAAACATACTCAAACGATAGAAAGATACTCAGTTTGAAAGAAACACACGCCCACACTGGAAACACTCTCAAATTCAAGAGAAACACGCATCAGAAAGCCGTTCAGAAAGATACTCAAACGAGGATTGAAAAGTTACTCAAATTGCAATAGTAAACATACTCAAACGATAGAAAGATACTCAGTTTGAAAGAAACACAGGCCCACACTGGAAACACTCTCAAATTCAATAGAAACTCGCATCAGAAAGCGTTACAGAAAGATACTCAAACGAGAATTGAAAAGATACTCAAATTGCAAAAGTAAACATACTCAAACGATAGAAAGATACTCAGTTTGAAAGAAACACAGGCCCACACTGGAAACACTCTCAAATTCAATAGATACTCGCATCAGAAAGCGTTACAGAAAGATACTCAAACGAGAATTGAAAAGATACTCAAATTGCAAAAGTAAACATACTCAAACGATAGAAAGATACTCAGTTTGAAAGAAACACACGCCCAGATTGGAAACACTCTCAAATTCAAGAGAAACTCGCATCAGAAAGCCGTTCAGAAAGATACTCAAACGAGAATTGAAATGATACTCAGAGTGCAATAGTAAACATACTCAAACGATAGAAAGATACTCAGTTTGAAAGAAACACACGCCCACACTGGAAACACTCTCAAATTCAATAGAAACTCGCATCAGAAAAACGTTCAGAAAGATACTCAAACGAGAATTGAATAGATACTCAAATTGCAATAGTAAACATACTCAAACGATAGAAAGATACTCAGTTTGAAAGAAACACACGCCCACACTGGAAACACTCTCAAATTCAAGAGAAACACGCATCAGAAAGCCGTTCAGAAAGATACTCAAACGAGGATTGAAAAGTTACTCAAATTGCAATAGTAAACATACTCAAACGATAGAAAGATACTCAGTTTGAAAGAAACACAGGCCCACACTGGAAACACTCTCAAATTCAATAGAAACTCGCATCAGAAAGCGTTACAGAAAGATACTCAAACGAGAATTGAAAAGATACTCAAATTGCAAAAGTAAACATACTCAAACGATAGAAAGATACTCAGTTTGAAAGAAACACACGCCCACACTGGAAACACTCTCAAATTCAATAGAAACTCGCATCAGAAAGCGTTACAGAAAGATACTCAAACGAGAATTGAAAAGATACTCAAATTGCAAAAGTAAACATACTCAAACGATAGAAAGATACTCAGTTTGAAAGAAACACACGCCCAGATTGGAAACACTCTCAAATTCAAGAGAAACTCGCATCAGAAAGCCGTTCAGAAAGATACTCAAACGAGGATTGAAAAGTTACTCAAATTGCAATAGTAAACATACTCAAACGATAGAAAGATACTCAGTTTGAAAGAAACACACGCCCACACTGGAAACACTCTCAAATTCAATAGAAACTCGCATCAGAAAGCCTTACAGAAAGATACTCAAACGAGGATTGAAAAGTTACTCAAATTGCAATAGTAAACATACTCAAACGATAGAAAGATACTCAGTTTGAAAGAAACACAGGCCCACACTGGAAACACTCTCAAATTCAATAGAAACTCGCATCAGAAAGCGTTACAGAAAGATACTCAAACGAGAATTGAAAAGATACTCAAATTGCAAAAGTAAACATACTCAAACGATAGAAAGATACTCAGTTTGAAAGAAACACAGGCCCACACTGGAAACACTCTCAAATTCAATAGATACTCGCATCAGAAAGCGTTACAGAAAGATACTCAAACGAGAATTGAAAAGATACTCAAATTGCAAAAGTAAACATACTCAAACGATAGAAAGATACTCAGTTTGAAAGAAACACACGCCCAGATTGGAAACACTCTCAAATTCAAGAGAAACTCGCATCAGAAAGCCGTTCAGAAAGATACTCAAACGAGAATTGAAATGATACTCAGAGTGCAATAGTAAACATACTCAAACGATAGAAAGATACTCAGTTTGAAAGAAACACACGCCCACACTGGAAACACTCTCAAATTCAATAGAAACTCGCATCAGAAAAACGTTCAGAAAGATACTCAAACGAGAATTGAATAGATACTCAAATTGCAATAGTAAACATACTCAAACGATAGAAAGATACTCAGTTTGAAAGAAACACACGCCCACACTGGAAACACTCTCAAATTCAAGAGAAACACGCATCAGAAAGCCGTTCAGAAAGATACTCAAACGAGGATTGAAAAGTTACTCAAATTGCAATAGTAAACATACTCAAACGATAGAAAGATACTCAGTTTGAAAGAAACACAGGCCCACACTGGAAACACTCTCAAATTCAATAGAAACTCGCATCAGAAAGCGTTACAGAAAGATACTCAAACGAGAATTGAAAAGATACTCAAATTGCAAAAGTAAACATACTCAAACGATAGAAAGATACTCAGTTTGAAAGAAACACAGGCCCACACTGGAAACACTCTCAAATTCAATAGAAACTCGCATCAGAAAGCGTTACAGAAAGATACTCAAACGAGAATTGAAAAGATACTCAAATTGCAAAAGTAAACATACTCAAACGATAGAAAGATACTCAGTTTGAAAGAAACACACGCCCAGATTGGAAACACTCTCAAATTCAAGAGAAACTCGCATCAGAAAGCCGTTCAGAAAGATACTCAAACGAGGATTGAAAAGTTACTCAAATTGCAATAGTAAACATACTCAAACGATAGAAAGATACTCAGTTTGAAAGAAACACACGCCCACACTGGAAACACTCTCAAATTCAATAGAAACTCGCATCAGAAAGCCTTACAGAAAGATACTCAAACGAGGATTGAAAAGTTACTCAAATTGCAATAGTAAACATACTCAAACGATAGAAAGATACTCAGTTTGAAAGAAACACAGGCCCACACTGGAAACACTCTCAAATTCAATAGAAACTCGCATCAGAAAGCGTTACAGAAAGATACTCAAACGAGAATTGAAAAGATACTCAAATTGCAAAAGTAAACATACTCAAACGATAGAAAGATACTCAGTTTGAAAGAAACACACGCCCATACTGGAAACACTCTCAAATTCAATAGAAACTCGCATCAGAAAGCCGTTCAGAAAGATACTCAAACGAGAATTGAAATGATACTCAGAGTGCAATAGTAAACATACTCAAACGATAGAAAGATACTCAGTTTGAAAGAAACACACGCCCATACTGGAAACACTCTCAAATTCAAGAGAAACTCGCATCAGAAAGCCGTTCAGAAAGATACTCAAACGAGAATTGAAATGATACTCAGAGTGCAATAGTAAACATACTCAAACGATAGAAAGATACTCAGTTTGAAAGAAACACACGCCCACACTGGAAACACTCTCAAATTCAATAGAAACTCGAACCAGAAAGACTTATAGAAAGATACTCAAACGAGAATTGAAATGATACTCAAAGTGCAATATTAAACATACTCAAACGATAGAAAGATACTCAGTTTGAAAGAAACACACGCCCACACTGGAAACACTCTCAAATTCAATAGAAACTCGCATCAGAAAGCCTTACAGAAAGATACTCAAACGAGAATTGAAAAGATACTCAAATTGCAATAGTAAACATACTCAAACGATAGAAAGATACTCAGTTTGAAAGAAACACACGCCCACACTGGAAACACTCTCAAATTCAAGATAAACTCGCATCAGAAAAACGTTCAGAAAGATACTCAAACGAGAATTGAAAAGATACTCAAATTGCAATATTAAACATACTCAAACGATAGAAAGATACTCAGTTTGAAAGAAACACACGCCCACACTGGAAACACTCTCAAATTCAATAGAAACTCGCATCAGAAAGCCTTACAGAAAGATACTCAAACGAGAATTGAAAAGATACTCAAATTGCAATAGTAAACATACTCAAACGATAGAAAGATACTCAGTTTGAAAGAAACACACGCCCACACTGGAAACACTCTCAAATTCAAGAGAAACTCGCATCAGAAAAACGTTCAGAAAGATACTCAAAGGAGGATTGAAAAGTTACTCAAATTGCAATAGTAAACATACTCAAACGATAGAAAGATACTCAGTTTGAAAGAAACACACGCCCACACTGGAAACACTCTAAAATTCAATAGAAACTCGAATCAGAAAGACTTACAGAAAGATACTCAAACGAGAATTGAAATGATACTCAAAGTGCAATAATAAACATACTCAAACGATAGAAAGATACTCAGTTTGAAAGAAACACACGCCCACACTGGAAACACTCTCAAATTCAATAGAAACTCGCATCAGAAAGCCTTACAGAAAGATACTCAAACGAGAATTGAAAAGATACTCAAATTGCAATAGTAAACATACTCAAACGATAGAAAGATACTCAGTTTGAAAGAAACACACGCCCACACTGGAAACACTCTCAAATTCAAGAGAAACTCGCATCAGAAAAACGTTCAGAAAGATACTCAAACGAGAATTGAATAGATACTCAAATTGCAATAGTAAACATACTCAAACGATAGAAAGATACTCAGTTTGAAAGAAACACACGCCCACACTGGAAACACTCTCAAATTCAAGAGAAACACGCATCAGAAAGCCGTTCAGAAAGATACTCAAACGAGGATTGAAAAGTTACTCAAATTGCAATAGTAAACATACTCAAACGATAGAAAGATACTCAGTTTGAAAGAAACACAGGCCCACACTGGAAACACTCTCAAATTCAATAGAAACTCGCATCAGAAAGCGTTACAGAAAGATACTCAAACGAGAATTGAAAAGATACTCAAATTGCAAAAGTAAACATACTCAAACGATAGAAAGATACTCAGTTTGAAAGAAACACAGGCCCACACTGGAAACACTCTCAAATTCAATAGAAACTCGCATCAGAAAGCGTTACAGAAAGATACTCAAACGAGAATTGAAAAGATACTCAAATTGCAAAAGTAAACATACTCAAACGATAGAAAGATACTCAGTTTGAAAGAAACACACGCCCAGATTGGAAACACTCTCAAATTCAAGAGAAACTCGCATCAGAAAGCCGTTCAGAAAGATACTCAAACGAGAATTGAAATGATACTCAGAGTGCAATAGTAAACATACTCAAACGATAGAAAGATACTCAGTTTGAAAGAAACACACGCCCACACTGGAAACACTCTAAAATACAATAAAAACTCGAACCAGAAAGACTTACAGAAAGATACTCAAACGAGAATTGAAATGATACTCAAAGTGCAATATTAAACATACTCAAACGATAGAAAGATACTCAGTTTGAAAGAAACACACGTCCACACTGGAAACACTCTCAAATTCAATAGAAACTCGCATCAGAAAGCCTTACAGAAAGATACTCAAACGAGAATTGAAATGATACTCAAAGTGCAATATTAAACATACTAAAACGAAAGAAAGATACTCAGTTTGAAAGAAACACACGCCCACACTGGAAACACTCTCAAATTCAATAGAAACTCGCATCAGAAAGCCTTACAGAAAGATACTCAAACGAGAATTGGAAAGATACTCAAATTGCAATAGTAAACATACTCAAACGATAGAAAGATACTCAGTTTGAAAGAAACACACGCCCACACTGGAAACACTCTCAAATTCAAGAGAAACTCGCATCAGAAAAAAGTTCAGAAAGATACTCAAACGAGAATTGAAAAGATACTCAAATTGCAATAGTAAACATACTCAAACGATAGAAAGATACTCAGTTTGAAAGAAACACACGCCCACACTGGAAACACTCTCAAATTCAAGAGAAACACGCATCAGAAAGCCGTTCAGAAAGATACTCAAACGAGGATTGAAAAGTTACTCAAATTGCAATAGTAAACATACTCAAACGATAGAAAGATACTCAGTTTGAAAGAAACACAGGCCCACACTGGAAACACTCTCAAATTCAATAGAAACTCGCATCAGAAAGCGTTACAGAAAGATACTCAAACGAGAATTGAAAAGATACTCAAATTGCAAAAGTAAACATACTCAAACGATAGAAAGATACTCAGTTTGAAAGAAACACAGGCCCACACTGGAAACACTCTCAAATTCAATAGAAACTCGCATCAGAAAGCGTTACAGAAAGATACTCAAACGAGAATTGAAAAGATACTCAAATTGCAAAAGTAAACATACTCAAACGATAGAAAGATACTCAGTTTGAAAGAAACACACGCCCAGACTGGAAACACTCTCAAATTAAAGAGAAACTCGCTTCAGAAAGCCGTTCAAAAAGATACTCAAACGAGAATTGAAATGATACTCAGAGTGCAATAGTAAACATACTCAAACGATAGAAAGATACTCAGTTTGAAAGAAACACACGCCCACACTGGAAACACTCTCAAATTCAATAGAAACTCGAACCAGAAAGACTTACAGAAAGATACTCAAACGAGAATTGAAATGATACTCAAAGTGCAATATTAAACATACTAAAACGAAAGAAAGATACTCAGTTTGAAAGAAACACACGCCCACACTGGAAACACTCTCAAATTCAATAGAAACTCGCATCAGAAAGCCTTACAGAAAGATACTCAAACGAGAATTGAAAAGATACTCAAATTGCAATAGTAAACATACTCAAACGATAGAAAGATACTCAGTTTGAAAGAAACACACGCCCACACTGGAAACACTCTCAAATTCAAGAGAAACTCGCATCAGAAAAAAGTTCAGAAAGATACTCAAACGAGAATTGAAAAGATACTCAAATTGCAATAGTAAACATACTCAAACGATAGAAAGATACTCAGTTTGAAAGAAACACACGCCCACACTGGAAACACTCTCAAATTCAAGAGAAACACGCATCAGAAAGCCGTTCAGAAAGATACTCAAACGAGGATTGAAAAGTTACTCAAATTGCAATAGTAAACATACTCAAACGATAGAAAGATACTCAGTTTGAAAGAAACACAGGCCCACACTGGAAACACTCTCAAATTCAATAGAAACTCGCATCAGAAAGCGTTACAGAAAGATACTCAAACGAGAATTGAAAAGATACTCAAATTGCAAAAGTAAACATACTCAAACGATAGAAAGATACTCAGTTTGAAAGAAACACAGGCCCACACTGGAAACACTCTCAAATTCAATAGAAACTCGCATCAGAAAGCGTTACAGAAAGATACTCAAACGAGAATTGAAAAGATACTCAAATTGCAAAAGTAAACATACTCAAACGATAGAAAGATACTCAGTTTGAAAGAAACACACGCCCAGACTGGAAACACTCTCAAATTAAAGAGAAACTCGCTTCAGAAAGCCGTTCAAAAAGATACTCAAACGAGAATTGAAATGATACTCAGAGTGCAATAGTAAACATACTCAAACGATAGAAAGATACTCAGTTTGAAAGAAACACACGCCCACACTGGAAACACTCTCAAATTCAATAGAAACTCGAACCAGAAAGACTTACAGAAAGATACTCAAACGAGAATTGAAATGATACTCAAAGTGCAATATTAAACATACTCAAACGATAGAAAGATACTCAGTTTGAAAGAAACACACGCCCACACTGGAAACACTCTCAAATTCAAGAGAAACTCGCATCAGAAAAACGTTCAGAAAGATACTCAAACGAGAATTGAAAAGATACTCAAATTGCAATAGTAAACATACTCAAACGATAGAAAGATACTCAGTTTGAAAGAAACACACGCACACACTGGAAACACTCTCAAATTCAATAGAAACTCGAACCAGAAAGACTTACAGAAAGATACTCAAACGAGAATTGAAAAGATACTCAAATTGCAATAGTAAACATACTCAAACGATAGAAAGATACTCAGTTTGAAAGAAACACACGCCCACACTGGAAACACTCTCAAATTCAAGATAAACTCGCATCAGAAAAACGTTCAGAAAGATACTCAAACGAGAATTGAAAAGATACTCAAATTGCAATAGTAAACATACTCAAACGATAGAAAGATATTCAGTTTGAAAGAAACACACGCACACACTGGAAACACTCTCAAATTCAAGAGAAACACGCATCAGAAAGCCGTTCAGAAAGATACTCAAACGAGGATTGAAAAGTTACTCAAATTGCAATAGTAAACATACTCAAACGATAGAAAGATACTCAGTTTGAAAGAAACACACGCCCACACTGGAAACACTCTCAAATTCAATAGAAACTCGCATCAGAAAGCGTTACAGAAAGATACTCAAACGAGAATTGAAAAGATACTCAAATTGCAAAAGTAAACATACTCAAACGATAGAAAGATACTCAGTTTGAAAGAAACACAGGCCCACACTGGAAACACTCTCAAATTCAATAGAAACTCGAACCAGAAAGACTTACAGAAAGATACTCAAACGAGAATTGAAATGATACTCAAATTGCAAAAGTAAACATACTCAAACGATAGAAAGATACTCAGTTTGAAAGAAACACGCCCACACTGGAAACACTCTCAAATTCAAGAGAAACTCGCATCAGAAAGCGTTACAGAAAGATACTCAAACGAGAATTGAAAAGATACTCAAATTGCAAAAGTAAACATACTCAAACGATAGAAAGATACTCAGTTTGAAAGAAACACACGCCCAGACTGGAAACACTCTCAAATTCAATAGAAACTCGCATCAGAAAGCCGTTCAGAAAGATACTCAAACGAGAATTGAAATGATACTCAAAGTGCAATAGTAAACATACTCAAACGATAGAAAGATACTCAGTTTGAAAGAAACACACGCCCACACTGGAAACACTCTCAAATTCAATAGAAACTCGAACCAGAAAGACTTACAGAAAGATACTCAAACGAGAATTGAAAAGATACTCAAATTGCAAAAGTAAACATACTCAAACGATAGAAAGATACTCAGTTTGAAAGAAACACGCCCACACTGGAAACACTCTCAAATTCAATAGAAACTCGCATCAGAAAGCGTTACAGAAAGATACTCAAACGAGAATTGAAAAGATACTCAAATTGCAAAAGTAAACATACTCAAACGATAGAAAGATACTCAGTTTGAAAGAAACACACGCCCACACTGGAAACACTCTCAAATTCAATAGAAACTCGCATCAGAAAGCCGTTCAGAAAGATACTCAAACGAGAATTGAAATGATACTCAAAGTGCAATAGTAAACATACTCAAACGATAGAAAGATACTCAGTTTGAAAGAAACACACTCCCACACTGGAAACACTCTCAAATTCAATAGAAACTCGGATCAGAAAGCCTTACAGAAAGATACTCAAACGAGAATTGAAAAGATACTCAAATTGCAATAGTAAACATACTCAAACGATAGAAAGATACTCAGTTTGAAAGAAACACACGCCCACACTGGAAACACTCTCAAATTCAAGAGAAACTCGCATCAGAAAAACGTTCAGAAAGATACTCAAACGAGAATTGAAAAGATACTCAAATTGCAATAGTAAACATACTCAAACGATAGAAAGATACTCAGTTTGAAAGAAACACAGGCCCACACTGGAAACACTCTCAAATTCAATAGAAACTCGAATCAGAAAGACTTACAGAAAGATACTGAAACGAGAATTGAAATGATACTCAAAGTGCATTATTAAACATACTAAAACGAAAGAAAGATACTCAGTTTGAAAGAAACACACGCCCACACTGGAAACACTCTCAAATTCAATAGAAACTCGCATCAGAAAGCCTTACAGAAAGATACTCAAACGAGAATTGAAAAGATACTCAAATTGCAATAGTAAACATACTCAAACGATAGAAAGATACTCAGTTTGAAAGAAACACACGCCCACACTGGAAACACTCTCAAATTCAAGAGAAACTCGCATCAGAAAAACGTTCAGAAAGATACTCAAACGAGAATTGAAAAGATACTCAAATTGCAATAGTAAACATACTCAAACGATAGAAAGATACTCAGTTTGAAAGAAACACACGCCCACACTGGAAACACTCTCAAATTCAAGAGAAACACGCATCAGAAAGCCGTTCAGAAAGATACTCAAACGAGGATTGAAAAGTTACTCAAATTGCAATAGTAAACATACTCAAACGATAGAAAGATACTCAGTTTGAAAGAAACACACACCCTCACTGGAAACACTCTCAAATTCAAGAGAAACTCGCATCAGAAAAACGTTCAGAAAGATACTCAAACGAGAATTGAAAAGATACTCAAATTGCAATAGTAAACATACTCAAACGATAGAAAGATACTCAGTTTGAAAGAAACACATGCCCACACTGGAAACACTCTCAAATTCAATAGAAACTCGCATCAGAAAGCGTTACAGAAAGATACTCAAACGAGAATTGAAAAGATACTCAAATTGCAAAAGTAAACATACTCAAACGATAGAAAGATACTCAGTTTGAAAGAAACACACGCCCACACTGGAAACACTCTCAAATTCAATAGAAACTCGCATCAGAAAGCGTTATAGAAAGATACTCAAACGAGAATTGAAATGATACTCAAAGTGCAATATTAAACATACTCAAACGAAAGAAAGATACTCAGTTTGAAAGAAACACACGCCCACACTGGAAACACTCTCAAATTCAATAGAAACTCGCATCAGAAAGCCTTACAGAAAGATACTCAAACGAGAATTGAAAAGATACTCAAATTGCAAAAGTAAACATACTCAAACGATAGAAAGATACTCAGTTTGAAAGAAACACAGGCCCACACTGGAAACACTCTCAAATTCAATAGAAACTCGCATCAGAAAGCCTTACAGAAAGATACTCAAACGAGAATTGAAAAGATACTCAAATTGCAATAGTAAACATACTCAAACGATAGAAAGATACTCAGTTTGAAAGAAACACACGCCCACACTGGAAACACTCTCAAATTCAAGAGAAACTCGCATCAGAAAAACGTTCAGAAAGATACTCAAACGAGAATTGAAAAGATACTCAAATTGCAATAGTAAACATACTCAAACGATAGAAAGATACTCAGTTTGAAAGAAACACACGCCCACACTGGAAACACTCTCAAATTCAAGAGAAACACGCATCAGAAAGCCGTTCAGAAAGATACTCAAACGAGGATTGAAAAGTTACTCAAATTGCAATAGTAAACATACTCAAACGATAGAAAGATACTCAGTTTGAAAGAAACACAGGCCCACACTGGAAACACTCTCAAATTCAATAGAAACTCGCATCAGAAAGCGTTACAGAAAGATACTCAAACGAGAATTGAAAAGATACTCAAATTGCAAAAGTAAACATACTCAAACGATAGAAAGATACTCAGTTTGAAAGAAACACACGCCCAGACTGGAAACACTCTCAAATTCAATAGAAACTCGCATCAGAAAGCCGTTCAGAAAGATACTCAAACGAGAATTGAAATGATACTCAAAGTGCAATAGTAAACATACTCAAACGATAGAAAGATACTCAGTTTGAAAGAAACACACGCCCACACTGGAAACACTCTCAAATTCAATAGAAACTCGAACCAGAAAGACTTACAGAAAGATACTCAAACGAGAATTGAAAAGATACTCAAATTGCAAAAGTAAACATACTCAAACGATAGAAAGATACTCAGTTTGAAAGAAACACGCCCACACTGGAAACACTCTCAAATTCAAGAGAAACTCGCATCAGAAAGCGTTACAGAAAGATACTCAAACGAGAATTGAAAAGATACTCAAATTGCAAAAGTAAACATACTCAAACGATAGAAAGATACTCAGTTTGAAAGAAACACACGCCCAGACTGGAAACACTCTCAAATTCAATAGAAACTCGCATCAGAAAGCCGTTCAGAAAGATACTCAAACGAGAATTGAAATGATACTCAAAGTGCAATAGTAAACATACTCAAACGATAGAAAGATACTCAGTTTGAAAGAAACACACTCCCACACTGGAAACACTCTCAAATTCAATAGAAACTCGGATCAGAAAGCCTTACAGAAAGATACTCAAACGAGAATTGTAAAGATACTCAAATTGCAATAGTAAACATACTCAAACGATAGAAACATACTCAGTTTGAAAGAAACACACGCCCACACTGGAAACACTCTCAAATTCAAGAGAAACTCGCATCAGAAAAACGTTCAGAAAGATACTCAAACGAGAATTGAAAAGATACTCAAATTGCAATAGTAAACATACTCAAACGATAGAAAGATACTCAGTTTGAAAGAAACACACGTCCACACTGGAAACACTCTCAAATTCAATAGAAACTCGAATCAGAAAGACTTACAGAAAGATACTGAAACGAGAATTGAAATGATACTCAAAGTGCATTATTAAACATACTAAAACGAAAGAAAGATACTCAGTTTGAAAGAAACACACGCCCACACTGGAAACACTCTCAAATTCAATAGAAACTCGCATCAGAAAGCCTTACAGAAAGATACTCAAACGAGAATTGAAAAGATACTCAAATTGCAATAGTAAACATACTCAAACGATAGAAAGATACTCAGTTTGAAAGAAACACACGCCCACACTGGAAACACTCTCAAATTCAAGAGAAACTCGCATCAGAAAAACGTTCAGAAAGATACTCAAACGAGAATTGAAAAGATACTCAAATTGCAATAGTAAACATACTCAAACGATAGAAAGATACTCAGTTTGAAAGAAACACACGCCCACACTGGAAACACTCTCAAATTCAAGAGAAACACGCATCAGAAAGCCGTTCAGAAAGATACTCAAACGAGGATTGAAAAGTTACTCAAATTGCAATAGTAAACATACTCAAACGATAGAAAGATACTCAGTTTGAAAGAAACACACACCCTCACTGGAAACACTCTCAAATTCAAGAGAAACTCGCATCAGAAAAACGTTCAGAAAGATACTCAAACGAGAATTGAAAAGATACTCAAATTGCAATAGTAAACATACTCAAACGATAGAAAGATACTCAGTTTGAAAGAAACACATGCCCACACTGGAAACACTCTCAAATTCAATAGAAACTCGCATCAGAAAGCGTTACAGAAAGATACTCAAACGAGAATTGAAAAGATACTCAAATTGCAAAAGTAAACATACTCAAACGATAGAAAGATACTCAGTTTGAAAGAAACACAGGCCCACACTGGAAACACTCTCAAATTCAATAGAAACTCGCATCAGAAAGCGTTATAGAAAGATACTCAAACGAGAATTGAAATGATACTCAAAGTGCAATATTAAACATACTCAAACGAAAGAAAGATACTCAGTTTGAAAGAAACACACGCCCACACTGGAAACACTCTCAAATTCAATAGAAACTCGCATCAGAAAGCCTTACAGAAAGATACTCAAACGAGAATTGAAAAGATACTCAAATTGCAAAAGTAAACATACTCAAACGATAGAAAGATACTCAGTTTGAAAGAAACACAGGCCCACACTGGAAACACTCTCAAATTCAATAGAAACTCGCATCAGAAAGCCTTACAGAAAGATACTCAAACGAGAATTGAAAAGATACTCAAATTGCAATAGTAAACATACTCAAACGATAGAAAGATACTCAGTTTGAAAGAAACACACGCCCACACTGGAAACACTCTCAAATTCAAGAGAAACTCGCATCAGAAAAAAGTTCAGAAAGATACTCAAACGAGAATTGAAAAGATACTCAAATTGCAATAGTAAACATACTCAAACGATAGAAAGATACTCAGTTTGAAAGAAACACACGCCCACACTGGAAACACTCTCAAATTCAAGAGAAACACGCATCAGAAAGCCGTTCAGAAAGATACTCAAACGAGGATTGAAAAGTTACTCAAATTGCAATAGTAAACATACTCAAACGATAGAAAGATACTCAGTTTGAAAGAAACATAGGCCCACACTGGAAACACTCTCAAATTCAATAGAAACTCGCATCAGAAAGCGTTACAGAAAGATACTCAAACGAGAATTGAAAAGATACTCAAATTGCAAAAGTAAACATACTCAAACGATAGAAAGATACTCAGTTTGAAAGAAACACACGCCCAGATTGGAAACACTCTCAAATTCAAGAGAAACTCGCATCAGAAAGCCGTTCAGAAAGATACTCAAACGAGAATTGAAATGATACTCAGAGTGCAATAGTAAACATACTCAAACGATAGAAAGATACTCAGTTTGAAAGAAACACACGCCCACACTGGAAACACTCTAAAATACAATAGAAACTCGCATCAGAAAGCGTTACAGAAAGATACTCAAACGAGAATTGAAAAGATACTCAAATTGCAAAAGTAAACATACTCAAACGATAGAAAGATACTCAGTTTGAAAGAAACACAGGCCCACACTGGAAACACTCTCAAATTCAATAGAAACTCGCATCAGAAAGCCTTACAGAAAGATACTCAAACGAGAATTGAAATGATACTCAAAGTGCAATATTAAACATACTAAAACGAAAGAAAGATACTCAGTTTGAAAGAAACACACGCCCACACTGGAAACACTCTCAAATTCAATAGAAACTCGCATCAGAAAGCCTTACAGAAAGATACTCAAACGAGAATTGAAAAGATACTCAAATTGCAATAGTAAACATACTCAAACGATAGAAAGATACTCAGTTTGAAAGAAACACACGCCCACACTGGAAACACTCTCAAATTCAAGAGAAACTCGCATCAGAAAAAAGTTCAGAAAGATACTCAAACGAGAATTGAAAAGATACTCAAATTGCAATAGTAAACATACTCAAACGATAGAAAGATACTCAGTTTGAAAGAAACACACGCCCACACTGGAAACACTCTCAAATTCAAGAGAAACACGCATCAGAAAGCCGTTCAGAAAGATACTCAAACGAGGATTGAAAAGTTACTCAAATTGCAATAGTAAACATACTCAAACGATAGAAAGATACTCAGTTTGAAAGAAACACAGGCCCACACTGGAAACACTCTCAAATTCAATAGAAACTCGCATCAGAAAGCGTTACAGAAAGATACTCAAACGAGAATTGAAAAGATACTCAAATTGCAAAAGTAAACATACTCAAACGATAGAAAGATACTCAGTTTGAAAGAAACACAGGCCCACACTGGAAACACTCTCAAATTCAATAGAAACTCGCATCAGAAAGCGTTACAGAAAGATACTCAAACGAGAATTGAAAAGATACTCAAATTGCAAAAGTAAACATACTCAAACGATAGAAAGATACTCAGTTTGAAAGAAACACACGCCCAGACTGGAAACACTCTCAAATTAAAGAGAAACTCGCTTCAGAAAGCCGTTCAAAAAGATACTCAAACGAGAATTGAAATGATACTCAGAGTGCAATAGTAAACATACTCAAACGATAGAAAGATACTCAGTTTGAAAGAAACACACGCCCACACTGGAAACACTCTCAAATTCAATAGAAACTCGAACCAGGAAGACTTACAGAAAGATACTCAAACGAGAATTGAAATGATACTCAAAGTGCAATATTAAACATACTCAAACGATAGAAAGATACTCAGTTTGAAAGAAACACACGCCCACACTGGAAACACTCTCAAATTCAAGAGAAACTCGCATCAGAAAAACGTTCAGAAAGATACTCAAACGAGAATTGAAAAGATACTCAAATTGCAATAGTAAACATACTCAAACGATAGAAAGATACTCAGTTTGAAAGAAACACACGCACACACTGGAAACACTCTCAAATTCAATAGAAACTCGAACCAGAAAGACTTACAGAAAGATACTCAAACGAGAATTGAAAAGATACTCAAATTGCAATAGTAAACATACTCAAACGATAGAAAGATACTCAGTTTGAAAGAAACACACGCCCACACTGGATACACTCTCAAATTCAAGAGAAACTCGCATCAGAAAAACGTTCAGAAAGATACTCAAACGAGAATTGAAAAGATACTCAAATTGCAATAGTAAACATACTCAAACGATAGAAAGATATTCAGTTTGAAAGAAACACACGCACACACTGGAAACACTCTCAAATTCAAGAGAAACACGCATCAGAAAGCCGTTCAGAAAGATACTCAAACGAGGATTGAAAAGTTACTCAAATTGCAATAGTAAACATACTCAAACGATAGAAAGATACTCAGTTTGAAAGAAACACACGCCCACACTGGAAACACTCTCAAATTCAATAGAAACTCGCATCAGAAAGCGTTACAGAAAGATACTCAAACGAGAATTGAAAAGATACTCAAATTGCAAAAGTAAACATACTCAAACGATAGAAAGATACTCAGTTTGAAAGAAACACAGGCCCACACTGGAAACACTCTCAAATTCAATAGAAACTCGAACCAGAAAGACTTACAGAAAGATACTCAAACGAGAATTGAAATGATACTCAAATTGCAAAAGTAAACATACTCAAACGATAGAAAGATACTCAGTTTGAAAGAAACACACGCCCAGACTGGAAACACTCTCAAATTCAAGAGAAACTCGCATCAGAAAGCCGTTCAGAAAGATACTCAAACGAGAATTGAAATGATACTCAAAGTGCAATAGTAAACATACTCAAACGATAGAAAGATACTCAGTTTGAAAGAAACACACGCCCACACTGGAAACACTCTCAAATTCAATAGAAACTCGAACCAGAAAGACTTACAGAAAGATACTCAAACGAGAATTGAAAAGATACTCAAATTGCAAAAGTAAACATACTCAAACGATAGAAAGATACTCAGTTTGAAAGAAACACGCCCACACTGGAAACACTCTCAAATTCAAGAGAAACTCGCATCAGAAAGCGTTACAGAAAGATACTCAAACGAGAATTGAAAAGATACTCAAATTGCAATAGTAAACATACTCAAACGATAGAAAGATACTCAGTTTGAAAGAAACACACGCCCACACTGGAAACACTCTCAAATTCAAGAGAAACACGCATCAGAAAGCCGTTCAGAAAGATACTCAAACGAGGATTGAAAAGTTACTCAAATTGCAATAGTAAACATACTCAAACGATAGAAAGATACTCAGTTTGAAAGAAACACACGCCCACACTGGAAACACTCTCAAATTCAAGAGAAACTCGCATCAGAAAAACGTTCAGAAAGATACTCAAACGAGAATTGAAATGATACTCAAAGTGCAATAGTAAACATACTCAAACGATAGAAAGATACTCAGTTTGAAAGAAACACACTCCCACACTGGAAACACTCTCAAATTCAATAGAAACTCGGATCAGAAAGCCTTACAGAAAGATACTCAAACGAGAATTGTAAAGATACTCAAATTGCAATAGTAAACATACTCAAACGATAGAAACATACTCAGTTTGAAAGAAACACACGCCCACACTGGAAACACTCTCAAATTCAAGAGAAACTCGCATCAGAAAAACGTTCAGAAAGATACTCAAACGAGAATTGAAAAGATACTCAAATTGCAATAGTAAACATACTCAAACGATAGAAAGATACTCAGTTTGAAAGAAACACACGTCCACACTGGAAACACTCTCAAATTCAATAGAAACTCGAATCAGAAAGACTTACAGAAAGATACTGAAACGAGAATTGAAATGATACTCAAAGTGCATTATTAAACATACTAAAACGAAAGAAAGATACTCAGTTTGAAAGAAACACACGCCCACACTGGAAACACTCTCAAATTCAATAGAAACTCGCATCAGAAAGCCTTACAGAAAGATACTCAAACGAGAATTGAAAAGATACTCAAATTGCAATAGTAAACATACTCAAACGATAGAAAGATATTCAGTTTGAAAGAAACACACGCCCACACTGGAAACACTCTCAAATTCAAGAGAAACTCGCATCAGAAAAACGTTCAGAAAGATACTCAAACGAGAATTGAAAAGATACTCAAATTGCAATAGTAAACATACTCAAACGATAGAAAGATACTCAGTTTGAAAGAAACACACGCCCACACTGGAAACACTCTCAAATTCAAGAGAAACACGCATCAGAAAGCCGTTCAGAAAGATACTCAAACGAGGATTGAAAAGTTACTCAAATTGCAATAGTAAACATACTCAAACGATAGAAAGATACTCAGTTTGAAAGAAACACACGCCCACACTGGAAACACTCTCAAATTCAAGAGAAACTCGCATCAGAAAAACGTTCAGAAAGATACTCAAACGAGAATTGAAAAGATACTCAAATTGCAATAGTAAACATACTCAAACGATAGAAAGATACTCAGTTTGAAAGAAACACACGCCCAGACTGGAAACACTCTCAAATTCAATAGAAACTCGCATCAGAAAGCGTTACAGAAAGATACTCAAACGAGAATTGAAAAGATACTCAAATTGCAAAAGTAAACATACTCAAACGATAGAAAGATACTCAGTTTGAAAGAAACACAGGCCCACACTGGAAACACTCTCAAATTCAATAGAAACTCGCATCAGAAAGCGTTATAGAAAGATACTCAAACGAGAATTGAAATGATACTCAAAGTGCAATATTAAACATACTCAAACGATAGAAAGATACTCAGTTTGAAAGAAACACACGCCCACACTGGAAACACTCTCAAATTCAATAGAAACTCGCATCAGAAAGCCTTACAGAAAGATACTCAAACGAGAATTGAAAAGATACTCAAATTGCAAAAGTAAACATACTCAAACGATAGAAAGATACTCAGTTTGAAAGAAACACAGGCCCACACTGGAAACACTCTCAAATTCAATAGAAACTCGCATCAGAAAGCCTTACAGAAAGATACTCAAACGAGAATTGAAAAGATACTCAAATTGCAATAGTAAACATACTCAAACGATAGAAAGATACTCAGTTTGAAAGAAACACACGCCCACACTGGAAACACTCTCAAATTCAAGAGAAACTCGCATCAGAAAAAAGTTCAGAAAGATACTCAAACGAGAATTGAAAAGATACTCAAATTGCAATAGTAAACATACTCAAAAGATAGAAAGATACTCAGTTTGAAAGAAACACACGCCCACACTGGAAACACTCTCAAATTCAAGAGAAACACGCATCAGAAAGCCGTTCAGAAAGATACTCAAACGAGGATTGAAAAGTTACTCAAATTGCAATAGTAAACATACTCAAACGATAGAAAGATACTCAGTTTGAAAGAAACACAGGCCCACACTGGAAACACTCTCAAATTCAATAGAAACTCGCATCAGAAAGCGTTACAGAAAGATACTCAAACGAGAATTGAAAAGATACTCAAATTGCAAAAGTAAACATACTCAAACGATAGAAAGATACTCAGTTTGA
The DNA here is from genome assembly GCF_933775445.1 of Argentina anserina. Lineage (NCBI taxonomy): Eukaryota > Viridiplantae > Streptophyta > Magnoliopsida > Rosales > Rosaceae > Argentina > Argentina anserina. The sequence goes on from NC_065876.1 coordinate 19,066,946, forward strand.
AAGAAACACACGCCCAGACTGGAAACACTCTCAAATTGAAGAGAAACTCGCTTCAGAAAGCCGTTCAAAAAGATACTCAAACGAGAATTGAAATGATACTCAGAGTGCAATAGTAAACATACTCAAACGATAGAAAGATACTCAGTTTGAAAGAAACACACGCCCACACTGGAAACACTCTCAAATTCAATATAAACTCGAACCAGAAAGACTTACAGAAAGATACTCAAACGAGAATTGAAATGATACTCAAAGTGCAATATTAAACATACTCAAACGATAGAAAGATACTCAGTTTGAAAGAAACACACGCCCACACTGGAAACACTCTCAAATTCAAGAGAAACTCGCATCAGAACACCGTTCAGAAAGATACTCAAACGAGAATTGAAAAGATACTCAAATTGCAATAGTAAAAATACTCAAACGATAGAAAGATACTCAGTTTGAAAGAAACACACGCCCAGACTGGAAACACTCTCAAATTCAAGAGAAACTCGCATCAGAAAGCCGTTCAGAAAGATACTCAAACGAGAATTGAAATGATACTCAAAGTGCAATAGTAAACATACTCAAACGATAGAAAGATACTCAGTTTGAAAGAAACACACGCCCACACTGGAAACACTCTCAAATTCAATAGAAACTCGCATCAGAAAGCCTTACAGAAAGATACTCAAACGAGAATTGAAAAGATACTCAAATTGCAATAGTAAAAATACTCAAACGATAGAAAGATACTCAGTTTGAAAGAAACACACTCCCACACTGGAAACACTCTCAAATTCAATAGAAACTCGCATCAGAAAGCCGTTCAGAAAGATACTCAAACGAGGATTGAAAAGTTACTCAAATTGCAATAGTAAACATACTCAAACGATAGAAAGATACTCAGTTTGAAAGAAACACACGCCCACACTGGAAACACTCTCAAATTCAATAGAAACTCGCATCAGAAAGCGTTACAGAAAGATACTTAAACGAGAATTGAAAAGATACTCAAATTGCAAAAGTAAACATACTCAAACGATAGAAAGATACTCAGTTTGAAAGAAACACAGGCCCACACTGGAAACACTCTCAAATTCAATAGAAACTCGAACCAGAAAGACTTACAGAAAGATACTCAAACGAGAATTGAAATGATACTCAAATTGCAAAAGTAAACATACTCAAACGATAGAAAGATACTCAGTTTGAAAGAAACACACGCCCAGACTGGAAACACTCTCAAATTCAAGAGAAACTCGCATCAGAAAGCCGTTCAGAAAGATACTCAAACGAGAATTGAAATGATACTCAAAGTGCAATAGTAAACATACTCAAACGATAGAAAGATACTCAGTTTGAAAGAAACACACGCCCACACTGGAAACACTCTCAAATTCAATAGAAACTCGAACCAGAAAGACTTACAGAAAGATACTCAAACGAGAATTGAAAAGATACTCAAATTGCAAAAGTAAACATACTCAAACGATAGAAAGATACTCAGTTTGAAAGAAACACGCCCACACTGGAAACACTCTCAAATTCAAGAGAAACTCGCATCAGAAAGCGTTACAGAAAGATACTCAAACGAGAATTGAAAAGATACTCAAATTGCAAAAGTAAACATACTCAAACGATAGAAAGATACTCAGTTTGAAAGAAACACACGCCCAGACTGGAAACACTCTCAAATTCAATAGAAACTCGCATCAGAAAGCCGTTCAGAAAGATACTCAAACGAGAATTGAAATGATACTCAAAGTGCAATAGTAAACATACTCAAACGATAGAAAGATACTCAGTTTGAAAGAAACACACTCCCACACTGGAAACACTCTCAAATTCAATAGAAACTCGGATCAGAAAGCCTTACAGAAAGATACTCAAACGAGAATTGTAAAGATACTCAAATTGCAATAGTAAACATACTCAAACGATAGAAACATACTCAGTTTGAAAGAAACACACGCCCACACTGGAAACACTCTCAAATTCAAGAGAAACTCGCATCAGAAAAACGTTCAGAAAGATACTCAAACGAGAATTGAAAAGATACTCAAATTGCAATAGTAAACATACTCAAACGATAGAAAGATACTCAGTTTGAAAGAAACACACGTCCACACTGGAAACACTCTCAAATTCAATAGAAACTCGAATCAGAAAGACTTACAGAAAGATACTGAAACGAGAATTGAAATGATACTCAAAGTGCAATATTAAACATACTAAAACGAAAGAAAGATACTCAGTTTGAAAGAAACACACGCCCACACTGGAAACACTCTCAAATTCAATAGAAACTCGCATCAGAAAGCCTTACAGAAAGATACTCAAACGAGAATTGAAAAGATACTCAAATTGCAATAGTAAACATACTCAAACGATAGAAAGATATTCAGTTTGAAAGAAACACACGCCCACACTGGAAACACTCTCAAATTCAAGAGAAACTCGCATCAGAAAAACGTTCAGAAAGATACTCAAACGAGAATTGAAAAGATACTCAAATTGCAATAGTAAACATACTCAAACGATAGAAAGATACTCAGTTTGAAAGAAACACACGCCCACACTGGAAACACTCTCAAATTCAAGAGAAACACGCATCAGAAAGCCGTTCAGAAAGATACTCAAACGAGGATTGAAAAGTTACTCAAATTGCAATAGTAAACATACTCAAACGATAGAAAGATACTCAGTTTGAAAGAAACACACGCCCACACTGGAAACACTCTCAAATTCAAGAGAAACTCGCATCAGAAAAACGTTCAGAAAGATACTCAAACGAGAATTGAAAAGATACTCAAATTGCAATAGTAAACATACTCAAACGATAGAAAGATACTCAGTTTGAAAGAAACACACGCCCACACTGGAAACACTCTCAAATTCAATAGAAACTCGCATCAGAAAGCGTTACAGAAAGATACTCAAACGAGAATTGAAAAGATACTCAAATTGCAAAAGTAAACATACTCAAACGATAGAAAGATACTCAGTTTGAAAGAAACACAGGCCCACACTGGAAACACTCTCAAATTCAATAGAAACTCGCATCAGAAAGCGTTATAGAAAGATACTCAAACGAGAATTGAAATGATACTCAAAGTGCAATATTAAACATACTCAAACGAAAGAAAGATACTCAGTTTGAAAGAAACACACGCCCACACTGGAAACACTCTCAAATTCAATAGAAACTCGCATCGGAAAGCCTTACAGAAAGATACTCAAACGAGAATTGAAAAGATACTCAAATTGCAAAAGTAAACATACTCAAACGATAGAAAGATACTCAGTTTGAAAGAAACACAGGCCCACACTGGAAACACTCTCAAATTCAATAGAAACTCGCATCAGAAAGCCTTACAGAAAGATACTCAAACGAGAATTGAAAAGATACTCAAATTGCAATAGTAAACATACTCAAACGATAGAAAGATACTCAGTTTGAAAGAAACACACGCCCACACTGGAAACACTCTCAAATTCAAGAGAAACTCGCATCAGAAAAAAGTTCAGAAAGATACTCAAACGAGAATTGAAAAGATACTCAAATTGCAATAGTAAACATACTCAAACGATAGAAAGATACTCAGTTTGAAAGAAACACACGCCCACACTGGAAACACTCTCAAATTCAATAGAAACACGCATCAGAAAGCCGTTCAGAAAGATACTCAAACGAGGATTGAAAAGTTACTCAAATTGCAATAGTAAACATACTCAAACGATAGAAAGATACTCAGTTTGAAAGAAACACAGGCCCACACTGGAAACACTCTCAAATTCAATAGAAACTCGCATCAGAAAGCGTTACAGAAAGATACTCAAACGAGAATTGAAAAGATACTCAAATTGCAAAAGTAAACATACTCAAACGATAGAAAGATACTCAGTTTGAAAGAAACACACGCCCAGACTGGAAACACTCTCAAATTGAAGAGAAACTCGCTTCAGAAAGCCGTTCAAAAAGATACTCAAACGAGAATTGAAATGATACTCAGAGTGCAATAGTAAACATACTCAAACGATAGAAAGATACTCAGTTTGAAAGAAACACACGCCCACACTGGAAACACTCTCAAATTCAATATAAACTCGAACCAGAAAGACTTACAGAAAGATACTCAAACGAGAATTGAAATGATACTCAAAGTGCAATATTAAACATACTCAAACGATAGAAAGATACTCAGTTTGAAAGAAACACACGCCCACACTGGAAACACTCTCAAATTCAAGAGAAACTCGCATCAGAAAAACGTTCAGAAAGATACTCAAACGAGAATTGAAAAGATACTCAAATTGCAATAGTAAAAATACTCAAACGATAGAAAGATACTCAGTTTGAAAGAAACACACGCCCACACTGGAAACACTCTCAAATTCAAGAGAAACTCGCATCAGAAAGCCGTTCAGAAAGATACTCAAACGAGAATTGAAATGATACTCAAAGTGCAATAGTAAACATACTCAAACGATAGAAAGATACTCAGTTTGAAAGAAACACAGGCCCACACTGGAAACACTCTCAAATTCAATAGAAACTCGAACCAGAAAGACTTACAGAAAGATACTCAAACGAGAATTGAAATGATACTCAAATTGCAAAAGTAAACATACTCAAACGATAGAAAGATACTCAGTTTGAAAGAAACACACGCCCAGACTGGAAACACTCTCAAATTCAAGAGAAACTCGCATCAGAAAGCCGTTCAGAAAGATACTCAAACGAGAATTGAAATGATACTCAAAGTGCAATAGTAAACATACTCAAACGATAGAAAGATACTCAGTTTGAAAGAAACACACGCCCACACTGGAAACACTCTCAAATTCAATAGAAACTCGAACCAGAAAGCCTTACAGAAAGATACTCAAACGAGAATTGAAAAGATACTCAAATTGCAATAGTAAAAATACTCAAACGATAGAAAGATACTCAGTTTGAAAGAAACACACTCCCACACTGGAAACACTCTCAAATTCAATAGAAACTCGCATCAGAAAGCCGTTCAGAAAGATACTCAAACGAGGATTGAAAAGTTACTCAAATTGCAATAGTAAACATACTCAAACGATAGAAAGATACTCAGTTTGAAAGAAACACAGGCCCACACTGGAAACACTCTCAAATTCAATAGAAACTCGCATCAGAAAGCGTTACAGAAAGATACTTAAACGAGAATTGAAAAGATACTCAAATTGCAAAAGTAAACATACTCAAACGATAGAAAGATACTCAGTTTGAAAGAAACACAGGCCCACACTGGAAACACTCTCAAATTCAATAGAAACTCGAACCAGAAAGACTTACAGAAAGATACTCAAACGAGAATTGAAATGATACTCAAATTGCAAAAGTAAACATACTCAAACGATAGAAAGATACTCAGTTTGAAAGAAACACACGCCCACACTGGAAACACTCTCAAATTCAAGAGAAACTCGCATCAGAAAGCCGTTCAGAAAGATACTCAAACGAGAATTGAAATGATACTCAAAGTGCAATAGTAAACATACTCAAACGATAGAAAGATACTCAGTTTGAAAGAAACACACGCCCACACTGGAAACACTCTCAAATTCAATAGAAACTCGAACCAGAAAGACTTACAGAAAGATACTCAAACGAGAATTGAAAAGATACTCAAATTGCAAAAGTAAACATACTCAAACGATAGAAAGATACTCAGTTTGAAAGAAACACGCCCACACTGGAAACACTCTCAAATTCAAGAGAAACTCGCATCAGAAAGCGTTACAGAAAGATACTCAAACGAGAATTGAAAAGATACTCAAATTGCAAAAGTAAACATACTCAAACGATAGAAAGATACTCAGTTTGAAAGAAACACACGCCCAGACTGGAAACACTCTCAAATTCAATAGAAACTCGCATCAGAAAGCCGTTCAGAAAGATACTCAAACGAGAATTGAAATGATACTCAAAGTGCAATAGTAAACATACTCAAACGATAGAAACATACTCAGTTTGAAAGAAACACACTCCCACACTGGAAACACTCTCAAATTCAATAGAAACTCGGATCAGAAAGCCTTACAGAAAGATACTCAAACGAGAATTGTAAAGATACTCAAATTGCAATAGTAAACATACTCAAACGATAGAAACATACTCAGTTTGAAAGAAACACACGCCCACACTGGAAACACTCTCAAATTCAAGAGAAACTCGCATCAGAAAAACGTTCAGAAAGATACTCAAACGAGAATTGAAAAGATACTCAAATTGCAATAGTAAACATACTCAAACGATAGAAAGATACTCAGTTTGAAAGAAACACACGTCCACACTGGAAACACTCTCAAATTCAATAGAAACTCGAATCAGAAAGACTTACAGAAAGATACTGAAACGAGAATTGAAATGATACTCAAAGTGCATTATTAAACATACTAAAACGAAAGAAAGATACTCAGTTTGAAAGAAACACACGCCCACACTGGAAACACTCTCAAATTCAATAAAAACTCGCATCAGAAAGCCTTACAGAAAGATACTCAAACGAGAATTGAAAAGATACTCAAATTGCAATAGTAAACATACTCAAACGATAGAAAGATATTCAGTTTGAAAGAAACACACGCCCACACTGGAAACACTCTCAAATTCAAGAGAAACTCGCATCAGAAAAACGTTCAGAAAGATACTCAAACGAGAATTGAAAAGATACTCAAATTGCAATAGTAAACATACTCAAACGATAGAAAGATACTCAGTTTGAAAGAAACACACGCCCACACTGGAAACACTCTCAAATTCAAGAGAAACACGCATCAGAAAGCCGTTCAGAAAGATACTCAAACGAGGATTGAAAAGTTACTCAAATTGCAATAGTAAACATACTCAAACGATAGAAAGATACTCAGTTTGAAAGAAACACACGCCCACACTGGAAACACTCTCAAATTCAAGAGAAACTCGCATCAGAAAAACGTTCAGAAAGATACTCAAACGAGAATTGAAAAGATACTCAAATTGCAATAGTAAACATACTCAAACGATAGAAAGATACTCAGTTTGAAAGAAACACACGCCCACACTGGAAACACTCTCAAATTCAATAGAAACTCGCATCAGAAAGCGTTACAGAAAGATACTCAAACGAGAATTGAAAAGATACTCAAATTGCAAAAGTAAACATACTCAAACGATAGAAAGATACTCAGTTTGAAAGAAACACAGGCCCACACTGGAAACACTCTCAAATTCAATAGAAACTCGCATCAGAAAGCGTTATAGAAAGATACTCAAACGAGAATTGAAATGATACTCAAAGTGCAATATTAAACATACTCAAACGAAAGAAAGATACTCAGTTTGAAAGAAACACACGCCCACACTGGAAACACTCTCAAATTCAATAGAAACTCGCATCAGAAAGCCTTACAGAAAGATACTCAAACGAGAATTGAAAAGATACTCAAATTGCAAAAGTAAACATACTCAAACGATAGAAAGATACTCAGTTTGAAAGAAACACAGGCCCACACTGGAAACACTCTCAAATTCAATAGAAACTCGCATCAGAAAGCCTTACAGAAAGATACTCAAACGAGAATTGAAAAGATACTCAAATTGCAATAGTAAACATACTCAAACGATAGAAAGATACTCAGTTTGAAAGAAACACACGCCCACACTGGAAACACTCTCAAATTCAAGAGAAACTCGCATCAGAAAAAAGTTCAGAAAGATACTCAAACGAGAATTGAAAAGATACTCAAATTGCAATAGTAAACATACTCAAACGATAGAAAGATACTCAGTTTGAAAGAAACACACGCCCACACTGGAAACACTCTCAAATTCAATAGAAACTCGCATCAGAAAGCGTTACAGAAAGATACTCAAACGAGAATTGAAAAGATACTCAAATTGCAAAAGTAAACATACTCAAACGATAGAAAGATACTCAGTTTGAAAGAAACACACGCCCACACTGGAAACACTCTCAAATTCAAGAGAAACACGCATCAGAAAGCCGTTCAGAAAGATACTCAAACGAGGATTGAAAAGTTACTCAAATTGCAATAGTAAACATACTCAAACGATAGAAAGATACTCAGTTTGAAAGAAACACAGGCCCACACTGGAAACACTCTCAAATTCAATAGAAACTCGCATCAGAAAGCGTTACAGAAAGATACTCAAACGAGAATTGAAAAGATACTCAAATTGCAAAAGTAAACATACTCAAACGATAGAAAGATACTCAGTTTGAAAGAAACACACGCCCAGACTGGAAACACTCTCAAATTGAAGAGAAACTCGCTTCAGAAAGCCGTTCAAAAAGATACTCAAACGAGAATTGAAATGATACTCAGAGTGCAATAGTAAACATACTCAAACGATAGAAAGATACTCAGTTTGAAAGAAACACACGCCCACACTGGAAACACTCTCAAATTCAATATAAACTCGAATCAGAAAGACTTACAGAAAGATACTCAAACGAGAATTGAAATGATACTCAAAGTGCAATATTAAACATACTCAAACGATAGAAAGATACTCAGTTTGAAAGAAACACACGCCCACACTGGAAACACTCTCAAATTCAAGAGAAACTCGCATCAGAAAAACGTTCAGAAAGATACTCAAACGAGAATTGAAAAGATACTCAAATTGCAATAGTAAAAATACTCAAACGATAGAAAGATACTCAGTTTGAAAGAAACACACGCCCACACTGGAAACACTCTCAAATTCAAGAGAAACTCGCATCAGAAAGCCGTTCAGAAAGATACTCAAACGAGAATTGAAATGATACTCAAAGTGCAATAGTAAACATACTCAAACGATAGAAAGATACTCAGTTTGAAAGAAACACACGCCCACACTGGAAACACTCTCAAATTCAATAGAAACTCGCATCAGAAAGCCTTACAGAAAGATACTCAAACGAGAATTGAAAAGATACTCAAATTGCAATAGTAAACATACTCAAACGATAGAAAGATACTCAGTTTGAAAGAAACACACTCCCACACTGGAAACACTCTCAAATTCAATAGAAACTCGCATCAGAAAGCCGTTCAGAAAGATACTCAAACGAGGATTGAAAAGTTACTCAAATTGCAATAGTAAACATACTCAAACGATAGAAAGATACTCAGTTTGAAAGAAACACAGGCCCACACTGGAAACACTCTCAAATTCAATAGAAACTCGCATCAGAAAGCGTTACAGAAAGATACTTAAACGAGAATTGAAAAGATACTCAAATTGCAAAAGTAAACATACTCAAACGATAGAAAGATACTCAGTTTGAAAGAAACACAGGCCCACACTGGAAACACTCTCAAATTCAATAGAAACTCGAACCAGAAAGACTTACAGAAAGATACTCAAACGAGAATTGAAATGATACTCAAATTGCAAAAGTAAACATACTCAAACGATAGAAAGATACTCAGTTTGAAAGAAACACACGCCCAGACTGGAAACACTCTCAAATTCAAGAGAAACTCGCATCAGAAAGCCGTTCAGAAAGATACTCAAACGAGAATTGAAATGATACTCAAAGTGCAATAGTAAACATACTCAAACGATAGAAAGATACTCAGTTTGAAAGAAACACACGCCCACACTGGAAACACTCTCAAATTCAATAGAAACTCGAACCAGAAAGACTTACAGAAAGATACTCAAACGAGAATTGAAAAGATACTCAAATTGCAAAAGTAAACATACTCAAACGATAGAAAGATACTCAGTTTGAAAGAAACACACGCCCACACTGGAAACACTCTCAAATTCAAGAGAAACTCGCATCAGAAAGCGTTACAGAAAGATACTCAAACGAGAATTGAAAAGATACTCAAATTGCAAAAGTAAACATACTCAAACGATAGAAAGATACTCAGTTTGAAAGAAACACACGCCCAGACTGGAAACACTCTCAAATTCAATAGAAACTCGCATCAGAAAGCCGTTCAGAAAGATACTCAAACGAGAATTGAAATGATACTCAAAGTGCAATAGTAAACATACTCAAACGATAGAAAGATACTCAGTTTGAAAGAAACACACTCCCACACTGGAAACACTCTCAAATTCAATAGAAACTCGCATCAGAAAGCCTTACAGAAAGATACTCAAACGAGAATTGTAAAGATACTCAAATTGCAATAGTAAACATACTCAAACGATAGAAAGATACTCAGTTTGAAAGAAACACACGCCCACACTGGAAACACTCTCAAATTCAAGAGAAACTCGCATCAGAAAAACGTTCAGAAAGATACTCAAACGAGAATTGAAAAGATACTCAAATTGCAATAGTACACATACTCAAACGATAGAAAGATACTCAGTTTGAAAGAAACACACGTCCACACTGGAAACACTCTCAAATTCAATAGAAACTCGAATCAGAAAGACTTACAGAAAGATACTGAAACGAGAATTGAAATGATACTCAAAGTGCATTATTAAACATACTAAAACGAAAGAAAGATACTCAGTTTGAAAGAAACACACGCCCACACTGGAAACACTCTCAAATTCAATAGAAACTCGCATCAGAAAGCCTTACAGAAAGATACTCAAACGAGAATTGAAAAGATACTCAAATTGCAATAGTAAACATACTCAAACGATAGAAAGATACTCAGTTTGAAAGAAACACACGCCCACACTGGAAACACTCTCAAATTCAAGAGAAACTCGCATCAGAAAAACGTTCAGAAAGATACTCAAACGAGAATTGAAAAGATACTCAAATTGCAATAGTAAACATACTCAAACGATAGAAAGATACTCAGTTTGAAAGAAACACACGCCCACACTGGAAACACTCTCAAATTCAAGAGAAACTCGCATCAGAAAGCGTTACAGAAAGATACTCAAACGAGAATTGAAAAGATACTCAAATTGCAAAAGTAAACATACTCAAACGATAGAAAGATACTCAGTTTGAAAGAAACACACGCCCAGACTGGAAACACTCTCAAATTCAATAGAAACTCGCATCAGAAAGCCGTTCAGAAAGATACTCAAACGAGAATTGAAATGATACTCAAAGTGCAATAGTAAACATACTCAAACGATAGAAAGATACTCAGTTTGAAAGAAACACACTCCCACACTGGAAACACTCTCAAATTCAATAGAAACTCGCATCAGAAAGCCTTACAGAAAGATACTCAAACGAGAATTGTAAAGATACTCAAATTGCAATAGTAAACATACTCAAACGATAGAAACATACTCAGTTTGAAAGAAACACACGCCCACACTGGAAACACTCTCAAATTCAAGAGAAACTCGCATCAGAAAAACGTTCAGAAAGATACTCAAACGAGAATTGAAAAGATACTCAAATTGCAATAGTACACATACTCAAACGATAGAAAGATACTCAGTTTGAAAGAAACACACGTCCACACTGGAAACACTCTCAAATTCAATAGAAACTCGAATCAGAAAGACTTACAGAAAGATACTGAAACGAGAATTGAAATGATACTCAAAGTGCATTATTAAACATACTAAAACGAAAGAAAGATACTCAGTTTGAAAGAAACACACGCCCACACTGGAAACACTCTCAAATTCAATAGAAACTCGCATCAGAAAGCCTTACAGAAAGATACTCAAACGAGAATTGAAAAGATACTCAAATTGCAATAGTAAACATACTCAAACGATAGAAAGATACTCAGTTTGAAAGAAACACACGCCCACACTGGAAACACTCTCAAATTCAAGAGAAACTCGCATCAGAAAAACGTTCAGAAAGATACTCAAACGAGAATTGAAAAGATACTCAAATTGCAATAGTAAACATACTCAAACGATAGAAAGATACTCAGTTTGAAAGAAACACACGCCCACACTGGAAACACTCTCAAATTCAAGAGAAACTCGCATCAGAAAGCGTTACAGAAAGATACTCAAACGAGAATTGAAAAGATACTCAAATTGCAAAAGTAAACATACTCAAACGATAGAAAGATACTCAGTTTGAAAGAAACACACGCCCAGACTGGAAACACTCTCAAATTCAATAGAAACTCGCATCAGAAAGCCGTTCAGAAAGATACTCAAACGAGAATTGAAATGATACTCAAAGTGCAATAGTAAACATACTCAAACGATAGAAAGATACTCAGTTTGAAAGAAACACACTCCCACACTGGAAACACTCTCAAATTCAATAGAAACTCGCATCAGAAAGCCTTACAGAAAGATACTCAAACGAGAATTGTAAAGATACTCAAATTGCAATAGTAAACATACTCAAACGATAGAAACATACTCAGTTTGAAAGAAACACACGCCCACACTGGAAACACTCTCAAATTCAAGAGAAACTCGCATCAGAAAAACGTTCAGAAAGATACTCAAACGAGAATTGAAAAGATACTCAAATTGCAATAGTACACATACTCAAACGATAGAAAGATACTCAGTTTGAAAGAAACACACGTCCACACTGGAAACACTCTCAAATTCAATAGAAACTCGAATCAGAAAGACTTACAGAAAGATACTGAAACGAGAATTGAAATGATACTCAAAGTGCATTATTAAACATACTAAAACGAAAGAAAGATACTCAGTTTGAAAGAAACACACGCCCACACTGGAAACACTCTCAAATTCAATAGAAACTCGCATCAGAAAGCCTTACAAAAAGATACTCAAACGAGAATTGAAAAGATACTCAAATTGCAATAGTAAACATACTCAAACGATAGAAAGATACTCAGTTTGAAAGAAACACACGCCCACACTGGAAACACTCTCAAATTCAAGAGAAACTCGCATCAGAAAAACGTTCAGAAAGATACTCAAACGAGAATTGAAAAGATACTCAAATTGCAATAGTAAACATACTCAAACGATAGAAAGATACTCAGTTTGAAAGAAACACACGCCCACACTGGAAACACTCTCAAATTCAAGAGAAACACGCATCAGAAAGCCGTTCAGAAAGATACTCAAACGAGGATTGAAAAGTTACTCAAATTGCAATAGTAAACATACTCAAACGATAGAAAGATACTCAGTTTGAAAGAAACACACGCCCACACTGGAAACACTCTCAAATTCAAGAGAAACTCGCATCAGAAAAACGTTCAGAAAGATACTCAAACGAGAATTGAAAAGATACTCAAATTGCAATAGTAAACATACTCAAACGATAGAAAGATACTCAGTTTGAAAGAAACACACGCCCACACTGGAAACACTCTCAAATTCAATAGAAACTCGCATCAGAAAGCGTTACAGAAAGATACTCAAACGAGAATTGAAAAGATACTCAAATTGCAAAAGTAAACATACTCAAACGATAGAAAGATACTCAGTTTGAAAGAAACACAGGCCCACACTGGAAACACTCTCAAATTCAATAGAAACTCGCATCAGAAAGCGTTATAGAAAGATACTCAAACGAGAATTGAAATGATACTCAAAGTGCAATATTAAACATACTCAAACGAAAGAAAGATACTCAGTTTGAAAGAAACACACGCCCACACTGGAAACACTCTCAAATTCAATAGAAACTCGCATCAGAAAGCCTTACAGAAAGATACTCAAACGAGAATTGAAAAGATACTCAAATTGCAAAAGTAAACATACTCAAACGATAGAAAGATACTCAGTTTGAAAGAAACACAGGCCCACACTGGAAACACTCTCAAATTCAATAGAAACTCGCATCAGAAAGCGTTACAGAAAGATACTCAAACGAGAATTGAAAAGATACTCAAATTGCAAAAGTAAACATACTCAAACGATAGAAAGATACTCAGTTTGAAAGAAACACAGGCCCACACTGGAAACACTCTCAAATTCAATAGAAACTCGAACCAGAAAGACTTACAGAAAAATACTCAAACGAGAATTGAAATGATACTCAAATTGCAAAAGTAAACATACTCAAACGATAGAAAGATACTCAGTTTGAAAGAAACACACGCCCAGACTGGAAACACTCTCAAATTCAAGAGAAACTCGCATCAGAAAGCCGTTCAGAAAGATACTCAAACGAAAATTGAAAAGATACTCAAATTGCAAAAGTAAACATACTCAAACGATAGAAAGATACTCAGTTTGAAAGAAACACACGCCCAGACTGGAAACACTCTCAAATTCAAGAGAAACTCGCATCAGAAAGCCGTTCAGAAAGATACTCAAACGAGAATTGAAATGATACTCAAATTGCAATAGTAAACATACTCAAACGATAGAAAGATACTCAGTTTGAAAGAAACACAGGCCCACACTGGAAACACTCTCAAATTCAATAGAAACTCGCATCAGAAAGCGTTACAGAAAGATACTCAAACGAGAATTGAAAAGATACTCAAATTGCAAAAGTAAACATACTCAAACGATAGAAAGATACTCAGTTTGAAAGAAACACAGGCCCACACTGGAAACACTCTCAAATTCAATAGAAACTCGCATCAGAAAGCGTTATAGAAAGATACTCAAACGAGAATTGAAATGATACTCAAAGTGCAATATTAAACATACTCAAACGAAAGAAAGATACTCAGTTTGAAAGAAACACACGCCCACACTGGAAACACTCTCAAATTCAATAGAAACTCGCATCAGAAAGCCTTACAGAAAGATACTCAAACGAGAATTGAAAAGATACTCAAATTGCAAAAGTAAACATACTCAAACGATAGAAAGATACTCAGTTTGAAAGAAACACAGGCCCACACTGGAAACACTCTCAAATTCAATAGAAACTCGCATCAGAAAAACGTTCAGAAAGATACTCAAACGAGAATTGAAAAGATACTCAAATTGCAATAGTAAACATACTCAAACGATAGAAAGATACTCAGTTTGAAAGAAACACACGCCCACACTGGAAACACTCTCAAATTCAAGAGAAACTCGCATGAGAAAGCCGTTCAGAAAGATACTCAAACGAGAATTGAAATGATACTCAAAGTGCAATAGTAAACATACTCAAACGATAGAAAGATACTCAGTTTGAAAGAAACACATGCCCACACTGGAAACACTCTCAAATTCAATAGAAACTCGAACCAGAAAGACTTACAGAAAGATACTCAAACGAGAATTGAAAAGATACTCAAATTGCAAAAGTAAACATACTCAAACGATAGAAAGATACTCAGTTTGAAAGAAACACACGCCCACACTGGAAACACTCTCAAATTCAAGAGAAACTCGCATCAGAAAGCGTTACAGAAAGATACTCAAACGAGAATTGAAAAGATACTCAAATTGCAAAAGTAAACATACTCAAACGATAGAAAGATACTCAGTTTGAAAGAAACACACGCCCAGACTGGAAACACTCTCAAATTCAATAGAAACTCGCATCAGAAAGCCGTTCAGAAAGATACTCAAACGAGAATTGAAATGATACTCAAAGTGCAATAGTAAACATACTCAAACGATAGAAAGATACTCAGTTTGAAAGAAACACACTCCCACACTGGAAACACTCTCAAATTCAATAGAAACTCGCATCAGAAAGCCTTACAGAAAGATACTCAAACGAGAATTGTAAAGATACTCAAATTGCAATAGTAAACATACTCAAACGATAGAAACATACTCAGTTTGAAAGAAACACACGCCCACACTGGAAACACTCTCAAATTCAAGAGAAACTCGCATCAGAAAAACGTTCAGAAAGATACTCAAACGAGAATTGAAAAGATACTCAAATTGCAATAGTAAACATACTCAAACGATAGAAAGATACTCAGTTTGAAAGAAACACACGTCCACACTGGAAACACTCTCAAATTCAATAGAAACTCGAATCAGAAAGACTTACAGAAAGATACTCAAACGAGAATTGAAATGATACTCAAAGTGCATTATTAAACATACTAAAACGAAAGAAAGATACTCAGTTTGAAAGAAACACACGCCCACACTGGAAACACTCTCAAATTCAATAGAAACTCGCATCAGAAAGCCTTACAGAAAGATACTCAAACGAGAATTGAAAAGATACTCAAATTGCAATAGTAAACATACTCAAACGATAGAAAGATACTCAGTTTGAAAGAAACACACGCCCACACTGGAAACACTCTCAAATTCAAGAGAAACTCGCATCAGAAAAACGTTCAGAAAGATACTCAAACGAGAATTGAAAAGATACTCAAATTGCAATAGTAAACATACTCAAACGATAGAAAGATACTCAGTTTGAAAGAAACACACGCCCACACTGGAAACACTCTCAAATTCAAGAGAAACACGCATCAGAAAGCCGTTCAGAAAGATACTCAAACGAGGATTGAAAAGTTACTCAAATTGCAATAGTAAACATACTCAAACGATAGAAAGATACTCAGTTTGAAAGAAACACACGCCCACACTGGAAACACTCTCAAATTCAAGAGAAACTCGCATCAGAAAAACGTTCAGAAAGATACTCAAACGAGAATTGAAAAGATACTCAAATTGCAATAGTAAACATACTCAAACGATAGAAAGATATTCAGTTTGAAAGAAACACACGCACACACTGGAAACACTCTCAAATTCAAGAGAAACACGCATCAGAAAGCCGTTCAGAAAGATACTCAAACGAGGATTGAAAAGTTACTCAAATTGCAATAGTAAACATACTCAAACGATAGAAAGATACTCAGTTTGAAAGAAACACACGCCCACACTGGAAACACTCTCAAATTCAATAGAAACTCGCATCAGAAAGCGTTACAGAAAGATACTCAAACGAGAATTGAAAAGATACTCAAATTGCAAAAGTAAACATACTCAAACGATAGAAAGATACTCAGTTTGAAAGAAACACAGGCCCACACTGGAAACACTCTCAAATTCAATAGAAACTCGCATCAGAAAGCGTTACAGAAAGATTCTCAAACGAGAATTGAAAAGATACTCAAATTGCAAAAGTAAACATACTCAAACGATAGAAAGATACTCAGTTTGAAAGAAACACACGCCCAGACTGGAAACACTCTCAAATTCAAGAGAAACTCGCATCAGAAAGCCGTTCAGAAAGATACTCAAACGAGAATTGAAATGATACTCAAAGTGCAATAGTAAACATACTCAAACGATAGAAAGATACTCAGTTTGAAAGAAACACACGCCCACACTGGAAACACTCTCAAATTCAATAGAAACTCGCATCAGAAAGCCTTACAGAAAGATACTCAAACGAGAATTGAAAAGATACTCAAATTGCAATAGTAAAAAAACTCAAACGATAGAAAGATACTCAGTTTGAAAGAAACACACTCCCACACTGGAAACACTCTCAAATTCAATAGAAACTCGCATCAGAAAGCCGTTCAGAAAGATACTCAAACGAGGATTGAAAAGTTACTCAAATTGCAATAGTAAACATACTCAAACGATAGAAAGATACTCAGTTTGAAAGAAACACAGGCCCACACTGGAAACACTCTCAAATTCAATAGAAACTCGCATCAGAAATCGTTACAGAAAGATACTCAAACGAGAATTGAAAAGATACTCAAATTGCAAAAGTAAACATACTCAAACGATAGAAAGATACTCAGTTTGAAAGAAACACAGGCCCACACTGGAAACACTCTCAAATTCAATAGAAACTCGAACCAGAAAGACTTACAGAAAGATACTCAAACGAGAATTGAAAAGATACTCAAATTGCAATAGTAAACATACTCAAACGATAGAAAGATACTCAGTTTGAAAGAAACACACGCCCACACTGGAAACACTCTCAAATTCAAGAGAAACTCGCATCAGAAAAACGTTCAGAAAGATACTCAAACGAGAATTGAAAAGATACTCAAATTGCAATAGTAAACATACTCAAACGATAGAAAGATACTCAGTTTGAAAGAAACACACGCCCACACTGGAAACACTCTCAAATTCAAGAGAAACACGCATCAGAAAGCCGTTCAGAAAGATACTCAAACGAGGATTGAAAAGTTACTCAAATTGCAATAGTAAACATACTCAAACGATAGAAAGATACTCAGTTTGAAAGAAACACACGCCCACACTGGAAACACTCTCAAATTCAAGAGAAACTCGCATCAGAAAAACGTTCAGAAAGATACTCAAACGAGAATTGAAAAGATACTCAAATTGCAATAGTAAACATACTCAAACGATAGAAAGATATTCAGTTTGAAAGAAACACACGCACACACTGGAAACACTCTCAAATTCAAGAGAAACACGCATCAGAAAGCCGTTCAGAAAGATACTCAAACGAGGATTGAAAAGTTACTCAAATTGCAATAGTAAACATACTCAAACGATAGAAAGATACTCAGTTTGAAAGAAACACACGCCCACACTGGAAACACTCTCAAATTCAATAGAAACTCGCATCAGAAAGCGTTACAGAAAGATACTCAAACGAGAATTGAAAAGATACTCAAATTGCAAAAGTAAACATACTCAAACGATAGAAAGATACTCAGTTTGAAAGAAACACAGGCCCACACTGGAAACACTCTCAAATTCAATAGAAACTCGCATCAGAAAGCGTTACAGAAAGATACTCAAACGAGAATTGAAAAGATACTCAAATTGCAAAAGTAAACATACTCAAACGATAGAAAGATACTCAGTTTGAAAGAAACACACGCCCAGACTGGAAACACTCTCAAATTCAAGAGAAACTCGCATCAGAAAGCCGTTCAGAAAGATACTCAAACGAGAATTGAAATGATACTCAAAGTGCAATAGTAAACATACTCAAACGATAGAAAGATACTCAGTTTGAAAGAAACACACGCCCACACTGGAAACACTCTCAAATTCAATAGAAACTCGCATCAGAAAGCCTTACAGAAAGATACTCAAACGAGAATTGAAAAGATACTCAAATTGCAATAGTAAAAATACTCAAACGATAGAAAGATACTCAGTTTGAAAGAAACACACTCCCACACTGGAAACACTCTCAAATTCAATAGAAACTCGCATCAGAAAGCCGTTCAGAAAGATACTCAAACGAGGATTGAAAAGTTACTCAAATTGCAATAGTAAACATACTCAAACGATAGAAAGATACTCAGTTTGAAAGAAACACAGGCCCACACTGGAAACACTCTCAAATTCAATAGAAACTCGCATCAGAAATCGTTACAGAAAGATACTCAAACGAGAATTGAAAAGATACTCAAATTGCAAAAGTAAACATACTCAAACGATAGAAAGATACTCAGTTTGAAAGAAACACAGGCCCACACTGGAAACACTCTCAAATTCAATAGAAACTCGAACCAGAAAGACTTACAGAAAAATACTCAAACGAGAATTGAAATGATACTCAAATTGCAAAAGTAAACATACTCAAACGATAGAAAGATACTCAGTTTGAAAGAAACACACGCCCAGACTGGAAACACTCTCAAATTCAAGAGAAACTCGCATCAGAAAGCCGTTCAGAAAGATACTCAAACGAGAATTGAAATGATACTCAAAGTGCAATAGTAAACATACTCAAACGATAGAAAGATACTCAGTTTGAAAGAAACACACGCCCACACTGGAAACACTCTCAAATTCAATAGAAACTCGCATCAGAAAGCGTTACAGAAAGATACTCAAACGAGAATTGAAAAGATACTCAAATTGCAAAAGTAAACATACTCAAACGATAGAAAGATACTCAGTTTGAAAGAAACACACGCCCACACTGGAAACACTCTCAAATTCAAGAGAAACTCGCATCAGAAAGCGTTACAGAAAGATACTCAAACGAGAATTGAAAAGATACTCAAATTGCAAAAGTAAACATACTCAAACGATAGAAAGATACTCAGTTTGAAAGAAACACACGCCCAGACTGGAAACACTCTCAAATTCAATAGAAACTCGCATCAGAAAGCCGTTCAGAAAGATACTCAAACGAGAATTGAAATGATACTCAAAGTGCAATAGTAAACATACTCAAACGATAGAAAGATACTCAGTTTGAAAGAAACACACTCCCACACTGGAAACACTCTCAAATTCAATAGAAACTCGCATCAGAAAGCCTTACAGAAAGATACTCAAACGAGAATTGTAAAGATACTCAAATTGCAATAGTAAACATACTCAAACGATAGAAACATACTCAGTTTGAAAGAAACACACGCCCACACTGGAAACACTCTCAAATTCAAGAGAAACTCGCATCAGAAAAACGTTCAGAAAGATACTCAAACGAGAATTGAAAAGATACTCAAATTGCAATAGTAAACATACTCAAACGATAGAAAGATACTCAGTTTGAAAGAAACACACGTCCACACTGGAAACACTCTCAAATTCAATAGAAACTCGAATCAGAAAGACTTACAGAAAGATACTCAAACGAGAATTGAAATGATACTCAAAGTGCATTATTAAACATACTAAAACGAAAGAAAGATACTCAGTTTGAAAGAAACACACGCCCACACTGGAAACACTCTCAAATTCAATAGAAACTCGCATCAGAAAGCCTTACAGAAAGATACTCAAACGAGAATTGAAAAGATACTCAAATTGCAATAGTAAACATACTCAAACGATAGAAAGATACTCAGTTTGAAAGAAACACACGCCCACACTGGAAACACTCTCAAATTCAAGAGAAACTCGCATCAGAAAAACGTTCAGAAAGATACTCAAACGAGAATTGAAAAGATACTCAAATTGCAATAGTAAACATACTCAAACGATAGAAAGATACTCAGTTTGAAAGAAACACACGCCCACACTGGAAACACTCTCAAATTCAAGAGAAACACGCATCAGAAAGCCGTTCAGAAAGATACTCAAACGAGGATTGAAAAGTTACTCAAATTGCAATAGTAAACATACTCAAACGATAGAAAGATACTCAGTTTGAAAGAAACACACGCCCACACTGGAAACACTCTCAAATTCAAGAGAAACTCGCATCAGAAAAACGTTCAGAAAGATACTCAAACGAGAATTGAAAAGATACTCAAATTGCAATAGTAAACATACTCAAACGATAGAAAGATATTCAGTTTGAAAGAAACACACGCACACACTGGAAACACTCTCAAATTCAAGAGAAACACGCATCAGAAAGCCGTTCAGAAAGATACTCAAACGAGGATTGAAAAGTTACTCAAATTGCAATAGTAAACATACTCAAACGATAGAAAGATACTCAGTTTGAAAGAAACACACGCCCACACTGGAAACACTCTCAAATTCAAAAGAAACTCGCATCAGAAAGCGTTACAGAAAGATACTCAAACGAGAATTGAAAAGATACTCAAATTGCAAAAGTAAACATACTCAAACGATAGAAAGATACTCAGTTTGAAAGAAACACAGGCCCACACTGGAAACACTCTCAAATTCAATAGAAACTCGCATCAGAAAGCGTTACAGAAAGATACTCAAACGAGAATTGAAAAGATACTCAAATTGCAAAAGTAAACATACTCAAACGATAGAAAGATACTCAGTTTGAAAGAAACACACGCCCAGACTGGAAACACTCTCAAATTCAAGAGAAACTCGCATCAGAAAGCCGTTCAGAAAGATACTCAAACGAGAATTGAAATGATACTCAAAGTGCAATAGTAAACATACTCAAACGATAGAAAGATACTCAGTTTGAAAGAAACACACGCCCACACTGGAAACACTCTCAAATTCAATAGAAACTCGCATCAGAAAGCCTTACAGAAAGATACTCAAACGAGAATTGAAAAGATACTCAAATTGCAATAGTAAAAATACTCAAACGATAGAAAGATACTCAGTTTGAAAGAAACACACTCCCACACTGGAAACACTCTCAAATTCAATAGAAACTCGCATCAGAAAGCCGTTCAGAAAGATACTCAAACGAGGATTGAAAAGTTACTCAAATTGCAATAGTAAACATACTCAAACGATAGAAAGATACTCAGTTTGAAAGAAACACAGGCCCACACTGGAAACACTCTCAAATTCAATAGAAACTCGCATCAGAAATCGTTACAGAAAGATACTCAAACGAGAATTGAAAAGATACTCAAATTGCAAAAGTAAACATACTCAAACGATAGAAAGATACTCAGTTTGAAAGAAACACAGGCCCACACTGGAAACACTCTCAAATTCAATAGAAACTCGAACCAGAAAGACTTACAGAAAAATACTCAAACGAGAATTGAAATGATACTCAAATTGCAAAAGTAAACATACTCAAACGATAGAAAGATACTCAGTTTGAAAGAAACACACGCCCAGACTGGAAACACTCTCAAATTCAAGAGAAACTCGCATCAGAAAGCCGTTCAGAAAGATACTCAAACGAGAATTGAAATGATACTCAAAGTGCAATAGTAAACATACTCAAACGATAGAAAGATACTCAGTTTGAAAGAAACACACGCCCACACTGGAAACACTCTCAAATTCAATAGAAACTCGCATCAGAAAGCGTTACAGAAAGATACTCAAACGAGAATTGAAAAGATACTCAAATTGCAAAAGTAAACATACTCAAACGATAGAAAGATACTCAGTTTGAAAGAAACACACGCCCACACTGGAAACACTCTCAAATTCAAGAGAAACTCGCATCAGAAAGCGTTACAGAAAGATACTCAAACGAGAATTGAAAAGATACTCAAATTGCAAAAGTAAACATACTCAAACGATAGAAAGATACTCAGTTTGAAAGAAACACACGCCCAGACTGGAAACACTCTCAAATTCAATAGAAACTCGCATCAGAAAGCCGTTCAGAAAGATACTCAAACGAGAATTGAAATGATACTCAAAGTGCAATAGTAAACATACTCAAACGATAGAAAGATACTCAGTTTGAAAGAAACACACTCCCACACTGGAAACACTCTCAAATTCAATAGAAACTCGCATCAGAAAGCCTTACAGAAAGATACTCAAACGAGAATTGTAAAGATACTCAAATTGCAATAGTAAACATACTCAAACGATAGAAACATACTCAGTTTGAAAGAAACACACGCCCACACTGGAAACACTCTCAAATTCAAGAGAAACTCGCATCAGAAAAACGTTCAGAAAGATACTCAAACGAGAATTGAAAAGATACTCAAATTGCAATAGTAAACATACTCAAACGATAGAAAGATACTCAGTTTGAAAGAAACACACGTCCACACTGGAAACACTCTCAAATTCAATAGAAACTCGAATCAGAAAGACTTACAGAAAGATACTCAAACGAGAATTGAAATGATACTCAAAGTGCATTATTAAACATACTAAAACGAAAGAAAGATACTCAGTTTGAAAGAAACACACGCCCACACTGGAAACACTCTCAAATTCAATAGAAACTCGCATCAGAAAGCCTTACAGAAAGATACTCAAACGAGAATTGAAAAGATACTCAAATTGCAATAGTAAACATACTCAAACGATAGAAAGATACTCAGTTTGAAAGAAACACACGCCCACACTGGAAACACTCTCAAATTCAAGAGAAACTCGCATCAGAAAAACGTTCAGAAAGATACTCAAACGAGAATTGAAAAGATACTCAAATTGCAATAGTAAACATACTCAAACGATAGAAAGATACTCAGTTTGAAAGAAACACACGCCCACACTGGAAACACTCTCAAATTCAAGAGAAACACGCATCAGAAAGCCGTTCAGAAAGATACTCAAACGAGGATTGAAAAGTTACTCAAATTGCAATAGTAAACATACTCAAACGATAGAAAGATACTCAGTTTGAAAGAAACACACGCCCACACTGGAAACACTCTCAAATTCAAGAGAAACTCGCATCAGAAAAACGTTCAGAAAGATACTCAAACGAGAATTGAAAAGATACTCAAATTGCAATAGTAAACATACTCAAACGATAGAAAGATATTCAGTTTGAAAGAAACACACGCACACACTGGAAACACTCTCAAATTCAAGAGAAACACGCATCAGAAAGCCGTTCAGAAAGATACTCAAACGAGGATTGAAAAGTTACTCAAATTGCAATAGTAAACATACTCAAACGATAGAAAGATACTCAGTTTGAAAGAAACACACGCCCACACTGGAAACACTCTCAAATTCAAAAGAAACTCGCATCAGAAAGCGTTACAGAAAGATACTCAAACGAGAATTGAAAAGATACTCAAATTGCAAAAGTAAACATACTCAAACGATAGAAAGATACTCAGTTTGAAAGAAACACAGGCCCACACTGGAAACACTCTCAAATTCAATAGAAACTCGCATCAGAAAGCGTTACAGAAAGATACTCAAACGAGAATTGAAAAGATACTCAAATTGCAAAAGTAAACATACTCAAACGATAGAAAGATACTCAGTTTGAAAGAAACACACGCCCAGACTGGAAACACTCTCAAATTCAAGAGAAACTCGCATCAGAAAGCCGTTCAGAAAGATACTCAAACGAGAATTGAAATGATACTCAAAGTGCAATAGTAAACATACTCAAACGATAGAAAGATACTCAGTTTGAAAGAAACACACGCCCACACTGGAAACACTCTCAAATTCAATAGAAACTCGCATCAGAAAGCCTTACAGAAAGATACTCAAACGAGAATTGAAAAGATACTCAAATTGCAATAGTAAAAATACTCAAACGATAGAAAGATACTCAGATTGAAAGAAACACACTCCCACACTGGAAACACTCTCAAATTCAATAGAAACTCGCATCAGAAAGCCGTTCAGAAAGATACTCAAACGAGGATTGAAAAGTTACTCAAATTGCAATAGTAAACATACTCAAACGATAGAAAGATACTCAGTTTGAAAGAAACACAGGCCCACACTGGAAACACTCTCAAATTCAATAGAAACTCGCATCAGAAATCGTTACAGAAAGATACTCAAACGAGAATTGAAAAGATACTCAAATTGCAAAAGTAAACATACTCAAACGATAGAAAGATACTCAGTTTGAAAGAAACACAGGCCCACACTGGAAACACTCTCAAATTCAATAGAAACTCGAACCAGAAAGACTTACAGAAAAATACTCAAACGAGAATTGAAATGATACTCAAATTGCAAAAGTAAACATACTCAAACGATAGAAAGATACTCAGTTTGAAAGAAACACACGCCCAGACTGGAAACACTCTCAAATTCAAGAGAAACTCGCATCAGAAAGCCGTTCAGAAAGATACTCAAACGAGAATTGAAATGATACTCAAAGTGCAATAGTAAACATACTCAAACGATAGAAAGATACTCAGTTTGAAAGAAACACACGCCCACACTGGAAACACTCTCAAATTCAATAGAAACTCGCATCAGAAAGCGTTACAGAAAGATACTCAAACGAGAATTGAAAAGATACTCAAATTGCAAAAGTAAACATACTCAAACGATAGAAAGATACTCAGTTTGAAAGAAACACACGCCCACACTGGAAACACTCTCAAATTCAAGAGAAACTCGCATCAGAAAGCGTTACAGAAAGATACTCAAACGAGAATTGAAAAGATACTCAAATTGCAAAAGTAAACATACTCAAACGATAGAAAGATACTCAGTTTGAAAGAAACACACGCCCAGACTGGAAACACTCTCAAATTCAATAGAAACTCGCATCAGAAAGCCGTTCAGAAAGATACTCAAACGAGAATTGAAATGATACTCAAAGTGCAATAGTAAACATACTCAAACGATAGAAAGATACTCAGTTTGAAAGAAACACACTCCCACACTGGAAACACTCTCAAATTCAATAGAAACTCGCATCAGAAAGCCTTACAGAAAGATACTCAAACGAGAATTGAAAAGATACTCAAATTGCAATAGTAAAAATACTCAAACGATAGAAAGATACTCAGTTTGAAAGAAACACACTCCCACACTGGAAACACTCTCAAATTCAATAGAAACTCGCATCAGAAAGCCGTTCAGAAAGATACTCAAACGAGGATTGAAAAGTTACTCAAATTGCAATAGTAAACATACTCAAACGATAGAAAGATACTCAGTTTGAAAGAAACACAGGCCCACACTGGAAACACTCTCAAATTCAATAGAAACTCGCATCAGAAATCGTTACAGAAAGATACTCAAACGAGAATTGAAAAGATACTCAAATTGCAAAAGTAAACATACTCAAACGATAGAAAGATACTCAGTTTGAAAGAAACACAGGCCCACACTGGAAACACTCTCAAATTCAATAGAAACTCGAACCAGAAAGACTTACAGAAAAATACTCAAACGAGAATTGAAATGATACTCAAATTGCAAAAGTAAACATACTCAAACGATAGAAAGATACTCAGTTTGAAAGAAACACACGCCCAGACTGGAAACACTCTCAAATTCAAGAGAAACTCGCATCAGAAAGCCGTTCAGAAAGATACTCAAACGAGAATTGAAATGATACTCAAAGTGCAATAGTAAACATACTCAAACGATAGAAAGATACTCAGTTTGAAAGAAACACACGCCCACACTGGAAACACTCTCAAATTCAATAGAAACTCGCATCAGAAAGCGTTACAGAAAGATACTCAAACGAGAATTGAAAAGATACTCAAATTGCAAAAGTAAACATACTCAAACGATAGAAAGATACTCAGTTTGAAAGAAACACACGCCCACACTGGAAACACTCTCAAATTCAAGAGAAACTCGCATCAGAAAGCGTTACAGAAAGATACTCAAACGAGAATTGAAAAGATACTCAAATTGCAAAAGTAAACATACTCAAACGATAGAAAGATACTCAGTTTGAAAGAAACACACGCCCAGACTGGAAACACTCTCAAATTCAATAGAAACTCGCATCAGAAAGCCGTTCAGAAAGATACTCAAACGAGAATTGAAATGATACTCAAAGTGCAATAGTAAACATACTCAAACGATAGAAAGATACTCAGTTTGAAAGAAACACACTCCCACACTGGAAACACTCTCAAATTCAATAGAAACTCGCATCAGAAAGCCTTACAGAAAGATACTCAAACGAGAATTGTAAAGATACTCAAATTGCAATAGTAAACATACTCAAACGATAGAAACATACTCAGTTTGAAAGAAACACACGCCCACACTGGAAACACTCTCAAATTCAAGAGAAACTCGCATCAGAAAAACGTTCAGAAAGATACTCAAACGAGAATTGAAAAGATACTCAAATTGCAATAGTAAACATACTCAAACGATAGAAAGATACTCAGTTTGAAAGAAACACACGTCCACACTGGAAACACTCTCAAATTCAATAGAAACTCGAATCAGAAAGACTTACAGAAAGATACTCAAACGAGAATTGAAATGATACTCAAAGTGCATTATTAAACATACTAAAACGAAAGAAAGATACTCAGTTTGAAAGAAACACACGCCCACACTGGAAACACTCTCAAATTCAATAGAAACTCGCATCAGAAAGCCTTACAGAAAGATACTCAAACGAGAATTGAAAAGATACTCAAATTGCAATAGTAAACATACTCAAACGATAGAAAGATACTCAGTTTGAAAGAAACACACGCCCACACTGGAAACACTCTCAAATTCAAGAGAAACTCGCATCAGAAAAACGTTCAGAAAGATACTCAAACGAGAATTGAAAAGATACTCAAATTGCAATAGTAAACATACTCAAACGATAGAAAGATACTCAGTTTGAAAGAAACACACGCCCACACTGGAAACACTCTCAAATTCAAGAGAAACACGCATCAGAAAGCCGTTCAGAAAGATACTCAAACGAGGATTGAAAAGTTACTCAAATTGCAATAGTAAACATACTCAAACGATAGAAAGATACTCAGTTTGAAAGAAACACACGCCCACACTGGAAACACTCTCAAATTCAAGAGAAACTCGCATCAGAAAAACGTTCAGAAAGATACTCAAACGAGAATTGAAAAGATACTCAAATTGCAATAGTAAACATACTCAAACGATAGAAAGATATTCAGTTTGAAAGAAACACACGCACACACTGGAAACACTCTCAAATTCAAGAGAAACACGCATCAGAAAGCCGTTCAGAAAGATACTCAAACGAGGATTGAAAAGTTACTCAAATTGCAATAGTAAACATACTCAAACGATAGAAAGATACTCAGTTTGAAAGAAACACACGCCCACACTGGAAACACTCTCAAATTCAAAAGAAACTCGCATCAGAAAGCGTTACAGAAAGATACTCAAACGAGAATTGAAAAGATACTCAAATTGCAAAAGTAAACATACTCAAACGATAGAAAGATACTCAGTTTGAAAGAAACACAGGCCCACACTGGAAACACTCTCAAATTCAATAGAAACTCGCATCAGAAAGCGTTACAGAAAGATACTCAAACGAGAATTGAAATGATACTCAAAGTGCAAAAGTAAACATACTCAAACGATAGAAAGATACTCAGTTTGAAAGAAACACACGCCCAGACTGGAAACACTCTCAAATTCAAGAGAAACTCGCATCAGAAAGCCGTTCAGAAAGATACTCAAACGAGAATTGAAATGATACTCAAAGTGCAATAGTAAACATACTCAAACGATAGAAAGATACTCAGTTTGAAAGAAACACACGCCCACACTGGAAACACTCTCAAATTCAATAGAAACTCGCATCAGAAAGCCTTACAGAAAGATACTCAAACGAGAATTGAAAAGATACTCAAATTGCAATAGTAAAAATACTCAAACGATAGAAAGATACTCAGTTTGAAAGAAACACACTCCCACACTGGAAACACTCTCAAATTCAATAGAAACTCGCATCAGAAAGCCGTTCAGAAAGATACTCAAACGAGGATTGAAAAGTTACTCAAATTGCAATAGTAAACATACTCAAACGATAGAAAGATACTCAGTTTGAAAGAAACACAGGCCCACACTGGAAACACTCTCAAATTCAATAGAAACTCGCATCAGAAATCGTTACAGAAAGATACTCAAACGAGAATTGAAAAGATACTTAAATTGCAAAAGTAAACATACTCAAACGATAGAAAGATACTCAGTTTGAAAGAAACACAGGCCCACACTGGAAACACTCTCAAATTCAATAGAAACTCGAACCAGAAAGACTTACAGAAAAATACTCAAACGAGAATTGAAATGATACTCAAATTGCAAAAGTAAACATACTCAAACGATAGAAAGATACTCAGTTTGAAAGAAACACACGCCCAGACTGGAAACACTCTCAAATTCAAGAGAAACTCGCATCAGAAAGCCGTTCAGAAAGATACTCAAACGAGAATTGAAATGATACTCAAAGTGCAATAGTAAACATACTCAAACGATAGAAAGATACTCAGTTTGAAAGAAACACACGCCCACACTGGAAACACTCTCAAATTCAATAGAAACTCGCATCAGAAAGCGTTACAGAAAGATACTCAAACGAGAATTGAAAAGATACTCAAATTGCAAAAGTAAACATACTCAAACGATAGAAAGATACTCAGTTTGAAAGAAACACACGCCCACACTGGAAACACTCTCAAATTCAAGAGAAACTCGCATCAGAAAGCGTTACAGAAAGATACTCAAACGAGAATTGAAAAGATACTCAAATTGCAAAAGTAAACATACTCAAACGATAGAAAGATACTCAGTTTGAAAGAAACACACGCCCAGACTGGAAACACTCTCAAATTCAATAGAAACTCGCATCAGAAAGCCGTTCAGAAAGATACTCAAACGAGAATTGAAATGATACTCAAAGTGCAATAGTAAACATACTCAAACGATAGAAAGATACTCAGTTTGAAAGAAACACACTCCCACACTGGAAACACTCTCAAATTCAATAGAAACTCGCATCAGAAAGCCTTACAGAAAGATACTCAAACGAGAATTGTAAAGATACTCAAATTGCAATAGTAAACATACTCAAACGATAGAAACATACTCAGTTTGAAAGAAACACACGCCCACACTGGAAACACTCTCAAATTCAAGAGAAACTCGCATCAGAAAAACGTTCAGAAAGATACTCAAACGAGAATTGAAAAGATACTCAAATTGCAATAGTAAACATACTCAAACGATAGAAAGATACTCAGTTTGAAAGAAACACACGTCCACACTGGAAACACTCTCAAATTCAATAGAAACTCGAATCAGAAAGACTTACAGAAAGATACTCAAACGAGAATTGAAATGATACTCAAAGTGCATTATTAAACATACTAAAACGAAAGAAAGATACTCAGTTTGAAAGAAACACACGCCCACACTGTAAACACTCTCAAATTCAATAGAAACTCGCATCAGAAAGCCTTACAGAAAGATACTCAAACGAGAATTGAAAAGATACTCAAATTGCAATAGTAAACATACTCAAACGATAGAAAGATACTCAGTTTGAAAGAAACACACGCCCACACTGGAAACACTCTCAAATTCAAGAGAAACTCGCATCAGAAAAACGTTCAGAAAGATACTCAAACGAGAATTGAAAAGATACTCAAATTGCAATAGTAAACATACTCAAACGATAGAAAGATATTCAGTTTGAAAGAAACACACGCACACACTGGAAACACTCTCAAATTCAAGAGAAACACGCATCAGAAAGCCGTTCAGAAAGATACTCAAACGAGGATTGAAAAGTTACTCAAATTGCAATAGTAAACATACTCAAACGATAGAAAGATACTCAGTTTGAAAGAAACACACGCCCACACTGGAAACACTCTCAAATTCAAAAGAAACTCGCATCAGAAAGCGTTACAGAAAGATACTCAAACGAGAATTGAAAAGATACTCAAATTGCAAAAGTAAACATACTCAAACGATAGAAAGATACTCAGTTTGAAAGAAACACAGGCCCACACTGGAAACACTCTCAAATTCAATAGAAACTCGCATCAGAAAGCGTTACAGAAAGATACTCAAACGAGAATTGAAAAGATACTCAAATTGCAAAAGTAAACATACTCAAACGATAGAAAGATACTCAGTTTGAAAGAAACACACGCCCAGACTGGAAACACTCTCAAATTCAAGAGAAACTCGCATCAGAAAGCCGTTCAGAAAGATACTCAAACGAGAATTGAAATGATACTCAAAGTGCAATAGTAAACATACTCAAACGATAGAAAGATACTCAGTTTGAAAGAAACACACGCCCACACTGGAAACACTCTCAAATTCAATAGAAACTCGCATCAGAAAGCCTTACAGAAAGATACTCAAACGAGAATTGAAAAGATACTCAAATTGCAATAGTAAAAATACTCAAACGATAGAAAGATACTCAGTTTGAAAGAAACACACTCCCACACTGGAAACACTCTCAAATTCAATAGAAACTCGCATCAGAAAGCCGTTCAGAAAGATACTCAAACGAGGATTGAAAAGTTACTCAAATTGCAATAGTAAACATACTCAAACGATAGAAAGATACTCAGTTTGAAAGAAACACACGCCCACACTGGAAACACTCTCAAATTCAATAGAAACTCGCATCAGAAATCGTTACAGAAAGATACTCAAACGAGAATTGAAAAGATACTCAAATTGCAAAAGTAAACATACTCAAACGATAGAAAGATACTCAGTTTGAAAGAAACACAGGCCCACACTGGAAACACTCTCAAATTCAATAGAAACTCGAACCAGAAAGACTTACAGAAAAATACTCAAACGAGAATTGAAATGATACTCAAATTGCAAAAGTAAACATACTCAAACGATAGAAAGATACTCAGTTTGAAAGAAACACACGCCCAGACTGGAAACACTCTCAAATTCAAGAGAAACTCGCATCAGAAAGCCGTTCAGAAAGATACTCAAACGAGAATTGAAATGATACTCAAAGTGCAATAGTAAACATACTCAAACGATAGAAAGATACTCAGTTTGAAAGAAACACACGCCCACACTGGAAACACTCTCAAATTCAATAGAAACTCGCATCAGAAAGCGTTACAGAAAGATACTCAAACGAGAATTGAAAAGATACTCAAATTGCAAAAGTAAACATACTCAAACGATAGAAAGATACTCAGTTTGAAAGAAACACACGCCCACACTGGAAACACTCTCAAATTCAAGAGAAACTCGCATCAGAAAGCGTTACAGAAAGATACTCAAACGAGAATTGAAAAGATACTCAAATTGCAAAAGTAAACATACTCAAACGATAGAAAGATACTCAGTTTGAAAGAAACACACGCCCAGACTGGAAACACTCTCAAATTCAATAGAAACTCGCATCAGAAAGCCGTTCAGAAAGATACTCAAACGAGAATTGAAATGATACTCAAAGTGCAATAGTAAACATACTCAAACGATAGAAAGATACTCAGTTTGAAAGAAACACACTCCCACACTGGAAACACTCTCAAATTCAATAGAAACTCGCATCAGAAAGCCTTACAGAAAGATACTCAAACGAGAATTGTAAAGATACTCAAATTGCAATAGTAAACATACTCAAACGATAGAAACATACTCAGTTTGAAAGAAACACACGCCCACACTGGAAACACTCTCAAATTCAAGAGAAACTCGCATCAGAAAAACGTTCAGAAAGATACTCAAACGAGAATTGAAAAGATACTCAAATTGCAATAGTAAACATACTCAAACGATAGAAAGATACTCAGTTTGAAAGAAACACACGTCCACACTGGAAACACTCTCAAATTCAATAGAAACTCGAATCAGAAAGACTTACAGAAAGATACTCAAACGAGAATTGAAATGATACTCAAAGTGCATTATTAAACATACTAAAACGAAAGAAAGATACTCAGTTTGAAAGAAACACACGCCCACACTGTAAACACTCTCAAATTCAATAGAAACTCGCATCAGAAAGCCTTACAGAAAGATACTCAAACGAGAATTGAAAAGATACTCAAATTGCAATAGTAAACATACTCAAACGATAGAAAGATACTCAGTTTGAAAGAAACACACGCCCACACTGGAAACACTCTCAAATTCAAGAGAAACTCGCATCAGAAAAACGTTCAGAA
This sequence comes from Argentina anserina, assembly GCF_933775445.1. Classification (NCBI taxonomy): domain Eukaryota; kingdom Viridiplantae; phylum Streptophyta; class Magnoliopsida; order Rosales; family Rosaceae; genus Argentina; species Argentina anserina. The sequence goes on from NC_065876.1 coordinate 19,099,862, forward strand.
AGATACTCAAACGAGAATTGAAAAGATACTCAAATTGCAATAGTAAACATACTCAAACGATAGAAAGATACTCAGTTTGAAAGAAACACACGCCCACACTGGAAACACTCTCAAATTCAAGAGAAACACGCATCAGAAAGCCGTTCAGAAAGATACTCAAACGAGGATTGAAAAGTTACTCAAATTGCAATAGTAAACATACTCAAACGATAGAAAGATACTCAGTTTGAAAGAAACACACGCCCACACTGGAAACACTCTCAAATTCAAGAGAAACTCGCATCAGAAAAACGTTCAGAAAGATACTCAAACGAGAATTGAAAAGATACTCAAATTGCAATAGTAAACATACTCAAACGATAGAAAGATACTCAGTTTGAAAGAAACACACGCCCACACTGGAAACACTCTCAAATTCAATAGAAACTCGCATCAGAAAGCGTTATAGAAAGATACTCAAACGAGAATTGAAATGATACTCAAAGTGCAATATTAAACATACTCAAACGAAAGAAAGATACTCAGTTTGAAAGAAACACACGCCCACACTGGAAACACTCTCAAATTCAATAGAAACTCGCATCAGAAAGCCTTACAGAAAGATACTCAAACGAGAATTGTAAAGATACTCAAATTGCAATAGTAAACATACTCAAACGATAGAAACATACTCAGTTTGAAAGAAACACACGCCCACACTGGAAACACTCTCAAATTCAAGAGAAACTCGCATCAGAAAAACGTTCAGAAAGATACTCAAACGAGAATTGAAAAGATACTCAAATTGCAATAGTAAACATACTCAAACGATAGAAAGATACTCAGTTTGAAAGAAACACACGTCCACACTGGAAACACTCTCAAATTCAATAGAAACTCGAATCAGAAAGACTTACAGAAAGATACTCAAACGAGAATTGAAATGATACTCAAAGTGCATTATTAAACATACTAAAACGAAAGAAAGATACTCAGTTTGAAAGAAACACACGCCCACACTGGAAACACTCTCAAATTCAATAGAAACTCGCATCAGAAAGCCTTACAGAAAGATACTCAAACGAGAATTGAAAAGATACTCAAATTGCAATAGTAAACATACTCAAACGATAGAAAGATACTCAGTTTGAAAGAAACACACGCCCACACTGGAAACACTCTCAAATTCAAGAGAAACTCGCATCAGAAAAACGTTCAGAAAGATACTCAAACGAGAATTGAAAAGATACTCAAATTGCAATAGTAAACATACTCAAACGATAGAAAGATACTCAGTTTGAAAGAAACACACGCCCACACTGGAAACACTCACAAATTCAAGAGAAACACGCATCAGAAAGCCGTTCAGAAAGATACTCAAACGAGGATTGAAAAGATACTCAAATTGCAATAGTAAACATACTCAAACGATAGAAAGATACTCAGTTTGAAAGAAACACACGCCCACACTGGAAACACTCTCAAATTCAAGAGAAACTCGCATCAGAAATACGTTCAGAAAGATACTCAAACGAGAATTGAAAAGATACTCAAATTGCAATAGTAAACATACTCAAACGATAGAAAGATACTCAGTTTGAAAGAAACACACGCCCACACTGGAAACACTCTCAAATTCAATAGAAACTCGCATCAGAAAGCGTTATAGAAAGATACTCAAACGAGAATTGAAATGATACTCAAAGTGCAATATTAAACATACTCAAACGAAAGAAAGATACTCAGTTTGAAAGAAACACACGCCCACACTGGAAACACTCTCAAATTCAATAGAAACTCGCATCAGAAAGCCTTACAGAAAGATACTCAAACGAGAATTGAAAAGATACTCAAATTGCAATAGTAAACATACTCAAACGATAGAAAGATACTCAGTTTGAAAGAAACACAGGCCCACACTGGAAACACTCTCAAATTCAATAGAAACTCGCATCAGAAAGCGTTATAGAAAGATACTCAAACGAGAATTGAAATGATACTCAAAGTGCAATATTAAACATACTCAAACGAAAGAAAGATACTCAGTTTGAAAGAAACACACGCCCACACTGGAAACACTCTCAAATTCAATAGAAACTCGCATCAGAAAGCGTTACAGAAAGATACTCAAACGAGAATTGAAAAGATACTCAAATTGCAAAAGTAAACATACTCAAACGATAGAAAGATACTCAGTTTGAAAGAAACACAGGCCCACACTGGAAACACTCTCAAATTCAATAGAAACTCGCATCAGAAAGCCTTACAGAAAGATACTGAAACGAGAATTGAAATGATACTCAAAGTGCAATATTAAACATACTCAAACGAAAGAAAGATACTCAGTTTGAAAGAAACACACGCCCACACTGGAAACACTCTCAAATTCAATAGAAACTCGCATCAGAAAGCGTTACAGAAAGATACTCAAACGAGAATTGAAAAGATACTCAAATTGCAAAAGTAAACATACTCAAACGATAGAAAGATACTCAGTTTGAAAGAAACACAGGCCCACACTGGAAACACTCTCAAATTCAATAGAAACTCGCATCAGAAAGCCTTACAGAAAGATACTCAAACAAGAATTGAAAAGATACTCAAATTGCAATAGTAAACATACTCAAACGATAGAAAGATACTCAGTTTGAAAGAAACACACGCCCACACAGGAAACACTCTCAAATTCAAGAGAAACTCGCATCAGAAAAACGTTCAGAAAGATACTCAAACGAGAATTGAAAAGATACTCAAATTGCAAAAGTAAACATACTCAAACGATAGAAAGATACTCAGTTTGAAAGAAACACAGGCCCACACTGGAAACACTCTCAAATTCAATAGAAACTCGCATCAGAAAGCCTTACAGAAAGATACTGAAACGAGAATTGAAATGATACTCAAAGTGCAATATTAAACATACTCAAACGATAGAAAGATACTCAGTTTGAAAGAAACACACGCCCACACTGGAAACACTCTCAAATTCAATAGAAACTCGCATCAGAAAGCCTTACAGAAAGATACTCAAACAAGAATTGAAAAGATACTCAAATTGCAATAGTAAACATACTCAAACGATAGAAAGATACTCAGTTTGAAAGAAACACACGCCCACACTGGAAACACTCTCAAATTCAAGAGAAACTCGCATCAGAAAAACGTTCAGAAAGATACTCAAACGAGAATTGAAAAGATACTCAAATTGCAATAGTAAACATACTCAAACGATAGAAAGATACTCAGTTTGAAAGAAACACACGCCCACACTGGAAACACTCTCAAATTCAATAGAAACTCGCATCAGAAAGCGTTACAGAAAGATACTCAAACGAGAATTGAAAAGATACTCAAATTGCAAAAGTAAACATACTCAAACGATAGAAAGATACTCACTTTGAAAGAAACACAGGCCCACACTGGAAACACTCTCAAATTCAATAGAAACTCGCATCAGAAAGCGTTATAGAAAGATACTCAAACGAGAATTGAAATGATACTCAAAGTGCAATATTAAACATACTCAAACGAAAGAAAGATACTCAGTTTGAAAGAAACACACGCCCACACTGGAAACACTCTCAAATTCAATAGAAACTCGCATCAGAAAGCCTTACAGAAAGATACTCAAACGAGAATTGAAAAGATACTCAAATTGCAATAGTAAACATACTCAAACGATAGAAAGATACTCAGTTTGAAAGAAACACACGCCCACACTGGAAACACTCTCAAATTCAAGAGAAACTCGCATCAGAAAAACGTTCAGAAAGATACTCAAACGAGAATTGAAAAGATACTCAAATTGCAATAGTAAACATACTCAAACGATAGAAAGATACTCAGTTTGAAAGAAACACACGCCCACACAGGAAACACTCTCAAATTCAAGAGAAACACGCATCAGAAAGTTTTACAGAAAGATACTCAAACGAGAATTGAAAAGATACTCAAATTGCAATAGTAAACATACTCAAACGATAGAAAGATACTCAGTTTGAAAGAAACACACGTCCACACTGGAAACACTCTCAAATTCAATAGAAACTCGAATCAGAAAGACTTACAGAAAGATACTCAAACGAGAATTGAAATGATACTCAAAGTGCATTATTAAACATACTAAAACGAAAGAAAGATACTCAGTTTGAAAGAAACACACGCCCACACTGGAAACACTCTCAAATTCAATAGAAACTCGCATCAGAAAGCCTTACAGAAAGATACTCAAACGAGAATTGAAAAGATACTCAAATTGCAATAGTAAACATACTCAAACGATAGAAAGATACTCAGTTTGAAAGAAACACACGCCCACACTGGAAACACTCTCAAATTCAAGAGAAACTCGCATCAGAAAAACGTTCAGAAAGATACTCAAACGAGAATTGAAAAGATACTCAAATTGCAATAGTAAACATACTCAAACGATAGAAAGATACTCAGTTTGAAAGAAACACACGCCCACACTGGAAACACTCTCAAATTCAAGAGAAACACGCATCAGAAAGCCGTTCAGAAAGATACTCAAACGAGGATTGAAAAGTTACTCAAATTGCAATAGTAAACATACTCAAACGATAGAAAGATACTCAGTTTGAAAGAAACACACGCCCACACTGGAAACACTCTCAAATTCAAGAGAAACTCGCATCAGAAAAACGTTCAGAAAGATACTCAAACGAGAATTAAAAAGATACTCAAATTGCAATAGTAAACATACTCAAACGATAGAAAGATACTCAGTTTGAAAGAAACACACGCCCACACTGGAAACACTCTCAAATTCAATAGAAACTCGCATCAGAAAGCGTTACAGAAAGATACTCAAACGAGAATTGAAAAGATACTCAAATTGCAAAAGTAAACATACTCAAACGATAGAAAGATACTCACTTTGAAAGAAACAAAGGCCCACACTGGAAACACTCTCAAATTCAATAGAAACTCGCATCAGAAAGCGTTATAGAAAGATACTCAAACGAGAATTGAAATGATACTCAAAGTGCAATATTAAACATACTCAAACGAAAGAAAGATACTCAGTTTGAAAGAAACACACGCCCACACAGGAAACACTCTCAAATTCAAGAGAAACACGCATCAGAAAGTTTTACAGAAAGATACTCAAACGAGAATTGAAAAGATACTCAAATTGCAATAGTAAACATACTCAAACGATAGAAAGATACTCAGTTTGAAAGAAACACACGTCCACACTGGAAACACTCTCAAATTCAATAGAAACTCGAATCAGAAAGACTTACAGAAAGATACTCAAACGAGAATTGAAATGATACTCAAAGTGCATTATTAAACATACTAAAACGAAAGAAAGATACTCAGTTTGAAAGAAACACACGCCCACACTGGAAACACTCTCAAATTCAATAGAAACTCGCATCAGAAAGCCTTACAGAAAGATACTCAAACGAGAATTGAAAAGATACTCAAATTGCAATAGTAAACATACTCAAACGATAGAAAGATACTCAGTTTGAAAGAAACACACGCCCACACTGGAAACACTCTCAAATTCAAGAGAAACTCGCATCAGAAAAACGTTCAGAAAGATACTCAAACGAGAATTGAAAAGATACTCAAATTGCAATAGTAAACATACTCAAACGATAGAAAGATACTCAGTTTGAAAGAAACACACGCCCACACTGGAAACACTCTCAAATTCAAGAGAAACACGCATCAGAAAGCCGTTCAGAAAGATACTCAAACGAGGATTGAAAAGTTACTCAAATTGCAATAGTAAACATACTCAAACGATAGAAAGATACTCAGTTTGAAAGAAACACACGCCCACACTGGAAACACTCTCAAATTCAAGAGAAACTCGCATCAGAAAAACGTTCAGAAAGATACTCAAACGAGAATTAAAAAGATACTCAAATTGCAATAGTAAACATACTCAAACGATAGAAAGATACTCAGTTTGAAAGAAACACACGCCCACACTGGAAACACTCTCAAATTCAATAGAAACTCGCATCAGAAAGCGTTACAGAAAGATACTCAAACGAGAATTGAAAAGATACTCAAATTGCAAAAGTAAACATACTCAAACGATAGAAAGATACTCACTTTGAAAGAAACAAAGGCCCACACTGGAAACACTCTCAAATTCAATAGAAACTCGCATCAGAAAGCGTTATAGAAAGATACTCAAACGAGAATTGAAATGATACTCAAAGTGCAATATTAAACATACTCAAACGAAAGAAAGATACTCAGTTTGAAAGAAACACACGCCCACACTGGAAACACTCTCAAATTCAATAGAAACTCGCATCAGAAAGCCTTACAGAAAGATACTCAAACGAGAATTGAAAAGATACTCAAATTGCAATAGTAAACATACTCAAACGATAGAAAGATACTCAGTTTGAAAGAAACACAGGCCCACACTGGAAAAACTGTCAAATTCAATAGAAACTCGCATCAGAAAGCGTTATAGAAAGATACTCAAACGAGAATTGAAATGATACTCAAAGTGCAATATTAAACATACTCAAACGAAAGAAAGATACTCAGTTTGAAAGAAACACACGCCCACACTGGAAACACTCTCAAATTCAATAGAAACTCGCATCAGAAAGCGTTACAGAAAGATACTCAAACGAGAATTGAAAAGATACTCAAATTGCAAAAGTAAACATACTCAAACGATAGAAAGATACTCAGTTTGAAAGAAACACAGGCCCACACTGGAAACACTCTCAAATTCAATAGAAACTCGCATCAGAAAGCCTTACAGAAAGATACTGAAACGAGAATTGAAATGATACTCAAAGTGCAATATTAAACATACTCAACCGAAAGAAAGATACTCAGTTTGAAAGAAACACACGCCCACACTGGAAACACTCTCAAATTCAATAGAAACTCGCATCAGAAAGCCTTACAGAAAGATACTCAAACAAGAATTGAAAAGATACTCAAATTGCAATAGTAAACATACTCAAACGATAGAAAGATACTCAGTTTGAAAGAAACACACGCCCACACTGGAAACACTCTCAAATTCAAGAGAAACTCGCATCAGAAAAACGTTCAGAAAGATACTCAAACGAGAATTGAAAAGATACTCAAATTGCAAAAGTAAACATACTCAAACGATAGAAAGATACTCAGTTTGAAAGAAACACAGGCCCACACTGGAAACACTCTCAAATTCAATAGAAACTCGCATCAGAAAGCCTTACAGAAAGATACTGAAACGAGAATTGAAATGATACTCAAAGTGCAATATTAAACATACTCAAACGATAGAAAGATACTCAGTTTGAAAGAAACACACGCCCACACTGGAAACACTCTCAAATTCAATAGAAACTCGCATCAGAAAGCCTTACAGAAAGATACTCAAACAAGAATTGAAAAGATACTCAAATTGCAATAGTAAACATACTCAAACGATAGAAAGATACTCAGTTTGAAAGAAACACACGCCCACACTGGAAACACTCTCAAATTCAAGAGAAACTCGCATCAGAAAAACGTTCAGAAAGATACTCAAACGAGAATTGAAAAGATACTCAAATTGCAATAGTAAACATACTCAAACGATAGAAAGATACTCAGTTTGAAAGAAACACACGCCCACACTGGAAACACTCTCAAATTCAATAGAAACTCGCATCAGAAAGCGTTACAGAAAGATACTCAAACGAGAATTGAAAAGATACTCAAATTGCAAAAGTAAACATACTCAAACGATAGAAAGATACTCACTTTGAAAGAAACACAGGCCCACACTGGAAACACTCTCAAATTCAATAGAAACTCGCATCAGAAAGCGTTATAGAAAGATACTCAAACGAGAATTGAAATGATACTCAAAGTGCAATATTAAACATACTCAAACGAAAGAAAGATACTCAGTTTGAAAGAAACACACGCCCACACTGGAAACACTCTCAAATTCAATAGAAACTCGCATCAGAAAGCCTTACAGAAAGATACTCAAACGAGAATTGAAAAGATACTCAAATTGCAATAGTAAACATACTCAAACGATAGAAAGATACTCAGTTTGAAAGAAACACACGCCCACACTGGAAACACTCTCAAATTCAATAGAAACTCGCATCAGAAAAACGTTCAGAAAGATACTCAAACGAGAATTGAAAAGATACTCAAATTGCAATAGTAAACATACTCAAACGATAGAAAGATACTCAGTTTGAAAGAAACACACGCCCACACAGGAAACACTCTCAAATTCAAGAGAAACACGCATCAGAAAGTTTTACAGAAAGATACTCAAACGAGAATTGAAAAGATACTCAAATTGCAATAGTAAACATACTCAAACGATAGAAAGATACTCAGTTTGAAAGAAACACACGCCCACACTGGAAACACTCTCAAATTCAATAGAAACTCGCATCAGAAAGCGTTATAGAAAGATACTCAAACGAGAATTGAAATGATACTCAAAGTGCAATATTAAACATACTCAAACGAAAGAAAGATACTCAGTTTGAAAGAAACACACGCCCACACTGGAAACACTCTCAAATTCAATAGAAACTCGCATCAGAAAGCCTTACAGAAAGATACTCAAACGAGAATTGAAAAGATACTCAAATTGCAATAGTAAACATACTCAAACGATAGAAAGATACTCAGTTTGAAAGAAACACAGGCCCACACTGGAAACACTCTCAAATTCAATAGAAACTCGCATCAGAAAGCGTTATAGAAAGATACTCAAACGAGAATTGAAATGATACTCAAAGTGCAATATTAAACATACTCAAACGAAAGAAAGATACTCAGTTTGAAAGAAACACACGCCCACACTGGAAACACTCTCAAATTCAATAGAAACTCGCATCAGAAAGCGTTACAGAAAGATACTCAAACGAGAATTGAAAAGATACTCAAATTGCAAAAGTAAACATACTCAAACGATAGAAAGATACTCAGTTTGAAAGAAACACAGGCCCACACTGGAAACACTCTCAAATTCAATAGAAACTCGCATCAGAAAGCCTTACAGAATGATACTGAAACGAGAATTGAAATGATACTCAAAGTGCAATATTAAACATACTCAAACGAAAGAAAGATACTCAGTTTGAAAGAAACACACGCCCACACTGGAAACACTCTCAAATTCAATAGAAACTCGCATCAGAAAGCCTTACAGAAAGATACTCAAACAAGAATTGAAAAGATACTCAAATTGCAATAGTAAACATACTCAAACGATAGAAAGATACTCAGTTTGAAAGAAACACACGCCCACACTGGAAACACTCTCAAATTCAAGAGAAACTCGCATCAGAAAAACGTTCAGAAAGATACTCAAACGAGAATTGAAAAGATACTCAAATTGCAAAAGTAAACATACTCAAACGATAGAAAGATACTCAGTTTGAAAGAAACACAGGCCCACACTGGAAACACTCTCAAATTCAATAGAAACTCGCATCAGAAAGCCTTACAGAAAGATACTCAAACGAGAATTGAAATGATACTCAAAGTGCAATATTAAACATACTCAAACGAAAGAAAGATACTCAGTTTGAAAGAAACACACGCCCACACTGGAAACACTCTCAAATTCAATAGAAACTCGCATCAGAAAGCCTTACAGAAAGATACTCAAACAAGAATTGAAAAGATACTCAAATTGCAATAGTAAACATACTCAAACGATAGAAAGATACTCAGTTTGAAAGAAACACACGCCCACACTGGAAACACTCTCAAATTCAAGAGAAACTCGCATCAGAAAAACGTTCAGAAAGATACACAAACGAGAATTGAAAAGATACTCAAATTGCAATAGTAAACATACTCAAACGATAGAAAGATACTCAGTTTGAAAGAAACACACGCCCACACTGGAAACACTCTCAAATTCAATAGAAACTCGCATCAGAAAGCGTTACAGAAAGATACTCAAACGAGAATTGAAAAGATACTCAAATTGCAAAAGTAAACATACTCAAACGATAGAAAGATACTCACTTTGAAAGAAACACAGGCCCACACTGGAAACACTCTCAAATTCAATAGAAACTCGCATCAGAAAGCGTTATAGAAAGATACTCAAACGAGAATTGAAATGATACTCAAAGTGCAATATTAAACATACTCAAACGAAAGAAAGATACTCAGTTTGAAAGAAACACACGCCCACACTGGAAACACTCTCAAATTCAATAGAAACTCGCATCAGAAAGCCTTACAGAAAGATACTTAAACGAGAATTGAAAAGATACTCAAATTGCAATAGTAAACATACTCAAACGATAGAAAGATACTCAGTTTGAAAGAAACACACGCCCACACTGGAAACACTCTCAAATTCAAGAGAAACTCGCATCAGAAAAACGTTCAGAAAGATACTCAAACGAGAATTGAAAAGATACTCAAATTGCAATAGTAAACATACTCAAACGATAGAAAGATACTCAGTTTGAAAGAAACACACGCCCACACAGGAAACACTCTCAAATTCAAGAGAAACACGCATCAGAAAGTTTTACAGAAAGATACTCAAACGAGAATTGAAAAGATACTCAAATTGCAATAGTAAACATACTCAAACGATAGAAAGATACTCAGTTTGAAAGAAACACACGCCCACACTGGAAACACTCTCAAATTCAAGAGAAACTCGCATAAGAAAAACGTTCAGAAAGATACTCAAACGAGAATTGAAAAGATACTCAAATTGCAATAGTAAACATACTCAAACGATAGAAAGATACTTAGTTTGAAAGAAACACACGCCCACACAGGAAACACTCTCAAATTCAAGAGAAACACGCATCAGAAAGCCGTTCAGAAAGATACTCAAACGAGGATTGAAAAGTTACTCAAATTGCAATATTAAACATACTCAAACGATAGAAAGATACTCAGTTTGAAATAAACACAGGCCCACACTGGAAACACTCTCAAATTCAATAGAAACTCGCATCAGAAAGCGTTACAGAAAGATACTCAAACGAGAATTGAAAAGATACTCAAATTGCAAAAGTAAACATACTCAAACGATAGAAAGATACTCAGTTTGAAAGAAACACAGGCCCACACTGGAAACACTCTCAAATTCAATAGAAACTCGCATCAGAAAGCGTTACAGAAAGATACTCAAACGAGAATTGAAAAGATACTCAAATTGCAAAAGTAAACATACTCAAACGATAGAAAGATACTCAGTTTGAAAGAAACACACGCCCAGACTGGAAACACTCTCAAATTCAATAGAAACTCGCATCAGAAAGCCGTTCAGAAAGATACTCAAACGAGAATTGAAATGATACTCAGAGTGCAATAGTAAACATACTCAAACGATAGAAAGATACTCAGTTTGAAAGAAACACACGCCCATACTGGAAACACTCTCAAATTCAAGAGAAACTCGCATCAGAAAGCCGTTCAGAAAGATACTCAAACGAGAATTGAAATGATACTCAGAGTGCAATAGTAAACATACTCAAACGATAGAAAGATACTCAGTTTGAAAGAAACACACGCCCACACTGGAAACACTCTCAAATTCAATAGAAACTCGAACCAGAAAGACTTACAGAAAGATACTCAAACGAGAATTGAAAAGATACTCAAATTGCAAAAGTAAACATACTCAAACGATAGAAAGATACTCAGTTTGAAAGAAACACAGGCCCACACTGGAAACACTCTCAAATTCAAGAGAAACTCGCATCAGAAAAACGTTCAGAAAGATACTCAAACGAGAATTGAAAAGATACTCAAATTGCAATAGTAAACATACTCAAACGATAGAAAGATACTCAGTTTGAAAGAAACACACGCCCACACTGGAAACACTCTCAAATTCAATAGAAACTCGCATCAGAAAGCGTTACAGAAAGATACTCAAACGAGAATTGAAAAGATACTCAAATTGCAAAAGTAAACATACTCAAACGATAGAAAGATACTCACTTTGAAAGAAACAAAGGCCCACACTGGAAACACTCTCAAATTCAATAGAAACTCGCATCAGAAAGCGTTATAGAAAGATACTCAAACGAGAATTGAAATGATACTCAAAGTGCAATATTAAACATACTCAAACGAAAGAAAGATACTCAGTTTGAAAGAAACACACGCCCACACTGGAAACACTCTCAAATTCAATAGAAACTCGCATCAGAAAGCCTTACAGAAAGATACTCAAACGAGAATTGAAAAGATACTCAAATTGCAATAGTAAACATACTCAAACGATAGAAAGATACTCAGTTTGAAAGAAACACACGCCCACACTGGAAACACTCTCAAATTCAAGAGAAACTCGCATCAGAAAAACGTTCAGAAAGATACTCAAACGAGAATTGAAAAGATACTCAAAGTGCAATATTAAACATACTCAAACGATAGAAAGATACTCAGTTTGAAAGAAACACACGCCCACACAGGAAACACTCTCAAATTCAAGAGAAACACGCATCAGAAAGCCGTTCAGAAAGATACTCAAACGACGATTGAAAAGTTACTCAAATTGCAATATTAAACATACTCAAACGATAGAAAGATACTCAGTTTGAAAGAAACACAGGCCCACACTGGAAACACTCTCAAATTCAATAGAAACTCGCATCAGAAAGCGTTACAGAAAGATACTCAAACGAGAATTGAAAAGATACTCAAATTGCAATAGTAAACATACTCAAACGATAGAAAGATACTCAGTTTGAAAGAAACACAGGCCCACACTGGAAACACTCTCAAATTCAATAGAAACTCGCATCAGAAAGCGTTACAGAAAGATACTCAAACGAGAATTGAAAAGATACTCAAATTGCAAAAGTAAACATACTCAAACGATAGAAAGATACTCAGTTTGAAAGAAACACACGCCCACACTGGAAACACTCTCAAATTCAATAGAAACTCGCATCAGAAAGCCGTTCAGAAAGATACTCAAACGAGAATTGAAATGATAATCAGAGTGCAATAGTAAACATACTCAAACGATAGAAAGATACTCAGTTTGAAAGAAACACACGCCCACACTGGAAACACTCTCAAATTCAATAGAAACTCGCATCAGAAAGCCTTACAGAAAGATACTCAAACGAGAATTGAAAGGATACTCAAATTGCAAAAGTAAACATACTCAAACGATAGAAAGATACTCAGTTTGAAAGAAACACAGGCCCACACTGGAAACACTCTCAAATTCAATAGAAACTCGCATCAGAAAGCCTTACAGAAAGATACTCAAACGAGAATTGAAATGATACTCAAAGTGCAATATTAAACATACTCAAACGAAAGAAAGATACTCAGTTTGAAAGAAACACAGGCCCACACTGGAAACACTCTCAAATTCAATAGAAACTCGCATCAGAAAGCGTTATAGAAAGATACTCAAACGAGAATTGAAATGATACTCAAAGTGCAATATTAAACATACTCAAACGAAAGAAAGATACTCAGTTTGAAAGAAACACACGCCCACACTGGAAACACTCTAAAATTCAATAGAAACTCGCATCAGAAAGCCTTACAGAAAGATACTCAAACGAGAATTGAAAAGATACTCAAAGTGCAATAGTAAACATACTCAAACGATAGAAAGATACTCAGTTTGAAAGAAACACACTCCGACACTGGAAACACTCTCAAATTCAATAGAAACTCGGATCAGAAAGCCTTACAGAAAGATACTCAAACGAGAATTGTAAAGATACTCAAATTGCAATAGTAAACATACTCAAACGATAGAAACATACTCAGTTTGAAAGAAACACACGCCCACACTGGAAACACTCTCAAATTCAAGAGAAACTCGCATCAGAAAAACGTTCAGAAAGATACTCAAACGAGAATTGAAAAGATACTCAAATTGCAATAGTAAACATACTCAAACGATAGAAAGATACTCAGTTTGAAAGAAACACACGTCCACACTGGAAACACTCTCAAATTCAATAGAAACTCGAATCAGAAAGACTTACAGAAAGATACTGAAACGAGAATTGAAATGATACTCAAAGTGCATTATTAAACATACTAAAACGAAAGAAAGATACTCAGTTTGAAAGAAACACACGCCCACACTGGAAACACTCTCAAATTCAATAGAAACTCGCATCAGAAAGCCTTACAGAAAGATACTCAAACGAGAATTGAAAAGATACTCAAATTGCAATAGTAAACATACTCAAACGATAGAAAGATACTCAGTTTGAAAGAAACACACGCCCACACTGGAAACACTCTCAAATTTAAGAGAAACTCGCATCAGAAAAACGTTCAGAAAGATACTCAAACGAGAATTGAAAAGATACTCAAATTGCAATAGTAAACATACTCAAACGATAGAAAGATACTCAGATTGAAAGAAACACACGCCCACACAGGAAACACTCTCAAATTCAAGAGAAACACGCATCAGAAAGCCGTTCAGAAAGATACTCAAACGAGGATTGAAAAGTTACTCAAATTGCAATAGTAAACATACTCAAACGATAGAAGGATACTCAGTTTGAATGAAACACAGGCCCACACAGGAAACACTCTCAAATTCAAGAGAAAAACGCATCAGAAAGCCGTTCAGAAAGATACTCAAACGAGGATTGAAAAGTTACTCAAATTGCAATAGTAAACATACTCAAACGATAGAAAGATACTCAGTTTGAAAGAAACACACGCCCACACTGGAAACACTCTCAAATTCAAGAGAAACTCGCATCAGAAAGCGTTACAGAAAGATACTCAAACGAGAATTGAAAAGATACTCAAATTGCAAAAGTAAACATACTCAAACGATAGAAAGATACTCAGTTTGAAAGAAACACACGCCCAGACTGGAAACACTCTCAAATTCAATAGAAACTCGCATCAGAAAGCCGTTCAGAAAGATACTCAAACGAGAATTGAAATGATACTCAAAGTGCAATAGTAAACATACTCAAACGATAGAAAGATACTCAGTTTGAAAGAAACACACTCCCACACTTGCAAAACTCTCAAATTCAATAGAAACTCGCATCAGAAAGCCTTACAGAAAGATACTCAAACGAGAATTGTAAAGATACTCAAATTGCAATAGTAAACACTCAAACGATAGAAAGATACTCAGTTTGAAAGAAACACACGCCCACACTGGAAACACTCTCAAATTCAAGAGAAACTCGCATCAGAAAAACGTTCAGAAAGATACTCAAACGAGAATTGAAAAGATACTCAAATTGCAATAGTAAACATACTCAAACGATAGAAAGATACTCAGTTTGAAAGAAACACACGTCCACACTGGAAACACTCTCAAATTCAATAGAAACTCGAATCAGAAAGACTTACAGAAAGATACTCAAACGAGAATTGAAATGATACTCAAAGTGCATTATTAAACATACTAAAACGAAAGAAAGATACTCAGTTTGAAAGAAACACACACGCCCACACTGGAAACACTCTCAAATTCAATAGAAACTCGCATCAGAAAGCCTTACAGAAAGATACTCAAACGAGAATTGAAAAGATACTCAAATTGCAATAGTAAACATACTCAAACGATAGAAAGATACTCAGTTGGAAAGAAACACACGCCCACACTGGAAACACTCTCAAATTCAAGAGAAACTCGCATCAGAAAAACGTTCAGAAAGATACTCAAACGAGAATTGAAAAGATACTCAAATTGCAATAGTAAACATACTCAAACGATAGAAAGATACTCAGTTTGAAAGAAACACACGCCCACACTGGAAACACTCTCAAATTCAAGAGAAACACGCATCAGAAAGCCGTTCAGAAAGATACTCAAACGAGGATTGAAAAGTTACTCAAATTACAATAGTAAACATACTCAAACGATAGAAAGATACTCAGTTTGAAAGAAACACACGCCCACACTGGAAACACTCTCAAATTCAAGAGAAACTCGCATCAGAAAAACGTTCAGAAAGATACTCAAACGAGAATTGAAAAGATACTCAAATTGCAATAGTAAACATACTCAAACGATAGAAAGATACTCAGTTTGAAAGAAACACACGCCCACACTGGAAACACTCTCAAATTCAAGAGAAACTCGCATCAGAAAAACGTTCAGAAAGATACTCAAACGAGAATTGAAAAGATACTCAAATTGCAAAAGTAAACATACTCAAACGATAGAAAGATACTCAGTTTGAAAGAAACACACGCCCACACTGGAAACACTCTCAAATTCAAGAGAAACTCGCATCAGAAAGCGTTACAGAAAGATACTCAAACGAGAATTAAAAAGATACTCAAATTGCAAAAGTAAACATACTCAAACGATAGAAAGATACTCAGTTTGAAAGAAACACACGCCCAGACTGGAAACACTCTCAAATTCAATAGAAACTCGCATCAGAAAGCCGTTCAGAAAGATACTCAAACGAGAATTGAAATGATACTCAAAGTGCAATAGTAAACATACTCAAACGATAGAAAGATACTCAGTTTGAAAGAAACACACTCCCACACTGGAAACACTCTCAAATTCAATAGAAACTCGCATCAGAAAGCCTTACAGAAAGATACTCAAACGAGAATTGTAAAGATACTCAAATTGCAATAGTAAACATACTCAAACGATAGAAACATACTCAGTTTGAAAGAAACACACGCCCACACTGGAAACACTCTCAAATTCAAGAGAAACTCGCATCAGAAAAACGTTCAGAAAGATACTCAAACGAGAATTGAAAAGATACTCAAATTGCAATAGTAAACATAGTCAAACGATAGAAAGATACTCAGTTTGAAAGAAACACACGCCCACACTGGAAACACTCTCAAATTCAAGAGAAACTCGCATCAGAAAAACGTTCAGAAAGATACTCAAACGAGAATTGAAAAGATACTCAAATTGCAAAAGTAAACATACTCAAACGATAGAAAGATACTCAGTTTGAAAGAAACACACGCCCACACTGGAAACACTCTCAAATTCAAGAGAAACTCGCATCAGAAAGCGTTACAGAAAGATACTCAAACGAGAATTGAAAAGATACTCAAATTGCAAAAGTAAACATACTCAAACGATAGAAAGATACTCAGTTTGAAAGAAACACACGCCCAGACTGGAAACACTCTCAAATTCAATAGAAACTCGCATCAGAAAGCCGTTCAGAAAGATACTCAAACGAGAATTGAAAAGATACTCAAATTGCAATAGTAAACATACTCAAACGATAGAAAGATACTCAGTTTGAAAGAAACACACTCCCACACTTGCAAAACTCTCAAATTCAATAGAAACTCGCATCAGAAAGCCTTACAGAAAGATACTCAAACGAGAATTGAAAAGATACTCAAATTGCAATAGTAAACATACTCAAACGATAGAAAGATACTCAGTTTGAAAGAAACACAGGCCCACACTGGAAACACTCTCAAATTCAATAGAAACTCGCATCAGAAAGCGTTATAGAAAGATACTCAAACGAGAATTGAAATGATACTCAAAGTGCAATATTAAACATACTCAAACGAAAGAAAGATACTCAGTTTGAAAGAAACACAGGCCCACACTGGAAACACTCTCAAATTCAATAGAAACTCGCATCAGAAAGCGTTATAGAAAGATACTCAAACGAGAATTGAAATGATACTCAAAGTGCAATATTAAACATACTCAAACGAAAGAAAGATACTCAGTTTGAAAGAAACACACGCCCACACTGGAAACACTCTAAAATTCAATAGAAACTCGCATCAGAAAGCCTTACAGAAAGATACTCAAACGAGAATTGCAAAGATACTCAAATTGCAATAGTAAACATACTCAAACGATAGAAAGATACTCAGTTTGAAAGAAACACACCGCCCACACTGGAAACACTCTCAAATTTAAGAGAAACTCGCATCAGAAAAACGTTCAGAAAGATACTCAAACGAGAATTGAAAAGATACTCAAATTGCAATAGTAAACATACTCAAACGATAGAAAGATACTCAGATTGAAAGAAACACACGCCCACACAGGAAACACTCTCAAATTCAAGAGAAACTCGCATCAGAAAGCCGTTCAGAAAGATACTCAAACGAGAATTGAAAAGTTACTCAAATTGCAATAGTAAACATACTCAAACGATAGAAGGATACTCAGTTTGAATGAAACACAGGCCCACACTGGAAACACTCTCAAATTCAATAGAAACTCGCATCAGAAAGCGTTACAGAAAGATACTCAAACGAGAATTGAAAAGATACTCAAATTGCAAAAGTAAACATACTCAAACGATAGAAAGATACTCAGTTTGAAAGAAACACACGCCCACACTGGAAACAATCTCAAATTCAATAGAAACTCGCATCAGAAAGCGTTACAGAAAGATACTCAAACGAGAATTGAAAAGATACTCAAATTGCAAAAGTAAACATACTCAAACGATAGAAAGATACTCAGTTTGAAAGAAACACACGCCCAGACTGGAAACACTCTCAAATTCAATAGAAACTCGCATCAGAAAGCCGTTCAGAAAGATACTCAAACGAGAATTGAAATGATACTCAGAGTGCAATAGTAAACATACTCAAACGATAGAAAGATACTCAGTTTGAAAGAAACACACGCCCAGACTGGAAACACTCTCAAATTCAATAGAAACTCGCATCAGAGAGCGTTACAGAAAGATACTCAAACGAGAATTGAAAAGATACTCAAATTGCCAAAGTAAACATACACAAACGATAGAAAGATACTCAGTTTGAAAGAAACACAGGCCCACACTGGAAACACTCTCAAATTCAATAGAAACTCGCATCAGAAAGCCTTACAGAAAGATACTCAAACGAGAATTGAAAAGATACTCAAATTGCAATAGTAAACATACTTAAACGATAGAAAGATACTCAGTTTAAAAGAAACACACGCCCACACTAGAAACACTCTCAAATTCAAGAGAAACACGCATCAGAAAGCCGTTCAGAAAGATACTCAAACGAGGATTGAAAAGTTACTCAAATTGCAATAGTAAACATACTCAAACGATAGAAAGATACTCAGTTTGAAAGAAACACACGCCCACACTGGAAACACTCTCAAATTCAAAGAGAAACTCGCATCAGAAAGCGTTACAGAAAGATACTCAAACGAGAATTGAAAAGATACTCAAATTGCAAAAGTAAACATACTCAAACGATAGAAAGATACTCAGTTTGAAAGAAACACACGCCCAGACTGGAAACACTCTCAAATTCAATAGAAACTCGCATCAGAAAGCCGTTCAGAAAGATACTCAAACGAGAATTGAAATGATACTCAAAGTGCAATAGTAAACATACTCAAACGATAGAAAGATACTCAGTTTGAAAGAAACACACTCCCACACTGGAAACACTCTCAAATTCAATAGAAACTCGCATCAGAAAGCCTTACAGAAAGATACTCAAACGAGAATTGTAAAGATACTCAAATTGCAATAGTAAACATACTCAAACGATAGAAACATACTCAGTTTGAAAGAAACACACGCCCACACTGGAAACACTCTCAAATTCAAGAGAAACTCGCATCAGAAAAACGTTCAGAAAGATACTCAAACGAGAATTGAAAAGATACTCAAATTGCAATAGTAAACATACTCAAACGATAGAAAGATACTCAGTTTGAAAGAAACACACGTCCACACTGGAAACACTCTCAAATTCAATAGAAACTCGAATCAGAAAGACTTACAGAAAGATACTCAAACGAGAATTGAAATGATACTCAAAGTGCATTATTAAACATACTAAAACGAAAGAAAGATACTCAGTTTGAAAGAAACACACGCCCACACTGGAAACACTCTCAAATTCAATAGAAACTCGCATCAGAAAGCCTTACAGAAAGATACTCAAACGAGAATTGAAAAGATACTCAAATTGCAATAGTAAACATACTCAAACGATAGAAAGATACTCAGTTGGAAAGAAACACACGCCCACACTGGAAACACTCTCAAATTCAAGAGAAACTCGCATCAGAAAAACGTTCAGAAAGATACTCAAACGAGAATTGAAAAGATACTCAAATTGCAATAGTAAACATACTCAAACGATAGAAAGATACTCAGTTTGAAAGAAACACACGCCCACACTGGAAACACTCTCAAATTCAAGAGAAACTCGCATCAGAAAGCCGTTCAGAAAGATACTCAAACGAGGATTGAAAAGTTACTCAAATTGCAATAGTAAACATACTCAAACGATAGAAAGATACTCAGTTTGAAAGAAACACACGCCCACACTGGAAACACTCTCAAATTCAAGAGAAACTCGCATCAGAAAAACGTTCAGAAAGATACTCAAACGAGAATTGAAAAGATACTCAAATTGCAATAGTAAACATACTCAAACGATAGAAAGATACTCAGTTTGAAAGAAACACACGCCCACACTGGAAACACTCTCAAATTCAAGAGAAACTCGCATCAGAAAAACGTTCAGAAAGATACTCAAACGAGAATTGAAAAGATACTCAAATTGCAAAAGTAAACATACTCAAACGATAGAAAGATACTCAGTTTGAAAGAAACACACGCCCACACTGGAAACACTCTCAAATTCAAGAGAAACTCGCATCAGAAAGCGTTACAGAAAGATACTCAAACGAGAATTAAAAAGATACTCAAATTGCAAAAGTAAACATACTCAAACGATCGAAAGATACTCAGTTTGAAAGAAACACACGCCCAGACTGGAAACACTCTCAAATTCAATAGAAACTCGCATCAGAAAGCCGTTCAGAAAGATACTCAAACGAGAATTGAAATGATACTCAAAGTGCAATAGTAAACATACTCAAACGATAGAAAGATACTCAGTTTGAAAGAAACACACTCCCACACTGGAAACACTCTCAAATTCAATAGAAACTCGCATCAGAAAGCCTTACAGAAAGATACTCAAACGAGAATTGTAAAGATACTCAAATTGCAATAGTAAACATACTCAAACGATAGAAACATACTCAGTTTGAAAGAAACACACGCCCACACTGGAAACACTCTCAAATTCAAGAGAAACTCGCATCAGAAACACGTTCAGAAAGATACTCAAACGAGAATTGAAAAGATACTCAAATTGCAATAGTAAACATACTCAAACGATAGAAAGATACTCAGTTTGAAAGAAACACACGCCCACACTGGAAACACTCTCAAATTCAAGAGAAACTCGCATCAGAAAAACGTTCAGAAAGATACTCAAACGAGAATTGAAAAGATACTCAAATTGCAAAAGTAAACATACTCAAACGATAGAAAGATACTCAGTTTGAAAGAAACACACGCCCACACTGGAAACACTCTCAAATTCAAGAGAAACTCGCATCAGAAAGCGTTACAGAAAGATACTCAAACGAGAATTGAAAAGATACTCAAATTGCAAAAGTAAACATACTCAAACGATAGAAAGATACTCAGTTTGAAAGAAACACACGCCCAGACTGGAAACACTCTCAAATTCAATAGAAACTCGCATCAGAAAGCCGTTCAGAAAGATACTCAAACGAGAATTGAAATGATACTCAAAGTGCAATAGTAAACATACTCAAACGATAGAAAGATACTCAGTTTGAAAGAAACACACTCCCACACTGGAAACACTCTCAAATTCAATAGAAACTCGCATCAGAAAGCCTTACAGAAAGATACTCAAACGAGAATTGAAAAGATACTCAAATTGCAATAGTAAACATACTCAAACGATAGAAAGATACTCAGTTTGAAAGAAACACAGGCCCACACTGGAAACACTCTCAAATTCAATAGAAACTCGCATCAGAAAGCGTTATAGAAAGATACTCAAACGAGAATTGAAATGATACTCAAAGTGCAATATTAAACATACTCAAACGAAAGAAAGATACTCAGTTTGAAAGAAACACACGCCCACACTGGAAACACTCTCAAATTCAATAGAAACTCGCATCAGAAAGCGTTACAGAAAGATACTCAAACGAGAATTGAAAAGATACTCAAATTGCAAAAGTAAACATACTCAAACGATAGAAAGATACTCAGTTTGAAAGAAACACAGGCCCACACTGGAAACACTCTCAAATTCAATAGAAACTCGCATCAGAAAGCCTTACAGAAAGATACTGAAATGAGAATTGAAATGATACTCAAATTGCAATAGTAAACATACTCAAACGATAGAAAGATACTCAGTTTGAAAGAAACACACGTCCACACTGGAAACACTCTCAAATTCAATAGAAACTCGAATCAGAAAGACTTACAGAAAGATACTCAAACGAGAATTTAAATGATACTCAAAGTGCATTATTAAACATACTAAAACGAAAGAAAGATACTCAGTTTGAAAGAAACACACGCCCACACTGGAAACACTCTCAAATTCAATAGAAACTCGCATCAGAAAGCCTTACAGAAAGATACTCAAACGAGAATTGAAAAGATACTCAAATTGCAATAGTAAACATACTCAAACGATAGAAAGATACTCAGTTGGAAAGAAACACACGCCCACACTGGAAACACTCTCAAATTCAAGAGAAACTCGCATCAGAAAAACGTTCAGAAAGATACTCAAACGAGAATTGAAAAGATACTCAAATTGCAATAGTAAACATACTCAAACGATAGAAAGATACTCAGTTTGAAAGAAACACACGCCCACACTGGAAACACTCTCAAATTCAAGAGAAACACGCATCAGAAAGCCGTTCAGAAAGATACTCAAACGAGGATTGAAAAGTTACTCAAATTGCAATAGTAAACATACTCAAACGATAGAAAGATACTCAGTTTGAAAGAAACACACGCCCACACTGGAAACACTCTCAAATTCAATAGAAACTCGCATCAGAAAGCCTTACAGAAAGATACTCAAACGAGAATTGAAAAGATACTCAAATTGCAATAGTAAACATACTCAAACGATAGAAAGATACTCAGTTTGAAAGAAACACACGCCCACACTGGAAACACTCTCAAATTCAAGAGAAACTCGCATCAGAAAAACGTTCAGAAAGATACTCAAACGAGAATTGAAAAGATACTCAAATTGCAATAGTAAACATACTCAAACGATAGAAAGATACTCAGTTTGAAAGAAACACACGCCCACACTGGAAACACTCTCAAATTCAAGAGAAACTCGCATCAGAAAAACGTTCAGAAAGATACTCAAACGAGAATTGAAAAGATACTCAAATTGCAAAAGTAAACATACTCAAACGATAGAAAGATACTCAGTTTGAAAGAAACACACGCCCAGACTGGAAACACTCTCAAATTCAAGAGAAACTCGCATCAGAAAGCGTTACAGAAAGATACTCAAACGAGAATTAAAAAGATACTCAAATTGCAAAAGTAAACATACTCAAACGATAGAAAGATACTCAGTTTGAAAGAAACACACGCCCAGACTGGAAACACTCTCAAATTCAATAGAAACTCGCATCAGAAAGCCGTTCAGAAAGATACTCAAAC
This sequence comes from Argentina anserina, assembly GCF_933775445.1. Classification (NCBI taxonomy): domain Eukaryota; kingdom Viridiplantae; phylum Streptophyta; class Magnoliopsida; order Rosales; family Rosaceae; genus Argentina; species Argentina anserina. Next base: position 19,123,276 of record NC_065876.1, read on the forward strand.
GAGAATTGAAATGATACTCAAAGTGCAATAGTAAACATACTCAAACGATAGAAAGATACTCAGTTTTAAAGAAACACACTCCCACACTGGAAACACTCTCAAATTCAATAGAAACTCGCATCAGAAAGCCTTACAGAAAGATACTCAAACGAGAATTGTAAAGATACTCAAATTGCAATAGTAAACATACTCAAACGATAGAAACATACTCAGTTTGAAAGAAACACACGCCCACACTGGAAACACTCTCAAATTCAAGAGAAACTCGCATCAGAAAAACGTTCAGAAAGATACTCAAACGAGAATTGAAAAGATACTCAAATTGCAATAGTAAACATACTCAAACGATAGAAAGATACTCAGTTTGAAAGAAACACACGCCCACACTGGAAACACTCTCAAATTCAAGAGAAACTCGCATCAGAAAAACGTTCAGAAAGATACTCAAACGAGAATTGAAAAGATACTCAAATTGCAAAAGTAAACATACTCAAACGATAGAAAGATACTCAGTTTGAAAGAAACACACGCCCACACTGGAAACACTCTCAAATTCAAGAGAAACTCGCATCAGAAAGCGTTACAGAAAGATACTCAAACGAGAATTGAAAAGATACTCAAATTGCAATAGTAAACATACTCAAACGATAGAAAGATACTCAGTTTGAAAGAAACACACGCCCACACTGGAAACACTCTCAAATTCAAGAGAAACTCGCATCAGAAAAACGTTCAGAAAGATACACAAACGAGAATTGAAAAGATACTCAAATTGCAATAGTAAACATACTCAAACGATAGAAAGATACTCAGTTTGAAAGAAACACACGCCCACACTGGAAACACTCTCAAATTCAATAGAAACTCGCATCAGAAAGCGTTACAGAAAGATACTCAAACGAGAATTGAAAAGATACTCAAATTGCAAAAGTAAACATACTCAAACGATAGAAAGATACTCACTTTGAAAGAAACACAGGCCCACACTGGAAACACTCTCAAATTCAATAGAAACTCGCATCAGAAAGCGTTATAGAAAGATACTCAAACGAGAATTGAAATGATACTCAAAGTGCAATATTAAACATACTCAAACGAAAGAAAGATACTCAGTTTGAAAGAAACACACGCCCACACTGGAAACACTCTCAAATTCAATAGAAACTCGCATCAGAAAGCCTTACAGAAAGATACTTAAACGAGAATTGAAAAGATACTCAAATTGCAATAGTAAACATACTCAAACGATAGAAAGATACTCAGTTTGAAAGAAACACACGCCCACACTGGAAACACTCTCAAATTCAAGAGAAACTCGCATCAGAAAAACGTTCAGAAAGATACTCAAACGAGAATTGAAAAGATACTCAAATTGCAATAGTAAACATACTCAAACGATAGAAAGATACTCAGTTTGAAAGAAACACACGCCCACACAGGAAACACTCTCAAATTCAAGAGAAACACGCATCAGAAAGTTTTACAGAAAGATACTCAAACGAGAATTGAAAAGATACTCAAATTGCAATAGTAAACATACTCAAACGATAGAAAGATACTCAGTTTGAAAGAAACACACGCCCACACTGGAAACACTCTCAAATTCAAGAGAAACTCGCATAAGAAAAACGTTCAGAAAGATACTCAAACGAGAATTGAAAAGATACTCAAATTGCAATAGTAAACATACTCAAACGATAGAAAGATACTTAGTTTGAAAGAAACACACGCCCACACAGGAAACACTCTCAAATTCAAGAGAAACACGCATCAGAAAGCCGTTCAGAAAGATACTCAAACGAGGATTGAAAAGTTACTCAAATTGCAATATTAAACATACTCAAACGATAGAAAGATACTCAGTTTGAAATAAACACAGGCCCACACTGGAAACACTCTCAAATTCAATAGAAACTCGCATCAGAAAGCGTTACAGAAAGATACTCAAACGAGAATTGAAAAGATACTCAAATTGCAAAAGTAAACATACTCAAACGATAGAAAGATACTCAGTTTGAAAGAAACACAGGCCCACACTGGAAACACTCTCAAATTCAATAGAAACTCGCATCAGAAAGCGTTACAGAAAGATACTCAAACGAGAATTGAAAAGATACTCAAATTGCAAAAGTAAACATACTCAAACGATAGAAAGATACTCAGTTTGAAAGAAACACAGGCCCACACTGGAAACACTCTCAAATTCAAGAGAAACTCGCATCAGAAAAACGTTCAGAAAGATACTCAAACGAGAATTGAAAAGATACTCAAATTGCAATAGTAAACATACTCAAACGATAGAAAGATACTCAGTTTGAAAGAAACACAGGCCCACACTGGAAACACTCTCAAATTCAATAGAAACTCGCATCAGAAAGCGTTACAGAAAGATACTCAAACGAGAATTGAAAAGATACTCAAATTGCAAAAGTAAACATACTCAAACGATAGAAAGATACTCACTTTGAAAGAAACAAAGGCCCACACTGGAAACACTCTCAAATTCAATAGAAACTCGCATCAGAAAGCCTTACAGAAAGATACTCAAACGAGAATTGAAAAGATACTCAAATTGCAATAGTAAACATACTCAAACGATAGAAAGATACTCAGTTTGAAAGAAACACACGCCCACACTGGAAACACTCTCAAATTCAAGAGAAACTCGCATCAGAAAGCGTTATAGAAAGATACTCAAACGAGAATTGAAATGATACTCAAAGTGCAATATTAAACATACTCAAACGAAAGAAAGATACTCAGTTTGAAAGAAACACACGCCCACACTGGAAACACTCTCAAATTCAATAGAAACTCGCATCAGAAAGCCTTACAGAAAGATACTCAAACGAGAATTGAAAAGATACTCAAATTGCAATAGTAAACATACTCAAACGATAGAAAGATACTCAGTTTGAAAGAAACACAGGCCCACACTGGAAACACTCTCAAATTCAAGAGAAACTCGCATCAGAAAAACGTTCAGAAAGATACTCAAACGAGAATTGAAAAGATACTCAAATTGCAATAGTAAACATACTCAAACGATAGAAAGATACTCAGTTTGAAAGAAACACAGGCCCACACTGGAAACACTCTCAAATTCAATAGAAACTCGCATCAGAAAGCGTTACAGAAAGATACTCAAACGAGAATTGAAAAGATACTCAAATTGCAAAAGTAAACATACTCAAACGATAGAAAGATACTCACTTTGAAAGAAACAAAGGCCCACACTGGAAACACTCTCAAATTCAATAGAAACTCGCATCAGAAAGCGTTATAGAAAGATACTCAAACGAGAATTGAAATGATACTCAAAGTGCAATATTAAACATACTCAAACGAAAGAAAGATACTCAGTTTGAAAGAAACACACGCCCACACTGGAAACACTCTAAAATTCAATAGAAACTCGCATCAGAAAGCCTTACAGAAAGATACTCAAACGAGAATTGAAAAGATACTCAAATTGCAATAGTAAACATACTCAAACGATAGAAAGATACTCAGTTTGAAAGAAACACACGCCCACACTGGAAACACTCTCAAATTCAATAGAAACTCGCATCAGAAAAACGTTCAGAAAGATACTCAAACGAGAATTGAAAAGATACTCAAATTGCAATAGTAAACATACTCAAACGATAGAAAGATACTCAGTTTGAAAGAAACACACGCCCACACAGGAAACACTCTCAAATTCAAGAGAAACACGCATCAGAAAGCCGTTCAGAAAGATACTCAAACGACGATTGAAAAGTTACTCAAATTGCAATATTAAACATACTCAAACGATAGAAAGATACTCAGTTTGAAAGAAACACAGGCCCACACTGGAAACACTCTCAAATTCAATAGAAACTCGCATCAGAAAGCGTTACAGAAAGATACTCAAACGAGAATTGAAAAGATACTCAAATTGCAAAAGTAAACATACTCAAACGATAGAAAGATACTCAGTTTGAAAGAAACACAGGCCCACACTGGAAACACTCTCAAATTCAATAGAAACTCGCATCAGAAAGCGTTACAGAAAGATACTCAAACGAGAATTGAAAAGATACTCAAATTGCAAAAGTAAACATACTCAAACGATAGAAAGATACTCAGTTTGAAAGAAACACACGCCCAGACTGGAAACACTCTCAAATTCAATAGAAACTCGCATCAGAAAGCCGTTCAGAAAGATACTCAAACGAGAATTGAAATGATAATCAGAGTGCAATAGTAAACATACTCAAACGATAGAAAGATACTCAGTTTGAAAGAAACACACGCCCACACTGGAAACACTCTCAAATTCAATAGAAACTCGCATCAGAAAGCGTTACAGAAAGATACTCAAACGAGAATTGAAAGGATACTCAAATTGCAAAAGTAAACATACTCAAACGATAGAAAGATACTCAGTTTGAAAGAAACACAGGCCCACACTGGAAACACTCTCAAATTCAATAGAAACTCGCATCAGAAAGCCTTACAGAAAGATACTCAAACGAGAATTGAAATGATACTCAAAGTGCAATATTAAACATACTCAAACGAAAGAAAGATACTCAGTTTGAAAGAAACACAGGCCCACACTGGAAACACTCTCAAATTCAATAGAAACTCGCATCAGAAAGCGTTATAGAAAGATACTCAAACGAGAATTGAAATGATACTCAAAGTGCAATATTAAACATACTCAAACGAAAGAAAGATACTCAGTTTGAAAGAAACACACGCCCACACTGGAAACACTCTAAAATTCAATAGAAACTCGCATCAGAAAGCCTTACAGAAAGATACTCAAACGAGAATTGAAAAGATACTCAAATTGCAATAGTAAACATACTCAAACGATAGAAAGATACTCAGTTTGAAAGAAACACACGCCCACACTGGAAACACTCTCAAATTCAAGAGAAACTCGCATCAGAAAAACGTTCAGAAAGATACTCAAACGAGAATTGAAAAGATACTCAAATTGCAATAGTAAACATACTCAAACGATAGAAAGATACTCAGATTGAAAGAAACACACGCCCACACAGGAAACACTCTCAAATTCAAGAGAAACACGCATCAGAAAGCCGTTCAGAAAGATACTCAAACGAGGATTGAAAAGTTACTCAAATTGCAATAGTAAACATACTCAAACGATAGAAGGATACTCAGTTTGAATGAAACACAGGCCCACACTGGAAACACTCTCAAATTCAATAGAAACTCGCATCAGAAAGCGTTACAGAAAGATACTCAAACGAGAATTGAAAAGATACTCAAATTGCAAAAGTAAACATACTCAAACGATAGAAAGATACTCAGTTTGAAAGAAACACACGCCCAGACTGGAAACACTCTCAAATTCAATAGAAACTCGCATCAGAAAGCCGTTCAGAAAGATACTCAAACGAGAATTGAAATGATACTCAGAGTGCAATAGTAAACATACTCAAACGATAGAAAGATACTCAGTTTGAAAGAAACACACGCCCAGACTGGAAACACTCTCAAATTCAATAGAAAATCGCATCAGAGAGCGTTACAGAAAGATACTCAAACGAGAATTGAAAAGATACTCAAATTGCCAAAGTAAACATACACAAACGATAGAAAGATACTCAGTTTGAAAGAAACACAGGCCCACACTGGAAACACTCTCAAATTCAATAGAAACTCGCATCAGAAAGCCTTACAGAAAGATACTCAAACGAGAATTGAAAAGATACTCAAATTGCAATAGTAAACATACTTAAACGATAGAAAGATACTCAGTTTAAAAGAAACACACGCCCACACTAGAAACACTCTCAAATTCAAGAGAAACACGCATCAGAAAGCCGTTCAGAAAGATACTCAAACGAGGATTGAAAAGTTACTCAAATTGCAATAGTAAACATACTCAAACGATAGAAAGATACTCAGTTTGAAAGAAACACACGCCCACACTGGAAACACTCTTAAATTCAAGAGAAACTCGCATCAGAAAGCGTTACAGAAAGATACTCAAACGAGAATTGAAAAGATACTCAAATTGCAAAAGTAAACATACTCAAACGATAGAAAGATACTCAGTTTGAAAGAAACACACGCCCAGACTGGAAACACTCTCAAATTCAATAGAAACTCGCATCAGAAAGCCGTTCAGAAAGATACTCAAACGAGAATTGAAATGATACTCAAAGTGCAATAGTAAACATAGTCAAACGATAGAAAGATACTCAGTTTGAAAGAAACACACTCCCACACTGGAAACACTCTCAAATTCAATAGAAACTCGCATCAGAAAGCCTTACAGAAAGATACTCAAACGAGAATTGTAAAGATACTCAAATTGCAATAGTAAACATACTCAAACGATAGAAACATACTCAGTTTGAAAGAAACACACGCCCACACTGGAAACACTCTCAAATTCAAGAGAAACTCGCATCAGAAAAACGTTCAGAAAGATACTCAAACGAGAATTGAAAAGATACTCAAATTGCAATAGTAAACATACTCAAACGATAGAAAGATACTCAGTTTGAAAGAAATACACGTCCACACTGGAAACACTCTCAAATTCAATAGAAACTCGAATCAGAAAGACTTACAGAAAGATACTCAAACGAGAATTGAAATGATACTCAAAGTGCATTATTAAACATACTAAAACGAAAGAAAGATACTCAGTTTGAAAGAAACACACGCCCACACTGGAAACACTCTCAAATTCAATAGAAACTCGCATCAGAAAGCCTTACAGAAAGATACTCAAACGAGAATTGAAAAGATACTCAAATTGCAATAGTAAACATACTCAAACGATAGAAAGATACTCAGTTGGAAAGAAACACACGCCCACACTGGAAACACTCTCAAATTCAAGAGAAACTCGCATCAGAAAAACGTTCAGAAAGATACTCAAACGAGAATTGAAAAGATACTCAAATTGCAATAGTAAACATACTCAAACGATAGAAAGATACTCAGTTTGAAAGAAACACACGCCCACACTGGAAACACTCTCAAATTCAAGAGAAACACGCATCAGAAAGCCGTTCAGAAAGATACTCAAACGAGGATTGAAAAGTTACTCAAATTGCAATAGTAAACATACTCAAACGATAGAAAGATACTCAGTTTGAAAGAAACACACGCCCACACTGGAAACACTCTCAAATTCAAGAGAAACTCGCATCAGAAAAACGTTCAGAAAGATACTCAAACGAGAATTGAAAAGATACTCAAATTGCAATAGTAAACATACTCAAACGATAGAAAGATACTCAGTTTGAAAGAAACACACGCCCACACTGGAAACACTCTCAAATTCAAGAGAAACTCGCATCAGAAAAACGTTCAGAAAGATACTCAAACGAGAATTGAAAAGATACTCAAATTGCAATAGTAAACATACTCAAACGATAGAAAGATACTCAGTTTGAAAGAAACACACGCCCACACTGGAAACACTCTCAAATTCAAGAGAAACTCGCATCAGAAAGCGTTACAGAAAGATACTCAAACGAGAATTAAAAAGATACTCAAATTGCAAAAGTAAACATACTCAAACGATAGAAAGATACTCAGTTTGAAAGAAACACACGCCCAGACTGGAAACACTCTCAAATTCAATAGAAACTCGCATCAGAAAGCCGTTCAGAAAGATACTCAAACGAGAATTGAAATGATACTCAAAGTGCAATAGTAAACATACTCAAACGATAGAAAGATACTCAGTTTGAAAGAAACACACTCCCACACTGGAAACACTCTCAAATTCAATAGAAACTCGCATCAGAAAGCCTTACAGAAAGATACTCAAACGAGAATTGTAAAGATACTCAAATTGCAATAGTAAACATACTCAAACGATAGAAACATACTCAGTTTGAAAGAAACACACGCCCACACTGGAAACACTCTCAAATTCAAGAGAAACTCGCATCAGAAAAACGTTCAGAAAGATACTCAAACGAGAATTGAAAAGATACTCAAATTGCAATAGTAAACATAGTCAAACGATAGAAAGATACTCAGTTTGAAAGAAACACACGCCCACACTGGAAACACTCTCAAATTCAAGAGAAACTCGCATCAGAAAAACGTTCAGAAAGATACTCAAACGAGAATTGAAAAGATACTCAAATTGCAAAAGTAAACATACTCAAACGATAGAAAGATACTCAGTTTGAAAGAAACACACACCCACACTGGAAACACTCTCAAATTCAAGAGAAACTCGCATCAGAAAGCGTTACAGAAAGATACTCAAACGAGAATTGAAAAGATACTCAAATTGCAAAAGTAAACATACTCAAACGATAGAAAGATACTCAGTTTGAAAGAAACACACGCCCAGACTGGAAACACTCTCAAATTCAATAGAAACTCGCATCAGAAAGCCGTTCAGAAAGATACTCAAACGAGAATTGAAATGATACTCAAAGTGCAATAGTAAACATACTCAAACGATAGAAAGATACTCAGTTTGAAAGAAACACACTCCCACACTGGAAACACTCTCAAATTCAATAGAAACTCGCATCAGAAAGCCTTACAGAAAGATACTCAAACGAGAATTGAAAAGATACTCAAATTGCAATAGTAAACATACTCAAACGATAGAAAGATACTCAGTTTGAAAGAAACACAGGCCCACACTGGAAACACTCTCAAATTCAATAGAAACTCGCATCAGAAAGCGTTATAGAAAGATACTCAAACGAGAATTGAAATGATACTCAAAGTGCAATATTAAACATACTCAAACGAAAGAAAGATACTCAGTTTGAAAGAAACACAGGCCCACACTGGAAACACTCTCAAATTCAATAGAAACTCGCATCAGAAAGCGTTATAGAAAGATACTCAAACGAGAATTGAAATGATACTCAAAGTGCAATATTAAACATACTCAAACGAAAGAAAGATACTCAGTTTGAAAGAAACACACGCCCACACTGGAAACACTCTAAAATTCAATAGAAACTCGCATCAGAAAGCCTTACAGAAAGATACTCAAACGAGAATTGAAAAGATACTCAAATTGCAATAGTAAACATACTCAAACGATAGAAAGATACTCAGTTTGAAAGAAACACACGCCCACACTGGAAACACTCTCAAATTTAAGAGAAACTCGCATCAGAAAAACGTTCAGAAAGATACTCAAACGAGAATTGAAAAGATACTCAAATTGCAATAGTAAACATACTCAAACGATAGAAAGATACTCAGATTGAAAGAAACACACGCCCACACAGGAAACACTCTCAAATTCAAGAGAAACACGCATCAGAAAGCCGTTCAGAAAGATACTCAAACGAGGATTGAAAAGTTACTCAAATTGCAATAGTAAACATACTCAAACGATAGAAGGATACTCAGTTTGAATGAAACACAGGCCCACACTGGAAACACTCTCAAATTCAATAGAAACTCGCATCAGAAAGCGTTACAGAAAGATACTCAAACGAGAATTGAAAAGATACTCAAATTGCAAAAGTAAACATACTCAAACGATAGAAAGATACTCAGTTTGAAAGAAACACACGCCCACACTGGAAACATTCTCAAATTCAATAGAAACTCGCATCAGAAAGCGTTACAGAAAGATACTCAAACGAGAATTGAAAAGATACTCAAATTGCAAAAGTAAACATACTCAAACGATAGAAAGATACTCAGTTTGAAAGAAACACACGCCCAGACTGGAAACACTCTCAAATTCAATAGAAACTCGCATCAAAAAGCCGTTCAGAAAGATACTCAAACGAGAATTGAAATGATACTCAGAGTGCAATAGTAAACATACTCAAACGATAGAAAGATACTCAGTTTGAAAGAAACACACGCCCAGACTGGAAACACTCTCAAATTCAATAGAAACTCGCATCAGAGAGCGTTACAGAAAGATACTCAAACGAGAATTGAAAAGATACTCAAATTGCCAAAGTAAACATACACAAACGATAGAAAGATACTCAGTTTGAAAGAAACACAGGCCCACACTGGAAACACTCTCAAATTCAATAGAAACTCGCATCAGAAAGCCTTACAGAAAGATACTCAAACGAGAATTGAAAAGATACTCAAATTGCAATAGTAAACATACTTAAACGATAGAAAGATACTCAGTTTAAAAGAAACACACGCCCACACTAGAAACACTCTCAAATTCAAGAGAAACACGCATCAGAAAGCCGTTCAGAAAGATACTCAAACGAGGATTGAAAAGTTACTCAAATTGCAATAGTAAACATACTCAAACGATAGAAAGATACTCAGTTTGAAAGAAACACACGCCCACACTGGAAACACTCTCAAATTCAAGAGAAACTCGCATCAGAAAGCGTTACAGAAAGATACTCAAACGAGAATTGAAAAGATACTCAAATTGCAAAAGTAAACATACTCAAACGATAGAAAGATACTCAGTTTGAAAGAAACACACGCCCAGACTGGAAACACTCTCAAATTCAATAGAAACTCGCATCAGAAAGCCGTTCAGAAAGATACTCAAACGAGAATTGAAATGATACTCAAAGTGCAATAGTAAACATACTCAAACGATAGAAAGATACTCAGTTTGAAAGAAACACACTCCCACACTGGAAACACTCTCAAATTCAATAGAAACTCGCATCAGAAAGCCTTACAGAAAGATACTCAAACGAGAATTGTAAAGATACTCAAATTGCAATAGTAAACATACTCAAACGATAGAAACATACTCAGTTTGAAAGAAACACACGCCCACACTGGAAACACTCTCAAATTCAAGAGAAACTCGCATCAGAAAAACGTTCAGAAAGATACTCAAACGAGAATTGAAAAGATACTCAAATTGCAATAGTAAACATACTCAAACGATAGAAAGATACTCAGTTTGAAAGAAACACACGCCCACACTGGAAACACTCTCAAATTCAATAGAAACTCGAATCAGAAAGACTTACAGAAAGATACTCAAACGAGAATTGAAATGATACTCAAAGTGCATTATTAAACATACTAAAACGAAAGAAAGATACTCAGTTTGAAAGAAACACACGCCCACACTGGAAACACTCTCAAATTCAATAGAAACTCGAATCAGAAAGACTTACAGAAAGATACTCAAACGAGAATTGAAATGATACTCAAAGTGCATTATTAAACATACTAAAACGAAAGAAAGATACTCAGTTTGAAAGAAACACACGCCCACACTGGAAACACTCTCAAATTCAATAGAAACTCGCATCAGAAAGCCTTACAGAAAGATACTCAAACGAGAATTGAAAAGATACTCAAATTGCAATAGTAAACATACTCAAACGATAGAAAGATACTCAGTTGGAAAGAAACACACGCCCACACTGGAAACACTCTCAAATTCAAGAGAAACTCGCATCAGAAAAACGTTCAGAAAGATACTCAAACGAGAATTGAAAAGATACTCAAATTGCAATAGTAAACATACTCAAACGATAGAAAGATACTCAGTTTGAAAGAAACACACGCCCACACTGGAAACACTCTCAAATTCAAGAGAAACACGCATCAGAAAGCCGTTCAGAAAGATACTCAAACGAGGATTGAAAAGTTACTCAAATTGCAATAGTAAACATACTCAAACGATAGAAAGATACTCAGTTTGAAAGAAACACACGCCCACACTGGAAACACTCTCAAATTCAAGAGAAACTCGCATCAGAAAGCCGTTCAGAAAGATAGTCAAACGAGAATTGAAAAGATACTCAAATTGCAAAAGTAAACATACTCAAACGATAGAAAGATACTCAGTTTGAAAGAAACACACGCCCACACTGGAAACACTCTCAAATTCAAGAGAAACTCGCATCAGAAAGCGTTACAGAAAGATACTCAAACGAGAATTAAAAAGATACTCAAATTGCAAAAGTAAACATACTCAAACGATAGAAAGATACTCAGTTTGAAAGAAACACACGCCCAGACTGGAAACACTCTCAAATTCAATAGAAACTCGCATCAGAAAGCCGTTCAGAAAGATACTCAAACGAGAATTGAAATGATACTCAGAGTGCAATAGTAAACATACTCAAACGATAGAAAGATACTCAGTTTGAAAGAAACACACGCCCAGACTGGAAACACTCTCAAATTCAATAGAAACTCGCATCAGAGAGCGTTACAGAAAGATACTCAAACGAGAATTGAAAAGATACTCAAATTGCCAAAGTAAACATACACAAACGATAGAAAGATACTCAGTTTGAAAGAAACACAGGCCCACACTGGAAACACTCTCAAATTCAATAGAAACTCGCATCAGAAAGCCTTACAGAAAGATACTCAAACGAGAATTGAAAAGATACTCAAATTGCAATAGTAAACATACTTAAACGATAGAAAGATACTCAGTTTAAAAGAAACACACGCCCACACTAGAAACACTCTCAAATTCAAGAGAAACACGCATCAGAAAGCCGTTCAGAAAGATACTCAAACGAGGATTGAAAAGTTACTCAAATTGCAATAGTAAACATACTCAAACGATAGAAAGATACTCAGTTTGAAAGAAACACACGCCCACACTGGAAACACTCTCAAATTCAAGAGAAACTCGCATCAGAAAGCGTTACAGAAAGATACTCAAACGAGAATTGAAAAGATACTCAAATTGCAAAAGTAAACATACTCAAACGATAGAAAGATACTCAGTTTGAAAGAAACACACGCCCAGACTGGAAACACTCTCAAATTCAATAGAAACTCGCATCAGAAAGCCGTTCAGAAAGATACTCAAACGAGAATTGAAATGATACTCAAAGTGCAATAGTAAACATACTCAAACGATAGAAAGATACTCAGTTTGAAAGAAACACACTCCCACACTGGAAACACTCTCAAATTCAATAGAAACTCGCATCAGAAAGCCTTACAGAAAGATACTCAAACGAGAATTGTAAAGATACTCAAATTGCAATAGTAAACATACTCAAACGATAGAAACATACTCAGTTTGAAAGAAACACACGCCCACACTGGAAACACTCTCAAATTCAAGAGAAACTCGCATCAGAAAAACGTTCAGAAAGATACTCAAACGAGAATTGAAAAGATACTCAAATTGCAATAGTAAACATACTCAAACGATAGAAAGATACTCAGTTTGAAAGAAACACACGTCCACACTGGAAACACTCTCAAATTCAATAGAAACTCGAATCAGAAAGACTTACAGAAAGATACTCAAACGAGAATTGAAATGATACTCAAAGTGCATTATTAAACATACTAAAACGAAAGAAAGATACTCAGTTTGAAAGAAACACACGCCCACACTGGAAACACTCTCAAATTCAATAGAAACTCGCATCAGAAAGCCTTACAGAAAGATACTCAAACGAGAATTGAAAAGATACTCAAATTGCAATAGTAAACATACTCAAACGATAGAAAGATACTCAGTTGGAAAGAAACACACGCCCACACTGGAAACACTCTCAAATTCAAGAGAAACTCGCATCAGAAAAACGTTCAGAAAGATACTCAAACGAGAATTGAAAAGATACTCAAATTGCAATAGTAAACATACTCAAACGATAGAAAGATACTCAGTTTGAAAGAAACACACGCCCACACTGGAAACACTCTCAAATTCAAGAGAAACACGCATCAGAAAGCCGTTCAGAAAGATACTCAAACGAGGATTGAAAAGTTACTCAAATTGCAATAGTAAACATACTCAAACGATAGAAACATACTCAGTTTGAAAGAAACACACGCCCACACTGGAAACACTCTCAAATTCAAGAGAAACTCGCATCAGAAAAACGTTCAGAAAGATACTCAAACGAGAATTGAAAAGATACTCAAATTGCAATAGTAAACATACTCAAACGATAGAAAGATACTCAGTTTGAAAGAAACACACGCCCACACTGGAAACACTCTCAAATTCAAGAGAAACTCGCATCAGAAAAACGTTCAGAAAGATACTCAAACGAGAATTGAAAAGATACTCAAATTGCAAAAGTAAACATACTCAAACGATAGAAAGATACTCAGTTTGAAAGAAACACACGCCCACACTGGAAACACTCTCAAATTCAAGAGAAACTCGCATCAGAAAGCGTTACAGAAAGATACTCAAACGAGAATTAAAAAGATACTCAAATTGCAAAAGTAAACATACTCAAACGATAGAAAGATACTCAGTTTGAAAGAAACACACGCCCAGACTGGAAACACTCTCAAATTCAATAGAAACTCGCATCAGAAAGCCGTTCAGAAAGATACTCAAACGAGAATTGAAATGATACTCAAAGTGCAATAGTAAACATACTCAAACGATAGAAAGATACTCAGTTTGAAAGAAACACACTCCCACACTGGAAACACTCTCAAATTCAATAGAAACTCGCATCAGAAAGCCTTACAGAAAGATACTCAAACGAGAATTGTAAAGATACTCAAATTGCAATAGTAAACATACTCAAACGATAGAAACATACTCAGTTTGAAAGAAACACACGCCCACACTGGAAACACTCTCAAATTCAAGAGAAACTCGCATCAGAAAAACGTTCAGAAAGATACTCAAACGAGAATTGAAAAGATACTCAAATTGCAATAGTAAACATACTCAAACGATAGAAAGATACTCAGTTTGAAAGAAACACACGCCCACACTGGAAACACTCTCAAATTCAAGAGAAACTCGCATCAGAAAAACGTTCAGAAAGATACTCAAACGAGAATTGAAAAGATACTCAAATTGCAAAAGTAAACATACTCAAACGATAGAAAGATACTCAGTTTGAAAGAAACACACGCCCACACTGGAAACACTCTCAAATTCAAGAGAAACTCGCATCAGAAAGCGTTACAGAAAGATACTCAAACGAGAATTGAAAAGATACTCAAATTGCAAAAGTAAACATACTCAAACGATAGAAAGATACTCAGTTTGAAAGAAACACACGCCCAGACTGGAAACACTCTCAAATTCAATAGAAACTCGCATCAGAAAGCCGTTCAGAAAGATACTCAAACGAGAATTGAAATGATACTCAAAGTGCAATAGTAAACATACTCAAACGATAGAAAGATACTCAGTTTGAAAGAAACACACTCCCACACTGGAAACACTCTCAAATTCAATAGAAACTCGCATCAGAAAGCCTTACAGAAAGATACTCAAACGAGAATTGAAAAGATACTCAAATTGCAATAGTAAACATACTCAAACGATAGAAAGATACTCAGTTTGAAAGAAACACAGGCCCACACTGGAAACACTCTCAAATTCAATAGAAACTCGCATCAGAAAGCGTTATAGAAAGATACTCAAACGAGAATTGAAATGATACTCAAAGTGCAATATTAAACATACTCAAACGAAAGAAAGATACTCAGTTTGAAAGAAACACACGCCCACACTGGAAACACTCTCAAATTCAATAGAAACTCGCATCAGAAAGCGTTACAGAAAGATACTCAAACGAGAATTGAAAAGATACTCAAATTGCAAAAGTAAACATACTCAAACGATAGAAAGATACTCAGTTTGAAAGAAACACAGGCCCACACTGGAAACACTCTCAAATTCAATAGAAACTCGCATCAGAAAGCCTTACAGAAAGATACTGAAACGAGAATTGAAATGATACTCAAATTGCAATAGTAAACATACTCAAACGATAGAAAGATACTCAGTTTGAAAGAAACACACGTCCACACTGGAAACACTCTCAAATTCAATAGAAACTCGAATCAGAAAGACTTACAGAAAGATACTCAAACGAGAATTGAAATGATACTCAAAGTGCATTATTAAACATACTAAAACGAAAGAAAGATACTCAGTTTGAAAGAAACACACGCCCACACTGGAAACACTCTCAAATTCAATAGAAACTCGCATCAGAAAGCCTTACAGAAAGATACTCAAACGAGAATTGAAAAGATACTCAAATTGCAATAGTAAACATACTCAAACGATAGAAAGATACTCAGTTTGAAAGAAACACACGCCCACACTGGAAACACTCTCAAATTCAAGAGAAACTCGCATCAGAAAAACGTTCAGAAAGATACTCAAACGAGAATTGAAAAGATACTCAAATTGCAATAGTAAACATACTCAAACGATAGAAAGATACTCAGTTTGAAAGAAACACACGCCCACACTGGAAACACTCTCAAATTCAAGAGAAACACGCATCAGAAAGCCGTTCAGAAAGATACTCAAACGAGGATTGAAAAGTTACTCAAATTGCAATAGTAAACATACTCAAACGATAGAAAGATACTCAGTTTGAAAGAAACACACGCCCACACTGGAAACACTCTCAAATTCAAGAGAAACTCGCATCAGAAAAACGTTCAGAAAGATACTCAAACGAGAATTGAAAAGATACTCAAATTGCAATAGTAAACATACTCAAACGATAGAAAGATACTCAGTTTGAAAGAAACACACGCCCACACTGGAAACACTCTCAAATTCAATAGAAACTCGCATCAGAAAGCGTTATAGAAAGATACTCAAACGAGAATTGAAATGATACTCAAAGTGCAATATTAAACATACTCAAACGAAAGAAAGATACTCAG
The DNA here is from genome assembly GCF_933775445.1 of Argentina anserina. Taxonomy (NCBI): domain Eukaryota; kingdom Viridiplantae; phylum Streptophyta; class Magnoliopsida; order Rosales; family Rosaceae; genus Argentina; species Argentina anserina. The sequence continues at coordinate 19,139,839 of NC_065876.1, forward strand.
TTTGAAAGAAACACACGCCCACACTGGAAACACTCTCAAATTCAATAGAAACTCGCATCAGAAAGCCTTACAGAAAGATACTCAAACGAGAATTGAAAAGATACTCAAATTGCAATAGTAAACATACTCAAACGATAGAAAGATACTCAGTTTGAAAGAAACACAGGCCCACACTGGAAACACTCTCAAATTCAATAGAAACTCGCATCAGAAAGCGTTATAGAAAGATACTCAAACGAGAATTGAAATGATACTCAAAGTGCAATATTAAACATACTCAAACGAAAGAAAGATACTCAGTTTGAAAGAAACACACGCCCACACTGGAAACACTCTCAAATTCAATAGAAACTCGCATCAGAAAGCGTTACAGAAAGATACTCAAACGAGAATTGAAAAGATACTCAAATTGCAAAAGTAAACATACTCAAACGATAGAAAGATACTCAGTTTGAAAGAAACACAGGCCCACACTGGAAACACTCTCAAATTCAATAGAAACTCGCATCAGAAAGCCTTACAGAAAGATACTGAAACGAGAATTGAAATGATACTCAAAGTGCAATATTAAACATACTCAAACGATAGAAAGATACTCAGTTTGAAAGAAACACACGCCCACACTGGAAACACTCTCAAATTCAATAGAAACTCGCATCAGAAAGCCTTACAGAAAGATACTCAAACAAGAATTGAAAAGATACTCAAATTGCAATAGTAAACATACTCAAACGATAGAAAGATACTCAGTTTGAAAGAAACACACGCCCACACTGGAAACACTCTCAAATTCAAGAGAAACTCGCATCAGAAAAACGTTCAGAAAGATACTCAAACGAGAATTGAAAAGATACTCAAATTGCAAAAGTAAACATACTCAAACGATAGAAAGATACTCAGTTTGAAAGAAACACAGGCCCACACTGGAAACACTCTCAAATTCAATAGAAACTCGCATCAGAAAGCCTTACAGAAAGATACTGAAACGAGAATTGAAATGATACTCAAAGTGCAATATTAAACATACTCAAACGAAAGAAAGATACTCAGTTTGAAAGAAACACACGCCCACACTGGAAACACTCTCAAATTGCAATAGAAACTCGCATCAGAAAGCCTTACAGAAACATACTCAAACAAGAATTGAAAAGATACTCAAATTGCAATAGTAAACATACTCAAACGATAGAAAGATACTCAGTTTGAAAGAAACACACGCCCACACTGGAAACACTCTCAAATTCAAGAGAAACTCGCATCAGAAAAACGTTCAGAAAGATACTCAAACGAGAATTGAAAAGATACTCAAATTGCAAAAGTAAACATACTCAAACGATAGAAAGATACTCACTTTGAAAGAAACACAGGCCCACACTGGAAACACTCTCAAATTCAATAGAAACTCGCATCAGAAAGCGTTATAGAAAGATACTCAAACGAGAATTGAAATGATACTCAAAGTGCAATATTAAACATACTCAAACGAAAGAAAGATACTCAGTTTGAAAGAAACACACGCCCACACTGGAAACACTCTCAAATTCAATAGAAACTCGCATCAGAAAGCCTTACAGAAAGATACTCAAACGAGAATTGAAAAGATACTCAAATTGCAATAGTAAACACACTCAAACGATAGAAAGATACTCAGTTTGAAAGAAACACACGCCCACACTGGAAACACTCTCAAATTCAAGAGAAACTCGCATCAGAAAAACGTTCAGAAAGATACTCAAACGAGAATTGAAAAGATACTCAAATTGCAAAAGTAAACATACTCAAACGATAGAAAGATACTCAGTTTGAAAGAAACACACGCCCAGACTGGAAACACTCTCAAATTCAATAGAAACTCGCATCAGAAAGCCTTACAGAAAGATACTGAAACGAGAATTGAAATGATACTCAAAGTGCAATATTAAACATACTCAAACGAAAGAAAGATACTCAGTTTGAAAGAAACACACGCCCACACTGGAAACACTCTCAAATTCAATAGAAACTCGCATCAGAAAGCCTTACAGAAAGATACTCAAACGAGAATTGAAAAGATACTCAAATTGCAAAAGTAAACATACTCAAACGATAGAAAGATACTCACTTTGACAGAAACACAGGCCCACACTGGAAACACTCTCAAATTCAATAGAAACTCGCATCAGAAAGCGTTATAGAAAGATACTCAAACGAGAATTGAAATGATACTCAAAGTGCAATATTAAACATACTCAAACGATAGAAAGATACTCAATTTGAAAGAAACACACGCCCACACAGGAAACACTCTCAAATTCAAGAGAAACACGCATCAGAAAGCCGTTCAGAAAGATACTCAAACGACGATTGAAAAGTTACTCAAATTGCAATATTAAACATACTCAAACGATAGAAAGATACTCAGTTTTAAAGAAACACAGGCCCACACTGGAAACACTCTCAAATTCAATAGAAACTCGCATCAGAAAGCGTTACAGAAAGATACTCAAACGAGAATTGAAAAGATACTCAAATTGCAAAAGTAAACATACTCAAACGATAGAAAGATACTCAGTTTGAAAGAAACACAGGCCCACACTGGAAACACTCTCAAATTCAATAGAAACTCGCATCAGAAAGCGTTACAGAAAGATACTCAAACGAGAATTGAAAAGATACTCAAATTGCAAAAGTAAACATACTCAAACGATAGAAAGAAACTCAGTTTGAAAGAAACACACGCCCAGACTGGAAACACTCTCAAATTCAATAGAAACTCGCATCAGAAAGCCGTTTAGAAAGATACTCAAACGAGAATTGAAATGATAATCAGAGTGCAATAGTAAACATACTCAAACGATAGAAAGATACTCAGTTTGAAAGAAACACACGCCCACACTGGAAACACTCTCAAATTCAATAGAAACTCGCATCAGAAAGCGTTACAGAAAGATACTCAAACGAGAATTGAAAAGATACTCAAATTGCAAAAGTAAACATACTCAAACGATAGAAAGATACTCAGTTTGAAAGAAACACAGGCCCACACTGGAAACACTCTCAAATTCAATAGAAACTCGCATCAGAAAGCCTTACAGAAAGATACTCAAACGAGAATTGAAATGATACTCAAAGTGCAATATTAAACATACTCAAACGAAAGAAAGATACTCAGTTTGAAAGAAACACAGGCCCACACTGGAAACACTCTCAAATTCAATAGAAACTCGCATCAGAAAGCGTTATAGAAAGATACTCAAACGAGAATTGAAATGATACTCAAAGTGCAATATTAAACATACTCAAACGAAAGAAAGATACTCAGTTTGAAAGAAACACACGCCCACACTGGAAACACTCTAAAATTCAATAGAAACTCGCATCAGAAAGCCTTACAGAAAGATACTCAAACGAGAATTGAAAAGATACTCAAATTGCAATAGTAAACACACTCAAACGATAGAAAGATACTCAGTTTGAAAGAAACACACGCCCACACTGGAAACACTCTCAAATTCAAGAGAAACTCGCATCAGAAAAACGTTCAGAAAGATACTCAAACGAGAATTGAAAAGATACTCAAATTGCAAAAGTAAACATACTCAAACGATAGAAAGATACTCAGTTTGAAAGAAACACACGCCCACACAGGAAACACTCTCAAATTCAAGAGAAACACGCATCAGAAAGCCGTTCAGAAAGATACTCAAACGAGGATTGAAAAGTTACTCAAATTGCAATAGTAAACATACTCAAACGATAGAAAGATACTCAGTTTGAAAGAAACACAGGCCCACACTGGAAACACTCTCAAATTCAATAGAAACTCGCATCAGAAAGCGTTACAGAAAGATACTCAAACGAGAATTGAAAAGATACTCAAATTGCAAAAGTAAACATACTCAAACGATAGAAAGATACTCAGTTTGAAAGAAACACAGGCCCACACTGGAAACACTCTCAAATTCAATAGAAACTCGCATCAGAAAGCCTTACAGAAAGATACTCAAACGAGAATTGAAATGATACTCAAAGTGCAATATTAAACATACTCAAACGAAAGAAAGATACTCACTTTGACAGAAACACAGGCCCACACTGGAAACACTCTCAAATTCAATAGAAACTCGCATCAGAAAGCGTTATAGAAAGATACTCAAACGAGAATTGAAATGATACTCAAAGTGCAATATTAAACATACTCAAACGAAAGAAAGATACTCAGTTTGAAAGAAACACACGCCCACACTGGAAACACTCTAAAATTCAATAGAAACTCGCATCAGAAAGCCTTACAGAAAGATACTCAAACGAGAATTGAAAAGATACTCAAATTGCAATAGTAAACACACTCAAACGATAGAAAGATACTCAGTTTGAAAGAAACACACGCCCACACTGGAAACACTCTCAAATTCAAGAGAAACTCGCATCAGAAAAACGTTCAGAAAGATACTCAAACGAGAATTGAAAAGATACTCAAATTGCAATAGTAAACATACTCAAACGATAGAAAGATACTCAGTTTGAAAGAAACACACGCCCACACAGGAAACACTCTCAAATTCAAGAGAAACACGCATCAGAAAGCCGTTCAGAAAGATACTCAAACGAGGATTGAAAAGTTACTCAAATTGCAATAGTAAACATACTCAAACGATAGAAAGATACTCAGTTTGAAAGAAACACAGGCCCACACTGGAAACACTCTCAAATTCAATAGAAACTCGCATCAGAAAGCGTTACAGAAAGATACTCAAACGAGAATTGAAAAGATACTCAAATTGCAAAAGTAAACATACTCAAACGATAGAAAGATACTCAGTTTGAAAGAAACACAGGCCCACACTGGAAACACTCTCAAATTCAATAGAAACTCGCATCAGAAAGCCTTACAGAAAGATACTCAAACGAGAATTGAAATGATACTCAAAGTGCAATATTAAACATACTCAAACGAAAGAAAGATACTCAGTTTGAAAGAAACACAGGCCCACACTGGAAACACTCTCAAATTCAATAGAAACTCGCATCAGAAAGCGTTATAGAAAGATACTCAAACGAGAATTGAAATGATACTCAAAGTGCAATATTAAACATACTCAAACGAAAGAAAGATACTCAGTTTGAAAGAAACACACGCCCACACTGGAAACACTCTAAAATTCAATAGAAACTCGCATCAGAAAGCCTTACAGAAAGATACTCAAACGAGAATTGAAAAGATACTCAAATTGCAATAGTAAACACACTCAAACGATAGAAAGATACTCAGTTTGAAAGAAACACACGCCCACACTGGAAACACTCTCAAATTCAAGAGAAACTCGCATCAGAAAAACGTTCAGAAAGATACTCAAACGAGAATTGAAAAGATACTCAAATTGCAATAGTAAACATACTCAAACGATAGAAAGATACTCAGTTTGAAAGAAACACACGCCCACACAGGAAACACTCTCAAATTCAAGAGAAACACGCATCAGAAAGCCGTTCAGAAAGATACTCAAACGAGGATTGAAAAGTTACTCAAATTGCAATAGTAAACATACTCAAACGATAGAAAGATACTCAGTTTGAAAGAAACACACGCCCACACTGGAAACACTCTCAAATTCAATAGAAACTCGCATCAGAAAGCCTTACAGAAAGATACTCAAACGAGAATTGAAAAGATACTCAAATTGCCAAAGTAAACATACTCAAACGATAGAAAGATACTCAGTTTGAAAGAAACACAGGCCCACACTGGAAACACTCTCAAATTCAATAGAAACTCGCATCAGAAAGCGTTACAGAAAGATACTCAAACGAGAATTGAAAAGATACTCAAATTGCAAAAGTAAACATACTCAAACGATAGAAAGATACTCAGTTTGAAAGAAACACACGCCCAGACTGGAAACACTTTCAAATTCAATAGAAGCTCGCATCAGAAAGCCGTTCAGAAAGATACTCAAACGAGAATTGAAATGATACTCAGAGTGCAATAGCAAACATACTCAAACGATAGAAAGATACTCAGTTTGAAAGAAACACACGCCCAGACTGGAAACACTCTCAAATTCAATAGAAACTCGCATCAGAGAGCGTTACAGAAAGATACTCAAACGAGAATTGAAAAGATACTCAAATTGCCAAAGTAAACATACTCAAACGATAGAAAGATACTCAGTTTGAAAGAAACACAGGCCCACACTGGAAACACTCTCAAATTCAATAGAAACTCGCATCAGAAAGCGTTACAGAAAGATACTCAAACGAGAATTGAAAAGATACTCAAATTGCAAAAGTAAACATACTCAAACGATAGAAAGATACTCAGTTTGAAAGAAACACAGGCCCACACTGGAAACACTCTCAAATTCAATAGAAACTCGCATCAGAAAGCGTTACAGAAAGATACTCAAACGAGAATTGAAAAGATACTCAAATTGCAAAAGTAAACATACTCAAACGATAGAAAGATACTCAGTTTGAAAGAAACACACGCCCAGACTGGAAACACTCTCAAATTCAATAGAAACTCGCATCAGAAAGCCGTTCAGAAAGATACTCAAACGAGAATTGAAATGATAGTCAGAGTGCAATAGTAAACATACTCAAACGATAGAAAGATACTCAGTTTGAAAGAAACACACGCCCACACTGGAAACACTCTCAAATTCAATAGAAACTCGCATCAGAAAGCGTTACAGAAAGATACTCAAACGAGAATTGAAAAGATACTCAAATTGCAAAAGTAAACATACTCAAACGATAGAAAGATACTCAGTTTGAAAGAAACACAGGCCCACACTGGAAACACTCTCAAATTCAATAGAAACTCGCATCAGAAAGCCTTACAGAAAGATACTCAAACGAGAATTGAAATGATACTCAAAGTGCAATATTAAACATACTCAAACGAAAGAAAGATACTCAGTTTGAAAGAAACACACGCCCACACTGGAAACACTCTCAAATTCAAGAGAAACTCGCATCAGAAAAACGTTCAGAAAGATACTCAAACGAGAATTGAAAAGATACTCAAATTGCAATAGTAAACATACTCAAACGATAGAAAGATACTCAGTTTGAAAGAAACACACGCCCACACAGGAAACACTCTCAAATTCAAGAGAAACACGCATCAGAAAGCCGTTCAGAAAGATACTCAAACGAGGATTGAAAAGTTACTCAAATTGCAATAGTAAACATACTCAAACGATAGAAAGATACTCAGTTTGAAAGAAACACAGGCCCACACTGGAAACACTCTCAAATTCAATAGAAACTCGCATCAGAAAGCGTTACAGAAAGATACTCAAACGAGAATTGAAAAGATACTCAAATTGCAAAAGTAAACATACTCAAACGATAGAAAGATACTCAGTTTGAAAGAAACACACGCCCAGACTGGAAACACTCTCAAATTCAATAGAAACTCGCATCAGAAAGCCGTTCAGAAAGATACTCAAACGAGAATTGAAATGATAATCAGAGTGCAATAGTAAACATACTCAAACGATAGAAAGATACTCAGTTTGAAAGAAACACACGCCCACACTGGAAACACTCTCAAATTCAATAGAAACTCGCATCAGAAAGCGTTACAGAAAGATACTCAAACGAGAATTGAAAAGATACTCAAATTGCAAAAGTAAACATACTCAAACGATAGAAAGATACTCAGTTTGAAAGAAACACACGCCCACACTGGAAACACTCTCAAATTCAAGAGAAACTCGCATCAGAAAAACGTTCAGAAAGATACTCAAACGAGAATTGAAAAGATACTCAAATTGCAAAAGTAAACATACTCAAACGATAGAAAGATACTCAGTTTGAAAGAAACACACGCCCAGACTGGAAACACTCTCAAATTCAATAGAAACTCGCATCAGAAAGCCGTTCAGAAAGATACTCAAACGAGAATTGAAATGATACTCAGAGTGCAATAGTAAACATACTCAAACGATAGAAAGATACTCAGTTTGAAAGAAACACACGCCCAGACTGGAAACACTCTCAAATTCAATAGAAACTCGCATCAGAGAGCGTTACAGAAAGATACTCAAACGAGAATTGAAAAGATACTCAAATTGCCAAAGTAAACATACTCAAACGATAGAAAGATACTCAGTTTGAAAGAAACACAGGCCCACACTGGAAACACTCTCAAATTCAATAGAAACTCGCATCAGAAAGCCTTACAGAAAGATACTCAAACGAGAATTGAAATGATACTCAAAGTGCAATATTAAACATACTCAAACGAAAGAAAGATACTCAGTTTGAAAGAAACACACGCCCACACTGGAAACACTCTCAAATTCAATAGAAACTCGCATCAGAAAGCCTTACAGAAAGATACTCAAACGAGAATTGAAAAGATACTCAAATTGCAATAGTAAACATACTCAAACGATAGAAAGATACTCAGTTTGAAAGAAACACACGCCCACACTGGAAACACTCTCAAATTCAAGAGAAACTCGCATCAGAAAAACGTTCAGAAAGATACTCAAACGAGAATTGAAAAGATACTCAAATTGCAATAGTAAACATACTCAAACGATAGAAAGATACTCAGTTTGAAAGAAACACACGCCCACACAGGAAACACTCTCAAATTCAAGAGAAACACGCATCAGAAAGCCGTTCAGAAAGATACTCAAACGAGGATTGAAAAGTTACTCAAATTGCAAAAGTAAACATACTCAAACGATAGAAAGATACTCAGTTTGAAAGAAACACACGCCCACACTGGAAACACTCTCAAATTCAATAGAAACTCGCATCAGAAAGCCTTACAGAAAGATACTCAAACGAGAATTGAAACGATACTCAAAGTGCAATATTAAACATACTCAAACGAAAGAAAGATACTCAGTTTGAAAGAAACACACGCCCACACTGGAAACACTCTCAAATTCAATAGAAACTCGCATCAGAAAGCCTTACAGAAAGATACTCAAACGAGAATTGAAAAGATACTCAAATTGCAATAGTAAACATACTCAAACGATAGAAAGATACTCAGTTTGAAAGAAACACACGCCCACACTGGAAACACTCTCAAATTCAAGAGAAACTCGCATCAGAAAAACGTTCAGAAAGATACTCAAACGAGAATTGAAAAGATACTCAAATTGCAATAGTAAACATACTCAAACGATAGAAAGATACTCAGTTTGAAAGAAACACACGCCCACACAGGAAACACTCTCAAATTCAAGAGAAACACGCATCAGAAAGCCGTTCAGAAAGATACTCAAACGAGGATTGAAAAGTTACTCAAATTGCAATAGTAAACATACTCAAACGATAGAAAGATACTCAGTTTGAAAGAAACACAGGCCCACACTGGAAACACTCTCAAATTCAATAGAAACTCGCATCAGAAAGCGTTACAGAAAGATACTCAAACGAGAATTGAAAAGATACTCAAATTGCAAAAGTAAACATACTCAAACGATAGAAAGATACTCAGTTTGAAAGAAACACACGCCCAGACTGGAAACACTCTCAAATTCAATAGAAACTCGCATCAGAAAGCCGTTCAGAAAGATACTCAAACGAGAATTGAAATGATAATCAGAGTGCAATAGTAAACATACTCAAACGATAGAAAGATACTCAGTTTGAAAGAAACACACGCCCACACTGGAAACACTCTCAAATTCAATAAAAACTCGCATCAGAAAGCGTTACAGAAAGATACTCAAACGAGAATTGAAAAGATACTCAAATTGCAAAAGTAAACATACTCAAACGATAGAAAGATACTCAGTTTGAAAGAAACACACGCCCACACTGGAAACACTCTCAAATTCAAGAGAAACTCGCATCAGAAAAACGTTCAGAAAGATACTCAAACGAGAATTGAAAAGATACTCAAATTGCAAAAGTAAACATACTCAAACGATAGAAAGATACTCAGTTTGAAAGAAACACACGCCCAGACTGGAAACACTCTCAAATTCAATAGAAACTCGCATCAGAAAGCCGTTCAGAAAGATACTCAAACGAGAATTGAAATGATACTCAGAGTGCAATAGTAAACATACTCAAACGATAGAAAGATACTCAGTTTGAAAGAAACACACGCCCAGACTGGAAACACTCTCAAATTCAATAGAAACTCGCATCAGAGAGCGTTACAGAAAGATACTCAAACGAGAATTGAAAAGATACTCAAATTGCCAAAGTAAACATACTCAAACGATAGAAAGATACTTAGTTTGAAAGAAACACAGGCCCACACTGGAAACACTCTCAAATTCAATAGAAACTCGCATCAGAAAGCCTTACAGAAAGATACTCAAACGAGAATTGAAATGATACTCAAAGTGCAATATTAAACATACTCAAACGAAAGAAAGATACTCAGTTTGAAAGAAACACACGCCCACACTGGAAACACTCTCAAATTCAATAGAAACTCGCATCAGAAAGCCTTACAGAAAGATACTCAAACGAGAATTGAAAAGATACTCAAATTGCAATAGTAAACATACTCAAACGATAGAAAGATACTCAGTTTGAAAGAAACACACGCCCACACTGGAAACACTCTCAAATTCAAGAGAAACTCGCATCAGAAAAACGTTCAGAAAGATACTCAAACGAGAATTGAAAAGATACTCAAATTGCAATAGTAAACATACTCAAACGATAGAAAGATACTCAGTTTGAAAGAAACACACGCCCACACAGGAAACACTCTCAAATTCAAGAGAAACACGCATTAGAAAGCCGTTCAGAAAGATACTCAAACGAGGATTGAAAAGTTACTCAAATTGCAAAAGTAAACATACTCAAACGATAGAAAGATACTCAGTTTGAAAGAAACACACGCCCACACTGGAAACACTCTCAAATTCAATAGAAACTCGCATCAGAAAGCCTTACAGAAAGATACTCAAACGAGAATTGAAACGATACTCAAAGTGCAATATTAAACATACTCAAACGAAAGAAAGATACTCAGTTTGAAAGAAACACACGCCCACACTGGAAACACTCTCAAATTCAATAGAAACTCGCATCAGAAAGCCTTACAGAAAGATACTCAAACGAGAATTGAAAAGATACTCAAATTGCAATAGTAAACATACTCAAACGATAGAAAGATACTCAGTTTGAAAGAAACACACGCCCACACTGGAAACACTCTCAAATTCAAGAGAAACTCGCATCAGAAAAACGTTCAGAAAGATACTCAAACGAGAATTGAAAAGATACTCAAATTGCAATAGTAAACATACTCAAACGATAGAAAGATACTCAGTTTGAAAGAAACACACGCCCACACAGGAAACACTCTCAAATTCAAGAGAAACACGCATCAGAAAGCCGTTCAGAAAGATACTCAAACGAGGATTGAAAAGTTACTCAAATTGCAAAAGTAAACATACTCAAACGATAGAAAGATACTCAGTTTGAAAGAAACACAGGCCCACACTGGAAACACTCTCAAATTCAATAGAAACTCGCATCAGAAAGCCTTACAGAAAGATACTCAAACGAGAATTGAAATGATACTCAAAGTGCAATATTAAACATACTCAAACGAAAGAAAGATACTCAGTTTGAAAGAAACACAGGCCCACACTGGAAACACTCTCAAATTCAATAGAAACTCGCATCAGAAAGCGTTATAGAAAGATACTCAAACGAGAATTGAAATGATACTCAAAGTGCAATATTAAACATACTCAAACGAAAGAAAGATACTCAGTTTGAAAGAAACACACGCCCACACTGGAAACACTCTAAAATTCAATAGAAACTCGCATCAGAAAGCCTTACAGAAAGATACTCAAACGAGAATTGAAAAGATACTCAAATTGCAATAGTAAACATACTCAAACGATAGAAAGATACTCAGTTTGAAAGAAACACACGCCCACACTGGAAACACTCTCAAATTCAAGAGAAACTCTCATCAGAAAAACGTTCAGAAAGATACTCAAACGAGAATTGAAAAGATACTCAAATTGCAATAGTAAACATACTCAAACGATAGAAAGATACTCAGTTTGAAAGAAACACACGCCCACACAGGAAACACTCTCAAATTCAAGAGAAACTCGCATCAGAAAGCGTTACAGAAAGATACTCAAACGAGAATTGAAAAGATACTCAAATTGCAAAAGTAAACATACTCAAACGATAGAAAGATACTCAGTTTGAAAGAAACACACGCCCAGACTGGAAACACTCTCAAATTCAATAGAAACTCGCATCAGAAAGCCGTTCAGAAAGATACTCAAACGAGAATTGAAATGATAATCAGAGTGCAATAGTAAACATACTCAAACGATAGAAAGATACTCAGTTTGAAAGAAACACACGCCCACACTGGAAACACTCTCAAATTCAATAGAAACTCGCATCAGAAAGCGTTACAGAAAGATACTCAAACGAGAATTGAAAAGATACTCAAATTGCAAAAGTAAACATACTCAAACGATAGAAAGATACTCAGTTTGAAAGAAACACACGCCCACACTGGAAACACTCTCAAATTCAAGAGAAACTCGCATCAGAAAAACGTTCAGAAAGATACTCAAACGAGAATTGAAAAGATACTCAAATTGCAAAAGTAAACATACTCAAACGATAGAAAGATACTCAGTTTGAAAGAAACACACGCCCAGACTGGAAACACTCTCAAATTCAATAGAAACTCGCATCAGAAAGCCGTTCAGAAAGATACTCAAACGAGAATTGAAATGATACTCAGAGTGCAATAGTAAACATACTCAAACGATAGAAAGATACTCAGTTTGAAAGAAACACACGCCCAGACTGGAAACACTCTCAAATTCAATAGAAACTCGCATCAGAGAGCGTTACAGAAAGATACTCAAACGAGAATTGAAAAGATACTCAAATTGCCAAAGTAAACATACTCAAACGATAGAAAGATACTTAGTTTGAAAGAAACACAGGCCCACACTGGAAACACTCTCAAATTCAATAGAAACTCGCATCAGAAAGCCTTACAGAAAGATACTCAAACGAGAATTGAAATGATACTCAAAGTGCAATATTAAACATACTCAAACGAAAGAAAGATACTCAGTTTGAAAGAAACACACGCCCACACTGGAAACACTCTCAAATTCAATAGAAACTCGCATCAGAAAGCCTTACAGAAAGATACTCAAACGAGAATTGAAAAGATACTCAAATTGCAATAGTAAACATACTCAAACGATAGAAAGATACTCAGTTTGAAAGAAACACAGGCCCACACTGGAAACACTCTCAAATTCAATAGAAACTCGCATCAGAAAGCGTTACAGAAAGATACTCAAACGAGAATTGAAAAGATACTCAAATTGCAATAGTAAACATACTCAAACGATAGAAAGATACTCAGTTTGAAAGAAACACACGCCCACACAGGAAACACTCTCAAATTCAAGAGAAACACGCATTAGAAAGCCGTTCAGAAAGATACTCAAACGAGGATTGAAAAGTTACTCAAATTGCAAAAGTAAACATACTCAAACGATAGAAAGATACTCAGTTTGAAAGAAACACACGCCCACACTGGAAACACTCTCAAATTCAATAGAAACTCGCATCAGAAAGCCTTACAGAAAGATACTCAAACGAGAATTGAAACGATACTCAAAGTGCAATATTAAACATACTCAAACGAAAGAAAGATACTCAGTTTGAAAGAAACACACGCCCACACTGGAAACACTCTCAAATTCAATAGAAACTCGCATCAGAAAGCCTTACAGAAAGATACTCAAACGAGAATTGAAAAGATACTCAAATTGCAATAGTAAACATACTCAAACGATAGAAAGATACTCAGTTTGAAAGAAACACACGCCCACACTGGAAACACTCTCAAATTCAAGAGAAACTCGCATCAGAAAAACGTTCAGAAAGATACTCAAACGAGAATTGAAAAGATACTCAAATTGCAATAGTAAACATACTCAAACGATAGAAAGATACTCAGTTTGAAAGAAACACACGCCCACACAGGAAACACTCTCAAATTCAAGAGAAACACGCATCAGAAAGCCGTTCAGAAAGATACTCAAACGAGGATTGAAAAGTTACTCAAATTGCAAAAGTAAACATACTCAAACGATAGAAAGATACTCAGTTTGAAAGAAACACAGGCCCACACTGGAAACACTCTCAAATTCAATAGAAACTCGCATCAGAAAGCCTTACAGAAAGATACTCAAACGAGAATTGAAATGATACTCAAAGTGCAATATTAAACATACTCAAACGAAAGAAAGATACTCAGTTTGAAAGAAACACAGGCCCACACTGGAAACACTCTCAAATTCAATAGAAACTCGCATCAGAAAGCGTTATAGAAAGATACTCAAACGAGAATTGAAATGATACTCAAAGTGCAATATTAAACATACTCAAACGAAAGAAAGATACTCAGTTTGAAAGAAACACACGCCCACACTGGAAACACTCTAAAATTCAATAGAAACTCGCATCAGAAAGCCTTACAGAAAGATACTCAAACGAGAATTGAAAAGATACTCAAATTGCAATAGTAAACATACTCAAACGATAGAAAGATACTCAGTTTGAAAGAAACACACGCCCACACTGGAAACACTCTCAAATTCAAGAGAAACTCTCATCAGAAAAACGTTCAGAAAGATACTCAAACGAGAATTGAAAAGATACTCAAATTGCAATAGTAAACATACTCAAACGATAGAAAGATACTCAGTTTGAAAGAAACACACGCCCACACAGGAAACACTCTCAAATTCAAGAGAAACACGCATCAGAAAGCCGTTCAGAAAGATACTCAAACGAGGATTGAAAAGTTACTCAAATTGCAATAGTAAACATACTTAAACGATAGAAAGATACTCAGTTTGAAAGAAACACAGGCCCACACTGGAAACACTCTCAAATTCAATAGAAACTCGCATCAGAAAGCGTTACAGAAAGATACTCAAACGAGAATTGAAAAGATACTCAAATTGCAAAAGTAAACATACTCAAACGATAGAAAGATACTCAGTTTGAAAGAAACACACGCCCACACTGGAAACACTCTCAAATTCAATAGAAACTCGCATCAGAAAGCGTTACAGAAAGATACTCAAACGAGAATTGAAAAGATACTCAAATTGCAAAAGTAAACATACTCAAACGATAGAAAGATACTCAGTTTGAAAGAAACACACGCCCAGACTGGAAACACTCTCAAATTCAATAGAAACTCGCATCAGAAAGCCGTTCAGAAAGATACTCAAACGAGAATTGAAATGATACTCAGAGTGCAATAGTAAACATACTCAAACGATAGAAAGATACTCAGTTTGAAAGAAACACACGCCCAGACTGGAAACACTCTCAAATTCAATAGAAACTCGCATCAGAGAGCGTTACAGAAAGATACTCAAACGAGAATTGAAAAGATACTCAAATTGCCAAAGTAAACATACTCAAACGATAGAAAGATACTCAGTTTGAAAGAAACACAGGCCCACACTGGAAACACTCTCAAATTCAATAGAAACTCGCATCAGAAAGCCTTACAGAAAGATACTCAAACGAGAATTGAAATGATACTCAAAGTGCAATATTAAACATACTCAAACGAAAGAAAGATACTCAGTTTGAAAGAAACACACGCCCACACTGGAAACACTCTCAAATTCAATAGAAACTCGCATCAGAAAGCCTTACAGAAAGATACTCAAACGAGAATTGAAAAGATACTCAAATTGCAATAGTAAACATACTCAAACGATAGAAAGATACTCAGTTTGAAAGAAACACACGCCCACACTGGAAACACTCTCAAATTCAAGAGAAACTCGCATCAGAAAAACGTTCAGAAAGATACTCAAACGAGAATTGAAAAGATACTCAAATTGCAATAGTAAACATACTCAAACGATAGAAAGATACTCAGTTTGAAAGAAACACACGCCCACACTGGAAACACTCTCAAATTCAAGAGAAACTCGCATCAGAAAGCCTTACAGAAAGATACTCAAACGAGAATTGAAATGATACTCAGAGTGCAATAGTAAACATACTCAAACGATAGAAAGATACTCAGTTTGAAAGAAACACACGCCCACACTGGAAACACTCTCAAATTCAATAGAAACTCGCATCAGAAAAACGTTACAGAAAGATACTCAAACGAGAATTGAAAAGATACTCAAATTGCAAAAGTAAACATACTCAAACGATAGAAAGATACTCAGTTTGAAAGAAACACAGGCCCACACTGGAAACACTCTCAAATTCAAGAGAAACTCGCATCAGAAAAACGTTCAGAAAGATACTCAAACGAGAATTGAAAAGATACTCAAATTGCAATAGTAAACATACTCAAAACGATAGAAAGATACTCAGTTTGAAAGAAACACACGCCCACACAGGAAACACTCTCAAATTCAAGAGAAACACGCATCAGAAAGCCGTTCAGAAAGATACTCAAACGACGATTGAAAAGTTACTCAAATTGCAATATTAAACATACTCAAACGATAGAAAGATACTCAGTTTGAAAGAAACACAGGCCCACACTGGAAACACTCTCAAATTCAATAGAAACTCGCATCAGAAAGCGTTACAGAAAGATACTCAAACGAGAATTGAAAAGATACTCAAATTGCAAAAGTAAACATACTCAAACGATAGAAAGATACTCAGTTTGAAAGAAACACAGGCCCACACTGGAAACACTCTCAAATTCAATAGAAACTCGCATCAGAAAGCGTTACAGAAAGATACTCAAACGAGAATTGAAAAGATACTCAAATTGCAAAAGTAAACATACTCAAACGATAGAAAGATACTCAGTTTGAAAGAAACACACGCCCAGACTGGAAACACTCTCAAATTCAATAGAAACTCGCATCAGAAAGCCGTTCAGAAAGATACTCAAACGAGAATTGAAATGATAATCAGAGTGCAATAGTAAACATACTCAAACGATAGAAAGATACTCAGTTTGAAAGAAACACACGCCCACACTGGAAACACTCTCAAATTCAATAGAAACTCGCATCAGAAAGCGTTACAGAAAGATACTCAAACGAGAATTGAAAAGATACTCAAATTGCAAAAGTAAACATACTCAAACGATAGAAAGATACTCAGTTTGAAAGAAACACAGGCCCACACTGGAAACACTCTCAAATTCAATAGAAACTCGCATCAGAAAGCCTTACAGAAAGATACTCAAACGAGAATTGAAATGATACTCAAAGTGCAATATTAAACATACTCAAACGAAAGAAAGATACTCAGTTGAAAGAAACACAGGCCCACACTGGAAACACTCTCAAATTCAATAGAAACTCGCATCAGAAAGCGTTATAGAAAGATACTCAAACGAGAATTGAAATGATACTCAAAGTGCAATATTAAACATACTCAAACGAAAGAAAGATACTCAGTTTGAAAGAAACACACGCCCACACTGGAAACACTCTAAAATTCAATAGAAACTCGCATCAGAAAGCCTTACAGAAAGATACTCAAACGAGGAATTGAAAAGATACTCAAATTGCAATAGTAAACATACTCAAACGATAGAAAGATACTCAGTTTGAAAGAAACACACGCCCACACTGGAAACACTCTCAAATTCAAGAGAAACTCGCATCAGAAAAACGTTCAGAAAGATACTCAAACGAGAATTGAAAAGATACTCAAATTGCAATAGTAAACATACTCAAACGATAGAAAGATACTCAGTTTGAAAGAAAAACACACCCACACAGGAAACACTCACAAATTCAAGAGAAACACGCATCAGAAAGCCGTTCAGAAAGATACTCAAACGAGGATTGAAAAGTTACTCAAATTGCAATAGTAAACATACTTAAACGATAGAAAGATACTCAGTTTGAAAGAAACACAGGCCCACACTGGAAACACTCTCAAATTCAATAGAAACTCGCATCAGAAAGCGTTACAGAAAGATACTCAAACGAGAATTGAAAAGATACTCAAATTGCAAAAGTAAACATACTCAAACGATAGAAAGATACTCAGTTTGAAAGAAACACACGCCCAGACTGGAAACACTCTCAAATTCAATAGAAACTCGCATCAGAAAGCCGTTCAGAAAGATACTCAAACGAGAATTGAAATGATAATCAGAGTGCAATAGTAAACATACTCAAACGATAGAAAGATACTCAGTTTGAAAGAAAACACACGCCCACACTGGAAACACTCTCAAATTCAATAGAAACTCG